>NC_081405.1:705739996-706424162 GCF_030272615.1 Cryptomeria japonica | reverse complement strand
TGTGCACGTGAAGGATTTCTTTGTGGTTATTGTGCATGAAGATTGAATGCATTGGATTCCTACCTCAGGAATGAGAATTTTTCTTAGCGGTGTGTGAAGAGCGTGTGATGGGTTATTGATTTCCAGAAGTGGTGAAGATTGGACGATTCAGAATGTCTTGAGATCTATTTTAGATCATTTCATTCTATGTAATGTGTTTGGACAGTCAGAATTGGACCGCTTGTAAGTGTAAACTTGAAATATTTAGGGTTTAGGGTTTATGTTACCAACCTAGTTGTTGTCTATAAGGTCGATGAGTTTTGTTATTGCAGTGGTTGGGCAAAAGTTGTATTTGTGATTGCATGTTGGAGATTTGATACTTGTTGAACTAGAGTGAGGAATCTACAGACTGTGATTGCAGAAGAGAGGAATTGAAAAGGATTTGCCTTAGCAAGAAGAGTTGTTATCAGATAAGTGTTTTACCTATTGTCTTCTAACCATTTCTATAGAAGGTAAATCCCTTGACTTGGTAGCTTTAACATGCTTTGTTGTAAATCCTCTAACCAAGTGGCTCAAGGTTATTGAGTTATTTAAATCCTCTAGCAAGGTAACTCCTAACAGGGTTTCAACCTTTAACAGGATATATAGCCATCCCTTAACCAGGTGATCCCTAATAGGATTGGTTCCTAACAGGACCTTTATTGTAATGTCTTTAACAGGACTAGGCTCCTAACAAAGTGGACTTCAAAAGAGTTCACAAACAGCTTGTGGGTATTCATTCCCACCATGGTTTTTCCCATTTGGGTTTCCAAGTGAAAAATCTTTGTTATGGGTTGTGAGATTTTCATGTGATGATTGTGTGGTTTTGATTAAGTTGGATATGCATGCATTGTTAAATGGTTGTGGTATTACTGGTACAAATCATGCATGATTATATCAGTGAAGTAGTTATCAAGGTTTGAGATCTATTGAATTTTGTTTGAAGTGTTTTTGTTTAACCAGTATAGCTATGGTCAAGTTCAGTGGTGAAGACAACCGGTCAGTTGTGTTTTGATATGACAAAGTGTTGAAGCATTTTTTTGTGGGTACTGATTCACCCCCCCCTCTTATTACCGATTAGGACCTTAGTAATTCATCATTATTTATCAATTGGTATCAAAGCACATCCAAGTCCTCGGTGATATAAGCTTAACTGCTTGAGGCAAAAGATCATGTTTTAATGATGAAGAGGAAAGGTCCTAAGTTCAACAGGGACAACTTTAAAATATGGAAGGACACGATGAAGATATATATCAAGAGTTTGTGTGCACAACACTGGAACTATATTGAGAATGCCTATGTAATCCCCTCTGGCACTCTAACTGATGATCAGAAAAGAGAGATACAAGAAAATGGGCAAGTCGTGGAAGACTTTATTAGTAGCTTGTCCGATGTAGATTTCATTGATGTACAAGATAAGGATAATCCGAAAGAAGTATGGGACAAACTGGAATCCATTTATGGCGGTGATGAACATGTCAAGCAAACTAAGGAAGAAAACCTTAGAGGAAAGTTTGAAGATATGAGGATGGTTGAAGGAGAGACCATTCATCAGTATGGCATAAGAATCAAGACAGTGGTTGGAGAGATTGAGAGCACTGGTGGAACAATGATGATGCCACTGTTGTGAGTAAAGTTTTGAGATCACTTTTACTAGTCTATGCAATTAGGGTAGCCTCTATTCAGGAGCTAAGGTCTATCAATAAAACCAAGGTATCTTTAGACTCTATTATTGCAAAGTTTACTGAATATGAATTAAATGGCTATGATGGTAGTGTTCAAAAGACCAAGTCAGCCTTTAGAGCATCTGCTTCCTCCGCACCGACCAGAAAAGGAAAAGAGGTCAGTACCAGTTACGAATCCAGGCCAAGTAGAGATATGGATGATGAGGAGATTCTGATGGAGTTTGAAGCTCTTCTTGCCAAGAGACTTCCACAAGGCACCGGAAAATACAGAGGTAAGATTCCTCTGAAGTATTTCTCCTACAATAAGATAGGACATATAGCTGTTAACTATCCTAACAATGACAATAAGGATAAACCAGAGAGGTTTAGGAAGTATAAAGGAGTAGGTAGGAGAAATTGTCTTGTTGCAGCGGATGGAGGTGTTATTGATGAGGAATCTGAGGATGAAGAGAATGAGGACATAGTGTTTGTGGCTGTCAAGGAAGAGTTGTTTGACAACAAAGACCTTGTCTCACATATTGACAACTCTAACGAGTGGATCATTGATAGTGGGTGTTCTCACCACATGACCGATGAGCGGAGAAAGTTTCTTTCTCTTGAAGAATATGATGGTGGTGTTTTCTGTGTTGGCATTGTAAGAGACAAGGAGAGATTGTTGGCATTTCAATAAGGATATTGAAGAGGTTGTTGATGATTATGGATATAACTAATTAAGGATGTTTACTGTCTTAATATTATTATTTTTTCATTGATGTCAAGAAATTGATTTTCTAATTCAGTATGATGTTGCCATATCTTAAGAAGTATGATTTGATGAGTATAAAGATGTCGGTAAGACACATAAAGATTGTGATGAATAAGGGGAGAAATAAGTTATTCAATGGGCAACTATTACCGAGTTAGACAATGATGAGATCATGATGTTTAGATTGTTTTGATATCCTACATATGTTGTTGATTGTAAGGTTAATACTATACTATGTTACTGAGCAAGGAACCTAGTCGGTAAACCCTAAGGTTATCGCTATCGGTTAATGAAGGTGGAATGTCTACTGAGTGAAGTTTAGTATTTACCGAGTTGCAACCGAGCTGTAACAGAATGCATTAAATGATTAAAAGCATTATTTAATGAAGGAAGCCGATGAGCTGGAATTGATTAAATGATTGATATGTCGTGCATGAAGTTTGTTAAAGAATCTATGGCAATGGAAGATCAACAGAAAGATCTACAGTTCAGATTGAACCGCAATACCCTAGCACAAGTTCCAAGAAATGTATCCAATTTCCAAGGTGAGGTAACACGTTTTCAAATCGAAGAATACATTGAACCTGGAAAAAGTTTGAAGATCTGATGGCTATGATTGATCATGGGATATGTGATCAAGGAGATTAAGCGATTAGCAAATTGTTTATAAATAAGGAACTGTTGATAAACAATGTATGCGGACAAGTGTAAGCATAGGGATGCTACATAGTGATTACCGAGCATGGAAGCTTGAAGACCTGTTTGATTAACATAGTATAGAGCCTAGTAGAAGGACAAGATAAGTCCTATGATTAGATTGTATTGAGCAAATAAGAATCTGCTTTAGCATTTTAGATGCAAAGTTGTAGATATATTTTTATTACTAATATTTTATGAAATGACATAAAATCTCTTAACCGAGTGGACTTAACAGTCTTATTTGTAAAACCCTCTAGCAAGGTGACATTCTAATTGAGTGTTTGAAACCCTTTAGCAAGGTCACCTCTAAAAAGGTGAAGATCCTAACAGATCTAAGGGAAATCCCTTAACCGGGTCACATCTAGCAATGTGTTTGTAATCTTTAACAGGATTTGCTTTTAACCGAGCATACTCTAGAAGAGTATATTTCTTAGTGGGTCTGAAATCCCACAGTGGTTTTTCCCTATTTGGGTTTCCACATTAAATTTGGTTTTATGAGTGTTGTTATGATTATGTGTTCTCAAGGTTGCATGCTTTACAGTTTTGATTACATATATCTGTTTAAGCTACCGAGGTTGAATCTGTTGAATATATTGAAGATTAAGTTTGTATGAATCACCCCCCCCCCTCTCATCTTGTTAGTTTGGCATCTGTACTTAACAATTTGTATCAAAACTATCAACTGGTATCAGAGCTTTGGACTCCGAAAGAAAAAATTTAAAGGTACTTGAGGAAAAGATCCAAAGATGTATAAGAGGGACGCACCGAAGCTCAACAAGTCAAGCTTCTCTACATGGCAGAAAAGGATGAAGCTGCACCTATCAGGAGTTGGAGAATATGCTATATATTATCTGGAGAATTATTTCATTACACCAAGCACCTATCCATTGACAATGGAAGAGATAAATGCAAAGCTAGAACATATTCAAGCAATGATTGAAATAACATCTGCATTGACCGACTCAGAGTTTAATGATCTAGAAGGCTGCAATGATGCCAAGGCAATGTGGGACAAGCTCATATCTGTGTATGGCGGTGATGAACATGTTCAAAGAGCAAAAGTGGACAGTCTAAGAGGATAACTTGAATCCATGAGAATGAATGAAGATGAGAACATAACCCAGTACAGTACAAGGTTAAAGGAGATTGTCAATCAAATCAAAGGAGCAGGAGGAACCATTGAAGAGAAGGATGTCACAAGTAAGTTATTAAGAACCCTTCTACCAACTTATGCAATCTGAGTCTCTGCAATCAATTAATTGAGGTTTGTACCGAATATGTTAGTTTCTTTGGATGCTACTATTGGTAAGCTACATGCATTTGAGTTAAGTAACTTTGATAACAGTGGGTCTTCAGTAAATAAAATTGAGTCTGCATTTAGTTCTTTTCATCTTGATGAATCTGATGATTACAATGATAGAAAGTATAAGTACTCTAAAGGGAATCACAGTGGAGCAAGTGAAAGATTTCGCAAAAACATGGAGGAGGTACACAAACTTTATGAAGAAATCAGAAAGCAAGAAGAGTTTGAAGCACTATTAGCCAAAAGGCTACCAAGAGGAAAAGATAAGTACAAAGGAAAGTTGCCTTTGAAATGTTTCAATTGTGATAAGATAGGACATATGGCTTCTAACTGTCCTGACAAAGATTCTACTGAAAAGAGAGATTACCGAGATGACAAACAGAAAAATAATCATTACAAAGGATATCGAGACTTCAGAAGAAGAGATAGAAAGTCATGCCTAATAGTTGATGAGGAATCTAATGATGATAAATCAGATGAAACTGATATAGAGGAAGTAGTTTATGTGGCTATAAAAGATGAATCAGATGAAGAAAGGTATGAAGAAAAAGCCCTAATATCTCACATAAATACTAATGATTCTTGGATCATAGATAGTGGATGCTTACATCACATGACAGGTGATAAACACAAGTTTGTTATGTTAGAAGATTATGATGGAGGTTATGTAAGATTTGGTAATGATGCACCATGTCTGCTAAAAGGTAAAGGATCCATAACACTTCTTGAAAATGCTAAATGTAATGATGTTTATTGGGTTGAAGGTTTGAAATATAATTTGTTGAGTGTAGCACAGCTAAACAACATAGGTTACCGAATAGAATTTCAGAAAGGAATTGTCAAAGTTCATGACAAGCATGGAAAGTTAGCTGGTACCGGGACTCAAACAAAAGGTAACACATTTCACCTTGACTCAGCTCAGAATAAGTGTCTTTATGCAAAGATAGATGATACCTAGTTATGGCATTAAAGGTTTTGTCATGTAAATTTTTATAATCTGATCAAAATAAGTAAGAAGCACCGAGTAAGAGGTCTACCGAGTTTGGAAAAACCTGAGAATGCTATGTGCCAAGGATGCCAGATGGGTAAGATGACAAGATCAAGCTTTACAAGTAAGTCCTACACTTCTAAGGGAATTTTAGATCTTGTGCACACTGATCTTTGTGGTCCTATGAAAGTTCAGAGTTATTATGGTGATAAGTACTTCATATTATTTATGGATGATTACTCAAGGATGATGTGAGTAATGTTTTTAAAAGAAAAACCAGAAGATTTTCAAATGTTTAAATGGTACAAGGCAAGAGTTGAAAATGAAACAGGAAGACAACTGAAATGTCTTAGATTAGATAGAGGAGGAGAGTTTACCTCTGATGAGTTTAACTTATTCTGCAATGATCATGGTATAAAAAGACAAGTCTCTGCACCGAGAACTCCATAGCAAAATGGGATAGTTGAGAGAAGAAACAAATCAATTGTGGATTGTGCAAGAACCTTGATGATAGAAAGGAAGGTACCTCAAACATTTTGGAGAGAAGCAATCAGCACTGTAGTTTACACCCTAAACCGAGTACAACTGAAGAAAGGAACCTTGAAGACACCATATGAAATCTAGTAT
This sequence comes from Cryptomeria japonica, assembly GCF_030272615.1. Taxonomy (NCBI): domain Eukaryota; kingdom Viridiplantae; phylum Streptophyta; class Pinopsida; order Cupressales; family Cupressaceae; genus Cryptomeria; species Cryptomeria japonica. The sequence continues at coordinate 706,418,097 of NC_081405.1, read as the reverse complement.
GACAAGAAACCTAATATAAGTTATTTCAAAATCTTTGGAAGTAGATGCTATGTACACAAAGATCATAGAAATGGAAAGTTTGATCAGAAAATTGAAGAAGGAACATTTCTTGGTTTTTCTTCTAGAAGTAAAGCATTTAAATGTCTGATCAAATCATCTTACAAAATAGTAGAAAGTGCAAATGTGAAAATTGATGAATTTGCAGAAAGAAATGATGAAGGAAATTCTAAGGAACCAGAAGATTATAAAGAATTTGTCTATGTTCAACCGATAAGCCCTACCGAGAGAGTTACTGAAGAAAATAAAGAGGATATTCTGTTACCGAGTGATGAAGAAGATCATACAGAGCCTACCAAGCCTATATTAGCCAAGTATGTCAGAAGGAATCATGCATCAAGTTATATTATAGGAGATAAGGATGATCCAGTGATGACAAGAAACAAACTGAGACAGAACACGTCTAATATCTGAATTTGAACCAAGAATAGTGAAAGAGGCATTTAACAGTGAAGATTGGGTAAATTCTATGATAGAAGAGATTGATCAAATCAAGAAGAATGACACACGGACACTGGTCCCAAGACCAAAGGACAAAAATATAATCGGTACAAAGTGGATTTTCATAAACAAGCTGAATCAAAAAGGTGAGGTCATTTGAAATAAAGCAAGACTAGTTTGCAAAGGTTATGCTCAAGAAGAGGGAAATGATTATGGTGAGACTTTTGCACCTGTGGCAAGACTTGAAGGAGTAAGAACATTGTTGGCATATGCTGCTTTCAAAAATTTCAAAGTATATCAAATGGATGTCAAATCTACATATTTGAATGGTATATTAGAGGAAGTTTATATTGAACAACTTGAAGGATTTGTTGAAGACAAGAATAAAGAGCAGGTATGTAAATTGAACAAAGCATTATATAGTTTGAAACAAGCACCTACAGCATGGTATGTGAGATTGCACTCTTATTTGATCAAGATTGGTTTTATAAGGACAAGTTAAAACAACAATATGTACATGAAGAATGATGAAAATGGAATACTGATCTCAGCCATATTTGTTGATAATATTATCTTTTATAGAAATGACTCTTTATGCAAGAACTTTGGAAATGAAATGAGCAAAGAATTTGAGATGTCATTAATCGGTGAGATAAATTATTTTATAAGTTTACAGATACTACAAATGAAAGATGAGATTTTCATTAGTCAATCCAAGTACATAAAGGAAATCTTGAAGAAATTTGGAATGGAGGACTCAAAACCAGTAAGTACTCCTATGACTACCAACTGTAAATTATCAAAAAATGATGAATCTGCATCTGTTAATGAGACACTTTTTACCGATCCATGATTAGAAAGCTACAATATGTTGTTCACAGTAGACCAGACATAGCACATGCAGTAGGTATAGTTGCAAGATTTTATGCAGATCCTAAGGAAACACACATGACAACAATCAAGAGAATTTTCAGATACTTGAAAGGCACTGAAGATTATGGCTTAATATATAACAAGAGAAATAATTTTGATTTAAAAGTTTATACCGATGCTGATTGGGCAGGCAACATTGATGACAGAAGAAGCACAAGTGGAGGAGCTTTCTTTTTAGGAGAAAGACTAGTGAGTTGGCTTAGCAAGAAACAAGGATGTGTTTCATAGTCAACAACAGAAGTTGAATATGTTGCTGCAGCATTGAATTGTACTAATATAGCATGGATCACACAACTGTTGGAAGGTATAAATGAGAAAGTTACTGAGCCAGTAACTATATTCTGTGACAATACTAGTGCCATTAACAATCTTGTTATGCACTCTAAGACAAAGCACATCTCTATCAAATATCATTGTCTTAGAGAAGAAGTTCAAGAGAAGAAAGTGGTGTTGGAGTATGTTAGCACAAAGGAACAAATAGAAGATATCTTCACCAAGCCACTACCAAGGGACACTTTTGAGTATCTCAGAAGTAAGTTAGGGGTCCTACCCCTATCTTCTACTCACTGACCGAGTTCTGTGAAAGCATCAATTCAATGAATCTACAAAATATTATGTGTGGATTAATACTTATTTACACACTTTAGGAGATTTTATAAAGGTCTGCAGAAAAAAAATACAGGGAACAAAAATTGTAGACATAATGCTCTGACCGAGATTGAGTTGACACATAACAGCAAGGAATTCACTTCTTAGCAAAAGAAATCATGTTTTAGTTCTTTACTTTTTGGCATTGTTGTCAAAGGGGGAGAAGACTAATGTATGGGGGAGAAGTCTGATGATAAGGGGAGAGCATTTCAGAATCTCACAGCAATCTGAATCCGAATCAATTAGGTCAAATCAATTGGTTTTGCCATCAATGCCAAAGGGGGAGATTGTTGGCATTATACAGACAAGGAGAGATTGTTGGCATTTCAATAAGGATATTGAAGAGGTTGTTGATGATTATGGATATAACTGATTAAGGATGTTTACTATCTTAATATTATTATTTTGTCATTGATGTCAACAAATTGATTTTTTAATTCAGTATGATGTTGCCATATCTTAAGAAGTATGATTTGATGAGTATAAAGATGTCGGTAAAAGACACAGAAAGATTGTGATGAATAAGGGAAGAAATAAGTTATTCAATGGGCAACTATTACTGAGTTAGACAATGATGAGATCATGATGTTTAGATTGTTTTGATATCCTACATATGTTGTTGATTGTAAGGTTAATACTATACTATGTTATCGAGCAAGGAACCTAGTCGATAAACCCTAAGGAACCTAGTCGGTAAACCTTAAGGTTATCGCTATCGGTTAATGAAGGCAGAATGTCTACCGAGTGAAGTTTAGTATTTACCGAGTTTCAACCGAGCTATAACAAAATGCATTAAATGATTAAAAGTGTTATTTAATGAAGGAAGCTGATGAGCTGGAATTGATTAAATGATTGGTATGTCGTGCATGAAGTTTGTTAAAGAATCTATGGCAATGGAAGATCGGCAGAAAGATCTACAGCTCAGATTGAACCGCAATACCTTAGCACAAGTTCCAAGAAATGTATGCAAGTTACAAGGTGAGGTAAAACATTTTCAGATCAAAGGATACATTGAACCTGGTCAAGTTTGAAGATCTAATGGCTATGATTGATCATGGGATATGTGATCAAGGAGATTAAGTGGTTAGCAAATTGTTTATAAATAAGGAACTGTTGATAAACAATGTATGCGGGCAAGTGTAAGCACGTGGATGCTACATAGTGATTACCGAGCACAGAAGCTTGAAGATTTGTTTGATTAACAGAATATAGAGCCCAGCAGAGGGACAAGATAAGTCTTATCACTAGATTGTATTGAGCAAATAAGAATCTGCTTTAGCATTTTATATGCAAAGTTGCAGATATATTTTTATTACTATTATTTTGTGAAATGACAGAAAATCTCTTAACTGAGTGGACTTAACAATCTTATTTGTAAAACCCTCTAGCAAGGTGACATTTTGATTGAGTGTTTGAAACCCTTTAGCAAGGTCACCTCTAACAAGGTGAAGATCCTAATAGATCTAAGGGAAATCCCTTAACCGGGTCACATCTAGCAATGTGTTTGTAATCTTTAACAGTATTTGTTTTTAACCAAGCATACTCTAGAAGAGTATATTTCTTAGTGGGTCTAAAATCCCACAATGGTTTTTCCCTATTTGGGTTTCCACGTTAAATCTGGTGTTATGAGTGTTGTTATGATTATGTGTTCTTAAGGTTGCATGTTTTACAATTTTGATTACATATATTTGTTTAAGCTACCGAGGTTGAATCTGTTGAATATATTGAAGATTAAGTTTGTATGATTCACCCCCCCCTCTCATCTTGTTAGTTTGGCATCTGTACTTAACAATTTGTATCAGAACTATTAATCTGGTTTGGCAATGATGTACCTTGCATAGTGAAAGGAAAAGGATCCATCTCACTAAATGAAAAGAGCAGTGTGGATGATGTCTACCGGGTGGAAAGCGTTAAGCATAATCTTTTCAGTTTTTCTCAACTGAACGACAAAGGACACATATTGGAATTCAAAGGTGGAGTCTGTAGAATAATTACAAAGAGTGGTGAACTTATTGCCACCGGTAAGCAGACCAAAGGAAACCTATTTCAGCTAAATACCAAGATTAGTCAGTGCCTGATGACAAAATTTAATGACAACTAGATATGGGATAGGAGACTTTGTCATATAAATTTTGACAATATTGTAAAGGCTAGTAATATCAATGAAGTAAGAGGATTGCCTTTACTAAACAAACCAGAGAATGCCTTATGCAGAGAATGCCAACTTGGGAAGATGTCTTCCTAAACATTCAAAGGTAAGTCTTTTTTCTGTGGAGAACTTACTTGATCTAGTGCACACTGATCTATGTGGTCTAATGAAAACTAGAAGCATTCAGGGAGATCGGTACTTCATGATGCTTACCGATGATTGCTCAAGAATGATGTGGGTCACATTCTTGAAAGACAAATCTGAGGCATTTGGAAAGTTAAAAGCCTTTAGGGCATTGGTGGAGAAAGGGAACGGTAGAAGGATAAAATGCCTAAGGACCGATCAGGGAGGTGAATTCACTTATGATGAATTCAATAAGTACTACGAGGAGAACGGGATTAAGAGGCAATTTTCTACCCCAAGGACACCACAACAGAATTGCATAGGAGAAAGAAATGACAGGACTGTGGTTGAAGTGGCCAGAACTATGTTGATCCAAGGAAATGTCGCTCACACATTTTGGAGAGAAGCAATGAGCACTGCAGTCTATACCATGAACCAGGTACTCATTAAGAAAGGTAAAGACAAAACCCCTATGAGTACTGGAATGGGAGAACTCCCAATGTGAGTTATTTCAAAGTGTTTGGGAGTAAATGCTATATCAGGAGAAGTGAGCACCTGAGTAAGTTTGATGCTAAATGTGATGAAGGAATATTTTTGGGATATTCCACTAAAATAAAATCTCTCAAGTGCTACAACAACAGGACTCGGAAGATTGTCGAGAGTATCAATGTCAGGGTTAATGAATCCCCTGAGAAGCCTAAGGAAACCGGCAACAATCAAACAAAAGATGAACTGGTTTTAGCCTTCTTAGAATCGGTTAAGAAAGAAACAAGTGACAAACACTGCAAAGACCTCAATGTTTCTGTACCGGTAGAAGCTTCAGTGGGTGAAGAAGAAGATGAAGCAGAAAAAGAAGAGGAAAAGCAAGCGGAACCTACTATGGTCATTCCTACGTATGTAAGACTGCATCATGATCTGAAGCAAATCATAGGAGACAAATATTCAGGAATACTTACAAGGAGAAAGGTGAAAGAAATTTCTTGCATGATTTTAGAATTTGAGCCTAAGACCGCTAGGGAAGAACTTACCGATGAAGACTGGATAAAGGCAATGGAAGAGGAGTTGAACTAGATAGAGAATAATGCAACATGGTCCTTGGTACCCAGACCGGAACACGAGAATGTCATAGGTACCAAATGTTGGCATTTTTTATGATTATGTTGTGATTGTCATTGATGGACACACACTTGCATTGAGATAATTTTTGTATGTATAAGTTAAAGCTCAACTGGGACATGTTCCAACCGGTATGATGCATTATAGTCTTGATACTATTGGTGTTTTGCAGAAAGTGATTACCGATCTAAAGCGGTATGTTAACCCCAAGCGGTACGAAGGATCAAAGCGGTAGAACCCATATTTCCCAGTTTTCATTTTGTCAAACCGGCAACCGGTATTTTACTTGAACTGGTATTTTGTATGAACCAGTAATACTCTGTGATGAGTTACCAACCGGCATTTTTTGATGAGTTACCATCTACCGATTGTTTGATGGTGCCGACACTTTAAAAGTGCTTTTTGTGTCGTGTTATAGAATATGTCTAGATGCATTGAACCTAGGAAATTGTATTGTAATCCTATTGGACTGACATGAAATCAGATTCCTTTATAAGGACATCATGTCTACAGTTTTAGGTTGTTGTTGCGATTGATGTTGTTGCTAGGGTTTAAGGTGGTTGAGGAGTTAGAGAGAGTATGAATGTGTAGAAGACTGAAGTAATGATGGAATGCATTAGGAACGAGCTATCAAGGATCTAACCAAGCAATTTGTGCTATTTTCTAGATCACTCACTTGTTGATTATTCACATCTTCGACAAGTCTATAGCCCTTAACCGAGTAGGCCCAAAAGCCTCTTGTAAATCCTCTAACAAGGTGGTTCACATCTGTGGATCTAAAATCCTCTAGCAAGGTAGTCTTTATTCAGACTTATCTCCTAACAAAGATTGAGATTCCTAACAGGATCTGTTCTGGTAAAGAACATTGTAAGACCTTAATCGGTCTGACCTTAACCAGTTTGGTTCCTATTCTACAGATAGTTACTTGTGAGTTCCATCTCATCGTGGTTTTTCCCATTTGGGTTTCCATGTCAAAATCTCTTGTGTTATGGTGTTTGTGCTTCTGTGGGTGAATGCATTATTTGCTATTTGGTTTGCATGTGTGCTAACCGGTTTGTCTGCTAAATTGTTTTACCGATTTACTGTTAGTCTAGCAAAGTGTTTAAGTGCAAATATTTTTGGCATACTAATTCACCCTCCCCCCCTCTTAGTATTCATCAATTGGTATCAGAGCCAACCTTTCTATAAGTTTAACCACTTGGAAAGAGATATGGAGGAATACACATTGAGGGAACTTACTCATTGGCTCACTCAGTCTAAGCAAGCCTATGATGATCTTATGGTCAAATATAAGGCCTCTCAAGCAAAAAGGAGAGAACATGCTGTAAAGTTGATGGAGCTATCTGAAAATAGTTCTTTTGATGAAGCGGACATGGAAGCCCTGACTCAAGAAGTAGAAAAGCTGAATGAATCCAATTCCAAACTAAGAAAAGAATTGGAAGGACTAACTATCTGAATGTGTCAAGAGCTTGAGAACTGGAGGAAAGCTGAAGATCTATTCAAAGACAAAGATCATGAAAACTCCAAGCTGAAGCAAGAGATCAGTGCCCTAACTGCTCAACTCCATGCGAGAAAAGTGGAAAAGGAAGACATGCAAGGAGAACTGAACATTGTCATCTCTGAGAATGAAAACCTGATAGAAACAAATGTTGCTATTTCCAAAGAACTCTATGAGTCAAAGGAAATACTTGCTAAGTTCAACAAGAGTATTGTCAAGCTAGAGCAAAAGCTTGAATCTGCCAAACCTGTCAAGAATACTGATGGACTTGGTTATTCCGGTCATGAGGAAGGTGAGACCTCTGTTACAAATGCTAGAGCATCAAAGAAACAACCAGCATCAAAGGATAAAGGTAAGCAAAAGTTTAAACCTGTTTGCTTTAACTGTCTTAAAGAAGGACATACTGCCAATGTGTGTAGGAGTAAGGCTTACAATAATTTTCCTTATTTTCTAAATGATAAGCCTAGATCCTATAAATTCAATGGTAACTGTTATGCATGCAAAAATTTTGGGCATAGAGCATCTAAATGTAGGTCTGTTATGAATAACACTAGAAGATATCCTTAGAGGACCCAAGGAGTTGGTCTTGAACCTTTTGTGAACCAGAATCACAACCGGTTTAATGCATTCAATCATCAGTCAAGAAGCGATGGCTATCAAGCGGCAACCAGATGGAGAGCAAACTATTTGATCTATCATAATCATGGTCACATTGCTGCAACATGCAAGAGGAAGAATGACAACATGAATAATGGACCTTGGAGAGCACTTGGATTGGTCTGCTATCACTGCAACAAACCAGGTCATATTGCCAGATTCTGTAGATCAAGAAAGAAAATATCTGATGATATACTGGTCACTCCAGAAGGAAAGATTGATATTGACACTGTTCAAGCAGATATGAACAAAACCTGGAAGAAGAAACCAGCGATGTTACAAGAAGAACCAGTTTCTGCACCTAGTGTGGAAATAGCGGAACCGGCAAACTAAGCATCAGAAAATCTTAGGGGGAGCAAACGGAAAAATGTTTCGAACCCTTAGTTTACACCGGTATATGATACTTGTCATTTGGCAGAAGACCAAAAATGGTAAAAGGCAAATTAGGGTTTACACCCTAATGGTGGAGCATTAATTGCGGTAGGTGAGGAATATGTTTAAAAGGAATTTTCAAATCATTTCTCACTATCTTTTCTCGAAGCAAAGAAGGTTTTCAAGACCAGAGCGATGAAAAAGTGATTTGTGCTACGATTCAAAGAAATTTTAGAAACCTTGAAGGAGATTCAAAAGCAAATTGCAAACGGTCAGGAGAAGAACTCAAACAGGTGATTCAGCAACCGACAAATTGGAAGGCGAAGTGGAAGTTACAAAGCCCTAAATTCTCAATTTTCGAAAGGTATTTCTTGATCTTTCTATTTTATCACGGCTTCCGCATCGCATGATAGTTCTAGTGCAACTATCGATTCTATGGATTTCATTCAAAGAAAATCAAAATATAATGCTTTGTCACAAGTACCGGCTAGGGTTATAGTAGAAGAAGAGATTTCAAATTATATAGACTGCAAAATCGAAGACCTAGGGTCTCTTGTGATCCATTCACAGCTAGGTCAATTATGTGGGAAAGATAAAAAGATCAAACCAAAATATAGCATTTTGGAGAAGAAGAAACTTCACAATGCGGTTTACTTCCTGGAAGATTTCACAGATGACCACATTATAATTATTCTGACCAGAGTTCATGGTGACAAGATGTACCTGGAGGGAATGCATGATATCACTCCTCAAGCTATTCATGTCATCACCAGTTTCAGCGATACAGGAGAAGTGTCAGCCCTAAGAAAGGTCAACAAGACAGAAATGTCCAAGCTCACCGGTTCAGTGAGCGACTCACGAGGAATAACTATTAATTCCATCAAGGTTGACCTCGTGAAATATGCATGCATGGTGATTGGATACCGGACGTTCTCAGCTAGCAAAATTAATTTTGTATTTGCTACAGCGATGAATGCCGCTTACCGGATGATCAAGGAAGATGCATCATTAGACCTCTACACCGATATGCAAAGGCAACTCCTATTGAACCTTAAATCAATCAAATAGGATAATGCATTGAAGTTCAAGTTTGGTCAGCTACTGGTCAGATTATTCTTTTATTTCCAAGGTTACTTCCTAGGAGTGGGAGACATTCAGTGGTCTGTGGACCAACCGGTTACCAACCAGATCAAAGAAAGTCTGCAATCAATCAGAACCGGATACCCTGATGTTCTAAACAAGTACTTTGATGAGTTCAGAAGCAAGATGAGCCTAAGGATGAGGATATCCAGTGACATTGTCAGAAGTGGAGCCTATGGGCTATGAGGTGATGTATGATATGTTGGACGGGTATGCATCTACCCTAATTACCTCACCCCTAGATCCCAAGGCAAAGAGAACTGACACCTATCTGGAAAGGGTTGCATAGGTTGTAGAACCTCCTGAAAAGAAAGGAAAGGCAGCACCTTCAGCATTGGCACCAGTAACGACAACTAGTCCCAAAGTGACCAAGTGGTCACCTGGGAAGAAGAAACTGGTAGTAGCACCTGCCAAAGTATTCAAGAGGAAGAGGAAGACAAGGAATGCCTCACCGAACTCAGAAGAAACTATGTCTGAGGAAAAACCTAAGAAGACAAGACAAGCAAAGAAAAAGATAAAGAATGAACCGACATCATCGGCACCGGTAAATATTGACATCTCCTTGATAGTTCAGATACTTAATGTAAGTACAAATACATTAGCCAACAAGATAAGAGGGGGGGGGTGAATCATACAAACTTAATCTTCCATAAAAACGTCAGATTCAACCTTGGTAACACATACTTCAGTAATATAACAATAACTGTCAAACATACAAACTCAAAAGAATATAAACATCATAAACCTCATAACACCAGATTTAATGTGGAAACCCAAATAGGGAAAAACCACTGTCGGATTTCAGACCCACTAAGAAATATACTCTTCTAGAGTATGCTTCGTTAAAAGCAAATCCTGTTAAAGATTACAAACACATTGCTAGATGTGACCCGGTTAACGGATTTCCCTCAAATCTGTTAGGATCTTCACCTTGTTAGAAGTGACCTTGTTAAAGGTGTAGCTAAAAATATTGTAAAACATCAAATACATCATAAGCTATGTAACCACAAACATAACCTAGTATATGATAATTCTAGCAAAACATTCAAAAGAAGAAGGAAATAAAAACACTATTATACTATGCAAACCATATATTTGAGCTCATTCCTTGACCTCCATTGTTTCTCTTTCTCCTCCAAATTATTGTGGATCTCACCTCCAAAATGCAAGTGTATGCAAGCAAGATTATAATTCAAAAATGATAGCGTAAGGATACTAGAGACGTGGTCGATTCGGCCCTTTTGATTGAAGAAATTCATCCAATTTATAGATAAATTGGAGAAAAGACAAGATTAGCATGAAATTGATATTAGAGGCAATTGATTTCAAAATGGAAAAATTGAGTTGAAGGAAGAAGGTTATGACACCTTCTATGTCATGAACTATGACATATTTCCCATGCAAAGGTTAGAGGACTAAAAGCTTATGACATCTTGCTATGCCAACGGTATGATGCATGAGAGATTCATGCTTCCACCGAAGCACAAAAATAGGGAGAGACTATAGAGAAATTAATTAGGTGGAAATTGAATTTGACAAATTAGAAAATTAGGTGGAAATTAGGAATTAGGAAAATTAGAAAATTACGAAATTACGAAATTAGAAAAGATGTGGAAATTAGGAAATTAGAAATTGATGAAATTAGAAAATTAGGTGAATTAATTAATAATTTTTCATTCATTAATTAATTCACAAAAAGAGAGGGAATTAATTAGCCAATTAAATAAATATTTAATTGTGACAAGAATACTTAGGATAAATAAATAAATTATTTAACCTAGAGGGAAAATGACAAACAAGATTAAACGAATAAATCATAAAACCTTAGAAGATTAGGTCTTGACAAAAGATAATTGATGTAGATTCGATTTAATCATGATTCTGACTAATAAAGGACCAATGCTGATAAATGATTTGATTGATAAATGCGCCAATTGACGAGGAACAATGACAAATTGATCCAAATTGACATGATTAAGAAAGACGATGATCGACGACAAGACCTAATTCGAAAGCGAGAAAAATGAGGAATGCAGAAGAAGGACTCGATGCTCGCAAACGATAAAGACCAAGTGCGCAACATGGAAGAAATGTTAATGCGGTGCAAAAACCCTAAAATAAGGCAATACGCAAATGTTATAATATGACTCCACAAGCGTTGACCATTTTTAGACGTCTACATTTTGCCCCTCTTTGAGACAATGCAATTTTAAGCGTTGTTTCAAAGAACAATAATGAAAATGCCCCAGACAATAATAATGACATATGCATGCCCCCTCGAGGAATTGGCCAGAAAAATCCAGAAAAGAGGCCAAGTGATCGATAAGAATGACAGAAGATGATAGGTTCGAATGGACTGCCAAGACTGATGGAAGAAATGTTAGTAAGAAGAAATTAGACAGAGGAAAATTAGAGATGAAGGAAAAATTGCTTTCACATATGCACATAATTAGGTGAGAACCTTTATTTTATATGGCAAAATGGATGTGGCGCAACATGGCAATGAAGGCCAGAGCGATAATGCAATCCCTTTGCATAAGACAAACATGTTCACAGACAAGGAATAGTTCAAAAATCCTAAGACAAACTTGCCCCAGAATGTTATGAAACACTCCACAAATAGAAGACAAAAAATAATAAAGGACCATGAGCCATCCCGACCACTCTAAATCACTTAGTGACATCATCAAGCAACATAGGAACATGGTTGAAGCCAAAAATAAATCAATAAAAAGATAAGACTCGCAAATTCAAACAAGTCAAACAAACATTCTGATCATCATTGTCAAAAGTGGAAAACAAGAATGATCATGCTGTCTGGTTCCAGGGAATGCAGTACCCTATCTAAGACAGGACACAGTCTGGTTTGGAGTATACCACACCCTGTATAAGACCCATTATAATAGTGACAAGGACAAATGATATTGATGTTGATGTTCGATTGATAAGACAATGTTGATTAGTTTGAATGCTTGGTTGAACAGTTCATCTGTGAATGTGTGATTTCATTAAAGCACAATGTTTGAAGCGAGTGTTGTTGGAGGTATGCTCGTCAATCTGTCTATGCACAAAGGGATCATTTATTGACCAAATGCAAAATGCCAAAGGAATTGTTTTTGGAATTTGAATGTTTTGAAAAAAAAAATTGTTCCTTTTTTCAAGACATTATTTGATTTTTTTGGTTTTTTTTCAGAACATTATTTGATTTTTTTGGATTTTTTCAGGACATTATTTGATTTTTTTGGATTTTTTCAGGACATTATTTGATTTTTTAGGGATTTTGCCTCCAGTGTCTAGCAAGGCAAGGAATATGATAGGTGAATAAATAGGCTTTTTGAAATGATGGTGGATAGAGGGAAGACAAAGGCCTTTTATCATGGAGACAATGCGGATGCAATTTTCAAGGGCTATTGCGTGATGGGACAAGAGACTGGATATGACAATGTAAAGCAGTGACATGGCATGAGGGACATGTCAAGAGGTTTTTGAAACAATGTTTAAATTTTGCATCCTTATGTCAGATCAAGATCAAGGAATGAAAAAGAGTGTATGGATAGTGATAAGATATGGATAGGATAAGCAAGACCAAGAATGGATAAGGGACATGGACTGAAGGTTGGGATATGATACGAGATAGTGGCAGAAAGTTGCAATAAGATAGGGAATATGGATGAAAAGTTATAATAAGAAAATGGATAAATGACCAAAAGTTATGATGGACTAAAAGCTGCAAACAAGATGCATGATGCTCATGAAGATCCTCAGCCTTGTCAAGATCGAAGGTGGAAAGAGGAAATGGACATGAGGGACAATAGGATATGAAGGGTAATGACAGGGGTTCGATAGGATAGTGAAGGGCAATAAGATATGAAGGAGGAAACCTACCACCAAGTATGGTATGCAAGAAGTTCATAGATTACGCATGATGCCTGTTTGCTAGGTTTTCATCACGGTACTTGCCCAAGGTTCCTGTTTACCAGGTTTTCACTAGAGGGCGAATTATTTTTGCTTTACTTTTTTCTTTCTTTTTTTTTTCTTTTCTTTCAATTTTTTTTTTTTCAATTTTTTTTTTTTGTATTTTGACATTTTAGTCGAAAATGGACACATGATAGGGGATGAAAGAAGGACTCAAACATATTTTTTCTTGGATAGTAGACTTGAAAAAAATGGACCATGACCTTTAAAAGCATGCTCAAAGACGTTGGTAGGATAAGGACATGGAAAATAAGATGAAACTAAGGCAAGGATTTATGCAAAGGATTGGATCAAAGGGATGGAAGGATGGAAAATATGCATTGGATAATAGGTAGGGTATTGGAAGAATTGGGCTTCAGTGGATGGAAATGAAGGCAAGATCGACATTGGCACACACCTTGAGGGGTGATGGACTGATGGAGGAAAGACTTATTTTGGATATTGAGATTTTGACGAAGGAAAGGCTATGGATTTTGGGACATAAGGGCCCAAAATGGATAAAGAAGGTGATGGAGGAATAGACTTGGAATGTTTGGATGGAGGAATAGCAATTGTAGATGCCAATTTTGATGTTTCTTTAGGCTTTTGTGCTTCAAGGATCCGCTTAGGGATCCACATGGTTTTTGATTTTTCATGCTTTTGTGGTTCCTTGGAGTGCATTGCTTGCACAAGGGATTTAGGAACCCATATAGATTTTGACTTTTGTTTTTTAGCAATGGGCCTTTGTGACCTTTTGGATTTTTCCTTTTCTTTTTGGCTCATATTTTTCTTTGCTTTGTCATGTTGATTAGATTGGACATGTTGATCCTTGAATACATGTGGATTTCTAGACTTATGACTTTTATACTTGGCATCCAAATTGCTTGGAGGGGGAAAGGAATGCATGGATGGATATGAATGAAATTGACTTCTTTTGGATGGATGAAATTTACTCAAGGATGTATGCCTTTGCTGACCTTGCATAGAGAATGAAGGAATATAAGGACCTAAGATGGATGGAAAGTATGATGGGGAAGGTGTATGCTTGGATTTTGAAGGGATGTTGGATTTAGCAGGGGTACCCACGTCTTGAGGAATTTCACTAAGGCCATGACCCTTAATATTTTCTTTAACATGAAGGGATTCTTGCTTATGAAGATCTACTCCTTTGCCTTTATGAATATCTTAACTTGTAGGATACTCTTTTCTTTGGGAAGAAGACGCGAGTCCATTATGAGGTGGATATGATATGAGAGAAATAATGAGATCTTGAAGTGGATTGAATTTCACCAAAGTGGAAGAACCCATTGTACATGTCGAGGGTTCATGAACATCTTGCACTGACACGTTAGAATCATGAGGGGGATTAGGATCATGAGGGGGACTAGGATTGTGTAGTGGACATGGTTCAATGACAGGCTCTTCAAGAGATGGAATGGAAAAAATAATGGGATCATCAAAAGAAATGCGATCTTGGAGTGTATATGGAGCATGAGGACAAGGAGATGGAGGAACAAGTGGATCTTGTGGAGGATCTGAAGGAATAATTTGATCTTGACAAGGAGGAAGATCATTGGAATCCTCTTTAAAGGTGCTTTGCTCTTGACTTTCAATGGGATCATCATAAAGGATGGAAAGGATATCTTGATCTTTCTCAGGAAGTGGAATGTCAATGGGATTTAAAAGGACATTGTGTTCATGAAATGGAAGGGGATCATTTGGGATTGGATGAACTGGGATATCTTGATCTTTCCCAGGGAATGGAGTGTCAATAGGACTTTGGATAGGATGGACAAGAATAGGGGAATCATCATGAGTTTCTGGGAACATGGGGTCCAGGTCAACAATTGGATGGGATGATAAGGTTTCAGGATCTTGATCTTGATTTTATTTAGGACTCATTTCTTCATGCTCTAAATTATCCTCTTGACATGAGGTTGGACTTTGGATATGCATGGGGGATTCTGACAAGGAACCAATGCTTTGGCATGAAGGAAATGCACTTTGAACATTTGTGATGGATTCTGGCAAGGAATCAATGCTTGAACATGAGGAAGAGGGGCTTCGAATGGGGTCCTCTAAAACAAGTAATGGCAATAAAGTGCATGGTGGCATTGGGTCTTGTATTTCTAAAACATGACAAGGATGTGCATCATGAATTGGATTATCTTGGCAATCAATTATGAATAGCCCTTGGGTAATTGCATCCTTGGGTGTATTATTTGATGAGGACAATATGGAAGGTTCTTGTGAAACTTCTAGAGGTGTAGGGATAGATGCCACTGGATAGTCAATTTGCTTGTGGGGGGATGAGGCATTGCTAGACATAAGTGTATTATCTTGATCTTCTTCAAAAAACTCACTTGGTAGGTTCCTTAAGATCCTTGCAATAAAGCCACCTTTCTTTCGAGGTTTTGACATAGTTGTATCTGGAATTTGAACTTGTTTGGAAAGGAGTTGGTTCTGGTTTGATGTCATGTTTTGATTTCGAACTAGATGTTGATCAAATTGGTTTGACATGTTCAAAATTTGGCTTGGTGCATGCTGCAACCTTTCTATTTGAATGTTTGGTTGTGGTTGTTGACATTGATATGTTGATTGAACTTGTTGATATTCCACCATTGGTTGAACTATTTGTGGACATTGTATAGTTGGTTGGATATATTGTTGAAATTGGACCATTGGTTGTGTTGGTTGTATATGTTGGACCATTGGTTGAACCATTGGTTGTATTGGTTGAAAATTTGATTGATAGTAAACACCTTCTTGTTCTTGTTGTGGAGGCACATAATGTTGAAATTGATGTTGTCTCTTTTCTTGAAATTGTTTCATCATCTCTATTTGGGAGAGGAGAGCTGGTATGTCTGATCGTTCAAGAAGAGATCTTACATCTATTGGCTCAATCTTTGGATTTTGACCTGGAAATTTTTGAAACATTTTGGACATTTGTGATCTATTCTTCTCAATGTTTTTCACTCTTTGTTCCAAAATCTCATTTTCTTGAGCTAGTTTCTCCTCTAGTTTTTGTATTTGGACATTTACATCATCATGATAAGTTTGGTCCAAGTTCTGAGACATGTAGAGATTGTATTGGCATGATTGATTGCTCAATTGTGATGCCATGGCTTCATAAGAAGGTTGAGACCTCATTTCAACAAACATATCACTATGCAAATGCAATATTTTTGGAATTTTTTTATTTTAAAAGGATGATGTATGATATGCAACTAAATGCAAACTAAATACACAAAAATGCAATCTATGACAAGAATACAACCTATGTTTTTGGTTGTTTTTTCAAGATTTTGACAAACTTTTTGAAATGTAATTCTAAGAAAGGGACCCTTAGGAAATTGAAATGATGTCTAGACCTCAAAGGACAAAAGGACTAAGTGACAAAAGGACAAAATGACAATGTCTCCCCTATATGCTTGGATACTAAGCTAGGTTTGACCAAATGACATTGATGACAAAAAGAGAAAAGGTTTGATAAGGTCTAGACCTCCTAACAATGACTTAGGGTTTATCAAAGATTTGGATTACTCAAGTATGACAAAACCTAGTTTTGACACTATATGCTAAGGGACAATTACTATGCAAGTGACCCTAATATGATATGATAATGACCTAAGCTTAATGAAGAAACCTAGGGTATGCAAATGCAAATGTATGACAATGTCAACCTAAGTTTGAATTATGAAATGGTATTACTCTAATGCAAGAGGACACATGCAAATGGATGACCCTTATTGATAGGCAAAGGAGTATGACCTAGGTGAAACCTAACCTTGGTACTTGACAATGAACTTGCAAAATGCAAACTTAGGATGAACCTAAATCTAAGTGACATGAATGTTGAGACAAGATTTTGAAAAATGTTTGACACCCATGTTTGAAGGTGTTTTGAACTTTGTTGGATGAAATACTCTTGTGTTTAACCTTGTTTTGAATCAATTTGTCTTGTTTTTGAAATGAGACACAACTCAACTTTTGACAAACAAAGAAGACAAGATATTTCAACTTAGACTCAACACAATCATGCTCATTCACACATTTCTTATGGTAGGTAAGGACAGTAGGTACTTGAGAAGTAGACTCGTTATGAGTTTCAAGGAGAATACATAGATGCTTGACCCCACGGGCTCCCCTCCACGGCACTCACTTCTCAGGGCAGCCAAGCATCAGTCCCCATGGAAATCTCCCCATGGCAAACTTGGTATCTCTTCCAAGTATCTGAACTTGTCCTTCTCAAGCAACTAGAAGTATTTTTGGCCTCTAAATACAAGGTGTTTAGTAAGGATTTCTGTTAAGCGTTACTCCTTGGTGTCATGCAAGTGTGATTGAGACATAGGCCCACCAAGATACCAAACAAATGTAGTCGCGCAAGCACGATTTAGACCGTGAGGTCCTACTTAGATGTTGATATGAGAAAGAGTTCAAGGGTCATCACTTCCCAAGTAACTGCAATTCCCACGTAACCCTTCCTTCAAAGCTTTCGCCCATCAGGTATTTATTTATAGTGAGTTAGAATGCCAAGGTACTCTGGCTGTGCTCACTTTGGGTCGTTCCCTTCTCACGATTGTCACTTGCTTGCAAAAGAAAGCAAATGGTCGGGAAGACAGGCCCTCTCAAGGTAACAAACAATCCAAAATATGAGAATGGTATTGAAGATCTAGATTTATGATCACCCTAAGAAGGATGAGAGCATACTCTCCTACTCCAATGTCAAACTCGACAAGCAAAGTGAACACATGTTCATTCCATCCTACTTAGCAAACATACTAGGTGCCTAATTAAAAATCACAAACACAAAGTTTGGTTGGAATATAAGGCAACCTGCAAAATCACTAAGTTAGGAGTTTTATTTGCTTGGTCTTTGACTAGCGAACCTGCAAACAATTCATTAGTAGTTTGTGAAATAATTCTTTGTCAAGCGTTTCGCCACAAAGCTACCAACAATGTTAGAGAATCAAGAGAAATGAATCACCATCAAAATTAATCCATAAAAGTTGTGATTCTTTGTCCTCTTAGATTAATCTATGTGAAATTTATCAAATTTACCACCCTAGATTAATCTAGATAAAATTTGCATGAATACATGATTAATTTGCCAAGCTAAATTAATCTAGATGAAGGTTGCATGATTTTGTTTTTGAAAATTTTGACCATTTACAGAAGCATAATTAAAAATGTCATAACTTCCTCAATATTTATCCAAATCACAAACCGTCAGATGATCTGGAAAGGTAAAAATGTGATCTAATATACCCAGAAATAATTTATTTTAATTCTATATGAAATTTTTTACGTGATCAATTGATTATGACTATTTTTTTCTTAGAAGAAAAATCTGCAACTTCACAAAATATTCAAAAAAATATTAGATCCAAGCATTTTCACGTCGGGTTCACCAATTAATGTAGCTAGGAATATTGTAAAACATCAAATACATCATAAGCTATGTAACCACAAATATAACCTAGTATATGATAATTCTAGCAAAACATTCAAAAGAAGAAGGAAACAAAAACACTATTATACTATCCAAACCATATATTTGAGCTCATTCCTTACCTCCATTGTTTCTCTTTCTCCTCCAAATTATTGTGGATCTCACCTCCAAAATTCAAGTGTATGCAAGCAAGATTATAATTTGAAAATGATAGCGTAAGGATACTAGAGACGTGGTTGATTCGGCCCTTTTGATTGAAGAAATTCATCCAATTTATAGATAAATTGGAGAAAAGACAAGATTAGCATAAAATTGATATTAGAGGCAATTGATTTCAAAATGGAAAAATTGAGTTGAAGGAAGAAGGTTATGACACCTTCTATGTCATGAATTATGACATATTTCCCATGCAAAGGTTAGAGGACTAAAAGCTTATGACATCTTGCTATGCCAACAGTATGACGCATGAGAGATTCATGCTTCCACCGAAGCACAAAAATAGGGAGAGACTAGAGAGAAATTAATTAGGTGGAAATTGAATTTGACAAATTAGAAAATTAGGTGGAAATTAGGAATTAGGAAAATTAGAAAATTACGAAATTAGAAAATTAGAAATGATGTGGAAATTAGGAAATTAGAAATTGATGAAATTAGAAAATTAGGTGAATTAATTAATAATTTTTCATTCATTAATTAATTCACAAAAAGAGGGGGAATTAATTAGCCAATTAAATAAATATTTAATTGTGACAAGAATACTTAGGATAAATAAATAAATTATTTAACCTAGAGGGAAAATGACAAACAAGATTAAATGAATAAATCATAAAACCTTAGAAGATTAGGTCTTGACAAAAGATAATTGATGTAGATTCGATTTAATAATGATTCTGACTAACAAAGGACCAATGCTGGTAAATGATTTGATTGATAAATGTGCCAATTGACGAGGAACAATGACAAATTGATCCAAATTGACATGATTAAGAAAGACGACGATCGACGACAAGACCTAATTCGAAAGCGAGAAAAATGAGGAATGCAGAAGAAGGACTCGATCCTCGCAAATGATAAAGACCAAGTGCGCAACATGGAAGAAATGTTAATGCGACGCAAAAACCCTAAAATAAGGCAATACGCAAAGGTTAAAGTATGACTCCGCAAGCGTTGACCATTTTTAGACATCTACAAAAGGATTTCAAACACTCAATCAGAATGTCACCTTGCTAGAGGGTTTTACAAATAAGACTGTTAAGTCCACTCAGTTAAGAGATTTTCTGTCACTTTCATAAAATAACAATAATAAAAATCTATCTGCAACTTCACATCTAAAATGCTAAAGAAAATTCTTATTTGTTCGATACAATCTAGACATAGAATTAATCTTGTCCATCTGCTGGGCTTCTATACTATGTTATTCAAATAGGTCTTCAAGCTTTTATGCTCAGTAATCACTATGTAGCATCCCTGTGCATACACTTGCCCGCATACATTGTCCAGATCTTCAATCTTGTCCAGGTTCAATGCATCTTTCAATCTGAAAACATTTTACCCTGCCTAGGAACTTGCCTACATTTCTTGGAACTTGTGCCAGGGTATTGCGGTTCAATATGCGCTATAGATCTTCATGCCAACTTTCCTTTGCCATAGATTCATTAACAAATTTCATGCATGGCATACCAATCATTTAATCAGTTCCAGCTCATCAGCTTCCTCCATTAAATAACGCATGTAATCATTTAATGCATTCTGTTATAGCTCGGTTACAACTCAATAAATACTAAACTTCACTCGGTAGAAATTCCACCTTCATTAACCGATAGCGATAACCTTAGGGTTTACTGACTTGGTTCATTAGGGTTTACCGACTAGGTTCTTTCCTTGATAACATAGTATAGTATTAACCTTTACAATTTACAACATCGGTATGATGTCAAAACAATCTAAACATCATGATCTCATCATTGTCTGACTCGGTAATAGTTGCCCATTGAATACCTTATTCATCCCCTTATTCATCATATTCTTTTTGTGTCTTTTACCGACATCTTTATACTCTTTAAATCATACTTCTCAAGATATGGCAACATCTTACTGAATTAGAAAATCAATTTCTTGAAATCAATGCCAAAATAATAATATCAAGACAGTAAACATCCTTAATCAATTATATCCATAATCATCAACAACCTTCTCAATATCCTTATGAAATGCCAACAACATTTCATTGTCTGTTATAATGCTATATTGCCAACAATCTCCCCCTTTTGCATTGATGGCAAAACAAATTGATTTGACCTTAAAAGATTAGGATTACTATGATTCTGAAATGCTCAAATGCTCTCTTGCTATCAACAGACTTTCTCCCCATACATCAGTCTTCTCCCCATACATAAGTCTTCTCCCCTTTTTATTAGTCTTCTCACCCTTTGACAACAATGCCAAAAAGTAAAGAACTAAAACATAATTTCTTCCTGTATGAAGTGAATTACTGTTGTAATGTGTCAATTCAGTCTCGGTCAGAGCATTTTGTCTTCAATTCTTGTTCCCTATAATAATTTCCTGTAACATTTCATGTACACCTTTAGAAAACATCCTAAAGTGTATAATGCAGCATCAACTCCTAAAAGATATTCGATAGAGTCATTGGATTGATGCTTTCAACGAACTCGATCAGTGAGTAGAAGATTGGGGTAGGACCCCTAACTTACTTTTGAGATATTCAAAAGTGTCCCTTGGTAGTGGCTTGGTGAAGATATCTGCTATTTTTTCCTTTGTGCTAACATACTCCAACACCACTTTCTTCTCTTGAGCTTCTTCTCTAAGATAATGATATTTGACAGATATGTGCTTTGTCTTAGAGTGCATAACGAGATTCTTTGAAATATCAATGGCACTAGTATTGTCACAGAATAGAGTTACTGTCTCGGTAACTTTCTCATTTATACCTTCCAACAGTTGTTTGATCCATGCAATGTTGGTACAATTCAATGCTGCAGCAACGTATTCAGCTTCTACTGTTGACTGTGAAACACATCCTTGTTTCTTGCTAAGCCAACTCACTAGTCTTTCTCCTAAAAAGAAAGTTCCTCCACTTGTGCTCTTTCTGTCATCAATGTTGCCTGCCCAATCAGCATCAGTATAAACTTTTAAATCAAAATCATTTCCTTTCTGATATACTAAGCCATAATCCTCAATGCCTTTCAAGTACCTAAAGATTCTTTTGATTGCTGTCATGTGTGTTTCCTTAGGATCTGCAGAGAATCTTGCAACTATACCTACTGCATGTGCTATGTCTGGTCTGCTGTGAACAACATATTGAAGTTTTCCAATCATGGATCGGTAAAGTATCTCATCAATAGATGCAAATTCATCATTCTTTGATAGTTTACAGTTGGTAGTCATAGGGGTACTTACTAGTTTTGAATCCTCCATTCCAAATTTCTTCAAGATTTCCTTTATGTACTTGGATTGAGTAATGAAAATCTCATTTTTCATTTGTAGTATCTGTAGATCTATAAAATACTTTATCTCACCGATTAATGACATCTCAAATTCTTTGCTCATTTCATTTCCAAAGTTCTTGCATAAAGAATCATTTCCACAAAATATAATATCATCAACAAATATGTCTGAGATCAGTATTTCATTTTCATCATTCTTCATGTACATATTGTTGTTCTCACTTGTCCTTATAAAACCAATCTTAATCAAATAAGAGTGCAATCTTTCATACCATGCTCTAGGTGCTTGTTTCAAACCATATAAAGCTTTGTTCAATTTACATACCTGATCTTTATTCTTGTCTTCAACAAATCCTTTAGGTTGTTCAATAAAAACTTCTTCTTCTAATATTCCATTCAGAAATGCAAATTTGACATCCATTTGATATACTTTGAAATTTTTGAAAGCAACATATGCCAACAATGTTCTTACTCCTTCAAGTCTAGCAACAGGTGCAAAAATTTCACCATAATCATTTCCTTCTTCTTGAGCATAACCTTTGCAAACTAGTCTTGCTTTGTTTCGAATGACCTCTCCTTTTTCATTTAGCTTGTTTCTAAAAATCCACTTTGTACCAATTACATTTTTTTCCTTTGGTCTTGGGATTAGTGTCCATGTGTCATTCTTCTTGATTTGATCAATCTCTTTTGTCATAGCATTTATCCAATCTTCACTGTTAAATGCCTCTTTCACTATTCTCGGTTCAAATTCAGATATCAAACATGTGTTCTGTCTCAGTTTGTTCCTTGTCATCACTAGATCATCCTTATCTCCTATAATCTAACTTGGTGCATGATGTCTTCTGACATACTTGGCTAATACAGGCTCGGTAGGCTCTGTATGATCTTCTTCATCACTCGGTAACTAGATATTCTCTTCATTTTCTTCAACAGTCTTCTCGGTAAGAATTCTTGGTTGAACATAGACAAATTCATCATAGTCTTCTGGTTCCTTGGAATTTCCTTCATCATTTCTTTCTGCAAATTCATCAATTTTCAAATTTGCACTTTCTACTATTTTGTTAGATGATTTGATAAGACATTTAAATGCTTTGCTTCTAGAAGAATAACCTAGAAATGTTCCTTCTTCACTCTTCTGATCAAACTTGCCATTTCTATCATCTTTGTGAACATAGCATCTACTTCCAAAGATTTTAAAATAACTTACATTAGGTTTCTTATCATACCAGATTTCATATGGTGTCTTCAAAGTACCTTTCTTCAATTGTACTCGGTTCTGGGTGTAAACTGTTGTGCTTATTGCTTCTCTCCAAAATGTTTGTGGCACCTTCTTTTCAATCATCAGTGTTCTAGCACAATCCACAATAGATCTGTTTCTTCTCTCAACTATTCCATTCTGTTGTGGAGTTATCAATGTAGAGACTTGTCTTTTAATACCATGATCATTGCAAAATAAGTTGAATTCATCAGATGTGAACTCTCCTCCTTTATCTGATCTAAGACATTTCAGTTGTCTTCCTGTTACATTTTCAAATTTTCCCTTGTACCATTTAAACATTTGAAAAGCTTTTGATTTATCTTTTAAAACCATTACTGACATCATCCTTGAATAGTCATCCACAAATAATATGAAATATTTATCACAATGATAACTTTGAACTTTCATAGGACCACAAAGATCAGAGTGCACTAGATCTAAAATTCCCTTAGAAGTGTAAGACTTACTTGTAAAGCTTGATCTTGTCATCTTACCCATCTAGCATCCTCAGCACATAGCATTCTTAGGTTTTTCAAGACTTGGTAGACCTCTTACTCAGTGCTTCTTGCTTATTTTGATCAGATTATCAAAATTTACATGACAAAACCTTTTATGCCATAACCAGGTATCATTTATGTTTGCATACAAACACTTATTATGAGTTGATTCAAGGTGAAATGTGTTACCTTTTTTTTGTGTCTTGGTAGTAGCTAACTTTCCATTCTTGTCATGAACTTTGACAATTCCTTTATGAAATTCTATTTGGTAACCTATGTTGTTTAGGTGTGCTACACTCAACAAATTGTATTTCAAACCTTCAACCCAATAAACATCATTGCATCTTGCATTGTCAAGAATTGTTATAGATCCTTTACCTTTCACTGGACATGGTGCATCATTACCAAATCTAACATAGCCTCCATCATAATCTTCTAATATAACAAACTTGTGTTTATCTCCTGTCATATGATGTGAGCATCCACTATCTATGATCCAAGAATCATTAGTGTTTATGTGTGATATTAGGGCCTTTTCTTCATACCTTTCTTCATCTAATCCATCTTTGATAGCCACATAAACTACTTCCTCTGTATCAGTTTCATCTCATTTATCATCATTGGATTCCTCATCAGCTATTAAACATGTCTTTCTATCTCTTCTTTTGAAGTCTCGGTGTCCTCTATAATGATTATCTTTTTGTCTGTCATCTCAGTAAACTCTCTTTTCAGTAGAATCTTTGTCAGGATAGTTAGAAGCTATATCTCCTATCTTATCACAATTGAAACATTTCAAAGGTAGCTTTTCTTTATACTTACCTTTGCCTCTCAGTAACCTTCTGGCTAATAGTGCTTCAAACTCTTCTTGTTTTTTGATTTCCTCATACAGTTTGTGTACTTCTTCCATGTTCTTACAAAATCTTTCACTTGCTCCATTGTGATCTCCTTTAGAGTACTTATACTTTCTTTCATTGTAATCATTAGATTCATCAAGATGAAAAGAACTAAATGTAGATTCAACTTTATTTACCAAAGATCCACTGTTATCAAAGTTACTTAACTCAAATGCATGTAGCTTACCAATAGTAGCATCTAAAGAAACTGGCATATTTGGTACAAACCTCAATTCATTGATTGCAAAGACTCAGATTGCATAAGCTAGTAGAAGGGTTCTTAACAACTTACTTGTTATATCCTTTTCTTCAATAGTTCCACCTGCTCCTTTGATTTGATTGACAATCTCCTTTAGTCTTCTACTATACTGAGTTATGTTCTCACCTTCACTCATCCTCATGGATTCAAGTTGTCCTCTTAGATTATCTACTTTTTCTCTTTGAACATGTTCATTTCCTCCATACATAGATATGAGCTTATCCCACATTGCATTTGCATCATTGCAGCCTTCTAGATCATTAAACTTTGAGTCGGTCAATGCAGATGTTATTTCAATTATTGCTTGGATATGTTCTTGCTTTACCTTTATCTCTTCCATTGTCAATGGATAGGTGCTCGGTGTAACAAAATCATTCTCCGGATAGTATACAACATATTCTCCAACTCCTGATAGATGCAGCTTCATCCTTTTCTGCCATGTAGAGAAACTTGACTTGTTCAGCTTCGGTGCATCCCTCTTATACATCTTTGGATCTTTAACTCAAGTGTCTTTAAACTTCTCTTTCGGAGTCCAAAGATCTAATACCAATTGATAGTTCTGATACTTAATATAAGTACAGATCCAATAGCCAACAAGATGAGAGGGGGGGGTGAATCATACAAACTTAATCTTCCATAAAAACTTCAGATTCAACCTCAGTAACATATACTTCAATAATATAACAATAACTGTCAAACATGCAAACTCAAAAGCATATAAACATCATAAACCTCATAACACCAGATTTAACGTGGAAACCCAAATAGGGAAAAACCACGGTGGGATTTCAGACCCACTAAGAAATATACTCTTCTAGAGTATGCTCGGTTAAATGTAAATCTTGTTAAAGATTACAAACACATTGCTAGATGTGACCCGGTTAAGGGATTTCCCTCAGATCTGTTAGGATCTTCACCTTGTTAGAAGTGACCTTGTTAAAGGATTTCAAACACTCAATCAGAATGTCACCTTGCTCGAGGGTTTTACAAATAAGATTCTTAAGTCCACTCAGTTAAGAGATTTTTTGTCACTTTCACAAAATAACAGTAATAAAAATCTATCTGCAACTTCACATCTAAAATGCTAAAGCAAATTCTTATTTATTCAATACAATCTAGACATAGAACTAATCTTGCCCATCTGCTGGGATTCTATACTCTGTTATTCAAATAGGTCTTCAAGCTTCTGTGCTCGGTAATCACTATGTAGCATCCTTGTGCATACACTTGCCCGCATACATTGTTTATCAATAGTTTCCTACTTATAAACAATTAGCTAACCGCTTAATCTCCTTGATCACATTCCCCATGATCAATCATAGCCATCAGATCTTCAATCTTGTCTAGGTTCAATGCATCTTTCAATTTGAAAATGTTTTACCCCGCCTAGGAACTTGCATAAATTTCTTGGAACTTGTGCTAGGGTATTGCGGTTCAATCTGCGTTGTAGATCTTCATGCCGATTTTCCTTTGCCATAGATTCATTAACAAATTTCATGTGCGACATACCAATCATTTAATTAGTTCCATCTCATCAGCTTCCTCCATTAAATAACGCATGTAACCATTTAATGCATTCTGTTATAGCTCGGTTACAACTCAGTAAATACTAAACTTCACTCGGTAGACATTCCGCCTTCATTAACCGATAGTGATAACCTTAGGGTTTAACGACTAGGTTCTTTGCTTGATAACATAGTATAGTATTAACATTTACAATTTACAACATATGTATGATGTCAAAACAATCTAAACATCATGATCTCATCATTGTCTGACTCAGTAATAGTTGCCCATTGAATACCTTATTCATCCCCTTATTCATCATATTATTTTTGTGTCTTTTACTGACATCTTTATACTCTTTAAATCATACTTCTCAAGATATGGCAACATCTTACTGAATTAGAAAATCAATTTCTTGACATCAATGACAAAATAATAATATCAAGATAGTAAACATCCTTAATCAATTATATCCATAATCATCAACAACCTTCTCAATATCCTTATGAAATGCCAACAATCTTTCATTGTCTATTATAATGCTATATTGCCAACAATCCTCCTACAAACCTTTGACACATTGTCAAAGAACTATCAAAAACATTAAGAGAAAAGTGTTGAATGATTTGATTGATTGTTTTGATGATTTCAATGATGATGAAAAAGAAGCAGTTGAAAAAGAAATCATTAAGTATTTATGTGTTAATGACCAGTCGCCCTCAGAAATTAGATCTGAGACACCAAATTCTTTGTATAAGTCCCTAGATAATAAATGGCGCATTGCCATAGAGAAAGAACAGGAAATCAGGGAGAAAGTTTTTGCTCAATACTTTCATGACCTGTCCAATTCAGAGTTATTTGATGTCATCAACCAAAATAAAGGACTCTTCTTCACCAAAAGAAGAAGACTCTGGTTGTTGGAAGGAAGAATTGATGATGTTGAAAAAGACACTCATCTGCATATGACAACAGCGGTTCATACGCATAAAGTGCTTCAAGCTAGCAAGAAGGTTGAACAAGAACTAGCAGTGACAAAATCGGATGAAGTGTTTGATGATGAAGGAAATCCGGTTGTTGAACCTATCAACACTATTGATGTTGATGCCCTGGATGGAGAGGATTTTGCTCAAGGTACACCATCAGAAGCAACAGGACAAGAGAAGCAGGAAGAACGGGAAGTAAAGCAAAAGGAAACTGAGGACAAAAAGGAGGAAGTAAAGAAGCAAGCGGAGAAGAAGAAAGCAGAAGAGGAGAAGAAGAAGAAGGATGAAGAGGAGAAGAAGAAGATGGATGAAGAGGAGAAGAAGAAGGATGAAGAGGAGAAGAATAAAAAGGAAGAGGGAAAGAAGAAGAAGGATGAAGAGGAGAAGAAGAAAAAGGAAGAGGACAAGAAGAAGAAGGAAAAAGATGAGGAGAAATGGAAACAAGAAGAAAAGAGAAAAGAAGAAGAGAAGAAAAGAAAAGAAGAGGAAGAAGAGAAAAAGAAACAAGAAGATGCAAGGAAGAAGAAAGAGGAAGAGGATGAGAAGAAGAGAAAGGAAGAGGAGAAGCGAAAGGAAGCAGAAAAGAAGAAGGAAGAGCAAGATAAGGAAGAGGAAAAGAGAAAAGAAGAAGAGAAGAAGAAGGCAGAGAAGGACAAGGAAGCAGAAGCGGAAAAGAGCACATAGATGGAGACTCCTAAGGCAACCGGTAGTCAAGCCAAACCGGCTGACCTCACCAGTCCTATTGACCTCCAGTCTGCAAGTGAAATGGAGCTACCACAGAGCATCAAGGTTGCTCAAGAATGCCTTGAAGTGATATGGAGGAAAAAGGATCAAGATGTGATCCAAGTGGTAGTGGATACTCTTACCGGTTTGTTACCCAGCACAAACCTCCCCAGCACTGATTCTTCATTGGCCCAATTGAAGCTCCTATGGATAGTAGTGGATGATCAAGTGCAGAGCTTAGAGGAGGTAGCAGAGGCAAATGCCAAGAAAGAGCATCAAAAGGCTCTCCACATTGCCCTGGTGAAGAAGCTTAATGAGATTTGGTCTGAACTACAAAAAGCATAGAAGGTTATAAGGAATGCTCTAGATGAGCGGAATCTTCTACTCGGAAAGATTTGCCAACCCCATCTATTATGTGACGATGTGCTTGCACAAAAGCAAAAGCTTCAATCTGATTTGCAGTTATATTTGAGAACCTTCAAGCTGTCGTATGACTCTTTTATAGCTTATGGGCAAACTGTTCACCGGTTTCATATCCAGTGTACTAAAATAGAGCATGAGCTCAGCACTCGGTCATGAGATTTGTAGGAGCTACAACTGGTTCTACTCCCACATCTGCAAATACTTCAGAAGTGTTATCTTAATCTGGATGCCTTAATGGCAACACATGAGATGAGCACAATAGACGCCATCGAAGAACAGGTCTCCCAGATGTAGACAGAGAAAGAAGTAGCCACCTCCCTACTTGAGTCCTGGTCTTTATCTATGAAACAATTCCTGCAGGACTTTAAATCTGTTTTTGACAAGTTTTATTCTTTACTATCATAAACACTTATCATTTTAATGAAACATGGGTTAGTCTATAATATTATTTTTGTCATTGTTGGCAAAGGGGGAGAAGTATAAATTTTGAAAGTTTTGATGTATACTTTCATGTTATTTCTGTTAAGAAGTAGTATACATTGTATTTTCTGCAAATGGGATAGTGTATATGCTTACGAGGAGTAATTTTGATTCTGGCATATTTTTGTTGTAAAACACTTAGATGTCAAAATTTCCTAAGTGTTGTCATCAATGCCAAAGGGGGAGATTGTTGGCATTTTTGATGATTATGTTGTGATTGTCATTGATGGACACACACTTGCATTGAGATCATTTTTGTATGTATAAGTTAAAGATCAATCGAGACATGTTCCAACCGGTATGATGCATTATAGTCTTGAGACTATTGGTATTTTGCAGAAAGTGATTATCGATCTGAAGCGGTATGTTAACCCCAAGTGGTTCGAGGGTCTCAAGTGGTACAAAGGATCAAAGTGGTAGAACCCATATTTCCCAGTCTTCATTTTGTCAAACCGCCAACCGGTATTTTACTTGAACCGTAATTTTGTATGAACCGGTAATACTCTGTGATGAGTTACCAACCGACATTTTGTGATGAGTTACCATCCACCAATTGTTTGACGGTGCTGACACTTTAACGGTGCTTTTTGTGTCATGTTACAGAATATGTCTAGATGCATTGAACCTAGGAAATTGTATTGTAATCTTATTGGACCGACATGAAATCAGATTCCTTTATAAGGACATCATGTCTAGGGTTTTAGGTTGTTGTTGTGATTGATGTTGTTGCTAGGGTTTAAGGTGGTTGAGGAGTTAGAGAGAGTATGAATGTGTAGAAGACTGAAGTAATGCTAGAATGCATTAGGAACGAGCTATCAAGGATCTAACCAATCAATTTGTGCTATTTGCTAGATCACTCACTTGTTGATTACTCACATCTTCATCAAGTCTATAGCCCTTAACTGGGTAGGCCCAAAAGCCTCTTGTAAATCCTCTAACAAGGTGGTTCACATCTGTGGATGTAAAATCCTCTAGCAAGGTAGTCTTTAATCGGACTTATCTCCTAACAGAGATTGAGATTCCTAACAGGATCTATTCTGGTAAAGACCATTGTAAGACCTTAACCGGTCTGGTTCCTATTTTGTAGATAGTTACTTGTGAGTTCCATCTCATCGTGGTTTTTCCCATTTGGGTTTCCACGTTAAAATCTCTTGTGTTATGGTGTTTGTGCTTCTTTGGGTGAATGCATTATTTGCTATTTGGTTTGCATGTGTGCTAACCAGTTTGTCTGCTAAACTGCTTTACCGATTTACTGTTAGTCTAGCAAAGTGTTTAAGTGCAAAGATTTTTGGCAGACTAATTCACCCCCCCCCCCTCTTAGTATTCATCACCAAATGAGTCTTTAGGAATAAGTTGAATGAAGAAGACACATTGGTAAGGAACAAGACTTGTATGCAAGGGATATGCTCAGGAAGAAGGAGAAGACTATGGAGAAACCTTTGCCCCAGTGGCTAGACTGGAAGGTTTCTGAATGCTACTTGCATTTGCAGCATTCAAGGGATTTAAGGTATACCAGATGGATGTGAAGTCTGCCTTCTTGAATGGAATCCTAGAGGAAGAAGTGTATATTGAGCAACCAAATGGGTTTGCTTTGTCAAAAGATAGTGACATGGTGTGCAGATTACACAAGGCCCTGTATGGATTGAAACATGCACCAAGGGCATGGTACGAACTATTACACTCTCATCTTGAGAAGATAGGATTTCAGAAAACAAGTGAGGACAACAACATCTACTTAAAATATGAAGGTGGTCAGATTCTGATATGTGAAGTAATTGTAGATGATATAAGCTTTGGTGGAGATGATGATATGAGTCATGCATTTGCAGATGAGATGAAAAAGGAGTTTGAGATGTCTCTGATTGGAGAGATAAATTTTTTCATTGGTCTATAGATTGGAGTCTGTGGTAGCATTTATGAACTGCACTCAGGCAATTTGGATGAAGCATGTACTTAACGGCTTCAAAGTGATTATATTCTAACTGGTGAGTATATTTTGTGATAATACCAGTGCAATAAATATTTCCAAAAATCCAGTATTGCATGCTAGGACCAAGCACATTGAGCTTAAGTACCATTTCTTGAGAGAAAAGGTTCAAAATAAAGAGGTTGTGTTAGAACATGTTTCTAGTAAGGAGCAGCTAGTAGACATGTTCACTAAGCCCTTACCGAAGACTACATTTATCTATTGGAGAGGTGCATTAGGGGTTCTGCCCCTTCATGAAGTAAATTAAAGATGTGTGCTCCACATCAGTCAGGTACTACCATGTCAAATCTTACAGGATTGATGTGTTGAAGGATGCTACTCCATAGGGGAGAAGCATAGTGGATCTTGGAAGCTTGTGCCTCCACTTTGGCATTTCTATCAAAGGAGGAAAAGATATATGTTTGAAGGTCAATATGCGAAGGAGAGATGAAATAAGTGGTGTGAGAAGTGATTGAGAAAAGTGCACACTGACCAGTCCAGGTGGTGGTGGTGATATTTTAAGTTGAACAAGTATATGTTATTAAGAATGGTGCAGATACTGAGCAATGATACATTGAGTATTGCCATCAATGCCAAAGGGGGAGATTGTTGGCATATGATGAAGTGGTGATAATGTATGTTGTCATTAATGTCAATACGTGCTCAAGTAGGTGAATCGGTATGAACCGGTATGAAGATCAGAAGCGGTTATGGTCAACCTGTTGGCATATGGACACTCCAATGAGACATTGTGTGTGATTGAAGGTTTTGTCATTGATGGCAACCTTGCAATCCTATGGCACTGGCAAGACATTATACCAGCAAAGCATTATACAGGCAACCTTGCAATCCTATGGCACCGGCAAGACATTATACCGACAAAGCATTATACAGGCAACCTTGCAATCCTATGGCCCCGACAAGACATTATACCAGCAAAGTATAACATAGGAAAGATAATGCATCGGCATCAGAAGATCAATCTACACCGGCACCGGCACAGAAGATGTACACCGGCACAGAAGGAAATATGTATACCGGCATAGAGGCCGATAGGATTTTTGATATGTAATATTTTGTTTATCATTGTAAGCCGGCTTGGCAAATTGTAAAATGACTCTTGTATATAAAAGAGATCATTGTAGATATTTGTAGGATATGGATAGAATGCAATAAAGAAATTATAAGGCAGACCTAATGTGCGAATTGTAGGTCAAGGGTATATGTAAAGAACAGAGCAAGAACCGGTACTGAATCTGGCATTGAAGATGCTATTGTAAAGCAGTACTAAATATTGGATTTCTGTAAATCCTCATTGTAAGTCAGTGTGACTTCTTATTGAGCAATGAGCTCTAGGCAGTTGGCCTTCCTGCATGTGCAGGCCCCTATTGTAAGTAATATTCTCTTATTGGCCAGTAAGTGAATATTGTGGGTCACAAATCCCACCGAGGTTTTTCTCACACTGGGTTTCCTCGTTAAACATCTTGTGTTATGGTGTTCTTTTCATGTGGATGCTTTTGATTATGTTATTTGCATTAATTCTTGCATACCGGTATACTGTTACTTTGTATTCTGCATATTCAGTTTTAAGAAAATTTCATTACCGATCAGATACTGATTCACCCCCCCCTCTCAATATATGTGGGAACCCTAACAATTGGTATCAGACCCTA
Source organism: Cryptomeria japonica (assembly GCF_030272615.1). Classification (NCBI taxonomy): domain Eukaryota; kingdom Viridiplantae; phylum Streptophyta; class Pinopsida; order Cupressales; family Cupressaceae; genus Cryptomeria; species Cryptomeria japonica. Next base: position 706,385,432 of record NC_081405.1, on the reverse strand, counting down.
GTCCTCTATTTTCAAAAGCCTAATAGCTTGAGGAAGATCGTGACACCAGTAAAGATGGAAAATCTGATGAAGCAACTTGAAGGAGCTCTTACTGACTATGATGCAGAGAAGTTGAAAAATATCAAATTAGAAGATGATTTAAAAGCAACTCAGGACATTATTCAAGCACTTCAAGAAAATCTTACTATTACAAGAAACAAGAGAAGAGAACTTTGTGAAAAATTGCAAAATAAAAATGATGAAAAGGAATCACTAAATGATATGATAAGAAAATTGAAACAAGAGATCATGACAACAAAAAATGAAATGCAGGATATGACTATGAGATTCTGTAAAGAGATTGAGGACAAAAAGAAGAATGAAGAAGAATTGACCAAAAGACTAAGTGATGCAACAAATGAGAACACAAGACTTAGCTATGAAAATGATATGTTGAAGACAAATCTGATGCATACTCAAAATGACTCGAATGAACTAATGAGACAAAAAGAGATCTTGGAAAGGGAATTGGAAACTGCAAATCAACACAAAGAAAAATTCAAGAAAAGCTCAGAAGAACTTGGTACCTTATTGAAGATTCAAAAACCCAAAGGTGACACTTCTGGAGTTGGATTTGAAGTTGGAGAAAGCTCTGGTACTGCAAATACCTAAGATCAAAGCAAACCGGTAAGACCCTCTAATACTTACAAATTCAATGGAAAATGCTTTAACTGTAATAAATATGGTCATAGGGAAAATGAATGTAGATCTAGGAATTATCAAAACATCAATTCTCCCACCGGTCAATGCACCAAATGCAACAAGATTTGTCATAACTCTGAAAATTGCAGAATGAATGTAAGATGTTATGTTTGTGGAAGATTTGGTCATTTATCAAAAAAATGCAGAATACAAACCGGCATAGGTTATGGGAAAGCTATTCAGAAAAATAATGTAACTTGTTATGCATGTAACAAGATTGGTCATATTGCTAAATTCTGTAGAAGTAAAGGTACACCGGTAGATAACAAAAGTACTAGCTTGAAAGGTAAAGAAAAGGTTGAAGAGGTTAAGCAAGAATTTTCAAAGCAATGGATTAGAAAAGGTGATCTAAATATTGGGGTTACTCCTCCACCGGTAGACTCAACAAATGCTTCATCGGTAGAACAATATGATGCTCCACCAACAGGATGTTCTTCATCAAATTGAAGAAAATTATCTTGAGGGTTTGGCAATTTAATGACACATGTGCTATTATTCCCTCGGTTAGAGAAAAGAAGTTGAAAATCCTTCATTACCGGCAAATAAAGTTGAGTTAATACATTACCGGCAAACAATTAATGTGGTAGGTAGCAGAAAAGACTTTATAAAATAAGGTTTTCGGCTCCATTTCATTTCACCGCGAATTCAAACTTTCAGAGAGCACGAAGATTTCCGAGCTAAGGCATTCCGAGCAAAGAGACAAAGCACTTCAGCAATCAATCCATCCAAAGGCAGAAAAAGGTATTTATCATCATGGCATCCTCCTCTGCACCTGAATTCATAGCAAACCCTACAGTAGTCGAGGTTATAAAATGACCTAGGCCCGTGTTTCAGCTAGTTTTCGAAGTAGCTAAGAAAGATGACAACATAGGTGCTTTTTCCCAAATTCCAAAGGGTGTTGTTTATGCAAAAGACCCTAGAATGTATATTCATTGCAAAATAGAGAAATTAGGTGATGAAGAAATCAAAGACATGTATAAATCTATTATATGTGACAATGCCGGAAATGTGAAGCCTAAACATAAAATTGTTGAAACCCTAGGATTCACTGAAATCCTCAGCATTCCTAAATTTCCCAAGGAAGTGGTTAGGATAGTTCTTAGCAGGGTACATGGCTTATTCTTTTGGCTTGACTCAGTGCATAAAATTACCAAGGAAGCTGTGAAAGCAGTAACAGGGTTACCTTCCACCGGTACCAGACCCTACAAAACCAAGAAGGTCTCCAATGACCTAGTAACAAACTTAACTGGTGCAACATCCGACAAGAGATCATTGAGGGTTAATGATGTGACCGATACAAATGTTAGATTTGTTAGCATGATTCTAGGTTACAAAGAAACTCATGCAAATAGGCTTAACTCTATTTCCAGTTTATGCATAAAGAGTGCTTATGACATGGTTAAGGACAATGTGAAAATTGATATCTATGAATGGTTAAAAGATGAGTTAATTGACAATTTGGCAAAAATCAAGAAGGATAAGAAAGGAACCTTTAGATTTGGAAATTTACTTGTATGCTTAATGCTACATATAACCAAATAGGCTCCTAGTATAGGCAACAAGGATTTTGGATTTGACATACCGGTAGGGAAACAATTGTCTAACTTATTCAACAACATGGGTGAAAACAAAGAAAAGAATATCCATGAGTATTTTCAAGCACTAAAGGTCAGAATGAATAAGAGGATCAAACTATCACAGGAAATTGTCAACAAATACAAGGATGATATATGTTTTGTAATCAAAAAGGATGAGATCTAGATGGAAGCAGTCATCCCAAGAACAATCTGGGTTACAGAGATGGGGTATGAAACAGATGACCACATAGTGGAAACTTATGCCAAAGCACTTCTGGAAGCCCCCTATGAACCAAAGGAAGAAGTATTTGGTAGTGCTAAGCACATCGAAAGTCAAATTCAATCTAAAAAGAGAGTAAAGAAAGTGGAGGCATCTGTGAGGAAAGGAACCAGGCAAGCAAAAGCCTTAAAAGATGATGTATTAAAGAAAACCGACATAACAGAAGAAGAGTTGGCAGCCCAACAACCTGAAACTCATCTATCACCAGTAGATACCTCCTTAGAAGGAGATATGCCAGCAACTTTCAAAAGTGTTGTTAGGAAAAGAGACCCCTCACCGGTATCCACTCCTTCACCCAGAAGGACAAGACAGAAGCAACAAACAATAAGGTCTCCAGTCAAGAAAGCCACACCTAAGAAAAAGTTGACCCCCAAAAAGAAGAAGAAGACAGACACTGACTTGGCCCCTTTTGACATATTACTGAATGAGATCACAGAGGAAGGTAAATTGAAAAACATAGGGAAAATCTATGACACCCTATCAGAAGATGAGAAAGGACAAGTTGAGGAAAGTGTTATACTACACATGGACATGTATAAAAAGTTTTTGATGCAAGTCCTAAATGAAATTCTTGATGAATTATATAAAAGACTTGAGGCCAGAAGGCAGGGAATAATTGAGTTGGACAAGAAAATTAAAATAGAAAAATTACTTGCAGTATACCCGATCAACTCACCTAAGGAAATTGATGATTTGATAGCTCAGGCCAACCGGACAGTCTTTTCCACTGCACACCGACAAATATCATTAATGGCAGGTAGAGTTAATGAAGTTTCAACTGAAACAGAAGATGGTTGGGATAGATTCTTGGTTGAAAAAGAAAAACAAGAAGAATATATGAATCCCAAGCCCATTCTGGTATATCAAAAGGAAAAAGGGAAAGGTAAAGTTGGTGGACCTCTAGGTATCAAGATTAGAGACAACTTACCCCCACCTCCTTTAAATACTCCACCGATAAAAACAACTACAGAAGATCAACCGGCAGCTGAGACCATGGACACAGAGGATAATAATCCTAATCCTGAAGTCCTATATACTGTGAATGTTGATACTCAAAAAATCAACATAGTGGTAGATAAGGATACCACAGATAAATCCTATAACAAAGAGAAACCGGCAACAGGAAACAAAGAGCAACTGGTAGCAAATTCAGAGAAAAAGATGGATTCTAGAGCACAAACAGAGCAACCACCAGAACAAACTCCACCAGTAAGAAATGATGTAGGTAAAACTGTGCTTAAAGAGATGGAGACACAAACAAACCTACTAGAGGTCAATACCAACATGGTCCCCTCCACCGGCACTCAGTTTATTGGGTCACCATCAAATGTAACAGAGGTATTTCTCGAATCTATCAAGAAAATAACTGATTATAGCTCACAAGCCTACAAAGCGATAGATGATTCAATTCTAGTTTTGAAATTAATAGCTCCCAATTGTAATATAGACAACAAAGATTCTTTAGGACAGTTGGATACACTTTGTAAATATATTTCTGGAAATTTTGAGCAAACAAAGGTAGAAACTGTAAAGGAAAGTATAGAAAAAAAGAAACAAAAATTCTTTGAGGAAGGAATAAAGAAGTGTAATAGGGAATTTGACACACTTCTACCAGAACTGTGCAATTTGTTGAAAGAATACAAAACTCTGTACAAAGACACCTGTAAGATAAACCTTTTGACCACGGATGTAGACAAAAAGATGAGCAAGGTACAGGAAGAGATCAATAAACTGGCTGATAATTTTGTTAACTCACCCGATACACTCAGTTTTTGAGGAAAAGATAACAAATTTTGAGGAAGAACTATTCAAATTAGAAAGAGAAAAAGAGAAAATAATAAACAAGGCAAAAATTTTAAGATCTAAACTAAGTCCAAGATTGGACTATTTAGCATCTCTACGTAAGGAAATCTCAGAGGCACTAACACAGGGTAGCAAGACACCAGCAAAGCACTTGCAGCATCTCACCGATATAGTATACAGAACTGAGATAGCAATAAAGGAGAGCAAGAAGTTTATGGATGGTATAAACTTAATTTTGGGAGACATTCTTCAGATAATAACTACCCAACTACAAGGTTGAGGTTATAAATTGGTACAACTACAAAATCTACTAACCTTTGTCATTGATGCCAAAGGGGGAGTAGTAGATGAGAAAATTCAAAACACAGGGATCACATGCTCAGGGGGAGCTCTCACATTTTTGATAATATACACATTTTTGGATATCTTTTTGAAATTTCTCATGAGTGTTGCCATCAATGCCAAAGGGGGAGATTGTTGGCATATGGACACTCCAATGAGACATTGTGTATGATTGAAGGTTTTGTCATTGATGGCAACCTTGCAATCCTATGGCACCGGCAAGACATTATACCGGCAAAGCATTAAACATGCAACCTTGCAATCCTATGGCACCAGCAAGACATTATACCGGCAAAGTATAACACAGGCAAGATAATGCACCGGCATCAGAAGATCAATCTACACCGGCACCAGCACAGAAGATGTACATCGGCACAGAAGGAAATATGTATACTGGCACAGAGGCCGACAGGATTTTTGATATGTAATATTTTGTTTATCATTGTAAGCCGACTTGGCAAATTGTAAAATGACTCTTGTATATAAAAGAGATCATTGTAGATATTTGTAGGATATGGATAGAATGCAATAAATAAATTATAAGGCAGACCTAATGTGTGAATTGTAGGTCAAGGGTATATGTAAAGAACAGAGCAAGAACCAGTACTGAATCTGGCATTGACGATGCTATTGTAAAGCAGTACAGAATATTGGATTTCTGTAAATCCTCATTGTAAGTCAGTGTGACTTCTTATTGAGCAGTGAGCTCTAGGCAGTTGACCTTCCTGCATGTGCAGGCCCCTATTGTAAGTAATATTCTCTTATTGGCCAGTAAGTGAATATTGTGGGTCACAAATCCCACCGAGGTTTTTCCCACACCGGGTTTCCTCGTTAAACATCTTGTGTTATGGTGTTCTTTTCATGTGGATGCTTTTGATTCTGTTATTTGCATTAATTCTTGCATACCGGTATACTATTACTTTGTATTTCGCATATTTAGTTTTAAGAAAATTTCATTACCGATCAGATACTGATTCACCCCCCCTCTCAATATCTGTGGGAACCCTAACACAACTGAGATGGAGTGGACTAGTGTCGGGGTTCACTAAGTGTGACTACCGGTTGGTAGTCTCAGTTTAGCTCTAGGGTTACCAGTTTGTCTTGTGCGGTGAAACCAATGATGTTTTGTGACCAGTTAGTTAAGGAATAAGGATAAGGATCAAGATTCCATGCCAGTTGTGTGCACGTGAAGGATTTCTTTGTGGTTCTTGCACGTGAAGATTAAATGCATTGAATGCCTACCTCAGGAATGAGTGTTTTTCTTAGTGGTGTGTGAAGAGTGCGTGATGGGTTATTGATTTATAGATGCAGTAAAGATTGGACGATGCAGAATGTCTTCAGATCTATTTTAGATCATTTCATTCTATGTAATGTTTTTGGACGGTCAAGATTGGACCGCTTGTAAGTGTAAACTTGAAATATTTAGGGTTTAGGGTTTATGCTACAGACCTAGTTGTTGTCTATAAGGTCGATGAGTTTTGTTATTGTAGTGGATGGAAAAAGTTGTATTTGTGTCCATGTGTTGGAGATTTGATACTTTTCGAACCGGAGTGAGAAATCTGCAGAGTGTGATTGCAGAAGAGAGGAAACTAAAAAGGATCTACCTTAGCAAGAAGTGTTGTTATCAGATCAGTGTTTTACCTATTGTCTTCTACCCATTTCAACAGAAGATAAATCCCTTGACTGGGTAGATTTAACAGACATTGTTGTAAATCCTCTAACCAAGTGGCTCAAGGTTATTGAGTTATTTAAATCCTCTAGCGAGGTAACTCCTAACAGGGTTTCAACCTTTAACAAGGTATATAGTCATCCCTTAACCAGGTGATCCCTAACAAGATTGATTCCTAACAAAACATTTATTTTAAAGTCTTTAACCGGACTAGGCTCCTAACAGAGAGGACTTCAAAAGAGTTCACAAACAGCTTGTGGTTATTCATTCCCACCATGGTTTTTCCCATTTGGGTTTCCATGTGAAAAATCTGTGTGTTATGGGTTGTGAGATTTTCATATGATGATTGTGTGGTTTTGATTAAGTTAGATAGTCATGCATTGTTAAATGGTTGTGGTATTATTGGTACAACTCATGCATGATTATATTAGTGAAGTAGTTATCAAGGTTTGAGATCTATTGAATGCTTTCAAAAGTTTTTTTTTTTAACCGGTATAGCTATGGTCAAGTTCAATGGTGAAGACAACTGGTCAGCTGTGTTTTAATATGACAAAGTGTTGAAGCACTTTTTTGTGTAAACTGATTCACACCCCCCCCCCTCTCAGTACCGGTTAGGACCTTAGTAGTTCATCATTATTCATCACATTTGTTTTTTGTGCTTTGTTATTTCATGTTGTAGTGTCACAAAATTGTACCTTTATGCAAATTCATGCTTATCTAGGCCCCATTTTAGCATTCCTAGACTTTTGTGTCCAACATCCTTGATCTAGCCCAATTCAATATTTGTTTTTGGCACCTTCTCTTTATTTAGGACATCGGGGTCCAATTCAGGATCACCTTGGAGGGAGAAAGGTGCCTAGGGGGCTCTCCTTCCCCTAAACTACCTCAAAATTTGGTCCACACAACGCTCATCTTGATTTAGTGGGAAATATTTTCCCATGTCATCCCTCTCCCTTTTTTGCACCCTAAAATGCTTGGGATAGGTAAATAAGCAAGTTATCCTCCCTCATTTTGAGATCTATTAACAACAAGGATGAATCTCTCCCTCAATTCCATTTCAAGAGGAAGATATCAAGCATCAAGGCATTGAAAACTAGGAGTTTGAGGAAGATCTATGCATTTGTGATGGCCTCATTGATCTTCTCTTTCTAAGTCAAGTAAAAGTGAAAATTAAGTATCTCCATGAGCATTTCAGTACAAATAAGGCCTATGAAGGTATAAGAATTTCAATTTCAATTCTAGCCTCTGCTATCTAACAAGACGCTTTCAATTTCAATTCCAATTCAATTTAATTTCAAGGTTAATTCCTATATCGGGATGTGACTTAGGAAAACCCATTTTTACCCCACATTTTCTCTCCTTTTTATGTGCAAGAATAGGTGACGATGCTATGGAAAGAGGTGTAGATTCATCAGACAAAGATTTATCGTTTATAATTCGTCAGAGCAAAAACTAAGAAGAGCAGACTGAGTTGGGCAATTGAGTCCCAAGGGCAGGTCGAGTTGGTCAATTGAGTCCCAGGAGTGGGTTGAGATGGGTAATTGAGTCCCTACACTTTTGCCTTAAATTTGGATTATAGGTTAGTTACAATATATACTTTTGCATACTTTTTTGGAATCGGGTTTTGAGTCTATTCTTACTGTACATACAAAAAACTATCATGTTATCTTACTTGCTCTTAATTCGTACATTTTTCCTTAAAATTATATTTCTCATTTCAACTCTACAACAAAAGACCACTGCATCCACTTTATGCTTGAGCCCTCTTGAGCCTAGTGGATCATTCTCCTTTCGAATGTAATCAAAGTGGAAATAAGCCTAGTTTCCTAGTTTGCATGAATTAAGTTAGCGAACTTGATTTCCCCACATTACATTTTGGTGAACCTCAGTTCTTTTATACTTAATTCTAATTTGGATGTCCAGATCTGATTTGTTTTATATTTTATGCATTTAGAGATTCAAGATTTCTTCATTTTATACAATGTTTAAATGGTCAATTTGATAAAAAATTATATTGCTTAGACATTTCCTTCGTGTATGAGTTTTATGACCTTAATTCCTACATCTAATATCCCTGAGAGAATAATTTATAGACTTATGGCTTCCCTAAAAGGTGTAGATCCTTATTCAATTAACATTTTCCATGTTAACTTGGGCGAAACCTCTATACCTCCACATAAAATACCTAACATTGATGATAATCATTCTTCCCATACTTCTTATTATGAGGATGACTCCCTAAAACGGGTGTCTCCTTCCCAAGTACTAAAGCTTCTTCATATTTTACAAAATATTTAACATTGGATGGGTTAAGAAAACAAATAATGAAGCCATCCCCTTGATTTAAGGGTTGATGAGGATGGTTCAAAATGATAAACATTGTGTGAATTTGTTATGTTGTATGTCTCATATTGTGAATGATAATCTTATGTCCATGAAAATTTGTGTTGAGGTTCTTCACTTTTCTATTCCTAATAATGTTGAAATTCCTATTTCTATTCCAACATCATTGCCTAATGTTCCTACTTATACTCCATCGTTCATGGCTACATCTACACAAAATGTCAATCCTACACATGTTAGTCTTGGAGGAATCGATATCATACCACCTTTTGTGAGTGTTTCATGTCCTTCAAAAACATCTTCTATACCTACTTATCATCATGTCCCATTTTCATATTCCAATTCTCCATCCATTTGTCATACCATTCCATATCCTTCATTATCCAACATGTCTAATTCCAACCTATCCATTGAAGCAACCATTAATAGTGTTGCCCAAATTGTGGCCTCCTTGTAACAAAAAATTTCTTTCATGACCCAATCCAACTTCAATGTTCCTACATATGATGTTGCAAACCCACTTTCCTTTGATTTGGTTCATACTATTCCCCCTAAGGATATTGAAATTCCTCAATTGGAGGTGTACAATGAAAAAGGTGATCCCTTGACTCCTGTAAAAATATTTTGCACCTTGTGTGGTGACTTCTAAAATGATCATATATTGATGGCTAAATTGTTTGCTAGGATATTTAGAGATAAGGCCTTACAATGGTTTTTTTCTTTACCTTCTCATTCTATTAATTATTTTCCAAAATTGGCTAATTCTTTCATTCAACAATTTCAAAATAGCATTAGTCCTAAAATTTCTTTGACTAATTTAATTCATTGTAAACAAGGTGTTAAGGAAAAAGTGATTGATTTCATTAGGAGATTTCAACATTTGCATGCTCAAATATCTTATCCTATGCCTAATATTGATGCTCAAATAATTTTCATTTCTAATTTGTAAAAATAAATTAGAGATAAGATATTATTTTTTGAGTTTACCTCTTTCACCCAAATGTGTGTAGTGCTTCATAATTATCAGCTTCAAGTGAGCTAGTTTGAGTCATCCACTCCAATGGATCCAATTTATAAGAATGAGTCCTCTCAACAAGCTTTCCCAAAGTTTTAAAATCAAATAAAGGATTAATTAACATAAGTAATTCCTCAAACAATATCGATGCACAAGTGGTAGCTACACTACAAGGTGTGGCTCCTTTGTCATCCATGTTTAAACCAGCTCGTAACTTTAAAACTCTTTCTAAATCTTTACATAATGTTATGTTGAATTTGATTAATGCTAATTTTTTTCAGCCTCCTCCCATTAAGCTGGACATGACCCTTCCAAACCATTCATAGCTTCCCATGATCCCATAACCTTTTGCCAATATCACCATCAACCCAATGATGATACTGAGAAGTGTTATAGGTTAAAAAATCTTGTCCAAGATCTCATTCATTCCAATACCATAACCATTGAGGTTGTTAATGATAAAGGAAATAAGTATGTTGCGACCCCTAACCAAAACTTGCAAATATATACCAATATTGTGCCTTCTTAGTCCACCAACAATGTAGAACCTTCTAACTTATTTCCTTCCTCTTCCACCAATGTTGTTGGGCCTAGTAACCTTGTCATCATGAAGCTTGAGAATACTTTTGTTGAGGCAAACAATGTTGTTAACCTTTTTTAACAACCTAAACCTAAGCATAAACCTTTCATTACCTTCAATCCAAAGGAGACTACTAAGGCACCTGATAGACCCCTTTAAATTTTATCAAAGATTAATGGAAAAAAATTTCAAGGTGTACGGGTTGATCTTATGCGTATAGTGAATGTTTATAAGTGAAGAACATCTCTTTACAAGACAATTTCATCAAGACTCTTACAAAAAATCTAATGTGATGATTAATACATAATGTTTTTACTTGCCCTACCCATGTTTTCATTACCCTTCCAATTGAAGTTGGTAAAAATTACTTAGATGTTACCTTTGCCATTATCCCAACCTCTGACCAAATCCACTTAAGACTAGGACTTCCTTGGATTTACTCTATGAAAGTTGTTGCTTCTCCTATCCATAAGTTTTTGAAGTTCTCTCATAATGGATAAATTATCATGATCAATCATAGTCTCTATAACCCTATACTGAGTCATGGAAACTTTGACCTTGACTTCTTTGGGCCTCAAACACCTAAACCATTGCAACCTCATCAAGGCATTTTCTTCTTATCTTACCAAAAAAAAAAACATGAAATGATTTTCAAATTGAGCAAGTCTAAGAATGACCCACCTCCCCATCCTAGAATTGGACTCCTTCCTACACATTCCAATCCTCTTATTTATGCTTCAATTATATCTCCTATTTCATATGAACATCCAGTATCCTCTATTTCTCCGCCTAGTGAAGTTATTTTTGTTCCTCCTTACAAAGGAAGAAAAGGAGTGAATTTTGGTCGATCCCAAACCTTATCAAATTTCAAACAGAACCAAATGAAACCACGGTGCCCATGATCAATGTTGAATATGTCATGCTAAGGCTCATGAACTTCCTTCCCAAACCATTTCCTCCCCTAATAAACCTACCAATACTTTGATCTCATTTTACCAAAACATAACTATCCCAAGAGAGGAAGAAAATCTTAAGAAGATTAAATTGTCTAAGTATGATTATTGTTCTTTTCACTTTAAAGATCCTATTACGATTAATCTAGATCATGAAATGGATGATAATGTTTCTAATACTAACAATTTTGATGCAAATAATTCTAATGATGTTGATGATATGTATGAGGTTAATGAAATCAATCATGAGTTATCTTCAAGATTTTCCAAAGCATTAACCCTATCTCCTAGGGACAAACAAAGTGACAGATTGTTAGAGCAAGGTCTTTGTTTGGAACTTGCAGTAGTTCCATCTACTGTGCTTGATTTTACTCCTCTTGCATCTTTTCCACCATCCCTAAATAATTTGATCAATATTGGGAGCCAGATAATTTTCTTGATTAGCTTCATTTGTGTCATAGATCCTGTTCTTTTGTGTTTTCCTATTCATAATTTGCTTCCCCTATGATGTGCTTCTTCCTTTTTTGTTATGTTCTCTATTGTGAAATTCTTCTATTTATTGTAAATTTTATCTGTGTTCCTTTTGTTGTCTACTTGGGGACGATGCAAGGCATTGGGATTTCTTTTGGTCTCTAGCTTCCTTGTTGACCCAAAGAGACATGTGTTTGTTATCCTATGTGCTCTTCTTCCATTGTTCTTGTAGTTCTGATACCTTTGGGAAAAAGTTCAATTCAATGCAAATTTATACTTGATAAAAATGAATTATCGCATGCACATATTGATCTTTGAGTTATTAGATCCCTTATGTGCTCTTGTTTGGCATGTGCTTTATTTCCCTTAATTTTGCCCTTTTTTGGAGGCATATCATAGTGGAAATGTACTTGTCTTTTGGATGCATGTATGCTACCTTAAATCAATTGATCTTGGTAAGGCATCTATAATATCTTTAGCATGGGGGCATATACTCCACTCTTTGTTACACTTTATGCACGCACCACCAATCAATTTTTTTTAGTCATTTTTTTCAAGTTACTTAGAAAATGATTTCTTTTGTTTTGTAATCTTCTGGTGCAAGACCACCTCATCAAACCCTTCAAGATGACATGTCAGACTCTGATAAGGGAGGATAAGGCATTAACAATTTCTTTAGGATATTTTATATAGGTTTTCAATCATGCATTATATGTTTGTAATAATGAACCCTATCTTGTGAGCCAAACTCCTATTTTGGCATTTCTATGAGCCAATTAGGACTTTTGGACAATAGGGGATACAATATGTTGGTTTTGAGTGTTTTAAGATGTTTTAGGAGGGGTTGAACTTGACCCAAGGCATTAAGAGGCGAAAGATGACATTTTGACAACTTTTGCAAAAGTTGTCAAAAGTTGCCATGAGCAACTTTTATGCACTTTTTGCACTTTGTAATTTGAAACTTCTCCAATGGCTCTAACCTCTTGATTTTTGGTTGATAGCAGTTGAGGAATGGTTTACACACCTCAAGGATCCAATTTACAAAGGGGTGATTGTACGGAGAAGAATTGTGATGCAAACAAACCAATAAAATTCTGAGTTTTCCTACAATTCTGGAGTTTTGGTCTGTGGTGTACGGATTGGAATCCATTCCCAATTATGTGAATTGATTTGAGAGGAGATTTGACTCTTTTTTGGTTTTGATTTGGATACTTTATTGTGTGTGTTGCTCCTAATATTCAAGTTTTGTTGTAGGTACCCGGAAAACCAAGGTTTCCCTTGGGGTTTTCCTCATTCATGGCCATATCTTGCATTTTACCAATCTGAGGCTCATGGGATTTGGTGAAAGGAAATTATGGTCAATGTATTTTAGAGTTCTAAGATTTTTTTGCAAGAGGAGCAAGGGAGAGAAGTGTTTGAAGTGACCCTAGGTAGACATCTCTATGTGGCTACCTAGACCTTGAACAAACAAAATCACCTTGTGTGCAAATGGTGATGCTTCCAAGTGTGTAACCCTAGAATCCCTATTGATTTATGTTTCCCAACATTCCCATGGGATTTTAATCCACCGATTCATTCATCGGAGGATAATTTCTTCACAAAAGAGACCTAATTAGCCCTTCTAGGATAGTCAAATTCCTACCGGTAAAGACCTTTATTTTCCAGAACTTAACCCTTCCTTTTGGGGATTTGTACAACTTCCAAAAGGGTATCTGAATCCATAATTTTTTTACCAAGGTGTTTGGGAAAACCTAAAATTAAGGTCCCTTTACCCGTTAAATAGGGCTACAAGCAACTAGGCCTAATTGATTGAGTTTCTTAAGGAAAGAGTATGTACTCTTGCCACCGGTGTTTTGTTTGAACTTAGAGAGTTTTGTATGACCCAAAACCGGTGTAAAACTGATTTTTAACCCTTGGAGGTACCATGGAGTGTGTTGTAGCAATATACCCCTAATTGAGTAAGAGAGGGTCTTGGAGATGTTGAGAAGATTGTACTAAAGTTGTAGAGCCTTGCCTTGATAGGATCGCATCCATGTGTTAAGGGGTCAGTGTCATACATTTGGAGGTGTTTGGTAGGTAACAAGGAGGGATTTGCATCAAGTGGTATCAGAGCAAGTAAATGGCTTTGGTAAAGAGATAGAAAATTAAGAGATGTCAGAGGGACAAGAAGAAGAGGTCCCTAGAGGACCAATCACCAACATGGAATTGGCAAAGATTGTGAAAGAGCAGGCCACTACTTGCAAGGCAATGCAGAGGGAGCTAGAGAGGTTGAGAGGCAGAGTAGATGGAAAGGAAGATGGAGGCACTCGTAGTTGTGATGAAGGAGATGAGGATGAGATCCCTATCCTAGAGGAAGAGGTGATTCCTCCTGACCAGAGGCACTTCCTTAATGCCCTCAAATCCATGGAGAGGAGAACCATGGAGCAGAAGATTGATTTGCCAACTTTCACTGGGAATATGGAACCAGATGTTGTGATGGATTGGATAGACTCCCTGTCTAGTTTCTTTGAGTGTGAAGACATTCCAGGACACCAAAAGGTGAAGATTGCTAAGTCCAAGTTGAAGGGAGCAGCCCTAACTTGGTGGAACTGTGTCCAAGAGGAAAAAGAGAAGGACAATAAGCCCAAGATTGTTTCTTGGAAGAGTGTGGTTGCCTTAATTAAAGAGGCCTATGTACCCAAAGACTATGAAATACAACTACATAAGAGGAGACAAAATCTCAAGTAGAAAGAGATGGATGTGAACTCATATACAGATGAGTTCCAAAGGCTATGCATGAAGTCAAAAACAAAAGAGGAAGAGAGTGAGAAAGTTGCCCAATACCTAAATGGATTAAGGTACAACATTCAAGAAGAATTGAACCTTCTTAGCCTGGATACCATTGGTAGATGCCATCAACCTGCTATCAAGGTGGAAGAGAAGATCAAAAGGAGACAAGAGAAAAATAATAAAGGAAGAGGAAGATAGTAGGGGGGTGGAAGAAAATTTTTCAGAAGCAAAGGAAATGGCTTTGGAAATCAAAGTGAAACTAGTCAAGAAGGCACTAAAGGAGAGAGCGGTTCCAATAACAATGGAGGATACAATCAGAGAGGTAACTTTAGAGGAATAAGACCACCATTCAGAGGGAGATATCAAGGTAGAGGTCCAATCAGATGTTATAACTGCAATCAAGAAGGACACATGGCTAATAGATGCCTGGAAAAGCCTACTATCTCCATAGGAGAAATAAGAAGTAACTTGATTTTAGAGGCTAGCTGCCAAAGTGTGGCAAGTACAAACACATACCAAAATATCAATACCCCTGACAGTTATGGATACCCTGAAAGAGGTGAATCCTTGATGATCAGAAGAGCAGTAACCACTATGAAGATGTCTAATAGAGAACCCCCACATAGGAAGTATCTATTCAAGACCACTTGCAAAGCAGTTGGAAAGGTCTGCAAGGTCCTAATAGATTCCAGTTCAACTGAGAACTTTGTGTCTCTAGAGATGGTGGAGAAACTAAAGTTGAGGAGACTACCTCACCCTTGCCCCTACAAGGTCTCATGGTTCACACAAGGACAACAAGTTGTTGTGGAAGAGCAGGCTTGGGTAGAATTTCAAATTGGAACTTATAGAGATAAGTTGATGTTTGATATTGCAAAGATGGATTCTTGCCATCTCCTATTTGGGAGACCATGGTAGTTTGATTTGAAGGAACAACATGATGGTGCTATAAATACAAATTCTATTACTAAGGATGGTAAGGTAATTGAGTTGTTACCTTTAATGGAGAGTGAGGAGGAAACCAAACAAAAGGAAGCCAAGGTGTTGATATTAGGAGAGAAGTAGTTCATGAGGAACATGGCAAATGAAGGCATGGTCTATTATGCCCTTATCCCTATTCCAACAGTAACAAAGGTGGAGAGGTTTAAGGATGAGAAAGAGGACAGATTGAGGTTGATTGACCCTATAGTGCAGCAGCTACTAGACAAATACAAGGGTGTCATCTCTGATGGCATGTCAAGGTCACTACCTCCCATGAGGGATATAAACCATTGTATAGACCTTATAACTGGATTCACATTGCCAAATAAAGCAGCATACAAGCTCACACCAGATCAGAATGTTGAGATGGCAAAATAGGTTGAAGAATTGTTGGAATCCGGATTGGTTGGAAAAAGTTTGAGCCCATGTGTAGTCCTTGCAGTCTTGGCACCCAAAAAGGAAGGCACTTGGAGGCTTTGCACCAATTCAAGAGCTATCAACAAGATTACTATCAGGTATAGGTTTCCCATGCCTAGGATTGAAGATTTGTTAGATTGTTTGGGGGGTGCTAGATATTTTACAAAAATTGATTTAAAAAGTGGCTATCATCAGATTAGGGTTAGGTCGGGAGATGAATGGAAAATTGCCTTTAAAACAAATGAGGGATTATATGAGTGGAAAGTTATGCCCTTTGGCTTGTCCAATACACCTAGTACCTTTATGAGGTTAATGAATGAAGTCTTGAGGGATTTCATAGGGAAATTTGTTATAGTCTACCTAGATGACATTCTAGTTTTCAGTCGAACCAAAGGAGAACATCTAAAGCATGTAGACCTGGTCCTAAGGAGATTATATGAAGAACAATTAATGATCAACTTGGAAAAGTGTTTCTTTATGAGGAAGAGATCATTTACTTGGGATTTGTGATCTCATATGGTGAAATGAAAATGGATCAAGAAAAGGTGAGTGCTATATTGTCTTGGCCTACACCTAGGACAATGAATGATGTTAGGAGTTTCCATGGTTTAGCTACCTTCTATAGGAATTTTATAAGATTCTTTAGTCATATATGTGCCCCTATGCTTGATACAATAAAGGGAGGAAAAAAGTGCAGGTTTAGTTGGACAAAAGAAGCAGATAATTCTTTTGAAACATTGAAAAGAAAAGTTGCAAAACAACGGATCCTTGCCCTACCTAACTTCAACAAGATCTTTCAAGTAGAATGTGATGCTAGTCACATGGCCCTTGGAGCAGTACTTAGTCAAGAAGGAAGATCAATTGCTTTCTTTAGTGAGAAGTTGAATGAGGCAAAGAGAAGATACTCATCTTATGACCTAGAGATGTATGCTCTAGTCCAGTCATTGAAAAAATGGAGACACTAATTGCTACCAAAAGAATTCATATTTTTCACAGACAATCAGGCCCTTAGCTTTATAAATATTCAAGAAAAGTTGAATCACTGGCACATGAAATGGGTAGAGACCCTACAAGCTTTCACTTTCATTCTTAAGCACAAGAAAGGAGTCAAGAATAAGGTGGTAGATGCTTTGAGTGGAAGGGTCCTAACTGCAAATCAAATTCAGTTGGAGAGTGTTGGAATAGACTCTTTGAAAACCATGTATGAAGATGATGAAGGTTTTCGAGAGGCCTACAAGGTATGTACTTCATTTGATGAATGATTTCATGTCAAGTATTCTGAATTTTTTATTCAAAATGGATTATTGTTTAAAGGTGCACAACTATGCATACCCAAATGCTCTACGAGAATTAATATCATTAAGGAAAAACATTGTGGAGAAATGGCATGACATTTTGGTCTTGACAAGACATTAGATTTGGTAAAAAGACACTATTTTTGGCCCAAACTACAGACAGATATTAGGAGATTTGTGGAGACATGTGTGATCTGGCAAAAGGCAAAAGGAAATTCTACCAATGTAGCTTTATACCAGCCTTTACCCATACCTTCAAGACCATGGGAAAGGATAAGTATGGATTTTGTTTTAGGATTGCCTAGGACAAGGAAAAGATATGATAGTGTTTTTGTAGTAGTGGATAGATTCAGTAAGATGGCACATTTCTTGCCATGCAAAAAAACTTGTGATGCTTCTTATGTAGGAGATTTGTTCTTTAAGGAGAGTGTCCGGATACATGGCTTACCTTTGACCATAGTCTCTGATAGAGATGTAAAATTTGTTGGTCACTTTTGGAGGACCCTTTGGAAGAAACTTGGTACAAATTTATCCTTCTCCTCAGCCTACCATCACCAAATAGATGGTCAAACTGAAGTAAATAGATCACTAGGGAATCTCTTAAGGTGTTTAACTAGACAGCATGGAGAAAGGTGGGATAGTATACTGTCTCAGGTAGAATTCTCTTATAATGACACAGTGAATAGGATTATCGGTAAGTCACCTTTTCAGATTGTCTATGGCATCCACCCTAGAGGTGTCCTGGAGTTGAGAGAGATGCCTCAAGGAGAACCCATTAGTACAGATGGAGAAACCTTTGCTATGGCTATACAAGAGATCCATGACCAAGTGAAGACTCATCTTCAACAATCTGCAGAAAGATATAAATCTCATGCTGAAAAAAAGAAGAGAGATGTTCAGTTTGATGTAGGAGACTTGGTGTGGGTTCACTTGAAGAAGGAAAGACTTCCAAAAGGAAGATACACAAAGTTGATGCAAAGAAAGATTGGCCCCTGCCAAATCTTGAAGAAATGTGGTTCAAATGTCTATGAACTTCAACTACCATCTAATCTTGGTTTGTCACCTATTTTTAGTGTTTGTGACTTAACTCTCTATAAGTGTATTTTTGATGTAGGCAAAGACACAATGCAGGATATTGTTGATGATGACATTCCTAAACATGAACCACCAAAGTTGCATAAGATTATAGATACTAAGGTTGCCAAGCAAACCAGGAATAAAGTTTACATGGAGTATTTGGTGGCTTGGAAAGGACAACTTGATACTAAAGAAGTTTGGATGACAGAGCAATAGATCAAAGATCATGGTGCAGACCTGCAGACTCTCATCTCAAGTGGACTTGAGATTTCTTCTTCCAGGGAGTATGGTACAGAAGCACCTCATCAAACCCTTCAAGATGACATATCAAACTTTGATAAGGGAGGATAAGGCATTAAAAATGTCTTTATGATGTTTTATATAGGTTTTCAATCATGCATTATATGTTTGTAATAATCAACCCCATATTGTGAGCCAAACTCCTATTTTGGCATTTCTATGAGCCAATTAGGACTTTTGGATGATAGGGGATCCAATATGTTGGTTTTGAGTGTTTTAATATGTTTTAGGAGGGTTTGAACTTGACCCAAAGCATTAAGAGGTGAAAGATGACATTTTGACAACTTTTGCAAAAGTTGTCAAAAGTTGTCATGAGCAACTTTTATGCACTTTTTGCATTTTGTAATTTGACACTTCTGCAAAAGTTGTCAAAAGTTGTCATGAGCAACCTTTATGCACTTTTTGCATTTTGTAATTTGACACTTCTCCAATGGCTCTAACCTCTTGATTTTTGGATGAAAGTAGTTGAGAAGTGGTTTATACACCTAGAGGATCCAATTTACAACGGGGTTATTGTACAAAGAATAATTCTGATGCAAACAAACCAATAATATTTTGAGTTTTCCTGCAATTCTGGAGTTTTGGTCTGTCGTACGGTTCTGTACGGATTGGGATCCATTCCCAATGATGTGAATTGATTTGAGAGGAGATTTGAATCTTTTTTTGTTTTTATTTGGAGACTTTATTGTGTGTGTTGCTCTTGATATTCAAGTTTTGTTGTAGGTACCCGGAAAACCAGGGTTTACCTTGGGTTTTTCCTCATTAATGGCCATATCTTGCATTTTACCAATCTGAGGCTCATGGGATTTGGTGAAAAGAAAGTATGGTCAATTTATTTTATATTTATAAGAGTTTTTTGTAGGAGGAGAAAGGGAGAGAAGTGTTTGAAGCGACCCTAGGTAGACATCTCTATGTGGCTACCTTGACCTTGAACAAACAAAATCACCTTGTGTGCAAATGGCAATGCTTCTAGGTGTGTAACCCTGGAATCCCTGTTGATTTATGTTTCCCAACATTCCCATGGGATTTTAATCCACTGGTTCATTCATCAAAGCATAGATTCTTCACAAAAGAGACCTAATTAGCCCTTCTAGGACAGTCAAATTCCTATCGGCAAAGACCTTTATTTTCCATACCTTGACCCTTCCTTTTGCATACTTGTACAACTTCCAAAAGGGTATCTGAATCCATAATTTTTTACCAAGGTGTTTGGGAAAACCTGAACTTAAGGTCCCTTTGCCTACTAAATAGGGCTAAAAGCAACTAGGCCTCATTGAGTGAGTTTCTTAAGGAATGAGTATATATACTCCTTCCATCGGTGTTTTGTTTGAACTTGGGGAGTTTTGTATGACCCAAAACTAGTGTCAAACTGATTTGTAACCCTTGGAGATACCATGGAGTGTGTTGTAGCAAGATACCCCTAATTGAGTAAGAGAGGGTCTTCGAGAAGTTGAAAAGATTGTACTAAAGTTGTAGAGCCTTGCCTTGATAGGATCCCATCCATGTGTTAAGGGGTCAGTGTCATACATTTGGAGGTGTTTGGCAGGTAACAAGGAGGGCTCTGCATCATCTTCTGTCTTGGTAGATTTACTACGATACAATGCTTTCCTTGGTTATCCTTAAGGTGAACTGACTAGCATAAAACTACTCGCTAGACTTTTTTAGTTTTCCTTTGCACCATTTTCTTTACATGACACATAGTAATTTTTAACCCTAATAGGCTCTCTCTCTCTCTCTCTCTCTCTCTCTCTCTCTCTCTCTCTCTCTCTCTCTCTCTCTCTCTCTCTCTCTCTCTCTCTCTCACACACACACACACACACACACACACTATGACTATAAATGTAGATTCACACTACTGCTAAAATGGGGGCTAAATGTAATTTTGTATGTTGAACACAATGTACCACTGAGAGGAGGGTGAATCAGTGGTTCCTAAATTCTTTTCTTTTTAAACAACCTTGCAATATTGTTGATCACCCTAAGCACTAAACAATAAAACTGGTAAGACAAATGTGGATATCAAAAGAGGCAAACACACAAATGCAACCCACAACACTAGATGTACGAGAAAAAATCTCGGTGGAAAATGATGCTGAAGTCTACTGCTCCAATCCAGTCTCACAATGAAACAATGGATTACACTGATTTAGGTTACCAACCCCTACACTAAGCTCCAACTCGGTGTCCTATAATGAAATACAATTTAGATACAGTTATAGCACTTGGTTACAAATGCAACACCTAATCAATGGATTTCTTCCGGTTAATAATCTCCTCTTCTTCACTAGTTCTCACACTGTCGATTATCAGATTACTCTCTCTGATCACTCATCGGTTACTCCTAGCCTCACTTATTTCTCCCCCAGCCCTACACCACACTATGTCACTCTCGGATGCCTTCTTTACCAATCACACCTCACCGGTTAGCTTAACTGTTAGACCTGCAACAATTTACCATTTACTTTGTCTCTATCGGTTATACCCTCTCACTGGTTTTCCTGTTAACTCACTCTACAAATTTCCCAGAACAAACTCTAAGCAAGATGATCTTTCTCCTTGCTCGGGCTCTCTTCTCTCTCACTCTTTGCATCAATCATCAACTAATTTTAGTCTCGAGCTCGCATATTTATCTTCTAGGGTTCCCACCAAAGAAACATTCAAATAGTGTTGTGGTAGGTTTGGCCTTCACCAACTCAATCCGTATTGGATTTGATCCGATATTTTTTCTAGAGAGATGATCTGGATGTCATCAATCAGCATTGCCAAGACCTCGCATTCCAATGTGCATTTTTTATATCTGGAGATCTCCACCATGCTTTTCTGCATTTCTCTGTCATAGACCATTAATGGCTCAGTTGTTTCCTTTAGCAAATGGGTACGAAGATCAAATCTTCTTGCAAGATTAGTTCAATCGCTTGCCAGCTTGTCTTCCTCGAGCTGTAATCTTTTGCCATCCTCCCATTACTTGTGGGTTCTTCATAAAAGTTGACTTGCTTTCTGACTATTTCGTCAATGCACACTTCATTGACATGTGCATGATCACCACCTGGCTTCTAGCTGTCAACATACACCTCAGCTTGGTTTGCTATGTCGGTTTGACATTCTTCATTTGACCAAGACTACTGATTCAACTCACCTTACCGATATAACCTAACTCCACCGGTGGGCCTTCATACCTACATACCTCTTCTCTGTCAGTGGATCAACTTGGCCTTCCATTAAACATATTGGTCCTACTACTCAGTCCATTTACCAACAACATTAATCTTCTCTTAGTATACCAGTTTACATCCTTCATTTTTTCTTTTGCTTGCTTGCTTTGTCTTGCCGGTGGTCCCACTTTACTGATAGATGATGCATTTCATGTGTATCGGTAACTTACCTTCAATATTCTTACATACATATGGATTGACATCATCATGTCTTACTTCTCCTATACCGGTAACCACTTCTTACTCACTGGTGACCATGCCAAACCAGTTGACATCAATGACAACTTAATGCCAATAATGCCAACTTTGTAAAATTGCACCCTTATGAAAATTCATTCTTATCTAGGCCCCATTTTAGCATTCTTGGAACTTATTTTGTAGAAGCTCCTAGACAAAACAAAGAGGATACTCATGGCAAGAAAAAGGAATCTATAAAAGTTTCAAAAAAGAAGCAAGAGTGACAAAAGAAAGAAAATATATGCTTGTACAAATTGTCTTTCATGCCCAAAATGAAGGAAACCAGTGGTATATTGATAGTGGATGCTTAAGAAATATGATAAGGGAGAAGTGCAATTTTCTCTCTTCAAAAGACATTAATGGAGGTACGCTACTTGGAGACAATGCTTCAGTGAGGATAATAGGAAAAGGAACTCTAAGTCTCACAAATGGGAAGACAAAGATAGAAAATGTCCTATATGTTTAAGGTTTAAAGCATAATCTTCTTAGTGTGAGTCAAATGTGTGAGTAAGAATAATCTTACCTTTCATGTTCAAGGTTGTGAGGTAAGGGAGGTAGGTACAAGAAAAGTAGTTGCTCATGTGAATAGAATAGAAAACAATGTATATATCCATAGTAAGATCAAGGGAGAAAATTTCTATATGGGATGAACAAGCAAGGGATAGTTATGGCATATAAGAATGGGCCATATAAACTTTGATAATCTTGTAAAGATTAGCACCAACCAAGAATTAAGAGATATGCTTAAGATCACTAAGCCTTAAAAACTCTTTGCAAGCAATGGTAGCATGGGAAACTGATAAGAGAAAGCTTCGAATCAAAGGAGTACTCAACAACAAAGTCATTGCAACATGTTCATATATGGCTCTATGGGCCAACAATAATAAGGTGAATTATTTTATGTTTCATATTGACGATTACTCAAGGATGACATGGATTACTTTACTAAAATAAAAATATGAAGTCAAAGCTTGGTTGAAAATGAAACTAGGTTAAAGATCAAGTGTTTGAGATTAGATTGAGGAGGTGAGTTTGCCTCAAAATAATTTGAAGACTCTTGTGAGAATTATGGAATAAAAATATATTTTAGTTTCAAGGACTCCATAGCATAATAAATTTATAGAATGACAGAATAAAATAGTGGAAGAGATGGCTAGAACAATGGTGAATGAATTTATGCTACCAAACAAATTTTTGAGAGAAGCAGTTAACACAATATTCTACATTCCGAACACAGGGCAAATGAGAATCAACAATAGCAAGACACATTATAAAATATGGGAGGGAAGAAAAGTGATAGTAAATACTTCAATTTTTTTGGAAATAAGTGTTACATAAGAAGAGATGTTGAGGGTTTTAAATATTATGACTCTGTATTTGACAAAGGCATCTTCCCTAATTATTCTTCAAGAAGCAAGTCTTGTAGATGATACAAAAAAAGACTGCAAAAGAGTGTAGAAAGTCCCAATGTAAAACTGGATAGAGCAAGGGATCAAAAGGAGAAAATACAAGCAAATGATCACCTAAAAGACTCAAGTTGTAAAGAAGGAGAATGTGAAGATTGAAGTTGCAAGAAAGAAGAAGTTAGAAGAGAAGGAATTGGATGAATAAATTAATAGACACCATCTAGATTTATTTAGAAGCATCATTCAAAAAATTCAATTCTTGGCAATAAAGATACTAGGATATAGACTATAAGAGGGCTAGAAAGTGCATAAAGACATGAAAATTTGTCCTTTCTATCGAAAATGGAGCTAAAGGTCTTTGCAAAAGATAGAGAAGGTAAACATTATATTGGCGCTATGGAAGAAGAGCTGAATCAAATTGAAAAGAATGAGACATGGGAACTTGTTCCAAGACCAAAAAATGAGAATGTGATTGGTACCAAGTGGGTCCTTAAGAATAAGATGAATGAAGAATTTCAAGTCATAAGGAAAAAAGAAGGGATAGTATGTAAAGGTTATGCTCTAGTTAAAGGTATTTATTTTGAAGAAACATTTCCTCATGTTGCAAGATTAGAGCTATTACTATGTTTTTTGCATTTTCTTGCTTTAATAACTTCAAAATCTATCAAATGAATGTTAAATCAATCTTTCCCAATAGTAATATAGAGAAAAAAATATACATTTAACATCCAAAAGGATTTCTATTATCATAAAATAAAGATTATGTGTGTAAGTTGAGAAAAGCATTTTATGGGTTAAAGCAAGTCCTTAGAGCTTGATATTCACACTTCACAAATATCTACAACAAGGCTTCACAAGAGTAATTGTGGAGAGTAAAATCTACATCGATATTGGAGGTGAAAATCACTTGGTTATTGTGGTTTATGTTGATAAGATCATTTTTGGAGGCGACGGGAACATCTATGCCAAAAATTTGTAGAAGAAATGCAAAAGGAATTTGAGATTTCTATGCTTGATGAATTATCACATTTCCTTATATTTCTCAATATGACAAAGGAATATTTATTTCACAAACCAAATACATCAAGGAAATGTTGAGATTCAAGATGTAATATTGTGAACCAGATAGCACTCTTGTGATCACAAGTTGTAAACTAAACAAAGTTGATGAATCTCCCTAATTAAATTAGACATTATATAGGTCCATCATTGGGAGCCTACTATATGTGGCAACATCAAGGTCTGACATTATGCAAGCATTAGCCATGGTAGCATGTTTTTAAGAAACACCAAAGGACTCTCATGTCCAAGCAATTAAAAGAATACTCAAATATCTAAATGGCACTTTGGAATTCTATTTGTGGTATTTGAAAGGTAAATATTTCTCCCTAACAACATATATAGATTGGCTTGGGTAGGAAATATTGATAATAGAAAATATACAAGTGGGGGAGCATTCTCTCATGGTAATAGTCTCGTGTCATGGTTAAGAAAGAAATAACCTTTAGCATCTTTATCTATAGAAAAGGTATAATATAAGTAGTATTAGCATGTTTCACAAGTTCTTTGGATGAAACAAACACTCAAGGACATGAAGGTAGAACATGATCATCCTATCTCCATGTTGTGTGACAACACTAATGCAATCCTATCTCCATGTCATGTGACAAAACTAATGCAATCAATATCTCAAAGAATCTAGCTAGGTACTCTAAAACAAAGCACATTAATATCAAATATCATTTCATAAGAGAACAAGTAGTAGAGGAAACTTTTGAGTATTTAAGGCAAAAATTGGGAGTGATATTACTCTCATATATTCACTACTTTATATAGAGGAGAATGAATTCAAGGGGAAATATTCATTGCATTATCTTTCATCTCTATGAAGACTTTTCCATTGATGTCAAAGGGGAAGAGTTGCAGTAAGGGGGAGTATTATAGAAAACAAGATAAGTATGTCCATGATACACTTAGATTATTGTATGTTCATGTTACATTCAAATTATTGTTTTTGCAAGGTTGTCATCAATGAAAAAGGGAAGGATTGTTGGCAATTTTGTTTCCATTGATGTCATAGAAGACATTGCTATTGTCACGGAATTTTTATGCTCTAAACGTATGAAGACTAAAATGGGTCAACCCTCTTTGAAAGCATCACTGGATTTATTGAGAAAAATTAAGTTAATTAAGGGTTCTTTACATGGATTGATCATGTTGGAGCAATCGCCCTTGTTGAGGAAATAAAAACAAATTTATTAGTTTTGATGTTTGTCAACACCTCTTGGAGAAATCAAAATAAATTATAATTTTTATTGTTTGTATGTAGCCAATTCTTTACATGGATTGATCATGTTGGAGCAATCGCCCTTGTTGAGGAAATAAAAACAAATTTATTAGTTTTGATGTTTGTCAACACCTCTTGGAGAAATCAAAATAAATTATAATTTTTATTGTTTGTATGTAGCCAATCCCCCTTGAGGAGGTTGTCCCTATTTGGTGAAGGGGTATGATTGTCCTCTTGCCCCTACCCTATTTTTGATAGTTGATGATGCTCTCTATCATCTCTTAAGAACTAGTATTGTTAGTCCTCTTGTCTTTAGCATCTAGCTCCCTAATTAAATAAGGAATTTATATACCACAAAAGACCAACATCCCTCACAATAACAAGGAAAATTTCAAAAGGTCATTCCCTCCAATGCAATCTCCCATAACCAAGTTCCAATACTCTTTCTTTGTTTATTGACTATTATGCAATCAATTTAGTCATAAAGCAATAGATTGTAGGATTTGTACAAAAAAATGATTTTGGATTTTTAAAGAGGAACTACAATTCTTTTTCTCTCTTAAAATATTTCAACACTATGTGTTATAAATGCAACAACTATGGTCATACAACATGTGTTTTTAGAAGTTATTTTGCAAAACCTCCTAGACAAAACAAATAGGGTATGCCTAGCAAGAAAAAGGAACCTACAAATTTTGGAAAAAGAAGCAGGAGAAACAAAAGAAAGAAAAAATATGCTTGTACAAACTATCTTTCATGTGCAAACTAAAGGAAAGTAGTGGTATATTTATAGTGGATGCTCAAGCAATATGACAAGGTGGAAGGACAAGTTTCTCCCTTCAAAGGAAGTGAATGGAGATATGCTAAAATTTGGAGGCATTGCCATAGTGAGGATAATAAGAAAGGAACTCTTAGTCTCAACAATAGGAAGACAAAGATAGAAAATGCCCTATATGTTAAAGGATTGAAGCATAATCTTCTTAGTTTGAATCAAAAGGGTGATCAAGGAGACACTTAATTTTCATGTTCAAAGTTGTGAGATAAGGAAGGCAAGTATAGGGAAATTAGTTGTTGATGTGAATATAATAGCAAAAAATTTATATATCCATAGTAAAATCAACGGAGAAAAATGTTGCATAGGACAAATAGATGACAACTAGTTATGGCATAGAAGAATGGACCATATAAATTTTGATAATCTGTAAAATCAGCACCAACCAAGTTGCAAAATATATGCTCAAGATTAATAAGCCTTCAAAAACTCTTTGCAAGTGATAGTAGCATGGGAAATTAAAAAAAGGAAGATTCAAATTGAAGGAGTACTCAACAAAAAAGCTATTGCAACTTGTTCATACATGGCTCTATGGGCCAAGAAGGACACAAATTTTACAAGGTGACTTATTTTTTGTTGCATATTGATGATTACTCAATGATGACATGGGTTACTTTAGTAAAATAAAAATATAAAGCATTCAAGAAGTTCAAAAATTTCAAAGCCTTGGTTGAAAATGAAACTAGGTTAAAGATTAGGTGTTTGAGATCAGGTCGAGGAGGTGAGTTCAACTCAAATGAATTTGAAGACTTTTGTGAGCATTATGGAATTAAAAAAAAAATCAATTGCAAGGACTCCATAGCATAGTGTATTTGTAAAGTGAAAGAATCAAATAATGCAAGAGATGGCTAGAACAAGTTGAATGAATCTATGCTACCAAACCATTTTTGGAGAGAATCGGTTAACACAATAGTATACATTCTAAACATAGGGCAAATGAGAGTGAACAATAGCAAGAAACCTTATGAAATATGGAAGGGATCATTGGTGACAGTAAAATACTTTAAATATTTTGGAATTAAGTGCTACATAAGAAGAGATGATGAAGATTTGAAAAAAATTGACTTCATATCTGACAAACGCAACTTCCTTGGTTATTATTTAAGAAGAAAGACTTGTGGATGTTGCAATAAAAGACTACAAGATATTATAGAAAGACCTAATGTAAAAGTGGACAAATGAAGGAATTAAAAGGAGAAAATACAAGAAAATGATTACCTAGAAGACTCAAGCTGAGAGGAAGAAAAATGTGAAGACTCAAGTTGCAAGAAAGAAGAAGTTGGAAGAAGGAATCGCACAAAGAGATTCAAAGATATCATCTAGATTTCTTCAAAAGCATCATTAAAAAAATCTAATTCTTGGCAAAAAAGATACTAACATACATACTAAAAGAGTACTAGAAAGTGCATCAAAACATGTGAATTTCTCCTTGCTATCTAAAAGAGAGCTAAATGACTCTGCAAAAGATAGAGAAGACAAACATTACATTGGTGTTGTGGAAGAAGAGCTTAATCAAATTAAAAACAATGAGACATGGGCACTTGTTAAGACCAAAATATGATAATGTGAAACAAAGAAGGGTTACTATCAAGGTTATGCTCTAGTTGAAGGTATTTATTTTGAAGAAACCTTTCCTCCTCATGCAAGATTAGAAGCTATCAGAATGTTTTTGGCATTTTCTTGTTTCAAGAACTTAAAAGTCTATCAAATGGATTTTAAATTGATCTTTTTCAATGGAAATTTAGAGGAAAACACATGCATTCAACATCTAAAAGCATTATGTGTGCAAGTTGAAAAAAGCAGTTTATGGGCAAAAGCAAGTCCCTAGAGCCTGGTATTCAACAATTCACAAAGATCTACAAGGCTTCAAAAGAGTAATTGTGGAGAGTAATCTCTACATCAATATTGAAGGTGGAAATAAGTTTCTTATTGTGGTTTATGTTGATAAGATCATTTTTGTTGGCAACAAGAACAAAATTTGTGTCAAAAATTTATGGAAAAATGCAAAAGGAATTTTAGATTTCTATGCTTGGTGAACTATCATTTTGCCTTATTTCTCAATACCACAAAGGCATATTTATTTCACAAACCAAATACATCAAGGTGGAAGATTGTTAACCAGATAGCACTCCCATGGTCATAATTTGTAAACTAAACAAAGATGATGAATCTCCTAAAGAAAATCGGATATTATACACTTCTATCATTGGGAGCCTACTATATGTGACAACATCAAGGCCCAACATTATGTGAGAAGTAGGTATGGTAGCATGTTTTGAAGCAGCACCAAAGGACACTCATGTCCAAGTAGTTAAAAGAATACTCAAATATCTAAAGGGCACTTTGGACTTCTATTTGTGGTATTTGAGAGGTAAAGGTTTCTCCCAAACAACATATACAAATTGGATAGGGTAGGTAGTATTGATGATAGAAAGGGTACAAGTGGGGGATCATTCTTTCTTGGTAAAAGTCTTATGTGATGGTTAAGAATGACATAGCCTAAGTTTCTTTATCTATAGAAAAGGCAAAATATAAGTAGTAGCATCATGTTGTACAATTTATTTGGATGAAGTAAACACAAAAGGACATAAAAGTGGAATATGATCATCCTATGTCCATGTTATGTGACAACACTAATATAGTCAATAGCTCAAAGGATCTAGTTATGCACTCTAAAATAAAGCACATTTCTATCAAATATGATTTCTTAAGAAAACAAGTAGCAGAAGAAAACGTCAAGTTGAAGTAAATGTAGTGTCATAAAATTGCGACCCTTGCAATTTTGACCACATTTTAGGCCCTCACCTTTGTGACTACATCTCCCTACTCAATTGGGACCCCTCTCTGCATATTCATTCCAAGTTTCCTCTTGTTATATCTCTTACATCACCTTGAGACCATGTCTAAGCCCCAACAATACAAGGCATGGCGCCCTTGTCCTCCCTCTTAGGTTGGCCCTAAGATAGGTCCATCTAACCCTTGGACCTAAATTTCTCTTCGGGACTTAAAATTCTCCTATGTCAGCCTTTGGTGAGATGAAAATTAATCCTCTTAGGAAAGTATAAAAGGGATTTAGTCCTCTCATTTGCATTAGCATAAATTAGATAAGAAAGAATAATTGAAATTCAAGAGGAGGTCTCCATTATCATCATCAACTATTCAAGTCTTCAAACATCTCCTTCTTCATGTGTCTTCTTCATTCATCCATTGGAGCAGCATTACAACATTCATTTGCAAGCATGTGTGTGTGTTAGGGTTTTGTCATGTTACATCTAATTTCATGCAACACTTGTGATTAAATTCAAGAAGCAAAGCAACATCATCAACAAATTGCAGATCTACAAGGTATACATTTCCATCATTTACATTTAAGCATTTGCAATTACTTTCTTTCAAGGTTGATTCCTCAATTGGGGTTTGACTGAGGTAGCCCCCTATTCACAACCCTTCTTCCCTTATTTTTTGTGTGTAGGTTGCAGGTGCACAACTGTAATTGCAGGTTTGGGCTTTATTTGCAAAGATGGAAAAACCATTTTCGTTTCATAGATTTTTCGAAGGACCGTGTGCACTTTCAACATGGTCCCGATGACTTTTCTACAAATTTGCAAGGCAGATCCATATCAATCTAAATATCTCAAATCTAAAGTTACAGCGCGATCCCAAACCGTTGGCTTCTCATTTCACCCATTTTATCTCTCTTTTCTGCATAGTCAACAAGTCAACTCTTCTACTTACAAAAGGGTAAATAGCATTGCACCTTTGCAATTCACTTAGTATTCAGATCCTTATTCACTCTAGGGTTTGGATCTAGTGAATTCAACCCCTCTTTTGAATGTAAAGTATCTCCCAATTGAAAAATCATCCTAGTGATTCCTTTCTCTCTCCTAGGTGGGGAATCACTAGGGTTAAATTTTCCAATTTACATTTTGGTTAACCCGACATCCTACATCTTAATTCTGATTTCTTATTTGTTAGATCTGAATAATTGCAATTTGAACTTTAAAATTCCATTTCCAAGTTTGATCTTTTTGCAAAATTTAGAGGTTAATTGCATAAAAACCCTAATTTTTCATTTTCAGGAAATTAAGCTTGTGAAGTCTAGCATTTTGGTTGCTTGTTTCAGATCTGATTTCTATTTCAAAATTGCAATTCAAATCTGTCTTTTCATTCTGAAAATTAAGTGGTTAAACAGTAAAACCCTATTTTTTAAGAATATCCTATTTCGACCTTTGATTACTAATTTGACCTATGTAGACATCTCCAAATTAGCTATTTTTTTTATTTTGCAATAAAATCATATTTCTATCATCCTTGAAAATTTAAAAAAAAAATTGGTCGGACCGTGTTGAACTTCCACACGGTCCCTAGCTTTTTTCCCAAAATTTCAAGACTCAGAATTGACTGTGTTTTTCTTCTTAAATCCATGAAATTGACTGATTTTATCAATTTTTAAACCTCCTTAGGTCAAAAACAAATTCAAAATCGAATGTTTGATTTTCTTGCAATTTACAAAAAAATATAGATTTGAAATAGAATTTTTGCAAAACTTGGATCTTAGTTCAATTTTTAGATTTATTATTGTTGTCAGACTTGTCTTCTTGCCTAAAATTCAAATTTTCAATTTCTCTCCTTTTCCCAAAGTTCAAAATTTAATGATTAGGTCCTAAACCCTAATTTTCAAATTTAATTAGATTTTGTGCAAATTTCAATCAATTTCAACCAATTTTAGTCTTCTAAATATTATTTAAGGTGGCCTTATTCATTAGGTTTGACCTTTTTCAAAATTACAGTTCAATTACTTATCTTTTTCAAAACCCTAATACGGTCCTATTTCAACATTCAAACCTTAATTTTACCTATCTAGAGACTGTAAAATCAATCACTTTTGGGGGGTTAGCTCTCAAATAATCATATCTTTCATTACTGAAAATTTTTGAAAAAGTTGGGGGGACCGTGTGCACTTTCAACACAGTCTCTGGCTTTTTTCCCGAAATTTCGGGAGACTGTTATGACTATATTTAACTACTTAAATCTAGAAAATTAGCTGATTTTGTCGAATTTTGATCCCCCTAAAATCAAAAACAATCTCCACTTTCAACATTTCAGTTTTCAAGATATAGTTTAAAATTAAGTGGTTTATTAAGAACAACCCTAATTTTAAATTTCAAAATTTCAATTCAACAGCTTTCAATTTTTTTAAATTAAGAGGTTTTTTTTAATAGGCCCTAATTTTAATCTCTTTTGGATAATTTTAAAATTAAGAGGTTATTTTTTTTTACATAATCCTAATTTTAAATTTCAATTTCTTGGGAGGTTGCATTATTATTCTTTCAATCAGTTTGTTCATTTAATTGAATAATCATTTTCCCTAGAATTTTGATTTATTCAATTATTTTGCAAGTTTCAAATTTCACAATTTCAAATTTGCAATTCAAATTCCATTTTCCCTCCTTTACTCAATTTTCTATGCATGTATGGGGTGAACATTATTATGGTTAAATGACATATGAGTTTCTTATTTGATCATAAGCGCATATGAAGTTTTTATCTTATTTTGCTAATTCAATTTCTAGTTACATTAAAGATGTTCATGATGTTCCCTTTCATGCATATGATGATAGTTTAGTTCCCGCTTTCATTCATACCTATGATTTACCCTCTCCCAAAATTGGTCTCATTAATGAGGGCACATTGGTGCAAAAAGGGAATATGGACACTTGTTTCAAAGATCTCCCTCCTAAAGATGAATCTTTGGAAAATTGTGTTCCTTCTTCTCCTAAAAAGTACCTCCCTCATAAGGATTATTTGGTGCAAGAGGATGATATAATGGCTACTTATCCTAGGGATACCACACCTTCTTTTCACGATCTTCCCTCTAAAGATGAAGCATTAATTACATATGATATTCCTTTTTTCTAATGAGTGTCTTGAACATAAAGATACCTTAGAACAAGAGGATGATATTATTTCTCATCATAATTCTCTCTCTCCCAAAAATCAAGAGCCTAACAAAAATCAAATCAATTCCATTCATGTTCCTAGGAAACCAAAAATTCTTCCTGATTATCATGTTGTGCCTTACACGTATACTAATGAGGCAGTTGATAAGAACATAAGTGAAGAATCATATGCTTTCTTAGTTTCTACAATCCTCTCTTCAATTCACTCAAATACACCATCTCCTACCAAATAATTTCCTAAAGAAGAACTCTTAGAGGATGATTGGGGGTCCTTACATTTCACTCCTACCTTTTCTAGAAAGTCTAAGATGCATGAATTTCATATTCCAAATTTTTCTCTTAACACAAATCTTGAAATTGATTGGGCCTCTTTAAACTTCAATCTGATTCCCCCTAAGAGTGAACCCTCTTTTGAACATACACATAGATGCAATGGACAAATTCTTGAATGTGAGTGACAAAGTCATGAGAAATCACACTTTCCTTTGTCTTGTAAATGTACACCTTCTCATTCTAATTTTGAGTTACAACAAGAAAATGTGTTGACCAATCTTCTAAATTCCAACTTAATATCTCCTCTTTGTCCTAAACAAAGAAGAAAACATAAACAACATTCTCAAAATTCTTCTTTTTGTAAATAGCATCAAACCCATGACCATTCTACTAATGAGTGTCAAGCTTTGAAAACACAAATACAACATTACATTGATTCAGGCATGTTAAAAATAACATCTGATAATGAATGGCGTATTCATCATGATCATTTAAAATAACATTCAAGTTCCTATTATGTTTCTCCTCACTATGTGACATAGTTAGCGTACCTATTGGGGGCTCCTTGTCATTTGTGGTGGTACAATTTTAGGTGCAATCATACTTAGTGAGCAACGTAATAGTCTATTTATTCTTGCCTCTAGGCTTGGGGGGCAAGAATATTCCTTTTCCTCTTTCTAGGGTTTCACTATTTTCTTTATGGAGTACATTATTCGTAAACTTGATGTCGTTTCTTGCATGGAGTATTATTTTATGTGAGTGTGTGTCTGTTCTGTGAGTGGGATTTTCTCCTTGCTTGAAACAGTACGTCTATAATGAGCAATCTCTCCTCGGAGAAATTTTGTGAATCTTCTTCTTTTTCTCTCTTTGAAAATTACCTCTTCTATTGTGTTATTCATAACTTCATGTCCTTTCTTGAATGGAGTTATCCTTCATGCGAGCGCATGTTTGTTATTTGGTTAGGATGTATTCCTTGTTTGAAATGGTACGTCTCTTATGAGTAGTCTCTCTCTAGAAGCTATGTAATTCTTCTTATTGTCCTACAGTTGGGGGGCAATGATCTCTCTCTCTCTTTCTCTAAGGATCCACTCTTTCCTATGTTGTGGATGGTGTGAGTTTTATTACTTGATGTCATTCCTTGCGTGGAATTGTTGTTGTTCATATAATAACCCACTTTACTTAACCCAAAAAAATTTGACAACTTTTTTTTTTTGTTTAATTTAATCATTTGTGTTTGATTCAATCGCATACTCTGGGCATCCATCCATTTGGATTAGGCATTCATCCATCCGGGATGAGCATCTAACCATACGGGTTTGGCATTTGTCCATACGGAACAAAAGGTTTCATCTATCTAATACAGGATAGGCATCTACCCATACGGGGTAGGCATCTATCCAATTGGGATAGGAGGTGCTTTGGCCAGAGACTTAGATTCATCGAGACCATTTAGGTCCTGAGTCACTCACTAAGTACTACACTCCTCTAATAGGAGTGCACCGAGGTTGTCGTCCTTAGGAGAAATCAAAATAACATAATGCAAGCTTGAATTCTGCCTCAGAATTTGGCTTAAAGCCTCGGGAAGTCAAGCGAATCCATACGGGATTCCTTCCGAGTATGCATTGAATTACTTTTTCTTTTATTACACTTATCTTTCAAATTAGGATTCTTCGTAATCCTTCTTCATACCAAAACCTAGACCCCATCCATGAACGGCTGAGTACTAGGGACAACTTCATCCCTAGACTGCCTACATACCCATTTCGACATGGGATCAAGGCATAAAGTATGTAGTTCTATTTTCTAATCTATGGTTTGATGTAAACTGTTTGCTGGGTACACAACCCTTTCTAGGGTCAATGTCCCAGACAGTTTCTCTGCGGTTGCTACCCACGATAGTAGCACTTAAGCAAAGGCTCAAGTTGGCCTTTTGCTTGTGGCCTAAAACAACTAGATCCTAATAACTATCATAAGCATCACCCTTGACCCAATTTTCAATCGTCAGCAACTCTTCGAGATTAAATCAATTCCATAAAACATATCACTCAATCAACCTTAAAGGGGTTTACTATGGTTTAACTCAGCGGATGTAAAATCATTTTAGGATTATCTTATTAGATTATCAATCCGAGGGGGCTTACCCGCCCCTTGGATTTTAACTTCCAAGTGTCCCTTATTACTCCCCGACGATTTAAAGGGACGATGCCACAGACATCGTTGATGCAGATTTATTAGGCGTTAAGTGCAGTAATTCAACACGACGACATTACCCGTAAGCATGACCCAGAGGCACCGTAAATACCGAATGCTGCTAGGTTTTGGTTTTCCGACTTCTTGTTTACTTTTCTAACTAAGAAGCTATGAAAAAAAAATTTAATTAGCATCATGCTTGAAACAATTATGAAATGAATATGCATAATTAGACATCACAAAGTTTAATTTATTGAAATAACTACTTCTATAGGATTCATGTAACACTTGATAAAAATACCATCCTTTTGCAACTAAACTATTTAATATTTCAAACCTAAAATATAACTTGCACAATAATGACATTTACAAAACTTGCATATTGATAATTAAAAACGTGTAACTTGCATGAAGATGATGAAAATGTCAATAAATACAATTAATGTATAAGTAATTTGCATGATGCAAGAATAGTGTAACTTACATGCAAGATTAAGATTTGTTTTATTCCTATCACGAGAATAATTAATTATAGAGTCACAGGTTCAAAAATAACAATTAGTTTAGACATTAGACAAATTTTGGATCAAATCATAATAATATAAATTAATTGCTTATAATGAATCTAAAATACCAACTAAGTAACCCAATAAATCTCAAATAGATTGAGAGATTCCAATCATAAAATTTGATATACTTTAATTTACAATTATAAATTTACTAAGCAATGATCCCAATTATTTATAGATTTTCCAAGTTTAATTTTACTAACTAAAATTTACTTTTAAAGAAAATATTAGTAATGTCCTTTTCAAATTAATATATAAAAAAAAATCTAAATAAATATATAAAAAAAGGAATACGAAATTAAATGTCAAATGGGGAGTGGGGGCCACGGGTCCCATCAACCCTGCGGTTACATTAACTCTGCCTCCCCCCCTTGACCGTTTAACTTGTTTTACACAAGTAAAAAAAAATTGAAACTTACTTTAATTTATTTTATTCTTTTTTTTTTGTATAAATATTATAAGGCAATATATATATATGGTTTTATTCCAGTTTTATTAATAGATTAAGAGGGGTATATATAAAAATGTTATTATAAAAATAAAAATAAGAATTTAATCACAGGAATGAAAGATAATAGAGAGAAATTATTTCAAATGATTTCACAGGAGCACAAAAAAAATACATTATGTTGGAAATTGAGGCAAGCAAATACAGCAGAGAGGAGATTTTATAAAATTTCTCTCATGGCAGCCATGTTCATCTATAGAGAGGAAGAAATCAAATAGATGTCAAGAGAGGGAAGAAAAAAAAATGGATTTACTCTCGGGAATTAAATAAGTTTTGGTACACATGAACAAATTTAAATTCAACACAAGATTCTTACATGAGAAATTAATTTCCATTCACAATAAGTTTTGTTCACAGGAAAGAAAACAAGAAAAACAAGATTGAAATTAATCTTTAATCCCAAATAGTTTCATTCACAGGAAAACAAGATTTCATTTATTCATTCTATTTCACAGCAAGAATTTAAAACAAGATTTCATTTATTTGAATCTAATTCACAGCAAGAATTTAAAACAAGATCTCATTTATTTAATCTAATTCATAGCAAGAATTTAAAGCAAGATTTCATTTATTTAATCTAATTCATGGCAAGAATTTAAAACAAGATCTCATTTATTTAATCTAATTCACAGCAAGAATTTAAAACAAGATTTCATTTATTTAATCTAATTCACAGCAAGAATTTTAAAACAAGATTTCATCTATTTAATCTAATTCACAGCAAGAATTTAAAACAAGATTTCATCTATTTAATCTAAGAATCCCCTCTGAATTCTTCAACTAGCCTCCCTTGATCCTTCCTTGGAACTTTTCTTTGAATTTCTTCG
Source organism: Cryptomeria japonica (assembly GCF_030272615.1). Classification (NCBI taxonomy): domain Eukaryota; kingdom Viridiplantae; phylum Streptophyta; class Pinopsida; order Cupressales; family Cupressaceae; genus Cryptomeria; species Cryptomeria japonica. Next base: position 706,348,521 of record NC_081405.1, on the reverse strand, counting down.
AAACAACTACTTAACAATCCTACAATGAAATGCAACTACAAAAAGACTATTGCCTGAGAAATCTTTTCTTCAATAAAAATAATCAACTCCCTCTTTTGAAAACTTGCATACAATATATAGGAAAAACCCCTTATTCCAATATCTAGAGAAATTAATTGAGAATGAGATTCTTTTTCCAATATTGGATCCATGCAAAATTGATTAATATCCTAGTGGGGGAGTTACATGCAAGGGAATTAAAGAATGAAGATTCCTCTAGAAGCTTCTAATTTCTCCTACAACATGTGTCATAATTGGGAATATAAATAAATAAAAATAAATAATGCCTTTTGAATTATATTCTCCAAGTTTGTATGTGTGTCCATCATCTATCCTTTTATAATATTTATTCAACCATTTTCAATAGCTCAACCAAAAAAAAGATATAATAAAAATTGTATCAAATCAAAAGTGATAAAGGAGGGTTGTGACATCCTCCCCCCCTTAAATTGTGCATCGTCTCGATGCACTTATGAATCTATTGAATAGAGTCTATAGTTCATGATTAGTTTAAAACAAAAACGGAAACAACTGTTGCATTTCCCTGGTATCTTCCCATGTGGCATTATTTTCATCATACTGATTCCATTGTACTTTGCATTGATCAACCTCTTTGTTGTGCAATTGGCACTGGTGCCTCTCCAAGATTATGAATGGCTCTATCATTATTCCCCCTATTTCCTGGACCTGTAAAGCATCCCAATTTAAGATATGTTTCTCATCAGGTACATACTTTTTAACAAGAGATACATGGAAGACATCATGGATTCGGCTCAACTGGGGAGGTAAGGCCAACCGGTATGCAACTGGATTAATCCTTTCCAATATCTCAAAAGGTCCAACATAATGAGGTGCAAGCTTGGTCTTTTTCCCAAACCTTATGGAACTCTTGTGTGGCCTAACCCTTAGGAAGACTTTCTCTCCCACCTCGAACTCCCTTGGTGTCATGTTCTTGTCTGCATAACTTTTCAGCCTATCTGAGGCTTCCTTCAATCTTTGCCTAATTTCCTTATTTTTCCTTCCCATTTCCTTCAACATATCGGGTCCAACAATTACTCTATCTTCAAGACTATCCCAACTCAAAGGTGTTTGACATGGCCTACCATACAATGCTTTGAAAGGTGTCATTCCCAAAGATGTTTGATATGTATTATTGTAAGCAAACTCTACCAGAGGTAGGTAATCTTCCCATTTCTTCTGTTGGTCCATGCAGAACATGCGAAGTAGGTCTTCCAAAATCTGATTTGTCCTCTTTGTTTGACCATCAGTTTCAGGATGGTATGCAGTGCTAAAATTTAGTTGAGTTCCCAGAGCTGATTGAAGAGTTGTCCAAAACCTTAAAGTGAATCTAGCATCTCTATCTGATATGATTTTCTTTGGTATTCCATGCAACCTAAATATTTCCTTAACAAAGTGCCTTGCCAAGGTAGGTGCATCATCCATCAGATTCCCTAGTATAAAGTGTGCCACCTTAGTGAGTTTGTCAATTACCACCATTATTGTATCATGCCTAGAAGGTGACATGGGCAACCCTTGCACAAAATCCATGCTAGTAACTTGCCACTTGTGTTGACGTACATCATGTAACTGTATTAATCCAACTGGATGTCTATGCTCAGCCTTTACCCTTTGACACTCCAAACATTTAGCCACATACTTGACTATGTCATTCTTCATCCCTTGCCAAAAGTATAGCTTCTTTAGATCTGCATAAATTTTGTTAACCCCGGGGTGCCCTGAGTAAGGGACATTATGAGCCTCCGACAAGACTACCTTCTTTAAGTCCCCTGAACTAGAAACATAGATTCTATTATTGTATCTGAGCAACCCATCTTCATCTAATGTATACCCTTCAACCTGAGGATCAGTTGGATCGTATTCTAAAGTTAATTTGACTTGCTCATACCATGGATCATGTCCCTGCTCATCCATTACTTGCCTTTTGAGAGAAGTTTTGAATGTTTCTATAGTCATCAAGTGTCTCCTCCTACTTAAAGCATCTAACACCCTATTTTCCTTCCCCTTAATATATTCAATTTCAAAATCATATTCACTTAGAAACTCTAACCACCTTCTTTGTCTAGCATTTAAGTGGGGTTGGGTAAAGATGTACTTTAGTCCTTGGTTATCTGACTTTAACTCAAAGGGCTTCCCTAGTAAGAAGTGTATCCATTTCTATAGGGCATGCACAATCGCTGCTAACTCTAAGTCATGGGGTGCATAATTAACTTCATGAGTCTTCAACTTCCTAGATTCGCAAGCTACTACCCCTTCATCTTGGACAAGTACTCCTCCTAAACCTTTAATAGAAGCATCAGTTATGACTGTGAAGTGTCCATTCAGATCTGGTACCTTTAGAATGGGTGCTGAAGTTAGTTTCCCCTTCAAAATTTGAAATACCTTATCACTTTTCTCTGTCCACACAAACCTTTTACCCTTCCTTTGTAATGAGGTGATGGGGTTTTCTATCTTAGAGAGTCCTTCCACAAACCTCCTATAGTACCCTTCTAGCCCCATAAAGCTTCTTACCTCTAAAACATTTTTAGGGATCGGTCATTCTACTACAGCCTTTATCTTATCTGGATCAACTGCTATTCCTTCGTTTGATATTATATGCCCAAGGTAGTGAATCTTTTGCTCAAAGAAGGCACATTTTGACAGTTTCCCATATAACTTATGTTCCCTCAACCTTTGCAAAATAATTTGTAGGTGTGCTAAATGTTCCTCCTCATTCCTAGAGTAAATCAAGATGTCGTCCAGAAATACCAAAACAAATTTGTTCAAGTAGTCATGGAGTACACTATTCATTAGGTTCATAAATGTCGTTGGGGAATTGGTCACACCAAAAGGTACTACTGTGAATTCATAATGCCCATATCTAGTCCCGAAAGTTGTCTTTGGAATTTCCTCCTCCTTAATTCTGAGTTGATGATATCCTGGTCAGAGGTCTATCTTTGAGAAAATTGTTGCTCCTTTCATTTGGTCAAAAAGATCCTCTATTCAAGGTAGGGGATACCTATTCTTTATTGTGACCTTGTTCAACATCCTATTGTCGATGCATAGTCTTAAGGTTCCATCCTTCTTCTTTACGAATAAGACTGGTGCTCCCCATGGTGATATACTTGGCCTTATTAATCCTTTAGCTAAGAGTTCCTCTAATTGTATTTTGAGCTCTTGTAATTCAGTTGTGTTCATTCGGTAAGGTGCCCTTGATACTGGTTCAGCTCTCGGTAGTAGGTCGATAGAAAAGTCAAACTTCCTTTTAGGGGTTAAGCTAGGTAATTCTTCTAGAAATACATCCTTGAATTCTCGTAAGAAAGGGGTATTTTCAAAGGTTGGGGTATTTTCCTCTTCTCCTTCATCAATTTCAACCATATAGATTAGGCCTCATCTTCTTCTTTCCTTCTTTAATTGCATGGCTAATATGGTTTCTATATTAATGGGGTTAAACTTTCCTTGGATTTTGACCCTTTTCCCCCCATCATCCAAACATTCAACAACTTTTTTATAGAAATCTACATTAGCTTGATGATCTATTAACCAACTCATTCCCATAATTACATTATATAACCCTAGGGGTGCCACATAGAGATCTACCCTTGTTTCAAACTCAGGAAATTGTACCCTTGCCCTCGGCAAACACTTAGTTACTTCCCTAGTTGCCTTATCCCCATATTGAACCATCCATGATGACTCCATTTGATTAACTTTTAATGCATATTTGCTTACTAATTTAGGTGAGATGAAACATTCATATGACCCAGTGTCAATTAGAGTTGAAATTGGTTGTTCAAATTGTTAATGCATTAGTAGCTTCTGCAAGATAAGACTCTCCTAACTCATTAATCTCCTCTATTCTATTATTGGATTGTTCATCTATGCTATTAGATTATCTTATTCATGCTTTATATAACATTGATCATAATTATGATATTGACAATTGGATAAAGATAGATTAGATCGACAACTTGCTTAACATATTTAAGCATCGATCTAAATGCTATCGGACTAGTAACCTGATAGCATATTAATGTCAATCATTTATGAATCGACATTAATATACTATCGGGGTATTAATCTGATAGCATATGAAATGCAATTAGTTATCAGACTTATTTACTTTGACATCGATTTACTATCGGGTGTGTTTACCAATCTTTTATCATCTACAATGACACCGATTTACTATTGGGTGTGTTTACCAATCTATTATCATTTACAATGACACCGATTCACTATCGGGTGTGATTATCAAACTGTTATTATTTACACTAGCACCGATTAGTTATCATCAAATGGATCGGTTGATATTGGTAAGAGTCACGACCAAGTGACATCTTGGTCGGACATGTCTAAAAGACATGTCCGATCAAGGTGCCACTTGATCGTGACAACCTTACTATATATACATCATTCAAAAGAAAGGAGATGACATTGAAATCGATACATGTTCATCCTCCATACCTACAACAAACGAAAGAAAAATATTATTGTCATAGTCATAATACCAAAACTTCAAATACACCATCAAACATATAACTTGTTTATTAAATTGGAAATTGCAATAACATTTACACAAATAGTGTACTCTTGCTCTTCGGTTCCTAACTGCTGCATGAATCCTTTGTTGAGGCCCTTGTTGTGGTTGATTGGGCCTAATCTGACCTTGCATCCTAGCACATTCTCTAGCAAAATGGTTTCCCCCACACATAAAACATCCACCTGGAGGACCCCTCCTGCCTTGATTCCTAGGGGGATCATTCCTTGTTTCATTGGTCTTGGGTGGATAAGTTATCATGTTCTGCTAGTCATTCCTATTATAATTGCCCCTGTTATTATGGCCCCTATTATTATTATTATTTCCATTCCTCTGATATTGATTAGGGGGTGGCCTTCTTTCGGAAGAATTATTCCTTTGACTTTTGTTGAAGTTAATGTTCCCCTTGAATTCTTGCTTCCTTTTAAAAGAGTGGTTCCCATTATAGTTCTACCTTGATGTTGTTAGGGTTTGAATCTTTCTCTCCTGCCTTAGGGACTTTCCAAGTACCTCGTTCATGTTTTTGGGTCCATGCATGTCAACCTCTACCCCTATGTTGGTATTTAGTCCCAAAATGAACTTCCTCGCTTGACCTTCTTCATCTTTCTAGTACATAGGTACATACTTAAGCAATTTGGCGAACTTATCCCAATATTGTTGGACTGATAGGGGCCCTTGTCGTAGATTATAGAATTTTGTCACCTTCTCATCAAAGAACAATTGAGGGAACCACCTTTTATGGAAGTGGTGAACAAATTGATCCCATGTGATCGTATCCCTACTATACCCATTTTGCTCCTTAATGTTGGTCCACCAACTAGCTGCCTCCCCTATGAGTTGATAGGAACCCCATAAGGCCTTGTTTGTTTCGCTAAAATCTCTTAGTTCAAAATACTTTTCTATTTCATTTAACCAATTTTCAGCTCCTTCACCAATTTACCTCCCATCAAACTTAGTGGGGGTGATTTTTTTCAAATCCTTGGAGAGTTCCAATATGTTATTTTCTTTTCTATTGTCCATCACATTCTCTTGATTGCTACCAGGGTTCCCATTTTCAATTCCACTTCAATTTTCCAAGTCATTCTACCTTGCCCTAAGGTCCTGCATTGATTGCTCCAAGAAGTTGATTTTATCCCTTTGTTCGGTTAGCAAGTTGATTATAGCCTCGACCCAATCTTCATTATTCCCTTGGTTATGTTGATTCCCTTCATGGTCTTCCTCATGGTTTTCTTCATGGTTTTCTTCATGATTTTCCTCATGATTAGCTTCCCTTTGTTTCCTAGTGGTATCACATCTTCCATTTCCCCTTCCTCTTCCTCTTCCTCTTCCCCAACCTCTAGCCATCTAGGGTTTTTTTCTTTACCTGAAAATTAAATTATGTAGTTAGTTCTTGATTTAAGATTTTATAATTTAATCTCTACCATTGCAAGACATTCCCTTAGTTGTGTAAATTGAAGTGAGCACAAGGCCTAGATTTGAACCTTTGCTCTGATACCACATGTAATAACCCATTTTACTTAGCCCAACAAAATTTGACCACTTTTTTTTTTCTTTAATTTAATCATTTGTGTTTGATTCAATCGCATACTCTAGACATCCATCCATTTGGATTGGGCATTCATCCATCCAGGATGAGCATCTAACCATACGGGTTAGGCATATGTCCATACAGAAGAAAAGGCTTCATCTATCCAATACGGGATAGGCATCTACCCATACGGGGTAGGCATCTATCCAATTGGGATAAGAGGTGCTCTGGCCAGAGACTTAGACTCATCAAGACCATGCGGGTCCTGAGTCACTCACTAAGTACTACACTCCTCTAATAGGAGTGCACCGAGGTCGTCGTCCTTAGGAGAAATCAAAATAACATAATGCAAGCTTGAATTTTGCCTTGGAGTTTGGCTTAAAGCCTCGGGAAGTCAAGCGAATCCATACGGGATTCCTTCCGAGTATGCATTGAATTACTTTTTCTTTTATTACACTTATCTTTCAAATTAGGATTCTTCGCAATCCTTCTTCATACCAAAACCTAGACCGCATCCACAAATGCCTGAGTACTAGGGACAACTCTGTCCCTAGACTACCTACATACCCGTTTCGGCACGGAACCAAGGCGTAAATTATGTAGTTCTATTTTCTAATCTATGGTTTGATGTAAACTGTTCGGTGGGTACGCAACCCTTTCTAGGGTCAATGTCCCAGACAGTTTCTCTGCGGTTGCTACCCACGATGGTAGCACTTAAGAAAAGGCTCAAGTTGGCCTTTTGCTTGTGGCCTAAAACAACTAGATCCTAATACCTATCATAAGCGCACCCTTGACCCAATTGTCAATCGTCAACAACTCTTCGAGATTAAATCAATTCCATAAAACATATCACTCAATCAACCTTAAAAGGGTTTACTATGGTTTAACTCAGCGGATGTAAAATCATTTTAGGATTGTCTTATTAGATTATCGATCCAAAGGGGATTACCCACCCCTTGGATTTTAACTTCCAAGTGTCCCTTATTACTCCCTGACGATTTATAGGGATGATGCCACAGACGTCATTGATGCAACTTTATTAGGCATTAAGTGCAATAGTTCAACACGACTACATTACCCGTAAGCGTGACCCAGAGGCATCGTAAATACCGAACGCTGCTAGGTTTTGGTTTTCCGACTTCCTTTGTTTACTTTTCTAACTAAGAAGCTATGAAAAACTTTTTTAATTAGCATCATTCTTGAAACAATTATGAAATGAATATGCATAATTAGATATCACAAAGTTTAATTAATTGAAATAACTACTTCTATGGGATTCATGTACCACTTGATAAAAATACCATCCTTTTGCAACTAAACTATTTAATATTTCAAACTTGAAATATAACTTGCACAATAATGACAATTACGAAACTCGCATATTGATAATTAAAAATGTGTAACTTGCATGAAGATGATGCAAATGTCAATAAATGCAATTAATGTATAAGTAATTCGCATGATGCAAGTATAGTGTAACTTACATGGAAGATTAAGCAATGTCTTATTCCTCCCACAAGAATAATTAATTATAGAGTCACAGGTTCAAAAATAACAATTAGTTTAGACATTAGACAAATTTTGGAACAAATCATAATAATATAAATTAATTACTTATAATGAATCTAAAATACCAACTAAGTAACCCAATAAATCTCAAATAGATTGAGAGATTCCAATCATAAAATTTGATATACTTTAATTTACAATTATAAATTTACTAAGCAATGATCCCAATTATTTATAAATTTTCCAAGTTTAATTTTACTAACTAAAATTTACTTTTAAAGAAAATATTAGTAATGTCCTTTGCAAATTAATATATAAAAAAAATCTAAATAAATATATAAAAAAAGGAATACGAAATTAAATGTCAAATGGGGAGTGGGGGCCACAGGTCCCATCAACCCTGTGGTTACATTAACTCTTCCTCCCCCCCTTGACCGTTTAACTTGTTTTATGCAAGTAAAAAAAATTTGAAACTTACTTTAATTTATTTTATTCTTTTTTTTTTGTATAAATTTAATAAGGCTAGATATATATATATATATATATATATATATATATATATATATATATATATATATATATATATATATATATATATATATATGGTTTTATTCCAGTTTTATTAATAGATTAAGAGGGGTATATATAAAAATGTTATTCTAAAAATAAAAATAAGAATTTAATCACGGGAATGAAAGATAATAGAGAGAAATTATTTCAGATGATTTCACAGGAGCACAAAAAAAATACATTATGCTGGAAATTGAGGCAAGCAAATATAGCAAAGAGGAGATTTTATAAAATTTCTCTCATGACAGCCATGTTCATCTACAGAGAGGAAGAAATCAAATCAATATCAAGAGAGGGAAGAAAAAAAATGGATTTACTCTCAGGAATTAAATAAGTTTTGGTACACGAACAAATTTAAATTCAACACAAGATTCTTACATGAGAAATTAATTTCCATTCAGAGTAAGTTTTGTTCACATGAAAGAAAACAAGAAAAACAAGATTGAAATTAATCTTTAATCCCAAATAATTTCATTCATAGGAAAACAAGATTTCATTTATTCATTCTATTTCACAGCAAGAATTTAAAACAAGATTTCATTTATTTGAATCTAATTCAGAGCAAGAATTTAAAACAAGATTTCATTTATTTAATCTAATTCACAGCAAGAATTTAAAACAAGATTTCATTTATTTAATCTATTTCACGCAAGAATTTAAAACAAGATCTCATTTATTTCATCTAATTCACAACAAGAATTTAAAACAAGATTTCGTTTATTTAATCTAATTCACAACAAGAATTTTAAAACAAGATTTCATCTATTTAATCTAATTCACAACAAGAATTTAAAACAAGATTTCATCTATTTAATCTAATTCACAACAAGAACAAGATGCATGATTCAAAAAAAAAAAAAGAGAACCTGGATACTTGCAGCTTGATGTAGAATCCCCTCTGAATTTTTCAACTAGACTCCCTTGATCCTTCCTTGCAACTTTTCTTTGAATTTCTTCGAAACAACTACTTAACAATCCTACAATGAAATGCGACTACAAAATGGCTATTGCCTGAGAAATCTTTTCTTCAATAAAAATAATCAACTCCCTCTTTTGAAAACTTGCATACAATATATAGGAAAAACCCCTTAATTCCACTATCTAGAGAAATTAATTGAGAATGAGATTCTTTTTCCAATATTGGATCCATGCAAAATTGATTAATATCCTAGTGGGGGAGTTACATGCAAGGGAATTAAAGAATGAATATTCCTCTAGAAACTTTTAATTTCTCCTACATCATGTGCCATAATTGGGAATAAAAATAAATAATGCCTTTTGAATTATATTCTCCAAATGTGTATGTGGGTCCATCATCTATCCTTTTATAATATTTATTCAACAATTTTCAATAGCTCAACCAAAAAAAAGATATAATAGAAATTGTATCAAATCAAAAGTTATAAAGGAGGGTTGTGACGGTTCACTCAAGGGTTCTCTCTTATACAAGAGGTGTAAGTCCTTGACTACAATCTCTTTCACACTTGGTAATGTACATCTATAATAAATTCACCCATCCCCATTGGGATAAATGTGAGTCATCCTTTATCAAGAATCTCTTTCACCTAGCAATAGGAGGAAGGATTGCATTCTTGTTCTCTTCTATGCTTCATTCTAGAAGATGTTATATTTGTCTAAGACAACTCATCTTGGAGGTAGATATCTTTTGAACAAAGATCTCTTCTCCTCCAAGGATCTACTTTAAACTTACAACAAGATATCTCTTTTCAATTATCTTATCCTTGTTTGAAGAGTATTCCCTCTCTTGCTAGGATCTATGATATTGTTGCATAACGGATATCTTCTTTGTGTTGAAGGTAGGTATCCTTGTTCTACTTTCCTTAAGATATCAACATTAAACTATGTTGACATCTTAAGGGGGGGCACCCACACTGCTCCTTTTGTATTATATTTCTCTCACGCATTGTATCCCTTATACAATGGGTCATTCTCGGAACCAGAGCACAGCCTCTTAGAGAAAGATGTCATCACTTTTCTTTTATATAGTGGCTCATTCTCAGAACCAGAGCACAGCCTCTTAGAGTGAGATGTCGTCACTTTTTCGTTATACAATGGGTCATTCTCAGAACTAGAAAACAACCTCTTAGACTGAGATGTCGTCGCTTTTCTTTATACAGTGGGTCATTCTCAAAACCAGAGGGAAACCTCTTTGAGCGACATGTCGCCACTTTCTTGACATTTGTACTATAAATCATAAATAGGGTGTAGCATACTCAGGAATAGACGCTTATGAGGTTCTTCAAACCTCACTTGCACACACGCACATGAGGTGGGGTAGAACTAAAGGCGTTCTCACCTTCCTCCCTTACATGGATCACCTAGATAGACTCTAGGTGCTAGTTTTCCATGTCCTTTTTCTCCATGGATAACCTAATTCTAGGGGCAACATGTCCATGGTTTCCTCTTGTTCGCCTTTCTTCACATGGATCACCAAAGTGTGTATTCATGTCCTCTCTCTTTTTCCTCTCATGAACTCATATTTTTACTACTGGTAGTTCATGGATGACATCTACTTTGCTCTTTTATGTGATTATCGGTGTTTATGTGATGGCATTTGTCTTTGTGTTTCACTTAGTTGTTTGAGACATTTGTATCGAGGTCTCTATGGCTAGTTGATGTGTGGTCTTGTGTTCTATTTTTGGCATGTGTCTTTTGTGCTTTGTCTTGTGTTGTTTGTCTCATCCTTTTTGTTTTGTGTTCTCTTGCATATATTTGAGTGAGTTAAGATCCTAAGATTGGGGACTTTGTTCCTCAAGATTACTGATGTCTTTTACTCCTTGTGGTATTTCTTTGTATCTTTCATTTTTACCTCTCTCTTTCTTCTACTTTACCGACAGTATTGGCGTAAGCCATACTCCCGCTAAAGTGGGGGCTAATTGTAGCGTCATAAAATTGTGACCCTTGCAATTTTGACCATATTTTAGGCCCTCACCTTTGTGACTACATCTCCCTACTCAATTGGGACCCCTCTCTGCATCTTCATTTCAAATTTCCTCTTGTTCCAACTCTTACGTCACCTTGAGACCCTGTCAAGACCCCAAAATAGGGTAGGACAGGGGCGTGGCGCCCCTATCCTCCCTCTTAGGTTGGTCCTAAGATGGGTCCATCTGACCCTTGGACCTAAATTGCTCTTCGAGACTTAAAATTCTCCTATGTCAGTCTTCACTGAGATGAAAATCAATCATCTTAGGCAAGTATAAAATGGATTAAGTCCTCTCATTTTCATAAGCAAAAATTAGATAAGAAAGAATAAGCAAGATTCAAGAGGAGGTCTCCATTATCGTCATCAAGCATTCAAGTCTTCAAACATCTCCTTCTTCATGTGTCTTCTTCATTCATCCATAGGAGCAACATTGTAATATTCATTTGCAAGCATGTGCGTGTGTTAGGGTTTTGTCATGTTACATGCCATTTCATGGAACACTTGTGATTACATTCAAGAAGCAAAGCAACCAACCATCATCAACAAATTGCAGATCTACAAGGTATACATTTTCATCATTTACATTTAAGCATTTGCAATTACTTTCTTTCAAGCCTTATTCCTCAACCAGGGTTTGACTAACGGAAACCCCTATCCACAACCCTTCTTCCCTTCTTTTCTATGTGTAGGTTGCAAGTGCGCAACTGTAATTGCAAGTTTGGGCTTCATTTGCAGAGATGGAAAAACCCTTTTCATTTCGCAAATTTTTTCAGAGGACCGTGTGCACTTTCAACACAGTCCCAAAGAATTTTCTCCAAAATTGTAGGGTAGACCCATATTAGTCTAAATATCTCAGATCCGAAGTTACAGCGTGATCCCGAACTGAAAGCTGCTCATTTCACCCATTTTATCTCTCTTTTCTACATAGTCAACAAGTCAACTCTTCTACTTACAAAAGAGGGTAAATTGCATTGCACCCTTGCAATTCACTTAGTATGCAGATCCTTATTCCCTCTAGGGTTTGGATCTAGTGAATTCAACCCCTCTTTTGAATGTAAAGTATCTCCCAAGTGAAAATCATCCTACTGATTTCCTTTCTCTCTCCTAGGTGGGGAATCACTAGGGTTCAATTTTCCACTTTACAGTAAATTTCCATAAAGTAACAAAGTGCAAAAAATTTCAGGAAGCCCCTTCTAGAACAAACTTTTGTGTATCTAAGGCAGAAATTGGGAGTGATATCACTCTTATCTAGTAACTATTTTCTAAAGAGGAGCACCAATTCAAGAGGAACTATTCATTACATTATCTTTCAATTTCGTGAAGACTTTTCCATTGATGTGAAAGGGAAAGTGTTGAAGGGGGGGTATTATAGACAAAGGGATAAGTATGTTCATGTTATACTCACATATTATTCTTTTTACAAGGTTGCCATCAATGAAAAATGGTGGTATTGTTGGAAATTTTGTTGTCATTTATGTCAAGGAAGACATTGCTATTGTCGCAGAATCTTTATTCCCTAAGCGTGTGAAGACCAAAATGGCCTAGCCCTCTTTGAAAGCAACACTGGATTTATTGAGATGTTTAAATTTAATTGAGGGTTCTTGACATGGGCCAACCACCTTGGATCAATCACACATGTTGAGAAAATAAAAATAAATTTAATAGTTTCAATGTTGATTGACCCCTCTTGGGAAAATCAAAATAAATTATAATTTTTATTGTTTGTGTATGGTCGACCCCTCTTGAGAAACTCTATTTGGTGAAAGGGTGTGATTATGGTATAAATATAAGATGAAAGTGAAAACAATATGACAAAACAATAAATGTGTTATCTTTCTACATGCATTGGAGGTTTGGATAAAGAAGAGAAAAACATTTTAGGAGCATATATTAGATAAAAATGAACAAAATTCTTAAGAGAAAATTCATTATAAAAAGAAAATTTCAAGAAAAGGTTTATCATAAAAGAGGCAAAATTTTCAAGAGTGGATTTATCATAAATAAGAGCAGAATTTTCAAGAGAATTTAATATAAAGAAGAGCAGAATTTTCAAGAGTAGATTTATCATAAAGTGGAGCAACATTTTCAAAAGTGGATTTATCATAAAGAAGAGAAAAGCATAATTTTGAAGGAGATTCAAATGATCATCTTCCCTTGAAAAACAAATAATCAAGTACGAAATTCTTTTGTTCATTAGATGTTAGTGCCTCTCAATAAGAGAGATTTGTTGAAATGTGGTGACTGATCAACAAGGTACTGTACACTCAGCATGTATCCTCGCCGGGGTCCACAGGTGGCAACCCTCGAGAAATTTTTTTGCTATTTTTTTGTAGATGAAAACTGACATTGTAATAAAACCCTAAAAAGGCCAACTTTGTTAGTTGCCCTAAAAATGCATGTTATAAGCAGCTGGGATGCTTAAGGCATTGTAATGTTGATGTACTATTTTTGCTGGATAATAAGAAAGATTGGACGGCTGTGTATGGTGGACATAACCCATTTTGGGTGAACCACGTTAAATATCTATGTTATCTGTGTCCTATTTTATTTCTTTATCTTTTGTATTTAAATCTGCATATAATTGTTAGTTCATATTTGCTTCAGATCTGCTTGAAACCCTAGCAATTGGTATCAAAGTGAGGTTTTTCTGTAAATTGGCAAGACTTTCAGATTTGAGTGGGAGCAATGGAGGATTCCAAATTCAAGGTCGAAAAGTTTAACGGCCAGAATTATCAGTTATGGAAAATGCAGATGGAGGATTACCTGTATCAAAAGGATTTGTGGCGGCCATTAGAAGGAAAGGCAAAGAAAGCGACCACAATGTCAGATGAAGAATGGGACATTTTAGATAGAAAGGCACTGGGATCCATTCGATTGTGCCTTGCACCATGTGTAGCTTTCAATATAACGGAAGCAAAAATGGTTGTAGATTTGATGGCAACATTGGCTAAATTGTATGAGAAACCCTCAGCTTCGAATAAGGTATTTCTTATGAAGCGTTTGTTTAATTTGAAAATGAGTGAGGGAGGATATGTATCGGAGCACTTAAATGAATTTAATATAATTACCAGTCAATTGTCTTCAGTAAAAATTACCTTTGCAGAAGAGGTTAGGGCTCTCTTGATTTTATGTTCTTTGCCAGAAAGCTGGAATAGCTTGGTTATGGCTATAAGTAACTATGTCTCTGGTAAAAATACTTTGGTATTTGATGATATTGTTGGTGTTATCCTAAGCGAGGAAATGCGAAGGAAAAGCACAGGTGAGACTCCAACATCATTGAGTAGTGTTTTGAATGTGGAGAACAGAGGAAGATAAAAGGAAAGAGGAAAAGGTCCTGGGAATGAGAAGTCATGAGGGAATTCAAAGAAAGGACGCTCTCAATCTAGAGGAAAGAAAGATTGTTGGTACTGCGGAAAGCCTGGTCATCTAAAGAAAGATTGTTGGTCTCAGAAAAACAAAGAAGGAGACAAAAATGAAAATGACAGTAAGGAAGCTAATATTGCAAGTGATACTTTACAAGATGTTTTAATCTTATGTTTGGATAATGTTAATGATTCCTGGGTAATAGATTCTGGGGCTTCATTTCATGCTACACCCCATAGAAAATATTTTCTAGATTATGTTCAAGGTGATTTTGGACAGATATATTTGGGTGATGATGAGCCCTATCAAATTGTTGGAAAAGGAAAGATAAAGATCAAGTTGCAGAATGGAAATAACTAGTTTTTGTAGGAGGTAAGACATGTTCCTAACTTAAGAAGAAATTTAATTTCTGTAGAGCAACTAAGTAGTGAAGGTTGCATAGTTACCTTCTCAAATAGTATCTAGAAGGTCAGTAAAGGATCATTAGTAGTAGCTAAAGGTGCGAAGGTAGGCACATTATATCTGTGTACTAGTAACACTTACTTTACCTTAGTTGTTACAGATAAAGTTACTACAGGGACAACAACAATAGATGTTGCAAGAACAGATTCGATAACATGGCACCATAGGCTTGGGCACATGAGTGAGAAAGGGATGAAAATCCTTCACTCCAAAAATCTATTGCCAGGAATAAAGAAGATTGATTTAGAATTCTGTGAAAACTGTGTTTATGGTAAACAGAAAAGAGTCAGATTTCTCAAGGTTGGGAAAGAGAAGAAGAGTGAGAAGTTAGAGCTTGTACATTCAGATGTATGGGGACCAGCTTAGGTATCATCTCTTGGTGGCTCTTGTTATTATGTTATTTTTATTGATGACTCAACCAGAAAAACATGGGTATATTTCCTAAAACAAAAATCAGATGTTTTTGAAACTTTTAAGAAATGGAAAGCTTTGGTTAAGAATGAGACAAGAAAAAAGTTGAAGTGTCTCAGATCGGATAATGGAGGTGAGTATTGTAGCAAAGCATTTGAAGATTACTACTCCTTAAATAGGATTCAAAAGCAGAAGACAGTTCCAGGAACTCCACAGGAAAATGGTGTGTCAGAGAGAATGAATAGGACTATCATGGAACGCACCAGGAGCATGAGATTGCATGTTGGATTGCCCTTACATTTTTGGGCAGATGTTGTACATACTGCTGTCTATTTGATAAATAGAGTACCTTCAACCCGTTTGGATGGTGGTATTCCAGAGGAGGCATGGACTGGTAAAAAGGTAAATTATTCTTTTCTAAAAACTTTTGGTTGCGAAGCTTTTATCCATGTTGATAAAGAAAACAGAACCAAGCTTGATGCTAAATCTCAGAAATGTACCTTCATTGGATATGGGATAGATGAATATGGCTATCAATCATGGGATTTTAAAAATAAGAAAATAATTAGAAGTAGAGATGTTATATTCAATGAGAAGGTTATGTATAAAGAACAGATGCAGGAAAAGAAGCATGAACAGGACAAACAAGAATATGTGGTGTTGGATGAGATTCCTGAAAATGAAATGCCACAGGTACCTGATGCTCAGCAACAACAGATTGTCCCACAAACTCCTGCAAATGTTAGATATTCTATGAGGACAAGTAGACCCCCTAAAAGATTTTCTCCTTCTTTGTATTCTATTTTATTAACTGATTTTGGTGAACCAGAAGAATATGAAGAAGCAATGCAGGTGGATGCCAAACAATAGTGGGAGCTAGGCATGAAAGAGGAGATGGACTCCTTGATGAAAAATAAGACTTGGGACTTAGTCCCTTTACCTGTAGAAAAAAGAGCCTTGCCTAACAAATGGGTTTATCGGCTGAAGGAGGAGGAAGGAGGTCAAAAAAGATATAAGGCTAGACTTGTGGTAAAAGGATTTGCACAGAAAAAGGGTATAGATTATGATGAAATATTTTCTCCAGTTGTAAAAATGACTTCAATTAGAACTGTACTTAGTCTTGTGGTTGCAAATGATTTACATCTTGAACAATTAGATGTCAAAACATTTTTTCTCCATGGAGATTTGGAGGAGGAAATTTACATGTTGCAACCACAGGGATATGAGGTAAAAGGTAAGGAGAACTTGGTGTGCAGGTTGAAGAAAAGTTTGTATGGCCTAAAGCAAGCACCCCGACAATGGTATTTAAAATTTGATAGTTTCATGGCTGAACACGGTTATCATAGATGTCATTCTGATCATTGTGTATATTTTAAGAGATTGGATAATGGCAGTTATATTATCCGGTTGCTTTATGTTGATGACATGTTTGTTGTTGGTTCTAACATGGAACACATAAATGATCTTAAACAGATATTAGCCAGGTCATTTGCTATGAAGGATTTGGGTGCAGCTAAGCAAATTCTCGGTATGAGGATTATATGGGACAAGAAAAATAGAACCTTGAATTTGTCCCAAAGTGAGTATATAAAGAAGGTGTTGAAAAGATTTAACATGCAGGATGCAAAAGCAGTTAGTACACCTTTGGCTAGTCATTTCAAATTGACTAAGGAGATGTGCCCAAAGGCACAGGAAGAGGTTAATAAAATGTCTAACATCCTATATTCATCAGCTGTTGGCAGTCTGATGTATGCAATGGTATGCACAAGGCCAGTTATTGCACATGCAGTGGGAGTTGTGAGCAGGTTTATGAGTAATCCGGGTATGGAACATTGGAATGCTGTGAAATGGATCCTTCGGTATTTGAAAGGAACCACTACGAAGTCATTATGTTTTAAAGGATCTAATGCTGCTCTGAGTAGATTTGTTGACTCTGATCTGGCGGGTGATATTGATTCACAGAGGAGTACTACAGGGTATGTTTTTACTATAGGGGAAACTGCAGTCAGTTGGATTTCTAGGCTGCAAAAGGTTGTTGCACTTTCAACCACTGAAGCTGATTATGTTGCTCCTACAGAAGCCAGCAAGGAGATAATTTGGTTACAATGTTTTCTAGAGGAATTGGGTCAGACACAGGAGGATCATCCATTGTATACTAATAGCCAGAGTGCCATTCATCTTGCGAAGAACTCTGCTTTTCATTCAAGGACAAAGCACATTCAGCTCAGGTACCACTTCATCCGGACTATTTTGGAGGAGGGTCAGTTATGGCTTGAGAAGATTCACACAAGTGAGAATCCTGTCGATATGTTCACGAAGGCACTTCCATAGGAGAAGCTGATTTCCTCATCAGTTTCTATTGGTCTTCTTGATTGATAATTGTGGAATTTATACCAGTCGAGTCCTAGTGTTTTATCCAGCGGATGTTGCATGTACAGTGGTGTCATGTAGTATCAGTCTCCAAGTGGGAGATTGTTTAGTGTGGAGCCTGATCAGTTTCCAAGTGGGAGATTGTTGAAATGTGGTGACTGGTTAGCAAAGTACTGTACACTCAGCATGTATCCTCGCTGGGCCGAGCCCCGGGCAGGGGTTTGGGGGCGGCAGTCCTTGAGAAAAGCGGGGGTTCATGGGTGGGAGACCGCGAGAAAAAAAAAATTGCCCTTTTTTTGTAGATGAAAACCGACATTGTAATAAAACCCTAAAAAGGTCGACTTTGTTTGTTGCCCTAAAAATGCATGTTATAAGCGGCTGGGATGCTTAAGGCATTGTAATGTTGATGTACTATTTTTGCTAGATAATAAGAAAGATTGGATGGTTGTGTATGGTGGACGTAACCCATTTTGGGTGAACCACGTTAAATCTTTGTGTTATCTGTGTCCTATTTTATTTCTTTATCTTTTGTATTTAAATCTGCATATAATTGTTAGTTCATATTTGCTTCGGATCTGCTTGAAACCCTAACAAGATTGATGTCTCTTGCTATGTTGGTGCTTAGTAGTAGAGATTGGTGTCTCCAGTGGGTTGGTGCCTAGAAAGATTTGTAAAGATTATTTCATTTTTATATTGGTTATATTTGGACAATAGTCCCAAGCAATCCTACGTAGTTTTATTCCCGAAAGGGTTTCCACATAAATCTTATGTCACTTAGTTGGTAGATCTTGTGCAATTTCTATTTTTGTGGTTGTTAGTATAAGTGTGTGTGTGTGTGTTGATCACTTTTTTTCAAACAAGGTTTATTGAAGGCAAGTATATCTGAGAGAACTTGATTACTAGTTGGGAGGGCATGCATTGGGCCAAATATTGTGTTTAGAATGTAACTATGATTCTATTGGATTTTAAAAGTCTTATGACATTATTGCAAGTGTAAGATTTGTGGTTGGAAAACTAAAAGAGAATGCAAGTGTAAGATTTGTGATTGGAAAACTAAAAGAGAGAAGAAGTTGCAACTAAATCTTGACACTAATATAGAAAAGCATATTGTTAAGGTTTATGAAAAATAGATCATAGACAGAAAGGAAACACTAGTAGTAAGATGGAAATCAAAAGAAGAATATCTTCATGTTAAGTATGTCGTGGAATATGAAGAGCATAACCACAAAATGACACTGATTGGTAATAGTGGAAATACAATCAGGTTGGGCTTGAACATGAAACGAAAGATGCAAACCTGGCAAAGACTATTCAGATGAGTGTTATTTTTCATATTCTGTTGAGAGGACATCCTATGAAATATTTCCTAGAATATAGTAATATATTATCTTTTGTGAATGTTCCTCACTATCCTATGTCACATTGGTCAATAAACGCTGGATGGGAAATGGCAAACTGACTCACTGAGGTGGAAAAGAAAAAATTACAGGAGAGTGTAAAAGAGTCAAAATTCATTTCATTATCCATAGATGAAGTTCCTGTGGTAGATAACACTGCTTGGGTCTATATGCATGTGTATACCGTAAAAGAAAACGTCCGTCGAGCTCATCTACTCTGTGTTCGTAAAATGAGGGGCAATTCAACAACATAAAATTTATATTTGGAAGTTAAGAAAGCTTTCAATGAAATTGCTGGTATGGATGACTTGAAACTTACCAAGAAGTTGGTGTGTGTTGGAGTTGATAGAGCTACAGTAATGCAAGGTCAAAGGACTGATCTTTGTGCAAGATTACAAACTAGTATTGCACCATACATGCTTGGCATGCACTGCATGGCCCATTGAATAAATTTAGCATATAGAATTGTAAGCACTTTCCCTATAGTGTCAAAAGTTGAAGATATGGTCTACGAGCTCCACTCATACTTCTTCTGAAGTCCTAAATGTTTTGCAAAATTTCATATTTTTGCTGAGGGAGTAATAGCAGGAAATGATCTTCTCAAGGATGTTGAGACCAAATGTATCTCCTTGCATGGACCAGTGGAACGAGTTCTAACAGAATATCAATCCTTGGTCGGACTAATGTACGAGCAATGCCTCACAATAGACAAAGCTCTTGATCTCTTACATAAGTTAAGTGATATAGAGACTCTGTTAACTTTAGCTAGTCTTCTCCCCATGTTGGATTCAATGAAAAAACTTGTTAAGAAAGCCCAAGACAGAACTATGTATATCAATGAGTATAGCACTCTGCATAAAATGACATGCTTGGCCCTGGATGGTCTATATTCAGATCTAACAGGGCGAAGCCCAAATTTTTTTAGGTGGCAGATAATTATAGATTTGAGTCATGCTGAAAATTTTTTACATTTCAATGCAAAAAATGAGTTATATGTCTTTGTAAAAGGATTTCAGATACCAATGCACCAATCTAAGACGGGCAAGCAAGGCAGAGCACTACTAGTTAAAAAGGAATATTTTAACAGTATTGTTAAATTTGTTAGTGATAATTTCAAGTCTATTGCATACAAACTTTCAACTGAGATTCATGAAAGATTCCCTTGAGAAGAAATACTTGAAGGCATGGGTTGTGTGTATCCTCAATTTTGGCATTCATTTGGAGATAATCCAAATGACGCAAAGGTGTTTCATTAAAAACTAGAGGAATTGATATTGACATTTTCAAAAGATACATATTGCAATGGACAGCCAATAGAAGAAATTTTAAATACAAATCATCTTAAAAAACAATGTAAATGCTTTGTATTGTGTATAAAACAGTAGTTGGAAAACTTCGAGAATTCATTTGAACCTGGATCAATAACAAGGCTTTGGAAAAGGATAGATCAAAGTGAAGTATTGCATACTTCAACACCAGAATATTTCAAACCTATTGATTTATGTCAAACAATGATATTGGGATAGCTAGAAGACGAGAGAGTTTTCAGTGCATTAGGGCTTTTGAAATCAAAGATCAAAAACAAACTAGACAAAATTTTGGAAAGTTGCTTGAGGTTGTTTGTAACTCAGTATAATGTTAGAGATTTTCCTTATGATAGGGCACTGGCAATCTAGAATTCCATGCGCGAAAGATGAGGGTTCTACAACACTTCAAAAGTTGGTGGTGCTAGTGCTAGTGCTGAGACAAATGATGGATCTTGAAATTGAAGATGAAGAAATTTTTGAATGCCCGATTCAGAATGAAGATGGACTTGTTAGTGCTAGTCAAGTTCAGGATCTTGAGTCCATTTGGGATGTAGAAGCCTCAGAGTCCAAACTGAGTCACTGAAGTGAATTAGCAATTAGTTTTTAGGTATTTTTCTTGAGTCATATTAGTTATTACAATTTACAAGTAACAAAACTATAGTTGTTGTTGATGATTTTTAATATTGCATTCCTTGAAATTGTCAATTAGAACGGATAGTTATTTCATATTTTTAATTGTGAATTTGAATTATTAGTAAAGAATTAGAATTTAGTTTCTGATAGTTGTTTGTAACTGCATCTTGATTGTTACTATATATTTTAGTTCTAGTTTTAGAAATTTAGAGTCTTGACTCTTAGAGCTAAGAGAATATATTTAGTTCTGCATGAAGTTTGATTCTTGAATATATATTATCTTTGGTAAATTGGTTCCTGGTGCAGGAGCACCCATGGCGTAAGGAAAATATATGGTCAAATTCATCATTTGAAATATAATTTATATTTGAAGGTAATTTATAATGTATTTGAATCCATTTGGAATGATTTGTAAGACTTGGAAGCCTAAAAATGTAAGCAAGTCCTGATTATGTCCTAGTTGTCCATATAGGCCCTTATAGGTCAAGATGGTCAAAATTGTATTAAAGGCCATGAGAAGGCTATCAAGTATGTAAAAGGTATTAAATAGATTATTTGGACATGTTTATGAGGTTTTTACAATTTGGAGAGTCATTAGGAAAAAGTGTCAAAGTTGCAAGAAAATTGCAAAAGTGCAACATTTGCAAAAATATAAAAGTGCAAAAATTGCACATAAAGTTGTAAAATGGAAGATGAAGGGTCATAAAGGTAGTTGGATGGTTTATAACTACCAAAGAGTCTATAAATATGTTTTATTGGTCGAACCAAATGATTATTGGAAGAATAGAGAAGAAAGGAGAACATTTTGGATACATTTTGGTGCATTCTACTATTGTTATTTTGGTTGGCTTTCCAGTTTTGTGTTGGTTCCAAGCCTTGTACGACCATGTATGGCCTGGAAACCTTTGTATATGTATAATGGATAGTTAGATATGTTAATTAAATTTATTTTCCTTTTTTTTTTGAGTTATTATGTTTAGAAATGAAGAAGATATGGAAGTTTTGGTGAAAGTTGTTAATTGCAGATTTGATACTTCCTGAGAACAGTCACATTGCAGCGTATGGTATGAACTCATATGATATTATTAAGACCTATAAATAGACTTATTGGAAAGATATGTGAATCATATTTCTTTTCCCTTTGGTTTGAGGCATTTTGGTTTTTATTTGTGGAAGTTCTGAAGATTTTGGTGAAAACTGGTTTTAAACTATCTTAAATGGAGTTGTTGGAAAGGGTTTGTACTTATCTTGTGATTTCACCATTGGAAAAATTAATGACTTGAATGTTATGAAAGTAGACTCAGAGGTCTTTCATTTTAGTATGGTATTGTTTTATTTTGGTTAAGTATTTGTTGTGAAATATGATGCCCTAGCAGGTAGCAAGCATACATTTTCCAGATTTATGACAGTCACAATTGGTCTTGGTGCAGAGAGAATAACTTTCAAATGAACCGTTGGATCATTCTCCATTTTTTATATGGTTTTAGAAACCTAATTTTCTACAGATTCACCGAAGAGATCTTCAGAATGTTCTTGGGTTCAAAAGTTATTAATAACTGAGTACGGGTATATCAGGCTGTCATTAACTGGGACAACATAATGCATTGTTTTGGTCTTGATTAATCTTTAAAGGGTTATAAAATGATATGATGGATTTGATATTGGATTGGTTGGTTGATATTAATATTTTTTTAGACTGTAGAATGATTATTATGATCAGATTATGTCTCTAATACAAGTGAAGATGTTGTGTTGAGATTGGAACTCCATGTTGATTTGGGGTTCTTGAAGGGTTTTTCATGATGCTCTGCATCAGTTCCACATTATGTTTAACATGAAATGCAACAATTTTTTTCACGAGATCTTTAAAATTATTTATATTGCACAAATGTTAGAACCTTTCTACATTGAATACTTAACATGATGTTAGAACAACATTTTTTCCATTTTTCCAAAATGCCAACTCCAAGGCTCAAAATGTCCTCTATGATCATAATCTTAATCTTAAAATATGATATATTCCCTTCTTCAAATTGTCCAAATTCAAAAATCCCCAATACCATTTCTATTGGGAAGACCAAACAAAGTTTGTCTGACTTCAAGGGTCACACTTGTTAGGACTGCAATTTTTTTGGCTAAGTCATGTTGAGCTTCGATTCATGTCATGGGTTTATCCTCTAGTTTTATGGAAGTGTCTTTTCCTGAGTTCTAGTCATGTTCATGGCGATTAGGATTTTGTGTTTGTTTTTGCATTCGTTAGCTAGTTGTCATGCGTTCAAAATCTGACTTGTCCTCTCTTTATTTGTCCATGTCAACGTCAAGGGTGGTCAAACGGTCGATCAGACATGTTTTATGTTTTATCTCTAACTCATGGATCAATTTCATGTTTAACATTTTAAGTGGCGAGTTAGCAAGTGTTGGTTTGGGTTCGAATCACGAGGTCTCTAGCTTTTTGGGTGTTAGCGAGCTAGATATTGTTAATGAAATTACTTTGGTCATGAGGTCTCGAGTCGGTTTGATGTCATGCATTATAGCTACGAGAGTTAGCGAGTAATTCATTTCATATAGTTGTCGCTAGCTCTCATCTTTGTTTAATGTTAGCATTTTTTAGGTCGCGAGCTAGCGACTAGATAGTTTATGGTTACGTTTTATGGTTATCGCCAACTCTCGAAGTTAAATGTCTAAAGAGGTGATCAAGCCGCAACTTGGCGACAAGTTGGTTTGGGTTTACATCGCAAGGTCTATAGCTTTGTGGGTGTTAGCATTTTATGTTAGCGAGCTGGAGATTGTTAATGAAATTGGTTTGGTCGCAAGGTCTTGAGTTGGTCTGATGTCATGCATTATAGTCATGAGAGTTACGCGAGTAAGTCATTTCATACAGTTGTCGCCAGCTATCATGTTTGTTTAATGTTAGCATTTTTAGGTCGCAAGCTAGCGACTATATAGTTTGTGGTTAAGTTTTATGGTTATGGCCAGATCACAAGGTTAAATGTTTGAAGACGTGATCAAGCTGCAAGCTGGCGACAAGTTGATTTCTGTTTAAATCTTGAGGCCTCTATCTTTTTGGGTTTTAGCATTTTATGTTAGCGAGTTGGATATTGTTAATGAAATTTATTTGGTCACGAGGTATCGAGTTGGTATGATGTCATGCATTATAGCCGTGAGAGTTAGCAAGTAAGTCATTTCATACAGTTGTCACTAGCTCTCATGTTTGTTTAATGTTAGCATTTTTAGGTCACGAGCTAGCGAATAGACAGTTTGTGGTTAAGTTTTATGTTTATCTCCAACTCGCGAGGTTAAATGTCTGAAGATGTGATCAAGCCATGAGCTTGCAAGTGAAGTGCTAGTGGTTAAGAGAAATATTTTTATGTTGGCGAAATGCGATAAGGGTTAAAGTTACCACTATCTCTAGGTCGCTACGGTGACGAGGACTTAACATTTTGAGGTCGATAATGGGCAAGTGGTAGTTCAGTTGCCCTCAGTCACTAGCTCTCGAGGTTATGAAGGCTTAGCATTTTCATCTTGCGAGCTAGAGATAGAGTCATAAGGGCTTGTTGCTAGGTCGCGAGATTTTCTAACGAGCAGTCTTTCAAGCAAAGGGTTGATGACTATGTGCCACATGTTTTAATGACTTGACAGGGACTGCTGAGGTCTATGGAAACAAAGGGTCAGGACAAATGACGAATTGACATGTGGATTGTTTTGGCACCTTTTGCTGACTAAATTCTAAAGTGAAATTTCATTCTAAGATAGTTTCTAAATTTTGCATACAACTCATTATGACGTTATTATTTTTACGGCTAGTTTGCAGTTTTAAATTTTTAAAGGTCGAATGCATGACCATTAATGGCCGAGATGACGGCCAACTCTTTCAACACCAAAAAATTATAAAGGGAGGATTGTGTTAAGTATTTTGCACACTCACAATAATTTATGAGCCTTGGTCTAAGTGTTGACAGTGTGAGTGGTATCTTTCTATCTGCAATTGCAAGCTATAGGCCCTAGGGTTATGAAGGTGTCAAGTTCTCTGGTATAGCTGTAATTGTGCAAAATTTGAAGTTGTGTTCTTTAATAAGATGAGTAGACCAACGAGTAGCAGCAATTCTTGGGCGTTGGGGAGGAAATCAACCAGAGAGATGAAGTATTCAAAAGAATTTATTGAATTGTTGTCGAGGACATCTAGTGGGTTATCCATGAATGAGTATGCCTAGAAAGACACATGCAGCCAGTGTAGAAACCCGAAGACCCCTGATATTTCTAAAGCTTATTTGTTTTTGTACTTCTGGAACAACAAGGTAAAGGGAGTGCCCATGTCTAATCCTTGGGGCTTGAACATGGCTAAATTGGTTGTGCCTGATGTGTACATGGATGTGGACCTGGTTAGAGAGTTGGCGAAGGCATATTGCCCTATAACTAGGGTAATTCGAAAGAAGGATAAATCTACCCTAGTTACCATCAATAGGGACAGTTTTGTTGAAGTTTTCCAGATATCTGGTGCAACTTGCATAGATATAGACCTAGATAGAGAAAAGAAGGATTGCGAGAATCATAAGAATGTTCTAAAGAAGCATGCAACTCCTCGATACATGCCTAGGTCTGGCAACCAGTCTCTAATTCCAATTCCTGACAATGTGGAGGAGTCGTTTGATTTGAGTACTTTCCATTTATATATGAAGTGCACACTTTATGGATTATGTAAGGTATTGGGGATGGATGGGATCAGTACGATGCCAAGTGAGCTTCTGATGATGGTAATGAACATCCAACACCCAGAAGTCAATACAGATTATGATTATGTGGGATATTTGGTGCAGCACATCCATGACGCCTTAGTGGACATCCAAAAGAATACTTCTGTCATTAATTTCAAACATTATCCCATATTGATGCACCTAATTTTGTACTACAATGCGAACAAGATGGACAAAGAATTGGTACTGGAAAGAGTGGAGTTCAGCATGCCTATGCAGTACAAAAGTGGGCACAGGTGTGGAATAGTAGCACTTACGATTCCTCTTTTCTTTATTTTCAAAATTGGATTGTTTTACCTATCACAGATTGTTAGGAACAAAGAAAGAAAGACTTATCCTAGGTGTGAGGAGGCTTTTGAGGCCACAACAGTTTGTGCCTAATTGGCCCATTGCTTATAACTGGGGGGATTTTTATTTCTTTGATAATTTTACTATCATGAGGGTATATGGGTGTCCTCAACCCCCACACATTTTACCAAAATTTATTCTAATAAGATTAGCCATAATTGAATTCATTTGGCAACTCACTTTAGTTGATAAAGAATATTTATTACCTCACAGAAAGGGAACTTTTCTAACTAGGTTGTGGGTAGTTCCTTACTTTACCATTGGCAAAAGAGCCTTAGATGAAATTAATAATTGGTTAAAATAATATAGAATGGTAACTTTTTATTCTAGGTTTTGTGACCCTTAGCAGTTTATAAACTTGCACTAAATAGAATGACACCTTGGGCACAAGTGAAACATCATGAGCCTCTTGACGAAGAGGATGTAATTAGTAATTTGATGGAAATGATTGATGTGCAAGAGAGAAGAAGGAAATGTGGTAATTTGATGAGGTTAGAACAAGAATTCAAAGAGAGTGACCCCACTTTTATTGGTTTTTATCATCAAGAGGGTTATTTTGATAGAATGGAGAAGATGCTCAATGCTTATGAGGAATTAATGGCTCAAATGTTAGGACAAAAGGAGCCACAAGAACCAGAGGATGAATTTTCCTCTCAAGGCAATACGCATGTTGATTAGCTGGTAATGGATGTTAACATTGTTGAGAGTGGTGATGAGGTGGAATCTATGAGGAAACCACCTGTGAAATGACAAAAGGTTGAGCAACGAGGAGCATTGGTAAGGAAGGACCCTACTAAGGCAGTGGTTGTTGAGAAAGGTAAATACTTTCAAATATCAGATAGAGGCTTAGGGAGAAGCCAGCTGAAGAAGAAGTGGGAGAAGTGGATTTACCTTTGGCTACTCACATGGATGAAAGGATTATGCTATCAAATTCTTTTATGGAAGATGGTTCTTTCATAAAAATAGATGAGTTCAAAATTTTCCTAATCAAACTTAAGCAGAATGAATTGAGAAAAGAATTGGATTTGGGAGAGGGAGGTAAAGAGGAAAATGAACAAATTGTTCAAGCCCTCCAGCAATATGATCCTGACAGTGAGGATTTAACGATGGAACAAGAAAGATTCCTTGTAGAAAATAGTGGAATGTTGTTGTTGCCTGGGTGGGACATTCACTCCACCTTCATTATTGATCAAATCAGAAGGCAATCGGATCCTCCTTTCAGATCAGAGGTTGATGTAGGAGATTTTGTAATAGGATCAAGATTTGATCCCAAATCCAAGAGACTTGCAATCTGGTCACTTGCCCCTGCCACATAGAAGCCCCATCTCATGAATATTCAAGTGGGGAGAAGGGGAGACAAATTAATTTGGAATCTGCAAGACACTGGGGATAATGAAATTGCAGATTTAATGACACATGTCTCCTATATGAATAAAGCTAAAAAAGTGGACATAATGAAATTGCAGATTTAATGACATGTGTCTCCTATATGAATAAAGCTAAAAAAGTGGACTTGTAGAAATGATATGTTGAAACATATAAGGTGTTAGGAACCGGAAGGACAACTAAGAGGGGGGGTGAATCAGTTGTCAATGAATTTCAACCCAATTATAACTTAATCCAAATTAATACTTAATACCGGTAAACCAAACTTAATGTTGGTTAACAGATTAGCAGTTAATATCAATACTGGTGAAACTTAATTCATGAAACAGAAAGAGAAACAACATCCACAACACATAACACAGATGTTTTTGATGTGGAAACCCTGTAAGGGGAAAAACCACGGTGGGAAACCTTACCCACAATTAGATGATACTACTGCAGATAGTATGTGTATACAAATGGGGTCTGCACATGCAGAAAGGCCAACCGCCTAGAACACACTTCTCAAATGGGAGTCGCAATGACTACAGTAGGATAATTAAATCCTAGAATATAAAAATTCTTCAAAGTGCATCCGCAATGCTAGATTCAATACCGGTTTAAGCTCTGCTAAACACCTTCAAACCTTCCTTTAACCTTCAAATGATGTCTCCTTGATTCGCTCTATGATCTACTCATATGATCTTCAATATTCACACATACCATGATCATACCACATTTTCACACTTCCACACTTCATCTCACAAATGAGATCTTACATTTATACCAAACCTAAGACCAAATGTGTAGGTCGGCTCACTAAGAATATTACAATTAAATCAATTACAAATAATTCTAGATGTAATACAACAAGTCAGCTCAATACATTTACAATAATATCCAATCAATAAATCTAGAATAGATAACGTATACCGGTCCATAACCTAGACCTATGTACCCGTAACAGCAAATATGTCAACCCGATTAGACCAATAACCAAAACACCAAAACCAAGTATCCAAACCATGTCTTTGACATAATCAAGTGATCTCCAGATGATAACAAGTCATCATCAGTGTCGGTGAACCATATAACCTATCGGTGAGCATATACCGATGGTTGTGCATAAGTCACTGACTTTGCCGATGAACACAATGTGTCAGTTCAATAATAAACCAATATAACCATAGTGCCAAATCAACAATGTAGATCTCTAGAAGGATAAGTGTTGACATTAATGACAAAACCAATACAACACATCCATAATACCAACATGAGGAGCTAGTTGTAATTGCAAAGAAGTGTGAAGAAGAGATAATGAAGAGTGCAGCAATGGAGGAACAAATAAAGGAGTTGACTAAAAAATTGGCCAATATATAGAGTATTCCCATGGCCATACTGCGGAGATGGTGGATGTTGCCACCAATGTACCTGAGGAGTTTGTTCGTGTTTCTATTGAGGTTGAATTTCCTGACCAAATCAAGATTCAACTTGAGGAGTATGTTGGGAGGATAGAGATGGTGGAGGAAACCAGAAATGAGAAAGGGGTGTTTTCTCTATTGGAGGTTCTCCAAAATAGAATTGATATGTTAAAAGGTCAAATTAAAGATGTTCATAACTTTCACATTTCTCTAAAGGAAGCTTGTTATGTGTGTTTTTCTACCATTTCATTTTTGGAACCATTATTCAATGTGTGGTCTAGAAGGAACAGATTAATGGATAAATTGGAAGTTGCTATAGTTTACAGGGATGACCTACTAGAGAAAATAACTGACACCAAGGAGATTGTAGGCACTGTGAACTCGTTGTTTTCATTTTTCAAGGGCAAGGACTGGCTAATAAAGGGAAAACTGCATAAATTTGTTGATGGCTACAGTGTTTTTGTTCATGCCATATATGACAAAGAGGGAAATCTGAAGCAATTGGATTTTTGGAAATATGAATTGGAGATGATAGTAGAAAATATAGAGACTTTACTCCACCTAGGCAATGACACAGATATTCCTGGTTTTAATGAAGTGTTGGATGCACCATACAAGGCTGAGGTGGATTTTTTAAAGTTTGTTGTTGATGCACGAGCTGTAACTAATGCTCAGTGGAATGAGGTCATTGGATAGTTAGAGGAGGTTAAGAAGTTTTCTTGGCCTACAGATAAGAAAGTAGCCAAATGGGAAATAATTATGAACAAGGGAAAAAGGGCCCAAACTAAAATTTGACTGATTATTTTCTTTTTGTTTGTTCTGAGTAGAATGACCTGGCACCTGAGCGATGCTAATAGGAAGGATAAGTGTTTGAAAAGGCATCTTGATTTCATTGTGATAGTTGTGGTTGACCTTCATTGAGTTAAAGACATTATCCTGAATACCCATAGACAAAGGTGCCAAGTCAGAGTTTTAGTTGTTACTCAAGTTTCCAGTTTCCTAAGTGATTGATAGCTTGTTTGCATTCCTTGGTTATAAAAGGAATACCATGATCACTTAGGAAGGGGCTGAGAAATTATGTAAAGTCCAATATTATTGAGTCATAAGTCTCAATCATTGATAGGAAAGATACATGGTAGCATGAGTATTCTATAACTATATATAATTTTATAGAGAAATATAGAAGTCTAAATAGTGTTCTTCGAGTCTTTGAGTTGCAAATTTTGAATCTCTGAACATTGTATGATGAAAGTAATTATATAATATCAACACAAGTACGATTTGCAGCTTATTTATCTCCTTTTTGTCAAATCACTGAGTTGTGAATAAGTACAACCTCCATAAGAAATAAAAATAGGGAGATGTCACAATAGAAATGATCCTTCAATTGATATAATAGTTGATTCCTTGTGGATGAGAATGTTTTCTTTTTTATATGATCATTGTCTCAATAAGAGATCACATATATAGTCTATTATACCATGATACTTGCATCAATATGGAGATGTCACAAAAGAAGTGACCTTCCAATTGTTGGTTCCCAAATGGGTTTATACTGCAAGAGGTGAAAACCAAGTTGATTCTTCAAATATCTATGGAGAAACCAACTCCAACTATTAAAATCCTCAATAACTTGGACCAACTAACAAGGATTTTGCAAATCCTTCTACACTTTGGGCTCTGCACAACCCGAGAGGGTGATCCCTTTAGAGAATTTTATGATCTCTGCACCACACTCCAATATTCACTAAAACAAGGCAGTTGACCTAATATACAGGCTCAACGACATGGAGAATTCTCAAGGATGGCAAGTCCTCCAGTGATCCTCAACCTAATTGGAGCATGAGAAGGGTAGAAAAGACAATAACAGACATGAAAAGAAATGTATTCTAATATTCAACAAATTATAGCGATTTATCAATGAAATTGAAAAACAAAACTGATATTTAAAGACAGTTATAAGTTGTTATCAGTGCCTTACTCCATTGGGTACCTGAAGTTACAAGATGTAAAGTGAAAATGTGACAGAATTTTATCTAATAATATAAGATCTAAGACAATATTGCCTTACAATATATCTCATCTGCAATCCCAACCTTAACTACTTACCTAAATCCTTGTGTAATCCCTACCACTCTGTAATTCCACTCAAGCATTTAATCGACCCCTTAGATCGAAGCATGAAATGAAAAATTACATACACCATAACAATGCAACAAATGAAAAAACCCTTGATTATGTTCATTTGAAAGATGATGGAATTATACATCGGAGAGAAATAGATCATAATTTTATTTCTATTGAATAAAATTACTACTTCAGTCACAAAATAAATTTACATATAACTCCTTCAATACCCTGCACAAAGCTTGACACTAAATGCTTTTCATTTTCTCTATAAATGATGTTACAACTTGCTCCCTTCACCTAGACTCACTGCTGGAACTAGAAAAGGAACCCCAAAGGCACCAAAATTTTGGAACCCTCAAGAGACCCCCCAAAAAGGAACCCTTCTAATGCCCTTGTTTTCCCTTTTTATAGAAGAAAAGGGAGAAAAAATCTTCAGGCCAAGAGACACATGTCAACAGAAGATTTACTCTCAGCAATTAGGCCTAAAAGGCCATATGCAATTTTGTTAAAAAAATATTCTTTATCCATGCGCTGGCACCCATGAATCAAAATTTTCAACTGAAAATTGGTAGAAGAAAAATTTCTTAAGTCGTGCCATTATCACCCTGATGCCTTTGAATGGAGTGTGAGATGTTACGTTTTGTCCAATAAAGTGTTTCCCTTGTCAGAAGGGATACTAGGTCCTGGCAAGAAGTAAAGTCGCCCCTAAAATAGAGGAAAAGCTTTAGCCTTCATGCCCAGGATCAGAGAAAGTGGAAGGGGGAGTTTAAGGGAAAACATAATATGTTGGGGAGGGGTCACAGCTTCCATGTTGTCATAGAGATGACTAGCTACCACTCCCTACCCAAACAAATCCTTCTTTCATTCCTCTGCAGGCTCCTTCTTCGAACTCCTTGCCATCCAGTGGTAGAGTAGAAATAGAGGATGTGACATGCGTAGCCTTTCTTGATAAGAAAAGGCTTTCATGCCCCCTCTGGCAATCCTTCTCACTTTCACAACCCCTCTAACAATAAACAAACTCACATAGGAGAAAGAAAACACCCATCTAGTATCACGAAGCACACAACGACTCCATGCATGATTTTTCTCAAACATCATCTTCCTTTCTGAGGAAAAACCCATTCTCAGAAAATGAAATAAGTTTATTTTTTCTTCTACCAATTAAGTCACCACCCCATTGTATTTATAAATTTTTAACACTTCATCTGGTGATGCTCATTCACATGAAAAATCATCATTTTGGTGCTTTTCAACTCACCCTACCAGCTATGGATTCTAGAAGTCATGCCTATCAAAATCCACTACATCCTACTAAGGCTCATCTTACGTGAACAATTTTGTGCTAATTTTATTCCTCCTTGATTGTACAAATTATGCTTCAGAACCCTTGACAACAAGCAACCTCTGATTTCTCAGAGAAATCTGTGATCTCCCATTTCTAACTCAAAAGCTATCCAATCCTTTTATGCCTCTAAAACCATCATCCTTGCTTGTCTAATCAACCTCAACTCAGGAGAAACCTTCAAAATAGTCCCTCTGGAATGAGTCGGCATCCAAGCCTTAAAAATTCCAGATCAATGAATGATTAAATTCGCCCACATAATTAATTTAATGCTTTAAAAAATATTTTTATTCACCAATATATTTTTTTTACGTTTTGAAAATAGGTTGAAATAGCCAATGCAAATATTTTTTTTTGGTTTTAAAAACTACAATTTGCCCATCCAAATACTTTTTTTGGTTTTAAAAACATTACAATTTGCTAGGATTTTTCACAAACTTTGAGCGATCACGAATGATTCACCAATGGATATTATTATTTTTTCTCCATAAACCGCAAAATTTTGCCAATAAAATTAATATTTTCGTTGGCAATTATACACCTTTCGCTAGGTTTTTACACCTTGTCCGAGGGGGGGGGTTTCTTGAAGTTTTCCCTTCTCAACATGGATCTCTACCGCAATCATCTCCTTCAATATTCCTGCTTACCGGTTCACTGTCACTAGGCAGTTTTTCCTTCCAACTCAATTCATTACTGGTTAGACTTAACCAATAGACTGAGATGATATACCAAGTGTAGACACCTAAAATTGTCATGTCTAATTAAATAAATATCTTTATTTATTTAATTACTTTAGCTTAATTCTTCTATTAATTAAATAAATCTTTATTTGTTTAATTAATTCATTTATCCTCTTCTAAGCCTTATTTCTCATTTAAATAAATACATTTATTTATTTAAATTATCCTTTCCCTAAATTAAATAAATATTTTATTTATTTAATTATCCCACTTCTTCTATTAATTAAATAAATCTTTATTTATAATTAAGTCATTAACCTTTTCTACCCATGACACATGTCATTCATCTCTTAATTCATACACTACCTACCCCTTTCATTATTTTATTATTTCTTTTACCTACCCTCTAATCATAGCCGACCTCCTTTTACACCTCTCAATCTTATCCCTCCATTTTATATAGTGTCTTCTATATAAGGAGATGCTTCCTTCATTATCAAACCCTAATCATACATTCTAATGAATCTTATACACTTGACTACACTACGATCCTACTTGCAACCACATTCCATTCTTTGTTGAGCTCTTGTGCACATAAAATCTGAGAGCAAATATATCAAACAAGATCAATGGAGATAGGAAGAATGGAGATCCAAACCCTATTGGACATGTGATGGTATAATCTTTGTGATTTCATTTGATTTGCATTGTCTTAGGTAATCTTCATATGTTATGGTGGATCTTTGTTGTTGTTAGGCTAGGGTTTTGTGGTTGAATTCATTTAGCCTTTCAATATTGTTATTATTGTTATCCATTTTCACCATATACACCAAGCATAGAAAAACATGGACAAATATGGTTGCCATCAATGACAACACAAATAATTGATCATCAAGCATCATATCATAATTATATCATCACCAACAGTCCTTTACCAGTACACCATCATCTCCATCAGTTATGCCAATATGCCAAAATCTCCCCCTTTGGCATTGATGGCAACACCAAAAAATACAACACCAAAATCTCATCATGAAACCTTTTATATCACTGTCCGGTCATCAGTTCTTCTCCTTATCTATTTTTGCTCTTCTCCCCATGGTTGTTACATTTTTTCTCCCCCTTTGACAACAATGTTAAAGGTGCAAAGGCATCTTCTATCATCATCTCAGTTGCTCCCCCTGAGGAGTAGCCCACTTCTCATCAATCCACAGTGAAAGATATTCAATGAATTCACTGGATTGATTCTTCAATGACATCCTAGTTGATCTTGGGTACGGGTATAACCCCTAACTTACCTTTGAGATATTCAAAGGTAGCCTTAGTCAATGGCTTTGTGAATATATCTACCAACTTCTCTTTACTTGATACATGCTCCAATCTCACTTTATTTTCCTGTATGCTTTCTCTCAGAAAGTGATACTTCAACTCAATATGTTTAGTCCTTGCATGTAGTATCGGGTTCTTGGATATGTTAATAGCACTAGTGCTATCACAATGTATAATCATTGGTTCTGTCATATCTTGCTTGAATCCTTCCAATACATGTCTCATCCATATAGCTTGTGTACATTTCATGGATGTAGCTACATATTCTACTTCAGTTGTAGACTGAGATATACAAGTCTATTTCTTACTGGTCTAGGCTACTAGTCTGCCACCTAGAAAGAATGCACCACTAGTTGTTCTCTTCTGGTCATCTACATTTCCTACCCAATCAGCATCAGTGAATACCTACAAAGAAAAATTGCATGTGCATGGATACCATAATCCATTATCAACTGTCCCTCTAAGGTATCTGAATATCCTCTTCACTGTTGTCATATGTGTCTCCTTAGGGCTCTTCTGAAATCTTGCTACTAAACCAACTGCATGGGCAATATCTGGTCTATTGTGAACAACATAATGCAATTTCCCAATCATGGACCCGTATTCCTTTTCATCCACAGAGGGCGAATCATCCTCTTTTGACAATCTACAACCGGTAACCATAGGTGTTCCAACTGGTTTACAGTCTTCCATTCTAAAGGTCTTTAACACTTCCTTCACATACTTGGACTGGCAGATAAAAATACCACCTTTCAATTGTTGGACCTACAATCCAATAAAAAAAATTATCTCACCTATAAGAGACATCTCAAATTATTTATTCATCTCATCTGCAAAAGTCATACTCATATCATCATTTCCACCAAATATAATGTCATCAACAAATACTTCTACAATCAACATCTTGTCTCCTTTAGTCTTCAAGTAAATATTGTTGTCCTCACTAGTTCTCTGAAATCCTATCTTTATCAGATGTGCATGAAGTCTTTCAAACCATGCCCTTGGTGCTTGCTTCAATCCATATAATGCCTTATGCAGTTTGCATACCATATCCTTATCTTTTGTCAATGCAAACCCATTCGGTTGTTCAATATACACCTCTTCTTCAAGAATACCATTCAAAATGTTGACTTTACATCTATTTGATAGAATTCAAAGCCTTTAAAACCTGCAAATGCAAGTAGCATCCTAAGTCCTTCAAGCCTAGAAACCAGTGCAAAGGTCTCTCCATAATCTTCACCTTCTTCTTGTGCATACCCTTTGCATACTAGTCTTGCTTTGTTTCTAACGACTTCTCCATCTTCATTCAGCTTATTTCTAAATACCCACTTTGTACCAATTACATTTTTGTCATTAGGTCTAGGAACAAGTGACCATGTATTGCTTTTCTCAATTTGGTCAAGTTCTTCATTCATTACATTTAACCAGTCATCATCCTTAAGAGATTCTCTAATTGTCTTCGATTCAACTATAGAAATCAAACAAGAGCTTTTGCTGAATTTTCTTCTAGTCTGCACTTCAACATTTTTGTCACCTATTATCTGGTCTTCAGAATGATTTAGCCTTACATACGTAGGAATTGTTTGTTCCAGTTCAACAACCTCTTCTTGTTCTTCATCTTCTTCATCTACTAGTTGAGCTTCTTCCACTACATTGTTCTTCTCAACATCTTATTGTACATCCAGTTCAATAAACACCAGTTTTTGTTCATCATCTGCTGGATCAGATTTGCTGGTATCATCAGTTTTATCAGTATATTCATCAATTTTTACATTCACACTCTCCAAAATCTTCTTTGTCCTTTTGTTGTAACACTTGAAAGCTTTTCTCTTAGTGGAGTAGCCAAGAAATGTTCATTCATCACTCTTAGCATCAAATTACCAGCATAATCATCTCTTTTTATAAAACATTTGCTACCAAAAACTTTGAAGTAACTAACACTAGGAGCTCTACCATACCATAACTCATAGGGTGTTTTATCATTACCTTTGTTCACAAATACTCAGTTCAATGTGTAAACAGTAGTACTGACTGATTCTCTCCAAAACATCTTAGGTACATCTCCTTATATCAGCATAGTCCTTGTTGCTTCAACAATGGTTTGGTTTCTCCTTTCTACAATTCCATTCTATTTTGGTGTCCTTGGAGCAGATAACTACCTCTTTATTCCATTTTTATCACAATATCTCACAAACTCATCAAATGTAAACTCTCCACCTCGATCAGATCTCAGGCACCTAAGATTTTTACCGGTTTCCTTTTCTACTAAGGCCTTGAATGTCTTGAAATTGCTGAAAGCGTCTGACTTTTCCTTCAAAAAAGTAACCCACATCATTCTAGAAAAATCATCAGTAAATATCATAAAATACTTGTCACCATAAAAACTTATAGTCATCATAGGACCACATAAGTCGGTGTGCACCAAATCTAGAATATGCTCAAAAGAAAAATATTTGCTCTTAAAAGAAGATGTATTCATCTTACCCAACTGACATTCTTTACACAACACATTTCTTGGTTTAACAAGTTGTGGCATACCTCTCACCATACTAGATTTGCTTACCTTAACCACATTATCAAAGTTCACATGACAAAACCTTCTATGCCATAACCAACTATCTTCAACCTTAGCAACCAAACAACTATTCACATTAGCATTTAGATGGAATAATTTACCTTTAGTTTGCTTATCGATAGCAATCAGTTCTCCTTTGCATCCTAAGATCCTACAAACTCCACTCTTAAACTCAAGATGATAACCTTTGTCATTCAACTGATCAACACTCAACAAGTTATGTTTTAAAAATCCAACCCAAAATACATCATCAGCATTACTTGTACCATTCAAAGAGATATAACCTTTACCTTTAACCATACAAGGTGAATTGTTTCCAAATCTTACTACACCACCATCAAATTCTTTAAGAGAAATAAACTTATTCTTATCACTGGTCATGTGGTGTGAGCAACCACTATCAATAATACATTCATCACTATTGTCAATGCGAGATACTAAAGCCTTATTATCAGACAGATCTTCCTTAATAGAAACAAAGGCAATCTCCTCATTGTCTTCATCCTCAGATTCCTCATCAGTAGCACCTTCATCAACTACAACATAACATTCTTTCTTTCCTTTTTCCTTATATTTTCTAAACTTTTCCTTTTGATCATTATTAGGACAGTATGTAGCAATATGTCCTATCTTGTTACAAGAGAAACATTTGAGAGGAAACTTAACTTTGTACTTACCAGTACCTATAGGAATTCTTTTAGCCAATAGAGCTTCAAATTCCATCATCCACATCAGCTTTACTACTGCCAAGATGACTTGACCTGCATTCATGACTTTGACAAGCATATTTTCTTTTTATCACCAGTACACTAGATACAGATGCTTTGAAAGCAGATTTTGTCTTAGGTACATTGTTATCAAAACTATTTAACTCAAAAGTAGTGAGCTTACCAATCAAAGAATCAATAGTAACCTTATTCTTAGTAACTGACCTCAACTCTCGAATAGAAAACACTCTGATGGCATAGGTAGGAAATAAGGTTCTAAGCATCTTACTCACAACAATGTCTTCTTTTATAGTACCACCAGCACTTTTGATTCCATCGACAACTTCTTTAATCCTCTATCTATATCAAGAGTAATATTTTCACCTTCCATCATTCTCATGTCATCAAACTTTCCTCTAAGACTCTCTTCTTTAGCCTTTTGAACATGCTTATCACCACCATAGATTAGTTATAATTTCTCCTAAACTTAGAAAGAAGTCTCTAAAACATGGACATCAATATATTCAGTATCAGCCAGTGTACTTACTATGGCTTCCAGTGCTTGAATGTTTTCTTGTTGCTCCTTCAACTAGTCTGCAGTCAAAGGACCGGTAGGAGGTACATACTGAGTAATAACATGTTGCCAAAAATGAGCACCCATACCTTTGATATATATCTTCATTCTATCACTCCATATCTAGTAGTTAACCTTAGTGAATTTGGGACCCTCCTTCTTCATCATCTTCCTCGGATCTTTTCCTCAAGCGGTTAATCTTCTGCATAAAGAGGACCTAATGCTCTGATACCAATTGTTAATGTGAGGATCTAGTTAACACTGAGAGGGGGGTTGAATCAGTGATAACAGTAACCTGCAATCTTTCCCCAACCTGAACAATACTTCACAAAACAGTTCATAACCAGTACCAGTAGCTTATCAAATAGTCACGTAATGCAGATTTACCAAAATATTATTGATAGCAACTTAAGTGTTCATCAAGTAAAGACATCAAATGTGTAACTCAACAATCCATCCACAACATGAACACAAGGATCTTTCACGTGGAAACCCAAATGGGAAAAACCACGATGGGAATTGGTACCCACGAAATATGCACTCTTTTGGAATGAGCCCTATTAGGAGCCTAGCCCGGTTAAGAGCTTTACAACAATGCCTGGCTAAGAGAAAACCCTGTAAGGAGTCACCCAGTCAAGGGATTTTACAACTTAACTCTATTAGGAGATTTATCATGTTAGGAGTAACCTCATTGGAGGATTTAAACTCAAGTTGTTGAGCTACCTTGTTAAGGGATTTTAACAATCAGGCATGTTAGGACCTACCTAGTTAAGGGATTTTAATGTTGTTGCAATTGTTAGGAAACAACAGATAAATGATCTGGACTCATCACTTCATAGCTTGCTATTACAGATCCTTGTCAGCTCCAATCTGCTTCTCTCATGCAGACATCTCAATCTGGTTCGACACACACACACACTTCTTTGATCACCAACACACTTAACCTTCTCAAACTTGACCTAAATACATTTTACAATTAGGTCAGTTACAAAACCATAACCTACAGTGAATCAACATCATAGATCATATTAAAAATCATTACAAATCATTACAAAAAATTATAAGACAATTACAGTCATTGAATGATCATAACTCATCACCGCACATCGATCCGATAAATTGTCAAACCCTTAACACATTCTACTAAGCACTTCGCTACTTCCCAAGAAATTTGATCCTTGTACGCACCAAAACAGCATATTATATTTTCATATGGATTCTGACACGTCATCATCAACTTATGAACATGAAAATAATCACCGCCAAACCATAAAACATCACCAGTCAAAGATCTTGAGACCGGTTCTCAAACCCTAGTAGATTATACAACAGTCAATAACAAACATGACTTCTGATTCTCCAAACATGATGCAGTTCAATTCATGGACTCCTTATGATGTCATAAGCACACATTCCAAACTGCAACACTTGACTCAACATGGATCTCTACTGCAATCATCTCCTTCACTATTCTTGTTTACCGGTTCACTATCACTAGGCAGTTTCGCTTTCCAACTCAATTCATTACCGGTTAGACTTAACCAGTAGACTTAGATGATATACCAAGCATAGACAAACATGGACAAATATTGTTGCCATCAATGACAACACAAATAAATGATCATCAAGCATCATATCATAATTATATCATCAACAACAGTCCATCAATATATCATCACCAACATTCCTTTAATATATCATCACCAACAGTCCTTTACCGGTACACCATCATCTCCATCAATTATGCCAATATGCCAAAAAATAGAAAGAGGCATGTTATTAATTGGTCATGATGTTTACCAACAAGTTCTAGTGCTTTGGGGCTAAAGGATCTAATTAAGGATTCAAGGTGATGCTTTAGTTGTCTAATAGATTATAAAAGCTTGTGATGATTTTGAGCCTTGAAAAGGTTCACTTTAGGCTAAAGAAAGGCAAAGCATGGATGTTTGTTCATTTTCAAAATCTTATGTTTGATAAATTTGATGTCAAAATTTTTGGGCTTGTAATGTTTAACAATATTTGGAAGGCTTAGAAGAAATGAAAGCATTTGATTTGTAATTGTCATGCTCTTTATCAAGACTTTGGATCCTATGTGGACAATAGATCTATTTGCTAGAATTTGGTCCTAAGTGGAAAACATTTGACCCTTATTCAAGGGTGTTATGCTAATATTTGGGCATCCAAAGGGATTTTAGCCTTTTAGGGCATTATTGAAAATGGTGTTTGAATAGTTGAGAATAGGTTAGGCCCTATTTTGATATCTCTAGTACTCACAAGTGAATATATTATGTTTCGAAAAGTACCTTGGGGAAAGTTGTGTTTCATATATCTCTAATAAAATATAGTGACTTGATTTCTCAAGCCTCGTGGAAAGATGGCACCCCCTTTGATCAAATTTCAGTTAAAAAGATTTATTGCATGCTAACTGGTATGAGGGTTATTTTTTCACTAGTTAAACAAGTCTTGGAATCTTGATTGGTCTAAATCATTTTGGTCTTTTAGGTTATTTCACATATGGTCTAAATCTAGTGATCCTAAGTAACCCTATCCCTTGTCACCTACCATTTTCTAGCATGATTCATTTGGACACCAGTGCACCATGCAAACGTCTTCGTGTCGCGCATTAGTCTTGTAAAATCTCAACGTTTGAATGTCAATTTGGAGCACGCCTTTCCACTTGTCACTTGTGCATGTTAGTGGAAATCGCCCCCAATATTTCAAATGACTCACCAGCCCTCTTTTCCCTCCTCTTCTCTCTTTTAAATCCATCTTTTCTCTTCTTTCAAGCTCTCTAATTCCTCCATACAATCTCTCTCATTCTCTTGGCTCTCATTTTTTTCTTTCTCTCTCTCTCGCTTGCTACAACAATATCTAGCTTGTTACAGCACTCTCAATCTCTCACAGTATTCTTTTGTAAATCTCTTGGCTTTCTCAAGCCTCTGTGGTAATATCTATCTATTTATCTTGTCTTTGGGCATCTTGGGATTTATCACATCCCTCTTCTATCATTTATCGTTTATCATTTATCATTTATCTTGCATTTATCTTTTATTCTATCAATTTATCTGGTTTTTTGTGGAGGTGGAAACACCAAAACAGGGATTTGATTGAGGCAAGTCCCCAAGCAGTCCCAAACATTTTTCCTTTTATGGCTTGTGTGCAGGTTGCATTAGAGAAGATTTATTTGGCTAGAGGCTTCATATCATGGACTGGTTGTCAAATTATCTTCTTCCTTTCCGTTGTGGCTTTCATTCCATTTATATAATCATTTTACCTTCTTTTATATACATTAATTGAATTTAAATTAATCTAGAACACATGTCTATTACATTGTGCCCTTATGTGCCAACTCTGCATTCTATTTGTACATGACGCTAGCACATTGCGCTATTGTCCATAATCCCTGTGTGTCCTTGTGCAGAGAGATATTAGAGGACATACAAAGACATACTACATCTTGATTGGAGAGGTCAGTTAGTGAATCTTTGAGAGGTTGTTATCCACCTATCAAACAGGTTCATTTTTCCCCCTCTACATTTTGGTGAACCCAACGTGAACACTTCTTCTGTATCATTTTCAAAAGCATTATTTGTCATTCCTTCAATCATGCATTGCTTCTTTAAATCAGTTAACTATTTCTAAAATGAATATGTTATCTTCTTTTATTAGTTCTATTTCTAATTTTATTCAAAGTACTAATGATGTTCCTTTTCATGCTTGTGATGGTGACTTATCTCTACCTATGTCACTTTATGCCTTTGATCCTTCTTGTAATGTGTCTTCTATTTCAGAGGATATTTTGTTATAAGAGGATGAAATCATTGACACTTTTCTTAATGTTACTCTATCATCTCTTCATTCTAGTGCACTCTATTCTAGAGATAATGCAGTAGTGAATGATGAGTCTCGACTCATATCTGATTTTCCAAAGGTCAAAGTTGATAAAATCCCTTCATCTTAATCTTCTGCATATCATAATGAGTCTCTAAATGTCATTTATGTCTTTTTCGCCCTTAAAAGGCCTAAGAGACCAATCATTCATGTGATTGTATCTAGTCCTTCTCCAAAGAACGTAAAATATATTCATGGTGTTCCTTTTGAAAATGACTCACCAAATCTTTTTTACAAGATATGCACAGTCTAAGGCTCCTTCTTATATAATGGTAGCCAATACTTATAATACTTGAAGAAATAAGAAACATCTTGATCATCAACAACCTTCTTTACCACCTTCTCAACCAGATCTTCCTCAAGCACCTAAGCCTTCAATTAAGAAATCTAGTGATTATGATCTTATTGAGCAACTTCGTGTTACTCCCGCTAAGATCATACTTTGGGATTTTCTTCAAACTACTCCAGTTTATCAAGGTATTCTACAGGAAGCTCTGCAAAATATCTTATTGTCTTCTTCTGCTAGGCTGAAAGATGTAAATGTTGTTCTCAAATTCTGATTCTCTCTTTTCCTCCCTGTAAGAATATTTGATAACTCTATTTGCATATGAAGAGGGCACCAAGAAAATAGAATTCTAGAATAAAATATAACAAGGTTTCAACAAAACCTTCTACACTTCGAACTTATCCAAAGCTCAGGTGGGTATACCTTTTGTGAATACTTTCACACTTTTAAATTGAGATCCAAAGTAAACCAATGCTAAAAACCTATGGATTTAATCACCTCAATGAAACTGAAACATTAAAAGAAAAAATTATGTTCATTTTCAATATTGATCCTCAAGAAAGATAGAAAGGATTCCATAACTGATATCAGTGCCTTATCTAGGCTACAAAGTCATCTAAATCAATCAAGAGTTTTCAAAACTGAACATTCTCATACATTTCATCACTTTGTCTTTTATGAACCCCATAGATGCCAAACATATACATAGGCTCTTTCCCTTTCAACTAAAACAATTCATCATATTCAAAGCAACAAATAATTGATCTACTGATAGAAATATTTCATGCATATTTAATGCCTCTCCAGAAGAGAAAAGCCAGAAATATATCTATAAGATTACCTTACAATCCATGCTCATTAAAATAACCCTAGATATCCA
Source organism: Cryptomeria japonica (assembly GCF_030272615.1). Classification (NCBI taxonomy): domain Eukaryota; kingdom Viridiplantae; phylum Streptophyta; class Pinopsida; order Cupressales; family Cupressaceae; genus Cryptomeria; species Cryptomeria japonica. The sequence goes on along the minus strand of NC_081405.1, from coordinate 706,305,172 downwards.
AATGAAACCAGCAAACTAATGAATGCATGCCAGAGGACAAAGAAGATTTAGGCCTGAAACTTTGATCTATATATTCATATTCATTCTTGAAAATTTTACATAATTTGAGGTAATCTCTGAGAGAACTAGAAAAAACCTAGATATATTTCAATAGAGTTCCTTTACAAATTATTGTGATCTCTTATTCTTAAGTCCTGGTATCCATTTATAACAATATGGATGCATAAAAGCTTCAGACATTCCTAAGAATAGTTTGTTACAACCGCATTTTTTCAAAAGAAGTTACAAATCACTTTCAATCCTAGCGGCCTTTTAGTTGGTTATTACGATGCAGCATCTTCTAACTGTTCTGGGACTTCCTCTTCTTGCACCACATACTTTCTTGTCTACTCTTGGAACACGTCATCAGCAAGCCATGAGAAGCTAACAATTTTTTCTTTCAACTTAACTAACCTTTTCCAAGAGTTTCTCACTTTCTTAACCTCTAATTCCAAAAAACTGTAATGTGACTTTATCTTCTCTATTTCTTCAATTGTCTTAACAAACAAGGATGTGTCATCTGTATTGATGATTTCATTCACTCTTAGAGATAAGTTAGCTCCTAGCTCATCAAGACATACTTGTTTGTCCTTCAACTGATTTGGACTAACAAAACCCCCAGGAAACAGTTCAAACTTATGCTCAGTATACTCCTTGTACAAGTTGGCTTTTCTCTCTACACCAGCTCTTCCTTCTGCTAGCCCGGTCATGCTTTTTTCTAACTCACATGAGGATTTAATAATGGCGTCAGATCCTGCCTCATCATAGGATGCACACATAAGTTCTACATCCACTTCTCTAGGCACCCACTTATTCAAAATTGGCTCCAGAGTAGCCTTATCTTCATTCAACTCACTCAAAATATCCAAAATTCTTTTCATGTTAGTGTGCACAATGGGGGCTCCAATTGTATCAGCAAAACTCAAAATTGTGGCCTTTACCTTTTCTTCATATTTATTTGCAAACAGGGCTTGAGCCTGTTTTAACTTTTCCAATTCATGTTGAATGGTCTAAGCTGGTTGAAAACCAGAAGACATAGGAGAAGGGGGAAATTCAATTATGGGACTGGTGGGTGGAGCTCTTGCTAGAGAAGATGAAATCATTAGAGTAGAGGATTCACCTTTCTGGTATTGTCCAGCTAGTTGACTCTGTAATTTAGCAATGATGTTATCCCTTTTGGCTACCTCCCCTTTGCTTTCATTATAAGCCTTTAGAATTGTCTCTAGTTTACTTGGAGATCAACTCTCTCCTTAGCTTCTTTCTCAGCCACTGCCACACTGAATTTTGTAGTTTCTAGAACTGTGTTGGCAGCTTCCACCACCCCTATGTCCTACACTCTTTTAACAATCATCCCTCCAAGGAAATTTAACTCTAAGGTGTCCTTCCTTCTTCTATTTTTATCCCTCTTGAAGGACCACATGATCAAAGCAGCATTATCCTTTCTGAATGTCACTCCTTCCATAGGCTTGGTTTCTTTTCTGACTGCTTCAAGTACTAAGGCATTTGCTATATCCCATTCAGGGAGGATTAAAACACCATCCTTTGACACCATTTCTCTCCCCTTTTCAAGAGTAATGGCTTTGAATTCTGCCATCATTTCTTGCTTCACCTCCTCCTCTACTATAGTTGCATCTTTGTGAGGTTGCTCACTCTTTTTCTTCTTACACCTTTCCTTAAATTGCTCAATGTTTTATTTCCAAACAAATTGCATAAAGGACCCTGTTGTGACAAAATTACTATCAGCTAGGAACTCCTCATTGGCTTGTTTGATAGCAAGGTCAAGCTCTTTGCCTTTGAACTCATCTATAGTTAAGTTCATCTTGGCACTAGGTGACTCTTCAGGCATTCCCTCTTGTGTTTCCTCATATGTGTAGGCAATCTCCCCGAGACTTCCTAACTACAACAATTGCTCTGTCGTTGCCTGTTCATCTCCCACATGGATAGTGGATTGGGATGGAGAATACAAAGGTTAACCTATTTACACTTCTTTCCCCACCCTTTGCTTCTTAGGGGATTCTTGGATATCAATGACATCTTCTATTGCTCTCTTCCCTATTGAAGTAGAGGGCTCACCTGTTACTGGAACCAACATAATGTATCTTGCCTTCTTATGCATTACATAATCACTCGGAGGGATGGCTTTAGCAAAGACAAGCATGGCTAAAAATAATTTAGCGTTGTCAGGATTATTCCTTATTATAGCTTCCCTTTTTTCCTTCAGAGTTTGCATTAGGTCTTCAAAATAAAGAATTAAGAATTTAACCTTTTCCTCAAAAGGATTAAAACTAGACAAAGGGTCATAACAACTATCAAATTGGTGAATTAAATCAAGAGCTTTCTTGTAGGCTACCCATTTTTCTTTTCTCAATTCTTTCTCATCTAAATTGAAATCATTTCTAATCAGATCCTCAGGAAAATGGAACTGATGTGGTCTACCTTTACATACTGCCCTTTTTTTGAACATGTCATTGAAGAAATCTTTGGGGTTAGAAAACCTTGATACTGCAGTAGACAACCTATATGGTTAAAAGAAATCATCAAAGTGTTTCCAACCACCCTTGGTGATTACAAATTGATGAGCCATAGTGACAGTTGGGAAAATCGTCCCTTTTCCCCTATTTGATAATTCTGCCTCTTGAACACCTCCAATTTGCCTCAAGATCTTTGCAATTCCTATCTTCAATGGGACTTGATAGGGGAGTAAGTATGGAGTACCTCTGAAACCATAAACTCTTAATACAGTAGAGACAGGGTATAAACATATGTCTCCCCAATTATGAACAATTTTAATACCTTCAGCAAATTCTATAGGCCTAAGGAATTCTAAGAGAGCCTTAGGGATCCTAGGGTTTTGTTGGCACAAGAGAATCCTAAGTCTAGATGGAAAGCATTTGTCAAACTTCAAGTAGTTGGCATCCTCTCTATCCCAAGACAAAATTGTGCTCCACAATTGCACAGGCATCTCTTCACCATCCTTTTCCTTAACCAGGTCCATTTCATTAGCAAAATAATCAGCACATTTAAACAAAAACATATGCATGAGAAGAGAGTACCACCCAAAAGATCTGTCTACCTTACTATTTTTAATCCATATTAGCCCTGCATGGATTGCATCAGTAAGATAAGGTGCATAATCGAAAGTTACTGCCAGAGAGGGGTTCAGAATCTGTGCTATCATTAGCATGTAGTGAGTTGGCATGGTGGTTTCAGCATCTTCCCCAAAAATATGACAAAGTTACCAATACATCCCTTTAGCTCTCAGAGTAAACAAATTTAGAGAGAAAGGTTCCATGGTACTAGGGCCCACAATAATTAGCCCTCCTATTTTGACAAAAATTCCTTCAAAGGGCCACTCCTGAGGTGATCTTTCTACATATTGTAAACCTGGGCTAGTATATCAAAATTTATGGGCTCTAAATTATTAGACACCTCACTAAGCTTAAACACTTTCCTAAACTCATCATCATTGATCTCAATTAAGGCTCCCCCATTCACATTTCTCACACATTTAGCAACAGGGTCATAATTACTTGCAATCTAGGTTAATAAATCTACATCCATCAAAACCCCGAGGACTATGAGCTTTCCCACATCTAATTGCCATATGTTGTTCATCGGAGCAGAGGAATGTCTTGACCAAAACCCACCTTGAAAATTCCCAACCCAGATATCCCTATCTGTGAATCCCTCAACCAGTTCCCTTTGTCATACAAACCATCTCCAATTCTCAAACGAGGGGCCTTGGGCACTAATTCTTTAATCTTGGCAGCTACATTTGTAGACATGTTTAATTGTTCCAAGAAATCATCACATATCCCTATATCCTGATAATTCACTTTTCCTGTGAAATCCCTTCTTGGTGCCATCCGGGAATTGTAGTTATATCAATTAAAATTTGCACAAACTTTTGAGAAAACAAGCATGCAATGAGACCAATTCAGACTGTAACTAACAAGCAATACACGGAAACTTACTACTTGCCTAAAGAAATTCGCTCTGTGCAATGGCTCCTCTGCAAAACTCTTCAAAATGGTGCCAATATTCAGTTGATATGAAGCTTAATACGACAACTGGGCATTGAATTGAGACATTAAAACCGCATTCTTCGGCAAACAACTCAAAATTGAATTCGCAATTGAATTCAAAAAATGGTTCCAACGGATCATAAAATTTTCTAAGTGTTTCACCTTTCGTTGTTTCACGGAGGTTAAAATCCTCACACCTTTTCATTGTGAAACGACGACATTCATCAGATCCCGTAAGACCTGCACATCCTTTACCTTACCCAGTCATTATGCTTAAAAGCAAGCCCTACCTTCCTTTCGCTGCTTCACGAAAGGTAAACCTCGCACATTTTAATCATGCAAAATAGCATTGTCCATCGGATCTTCTACCATCCGCTCGATCTTTACTTCTTACAGTAACCGCTAGCTTATTTCACTAACCACACACAACCATCACCGCTAGAGGTTTTCGGTGTTTCGCAAAGGCTAACAACCTTACCTCTTTGGGCTGTGAAACAGCGTTGATCGTCGGATCACCTTCGAGATGCACCCCTTTTATCATCCCTTAACCTTCAAAGTGGGCCCTCCACATGGATTCCACTTGCCTTATTGATTGGGCAGATAACTCTTACGTGTCAGTCACCCAATCACCCAAGAACTCTATCGAGCTCCACATCTTAACTACCACGTGCTTTACTTTAACCACGAATCTTATCACCATCGTCGCTCAATCAAAGTGGGCCCTTCCCAATCCTATAGAGCCATGTGTCCATCTGGCATATCACCTTTTACCTTAGCCAGGCATCCACCTGTATTGCCACATCATCAGCCATGTAATCACCAGCTCATTTCGCCATTTCACGAAAGGTAAATCTCATGTTGCTTCTGGCTGCGAATCAACACGGGCCGACCGATCAATTCCAAGTTGATCGGTCTTTAAAACCATGAACTGCCTATCTGTCGGACCCATCCTACTTTCACTTCTTTGCGAAGGATAAACCGCATGCTATAATGCGGACCGTTGGATCTACCTCAATATGCACCTCTTTTACCTTTCAAGCAAACCTTTCGTCAGGCCCACTACCCTTTCGCCATTTCACGTAAGATAAATCATTAGCAACTTTACTTCGCGAATTAACTCGCACTATTAGATCTTGATCAAGATGCTCAATCTTTAGATTCATTCTTTAATCCACTTACCCGGGTCCACCACTCCTTTCGCCACTTCGCAAAAGGTAAGTCTCGTGCATCTCTGGGCTACGAAACAACGCGGTCCATTAGATCATCTGAGAGATGATCATCCGTTAGCCTTCCTTGTAACCATTTTACCCGAGCCCACCACCTTTTCGCCACTTCGTGAAAGGTAAGTTCTGCACATCTTTTCATCATGAAACAACGTGCACCATCAAATCAAATAAAACCTGCGTGATCTTTAGGAAACCCGACAAGGAAACAAAACTTAGGGAAAGGCGTAAAAAAAAAAAACATTTTAGGGACCCACCTAGGATAAATGTAAAAGGGAGAACCTCTTTTCACGATGGAGCGACCCTTCCACTTAAGTGGAAAAAGTAACACAGAAATAGAACGCGGGGAATCCAGAACATAGCAAGGGTAAATTTCAAAAAACCTAAACCCTTTTGACCCAAAAAATTCAGAGGCAAGATGAAATACTAAGCATAACCTTGTAGGTTTAGCAGATTAAGGAACAAAATAACCCAAAAGTCAAAACAGTGATAACATTAAATACATTGATGGATCATATTCGTGTGGACTCACCAAATATTAAATTCTATCCACATGAACTCCCACCTCAATACGTAAGAAATCAAGAAGATCCATTAATGATAATCATTTATGTTAACGGTGTCGACATTAGACAGACTCTCATTGATACTAGTTCAGCACTCAATGTTTGTAGTCTAGACCTATTGCCCAAAATCAAAGTGGATTCTAAGTACCTTGTTGCATCTTTTATGTTCATCTATGGTTTTGATAATACTGGTAAAACCTCTTTGGGCACTGTTATTTTGCCTATAAAGGTTGGACTAGTTATTATTCCAACCCTAGTGCATGTTATGCCAAGACCTTTATCTTATAATCTTATATCTTATAATCTTCTCTTGGGTAGACCTTTATCTTACAATCTCCTTCATTGGAGAAAATAAAGTCAACCCTATCCACGTTAATATTCTAAAAGTGTCATTCACACCTGCTACCAAAGATGACTATTCTTTTGTAGCGCAAGAGCATGTGAACACCATTGGCTATACCATTCAAGGTGATCCTCCCCCTTTGGAGGACTTGTAATCACGTTATGGTCCAGGATTCAATATCACTTCGAAGTATGGATACAAAAGAGATGGTCTTGGGTGCATGGGTCAAGGAGTTAAGGTTCCTTTGGAATAAAAATTACACTCTTTTACAGTGGGTTTAGGTTACAAAGCTTCTCCTTTGTCTTTCTCTCATTCATTCTCTAATGTTCCTATCTCTTCTTCTTCTTGTAATCAATCAAACTCTTCTTCCCAAGAGAAAGGGTTGCTTCTTGCTCCTCATCCTTTATCTGATCAAGAGCTTATTTTATTGTGGCTTCATAAAGCCCGCTTGATTGCTCTTCCTCCTCCTACACATAATGTTTCCTAAGAATGATTCTTTATGTGCATACCATCAAGTGCTTGCCCATTCCACAAGCGAATGTAAGGCCTTGACGGACAAGATACAACAACTTTATCAATCGGGTGTCTGAATTGACATGCCTCCTTGTTCTTCTTTGCATAGAACGTGACATTGAGGTGTATCTTTATCTTGTGTTGCTTCTGGCTATGAATCAATGTGGGTCATCTGATCAATTCCAAGTTGATTGGTCTTTAAAACCATGAACTGCCTATATGTTGGACCCATCCTCCTTTCGTTGCTTCGTGAAGGATAAACCACGTGCTATTTTTCCTAGCAAAATAATGAGGACCGTTGGATCTACCTCAAGATGCACCTCTTTTACCTTTCAAGCAAACCTTCCATCGGTCCCACTACCCTTTCGCCATTTCGTGTAAGATAAATCATTAGCAACTTTACTTCGCAAATTAACGTGCACCGTTAGATCTTGATCAAGATGCTCAATCTTTAGATTCATTCTTTAATTTACCCGGGTCCAGCACTCCTTTCGCCACTTCGTGAAAGGTAAGTCTCGCGCATCTCCGGGCTACGAAACAACACGGTCCATTATATCTTCTGAGAGATGATCATCTGTTAGCCTTCCTTGTAACCATTTTACCCAGGCCCGCCACATTTTCACTACTTCGCGAAAGGTAAGTTTCACACATCTTTTCATCATGAAACAACGTGCACCGTCAGATCAAATAAAACCTGTGTGATCTTTAGGAAACCAGACAAGGAAATAAAACTTAGGGGAAGGCGTAAAAAAATAAAACATTTTAGGGACCCACCTAGGATAAATGTAAAAGGGAGAACCTCTTTTCATGGTGGAGCGACCCTTCCACTTAAGTGGAAAAAGTAACACAGAAATAGAACGCGCGGAATCCAAAACATAGAAAGGGTAAATTTCAAAAAACCTAAACCCTTTTGACCCAAAAAACTCAGAGGCAAGATGAAATACTAAGAATAACCTTATAGGTTTAGCAGATTAAGGAACAAAATTACCCAAAAGTCAAAACAGTGATAATAGCGGCTCTGATTAGGGATGGTTGATTGCAAGATCAACACAAGAATATAGAAAACTCTAGAGAACAAACCAAGACAAACCCACAAACAACCAACAGAAATAAACCTAAATATATACAGACTAAGACCTACTGTGCATGGACTTAAGAGAAGTAATGCTTCAGGAATTGTCCATTCACTAGAAATTCTTGTACCTCACCATTCATTGTCTACAAAACATATGAATCTTTTCCATTCAGATCACAAACAACAGAAGGGCCCACCCATAGTGACTCAAATTTCTTATGTTTTCCTTTATCTTGCCCTCTTGCATTCCATTCAAGAACCATGTCACCAATTTGAAACTTTCTCAGTGGGGTTCTTTTGTCAAACAAATACTTGGATTGCAACTGGATCTTCAAATTTCTTTTATGGGCGAAAGTCCTGATTTCCTCCATTTCCACCATTTGAATCATTATGTCTTCCATAGGTTCAGATAACTCCATATCCTCAGCTTGTAGGAACTTGTATATAGGAAGAAGATTATTGACTAGAACCCTAGATTGCATGCCATAAACCAATTCAAACAGTGATACACCAATTGCTTTCTTGACAGTAACCCTATCTGCCCATAGGGCCAACTTCAATTTCTGGTTCCAAGACCTTTTGTTCTCTTCAAGGATTTTCTTAATAATATTCAGAAGGCTTTTATTGCTAGATTATGCTTGTCCATTACCTTGAGGATGATATGGTGAAGAATAAGACATAATTATTCCATGACTGGTGCAAAATTCAATGAACTCCTCTGATCTGAAACTCATGGCATTATCCATTACCAATTTCACAGGAACACCAAATCTAGTTATAACATTATCCATCAAGAAATCAATAACAACTTTACTAGTGGCTCTTCTAGTGGTTATAGCTTCGATCCACTTAGTGAAATAATCAGTGGCCACTATGATCCACCTGTGACCCCTTCCTGATTTCTCAACTATTTCCCCAATAAAATCAATCCCCCATTGAACAAAAGGGGCTTCCACTGTAACTGGGTTGAGGGGAAAAGCTCCCTCATATTTCAATTTGGAAGAAAAATTTTGGCATGGGTCACATCTCCGAACATGTTCATGGGCGTCTTTGAACAAATTAGGCCAATAGTATCCATCCTGGACTATCTTACCAGTTGTGGTCTTGGCAAAGTAATGACCTCCACATACTCCATCATGCATTTCAGTTAACATCCTTTTAGCTTGGGATTTATCTAAACACATCAACAATGCCCCATCTCTATTACGCCAATATAGATCACCCTGAATAAGGACATACTTTTGAGATTTTAGTCTCAATGTCCTTCTCTAGTTGTGAGTCATTCCCTCTGAATATGTTGCATCCCTTAAAAAATGTACTATCTCTAAGTACCAGGGTTGTGTCTCAATACTTGTGACCAGGATATCCTTAATTTCAACATTATTCACCTCAACGTTAAGAAGGTTTGATTCAGCCATTAGCTTAGCAAGACCTAAACCTCTTACTAATTTAGTAATTTTAATCTCTAGATCAAACTCTTGAATTCTGGTTATCCATCTGCACCTTTTACCAGTGACCTCAGACTGAGATAAAATGTCCTTGCCAGCCGCATGTGGGACATAAGCAATTACTTGTGCATTTACAAGATATGGCCTAAATGCTTCTACAGCCTTAACCAAAGCATACGCGTTTTTCTCCATGATTTCATATTTTAGCTCTACAGCTTGTAGAGATTTACTATAAAAATCTATAGGGTGTACATATCCTTCATTATCCTTTTGTAGAAGAACTGCAGCCTTTATATGATAAGAAGCAAAAGAAAACAAAGAAAAGGGCTTATTGTAATCAAGGGACTTCAACACTGGTGCCTCATGAATATCCCTTTTAATTTCACCAAAAGCTTTTGAAGCTTCTTCATCCCAGTAAAACTTTGTATCTTTCTTGAGCAATCTAACAATAGGCTTAACTATTTCTGCAAAATTGGCAATGAACCTTCTAACAAAATTTACCTTTCCCAAGAAAGACTGGATACCTTTGACACTCTTTGGCTCAGGTACATTTTTTATAGCTTCAATTCTTTCAGGTCTATTCTAACCCCTTCCTTGGAGACAATATGCCCAAGCAACTTTCCTTTAGTGACAGCAAAATGACACTTTTTTGGATTTAAAGAGACACCAAATTCCAGAGCTTTATTGAAAACCTTTTCCAAGTGCCCATAGAGGTCATCCGCCCTTTTGGAGAAACATGTTAAATCGTCTTGGTACATAACCATGATAATGTTAATGAATTCCTTGAAAGCTACATCCATTGCTCTTTGGAAAGTAGCTCCAGCATTTTTTAACCCGAAGGGCATTCTTACATATACATATGTTCCCCAAGGGGTGGTAAAAGCAGTCTTGAATTGTTCAAATTCTTTCACTAACACATGGTTATATACTGAGAACCCATCCATCATAGACAACAGGTCACAGCCAGTTACTCTCTGCAACATTGCTTCCATATTGGGAGAAGAATAGTTGTCTTTTAAAGAAGCAACATTTAAGTTCCTAAAATCAACACAGAGCCTTATGTCCCCATTCTTCTTTCTAACTGGGACCAAATTAGACACCCATGATGAATACCTTATAGGCTTAATGATCCCCCCTTCCCTCAACTTGGTTAGCTCTTGTTGCATTTTAATTTCCAAAAGGGGGTTGATGGGTCTCTGTTTCTATCGAAAAGTATTAGCATCTGGAAGCAAAGGGACTTCATGCTGAAACAGATCTTGTCTATACGCCTTCAGGTCTTCATAAGACCAAGCAAAAACATGCTTATGTTTTTTCAATAAATTAATAAGGTTAACTCTAATGTGAAGTGACAAGTTTTTTCCAATATATACCAACTTAGGGGATGATTTTGTCCCCGAGTTCACTTCCTCCAATTCATCTAACTTGGTGGTTGACTACTGATGCAAATGACTGTCACTGTGACTAAACATACCTTCCAATTCTACTAATCCTTTGGGTATTTCATTAGTTTCCAACTGAACCATGTCATTTCCAAACACTGTTTCTCTATCTTCCACCACTTCTACCAATGCATTGCAATCAATTTTTTGTCCATCATAGTCATCAATGCATTGTATGAATCTGAGAATGTCTTCATCATCCGCAAACACTTGCCAATTATATACATTATCAAGAATAACAGGCCTAGCTTTTATCTCAACTGTGGATACTCCGGTTAGTGTTACATCATCATTCTTTAATGCAACATTTGCTAAGAAATCAGCCATGATGTTCTTTGATCTTTCTATCCAGTTAATAGAGAAAGCACAAAAATGTTCAATCACATCCCAAACAACATGTTTATACCTTTTCAAATGATCATTCTTGGATGCATACTTAGACCTTACCTGAGAAACAACCAACTCTGAATCCCCATCATTCTTGGATGCATACTTAGACCTTACCTGAGAAACAACCAACTCTGAATCCCCAAACACTCTTAATAACTAAATTCCATGCCTTTTAGCAATTTCAAGCCCCAATAACAAGGCTTCATATTCAGCAGTGTTCTTTGTACACTAGAAGGCTAGCAAAAAAGAGTATTTGAAAGTTATACCTGATGGGGACACAAAAAGAACTCTTGCTCCAGATCCTTCTTTAGAACAAGCTCCATCAAAGTACATGTGCCACAAACCTTGTTGTTGAGATTCTAATTCAGTCACAATAGAATCAGTATTTTTTAACTGAGGTAAAATTGGTTGCATTCTAAAATTATCAAGATCTACATCAATTATGCAGTTTAACATACTAGGGTATATTTTCTCAATTACCCTAGGGGCACATGGTTCTCTATACAATTTAACCTAGCTTCCATTGATTGGGATTGTAGCATATGACAGATCTAACTGAACATTTCCACCTACTACTGCAGCCCACTGTCTGGATAGTAGCATGCCATAATGAGGTTTTGTATCAGTTACTATGACATCCATCTTATATGTTGCTTCAGGAAATGTTGTTATTTTTACCTCCACATATTTCATTGTGCCTATTACAGGTACTTCTCTGTTATCCATAGCATAACACTTTCCATACACAGTACTTACTGACAATCCCAATTCTTTCATGACACCATACGGTATCACATTTGCAGCAGCACCAGAGTCTATCATGCAATTCTTAATCAATTTATTATTCACTAATAAAGTTACATAGAAAGGATCCACCTATGAAGGTTCTTGAGTAATGGTTGTTCCCACATATACTTCTGGAGTTTGCAACTCGTGATCCTTTTCATCTTTCATGGTAGTTGTAGGAAAAGCTGCACTATTATCAGATATCTTAGAAAATAAAGACAAAGCAGATTCTCTATGTTCCTTTATTTTCAATAATTCTACCAATGGAACTGTAACCTTCATCTGGGTCAAAGCCTGAGTCATATCAAAAGGGGGACTACTAATTAACCCAGTATTAATTTTGTCTTTCTCTACTTTAGGCTGACTTTCCTTCTTTATAGTAGTAGTCCCTTGTAATTCACCAGTAGTATTATGATCCACACTCTTGGCTACATCTTTAGATTGGTCATTCTTTGCCTGACCATCTTGAGGCATGGCATCACTGCATGTTGTCTTCTTTCGAGATATCTCTTTTATGAACATTGAGCTAGGTTCGCCTTGATCTCCATCCTTTTTAGTACTTCTCAAGTTGTAGTTATGCTTGGCTTTGGCTATGGCAGCTTTAGTAAGATTTCTTACCTCTTCATCACTGGGTCTTCTGAGATGAACCTCTTCATCTTCAATGGTTACCACATTTAAAGTAGGATGCCAATCAAGTGCCAGCTGCCCTTGGTAACATTTATTATTATTTAGCACATCACACTCAGTAGACTCACTTTGTGAAAACTCATCATCACTGTCAATAACAATTTCAAACATGTTAATATCAGTCCTACCTTCTTTTCTCATAGATTCTTCAAGGGCTTGAGCTACAACACATTGATGAGGAGAATGTGGTCCATCACAGGTCGTGCACCAGGGAGTATTTTCCATATTATGAATATTTCCTCCTTTCAAAGGATCTGGGGTATCTTGGCTCTGAGTGTTTTTTGGCTTATCATTTTGAGGTTTGTCATCCTTCCAAGCAGTGTTGTAAGGCATGTCATGTAATCTAGGAGGCCTATCTTGCCAATTGTAATGAGGCTTATCATTTTTACTTACCTTAGGAGTAAGATCTTTCATGGTAGTCGTCAACTTCTTTATTTTGTCATCCTCCTTGGCAACTTTATTTGGTTGTTGTTTTGATTCTTGCCACAACCTTCCATCAGTTCTCCTTCCTACTTTTCCAGATGCTTTCCTATTACTTTCTACATTAATGGCAATCCTAAAAGCATCCCTTAGATTATACGGTTTCTTATCCCTCAGAATATAGGCCATTTTAGAATCAAAAACATTATAATAAGTGTTCAGACACATATTATCATCTAATCTCATCACTTGATAAAGCCTATGCATTGCTTTCTGAAATCTAGCATTGAAATCTATGACAATTTCATTGTCGGACTTCCTAATATTATTGAACTCGTTGAGAATGAAGCTCACATTTGTTTTATCACCATTTTTTTCCTGGAAGCAATTCTTAAAATCCTCCCAAGAACCAACGCTATTCACAGGCAGACCTCTATACCAATCCCTTGCATCATCTACCAAGGATTGTACAAATAGTTTCATGATAACATCATCTACAATTTTATAATCATTTATCAGGTCACCAAATGATTTTAGATGCTCTTCTACACTAATTGCATTATTACCAGCAAATTTATGAAGCCTATCTCTTAATTCAGTAAGAACATGGTTAGGATACCCTAGGATTCCATCAAAAAAGAGTTGTCTATATAATTCCAAGTTAATGGGTCTTCTCTGGAACTGATTAGCATTAGAGTTATTACCCATATTCATTATCACATTGGAATAATGAGTCAGAGGGATTTGGTTACCTTGATTGGTAATAGGAACTTGATTTGCTGGAGGAGTGCTCACGGGTAAGGCTGAGTGAATCTTTAGCAGACTAAGGTAAAGGTTTACTTAAGTCTGTTGAAGGAAAAATTATAGGAGGAGCTTTTACATAATTAATTTTCCGTTTAACCTCTTGATTGGCTGCTTCTAATTCACTTTTCTCCAATTCCCTTTGCAAGTCTTCTTTTTCTTTTCTCATTCTTTCTATTTCTTTCTCATGTGCAAACAGCATGTGAGAAACTTCTACTGTAGTCTTAGACCCAGACCCATCTTCAATACATTTATGTTTTCCTTTTTCAACAACATTCCTAACAGGTTGTCGGTCACTAAGGACCTCCCTACTTGGTTGCACAACAGATTTGTATGCAGGGTTAATTTTGGCAACTAAATTTTCTCTGATGACTGGTGCTTCATCCTCACTCTTAGCTTCTTCTTGGGTGAATAATTCAAGATCAGCAATCTGTCTTAAAAGCCAATCTCTCTCAATCAATTTAGCTTTCACTTCCTTTTCCTTATTTGCTTCCTTTTGTGTCCTTAGGGAGATCAAATGATGAACTCTTCGATTGAGAGCCTCAATTTCTTGGGACACCTTATCTTCATCAGGGAACATTTCCTCAGAATATGACACATTGAATTGGTCGATATCAATTAAACTACTATTCCCATCTATAGTTCTTGGTATAGAGTCCATCTTCATATTAGAGCTATTCCTATCCTTCCTAGAGATACTAGTATGAGAAATCTTTTGATTCAAAACTGGGACATCCTCATTATTACCAAACAAACCAGAATGGAAACCCAAAATGTCCTGCTTAGATTCACGGGAAGAAGAATTTGAATTTTCATATATGGGTCTATCAAATGACTTACCCGTATGAATGCTCTTTTGTACCCAGGCAGCACTAGATGACTCATGTGCAACTGATCTTTTCTGGCCTCTCTGTGCCTATTCAGGTAATCCTTCTTGCAACGTATCTTGAGGATGTTTCCTCATGAATGACCCAGTGTTTCTTCCTCTTTGCATTATACTTGTTTCTCTCAAAAGAGTTATACTTATTCAATAGCACTGGTTATACTTGTCAGAGTCGCCACCCACAAAAAATATGGGAAAATAAGAAAACAAGTTTTGACAAATCACTTGCAGACATTTAGATAACAGGAAGATTTTCAGAGAGAGAGATGGCACAAATGAAATACAACGCAATCTACCACAAACACACAGAGAATCAAACAAACTTTTGAGCTAATACAAGCACCAATCTGTAACATAGATACACACTATGACTCTCCCCAACAGAGTCGCCACTTTTGTTGTTCTCAAATTCTGAATCTCTCTTTTCCTCCTTGTAATAAGATTTGATAACTCTGTTTGCATATGAAGAGGGCACCAAGAAAATAGAATTCCAGAATAACATATAACAAGGTTTCAACAAAACCTTCTACACTTTGAACTTATCCAAAGCTCAGGTGGGTATACCTTTTGTGAATACTTTCACACTTTTAAATTGAGATCCACAGTAAACCAATGCTAAAAGCCTATGGATTTAATCACCTCAATGAAACTAAAACATTAAAAGAAAAACTTATGATCATTTTCAGTATTGATCCTCAAGAAAGATACAAAGGATTCCATAACTGATATTAGTGCCTTATCCAGGCTACAGAGTCACCTAAATCAAGCAAGAGTTTTCAAAACTGAACATTCTCATACATTTCATCACTTCGGCTTTCATGAACCCCATACAAGCCTAACATATACATAGGTTCTTTCCCTTTCAACTAAAATAGTTCATCATATTCAAAGCAGCAAATAATTGATCTACTGACAAAAATAATCCATGCATATTTAATCCCTCTCCTAAAGAGAAAAGCCATAAATATATCTATAAGATTGCCTTACAATCCATGCTCATTCGAATAACCCTAGGTTATCCAAATAAAACCAGCAAACTAATGAATGCACGCCAGAAGACAAAGAAGATTCAGGCCTGAAACTTTGATCTGTATATTCATATTCATTCTTGAAAATTTTACATAATTCGAGGTAATCTCTGAGAGAACTAGAAAAAAACCCAATATATTTCAACAGAGTTCCTTTACAAATTCTTTTGATCTCTTATTCTTAAGTCCTGGTATCCATTTATAACAATATGGATGCATACAAGCTTCGGACATTCCTAAGAATAGTTTGTTACAACCGCAATTTTTCAAAAGAAGTTACAAATCACTTTCACTCCTAGCAGCCTTTTAGTTGGTTATTACATTGCAGCATCTTCTAACTGTTCTAGGACTTCCTCTTCTTGCACCGCATACTTTCTTGTTCACTCTTGGAACACGTCATCAGTAGGCCATGAGAAGATAACAATTTTTTTCTTTCAACTGAACTAACCTTTTCCAAGAGTTTCTCACTTTCTTAACCTCTTATTCCAAAAAACCGTACAATTCCTATCTTCAATGGGACTTGATATGTGAGTAAGTATGGAGTACCTCTGAAACCATAAACTCTTAATACAGTACAGACGAGGTATAAATATATGTCTCCCCAATTATGAACAATTTTTATACCTTCAACAAATTCTTTAGGCCTAAGGAATTCTAAGAGAGCCTTAGGGATCCTAGGGTTTTGTTGGCACAAGAGAATCCTAAGTCTAAATGCAAAGAATCTGTCAAACTTCAAGTAGCTGGCATCCTCTCTATCCCAAGACAAAATTGTGCTCCACAATTGCACAGGCATCTCTTCACCATCCTTTTCCTTCACCAGGTCCATTTCATTGGCAAAATAATCAGCACCTTTAAACAAAAACATATGCATGAGAAGAGAGTACCACCCAAAAGATTTGTCTACCTTACCATTTTTAATCCCTATTAGCCATGCATGGATTGCATCAGTAAGATAAGGTGCATAATCGAAAGTTACTACCAGAGAGGGGTTCAGAATCTGTGCTATCATTAGCATGTAGTGAGTTGGCATGGTGGTTTCAGCATCTTCCCCAAAAATATGACAAAGTTACCAATACATCCCTTTAGCTCTCAGAGTAAACAAATTTAGAGAGAAAGGTTCCATGGTACTAGGGCCCACAACAGTTAGCCCTCCTATTTTGACAAAAAAATTTCCTTCAAAGGGCCACTCCTGAGGTGATCTTTCTGCATATTGTAAACCTGGGCCAGTGTATCAAAATTTATGGGCTCTAAATCATTAGACACCTCACTAAGCTTAAACACTTTCCTAAACTCATCATCATTGATCTCAATTAAAGCTCCCCCATTCACATTTCTCACACATTTAGCAACAGGGTCATAATTACTTGCAATCTAGGTTAATAAATCTACATCCATGAAAACCCCAGGGACTATGAGCTTTCCCACATCTAATTCCCATATGTTGTTTATCGGAGCAGAGGAATGTCTTTGACCAAAACCCACCTTGAAAAGTCCCAACCCAGATATCCCTATTTGTGAATCCCTCAACCAATTCCCTTTGTCATACAAACCATCTCCAATTCTCGAACGGGGGGCCTTGGGCACTAATTCTTTAATCTTAGCAGCTACATTTGTAGACATGGTTAATTGTTCCGAGAAATCATCACATATCACTCTATCCTGATAAATCACTTTTCCTGTGAAATCCCTTCTTGGTGTCATCTCAAAATTGTAGTTATATCAATTAAAATTTGGACAAACTTCTAAGAAAACAAGCATGCAGTGATACCAATTCAGACTGTAACTAACAATCAATATGCGGAAACTTACTACTTGCCTGAAGAAATTCGTGTTGTGCATCGGCTCCTCTGCAAAACTCTTCGAAATGGTGCCAATATGCAGTTGATGTGAAGCTTAATACGGCAACTGGGCATTGAATTGAGACATTAAAACCGCATGCTTCGGCAATCAACTCAGAATTGAATTTGCAATTGAATTCAAAAAATGGTTCCAACGGATCATAAAATTTTCTAAGTATTTCACATTTTTCTATTTCACGGAGGTTAAAATCCTCGCACCTTTTCATTGCGAAACAACAATGTTCATCAGATCCCATAAGACCTACACGTCCTTTACCTTACCCAGTCATTCTGCTTAAAAACAGGCCCTACCTTCCTTTCGCTGCTTCGCGAAAGGTAAACCTTGCGCATTTTACTCATGTGAAACAGCATTGTCCATCGGATCTTCTACCATCCTCTCGATCTTTACTTCTTACGGTAACCACCAGCTTATTTCACTAACCACACACAACCATCACCACTAGAGGTTTTCATTGCTTCCTGCTCCTCATCCTTTATCTGATCAAGAGCTTATTTTATTGCGGCTTCATAAAGCTCGCTTGATTGCTCTTCCTCCTCCTACACATAATGTTTCCTAAGAATGATTCTTTCTGTGCATACCATCAAGTGCTTGCCCATTCCACAAGCGAATGTAAGGTCTTGACGGACAAGATACAACAACTTCATCAATCTGGTGTCTGTATTGACATGCCTCCTTGTTCTTCTTTGCAGAGAACGTGACATTGAGGTGTATCTTTATCTTGTTCTTTATCATATTTCAACCTGCTTTGCATTCTTATCATTTCTCTTCTTCACTTGCCGTGGTGACTGTCCTTTTATCGCTTTTTCATGTTTGTCCAGGTGGGGGCCAAACCACTCGAACTTTTCCTTTTTCAGGATTGCCTAGGTGGGGGCCAAACCACTTCATCTTTTTCTTTATCGTTTTCTTTGCCTAGATGGGGCCCAAACCATTTGATCTATCACTTTTTCTTGCCTTTGTAGGGGCCAATCTACTATTTGCCAAATCTATCCCCAATCGCCCAATCGCATGGCTATCTAGCATATTGCTACCCATGTCAGCATATCTATCTTTGATCGCCCAATCGCATGGCTATCTAGCATATCACTACCCATGGCGGAAAATCTATCTATCTCATCGCCTTATCGTATGGTTATCCATACCAGCATATCTTATTGTTGTATCATATGGCTATCTAGCATAACACGCCTTGCTATCCATATTGGTGTATCTCATACCAACAGTGGCTGCTTATATTGTATCTTTTCGTAACAAGGGGTTTTCCTCCAAAGCAAGGCTCATTTATGTTACGTTGTCTTATATATCATTTATCTCTATCCCTTATCTTATCAGCTTACATTTTAGTCTTCAGCCAACGTGTTTACAATGTATCAAGTAAATCTATTCCAAATCTCAGCTTCATCTCGTTGGGGGCAATCTCGTCTGATCAATGAAAAATTTGCCTCTCTATCACAACTCTCTTCTTTATTTTCCTCTACTTTAGCTTCATATCTATATTTTTTATCCTTATCAATAGTGGCCTTCCTTCTAAGCGAGGTTGGTGCTACTTATCTTTTGGTAGTGGCCTTCCTTCTGAGCGACGTTGGTGCTACTTATCTTTGATCATCTAGCATAACACAACTTGCTAGATCTATCTTTTTTATCATCATCATGTCTACATGACCACTAGTGATGCATCAAGCTAATGTATGGGTCATGTACTATCTCTTTGATATTGATTGATTCTCTGACTTCTGGGTGCATTCTTCCTTGAAGTGATCAATCCTTGCATTCTTCTCTTCATTTTAGAATTCTTCTATCTGTTGTTTCTTGTTATTTTGTGGACAACGCATGGTACTAAGGCATTCTTTTACATCAAGGTCTATTTTACTTTGTTGACTCGAGATCGTAGTTTCTTTGTTTTGTGCTTTCATGTTCTAACCCTGTCGTCTTGGGATTCCCTTATTCTCTAACCATGTTTTCTCGTGCAGGTTTTTTTATCTAATGCATCTGTTTTGTAGGTCTTCAGCTTGGGGGCATGCTTCCTTGGCTTGGAGATTTATCTGCTTCCTCTTTTGGTATCATGATGTTATTTATTGTTCAGTAGACTTCCTTTAGTATGCATATTCATGTTCATTCATTAGCCCCCTAAAGTGGGGGCAAAATGTAGTATCAAAAATTGCATACCCCTTTGTAATTTGACCTACATCTTTTGTAACCACTTTGGTGTCCATTCCCCTAGCACCTGAATAGGCTCACTTCAGACCTTGCATCGGCCTTTTTACTCTCTGGATGCTCGAGACCCCCCTTTCATGAGCTCCCTTGTGGTGTTAGTCTTATTAGTCATGTGTCTCCCATGTCTCCTACCATTTTTTAGCATGATTCATTTGGACACTTGCGCATGTCGGTGGAAACAACCCCCAATCTTTCAAACGGCTCACCAGCCCTCTTTTCCCTCCTCTTCTCTCTTTTAAATCCATCTTTTATATTCTTTCAATCTCTCTAATTCCTCCATACAATCTCTCTCGTTCTCTTGGCTCTCTCTCTCTCTCTCTCTCTCTCTCTCTC
Source organism: Cryptomeria japonica (assembly GCF_030272615.1). Lineage (NCBI taxonomy): Eukaryota > Viridiplantae > Streptophyta > Pinopsida > Cupressales > Cupressaceae > Cryptomeria > Cryptomeria japonica. The sequence continues at coordinate 706,285,102 of NC_081405.1, read as the reverse complement.
TCTCTCTCTCTCTCTCTCTCTCTCTCTCTCTCTCTCTCTCTCTCTCTCTCTCTCTCGCTTGCTACAACAATCTCTAGAGTGTTGCTCTCACATTATTATTTGGCTTTCTCAAGCCTCTTTGGTAATTACTATCTATTTATCTTGTCTTTGGGTAGCCCCAAACATTTTTCCTTTCTGGTTTGTGTGCAAGTTGCATTAGAGAAGATTTATTTGGCTAGAGGCTTCATATTGTGGACCAGTTGTGAGATTATCTTCTTCCTTTCCTTTGTGGCTTTCATTTCATTTATATAATAGTTTTACCTTCTTTTATATACATTTATCGTATTTAAATTAATCTAGAACACATGTCTATTACATTGTGCCCGTCTATGTGAACTCTGCATTATGTCTGTACAGGACGCTAGCGCGGTGCACTGTTGTCCATAATTTGTGTGCATCCTTGTGGAGAGAGCTATCAGAGGGCCTATGGAGACATGCTACATCTTGAGTGAAGAGGTCAGTTAGTGAATCTTTGAGAGGTTGTTATCCGCCCGTGGAAGAGGTTCATTTTTTCCCCTCTACACTTAAAAACTATTTGTTAACTCTATGTTCTAGTCTTGTGGTATTCCTGGTAGAACTTGTATACTTGTGACCAAGTGGAAACCTTTGAGCATTTATTTTTTGAATGTCCTTTTTCTTTTTCTATTTGGTTAATGTTTCTTGGGGATCATATTGGGGGGGACAATAAAGATGGTTTCACTTGGTCTAAATTCATGCTAATTATGTGCATACTTTTTTGTTGACCTTAATATTTTTTGGTTTATATTGATTGATGAGATTTTATTGTTTATCTAGAAAAAGAGGAATGGAGAGTTTTTCAAAGGCATTTGAAGGTGTCTTACAAAGTTCCATAGTGTGCTCACCTATCTTAATGGTGTGTTGTAAGTCTATGCTATTACAAATATTACTAAAGATAAATGTATGATCCTATTGCAAGAGCATCTGACAATTGATTACAAAACAAAGATCAAAAGCGCTCACTTCTTCCCTCAAGGGAAAAACAATGTGAACTAAGAGGAGTTGGAGATTTTAGAGCAATGCATGGATAAACATAACATTTAAAAGCCTATTGAGAAAAAAGGCCTAAGATGGATGCAAGAGAAAGGTTCCAACCCATGGTAAAGGATGTTAATCCTAATTTAATTGAGCCGCATATAGGGACTTATGAGTGTGATCAATATGGAGTTAGGAAGTAATGATAGGCATTGTTGGGAGTAACTACAATCCAACTGAAACTTTATCATGATGTAATAGTTACTCAATATAATAATGTGATCCGTCTTTTGGATAGGTGATCTATAGTATGGAGTTAATGGAGCTCTAGCTCCTTATATAGTAAAATAATGTTTTCTTTATTATTTTTAATATAAAATAAAAAGCTAATGAGTTGGCCATATAAACATATGAAGGGCAGCAAAAGACAAGCAATGGATATGTAAATAAACTTCATAGAAACCAAGCAATCCAAGGTAGCACATGAGAAATCATAATGATCTCTTTGGCCAACAATCAAAACCATTCAAACAAAAACACATCATGTTGGTCTATATGGAATCCAATCTATAATGAATAACTTGCAGAAGAATAATATAATATGAAATATGTTGCAAATAACTTATAATAATATGCCACTTTGAAGGGGCAACCTCCTAATTCACTTCGATGGGATATCTCCAATAGTCTTCAATAACAACTTAATACTCAACATGATGATAATAACTAACCTATACCTCCTATATATACCTCGCTTATGCCTTGGATACCACTTCGATTGACTTATATACTTAAATATAACAGCTACGATGACCTAAATACATATTAATGATAATAATGATTATTATAAAAGGTATTTAAGAGTTAAGGTAGCCACAAGTCGACTACTCATAGCACAATACACACTATAGGGTTAGGTGCATAACATTGCTCCCTTCTTTACAAAAGCTTTGTCATTAATACTAACTTCTTTTTCCTTCTTCATCTCCTTTTTTTTCGTCTACTTTTTTTTGTTTATTGTTCCTCCTATTCTTGCTCTTTCTGTCTCTTGTTCTTGCTCTTTTTCTTTCTCTTACTCTTGCTCTTGCTTATTCTCCTCTTTCTCTTACTCTTTTTCTTCTACTTTATTTTTTTTCTTGTTCTTCTACTTCTTATACTTTTTCCTTTTTCTTCTTCTTTTGCTACTTCTTGTGAAAATTTTCCACCAAAGTAATTTTGCAATTTCTATTCCAATTTCTCAAAAAAAAAAATTGTAGACTCTCCAATGTCCTCCTCACAAACCCTTTAAGAATTAAGCAGAAACTTGTTCAGATATATGAGATACATGTTTTACAAAAATTTAGGGCAGAAACTCTAATTCTGCAATATCTCGCTCACTTCTGCTCCAATTGCTCTAAAAAATAGACTTAAGGTTCACCAATATGATTTTAAACTAGCAATTGCACCTTTGTGTACAAAGGGTACGCCGAAACGGTCTAGAAGGTTAATTAGGGAGGATTTTAGTATTTTTTTTTTTAATACATTTGTGTAGTATGTGTGGTCAATTAGTAGGTATGATATTATTTGTGCAACAAAGGTCTCAATGGAGAAGTGATAGCTTAAAATCAACTATACATCCACCTATAGGGAGAGATAGGGATAGAAAGAGAGATAAATAGGAGGGGAGTTTGAGGGGAAAGGAAATAAAGTTGGAGATGGAGATGTAGGAGAGGGCTATGGAAATAAGGAAAGGGGGAGATAAAGAGAGAGGAGAGAGGGATAGATAGAGATGAACGAGATAATTATATAGAGAGGGAGAGAGAGGAGTGATAGAAAGATAGAGATAGAGATGACAGTACATTTTCAAACTAGTTTTGTTTTAAATAAAAATGGAAGGGCATTGTAATGCAAAAGAAGAGTTTTGTTACAAATTTTAACGCTTGCATTCTTCTCATTTGGAATTGATGATGAGAACTTCTAGTGGGTAATCTATATTACAACTTGGTTTGTTGGTGCTATTAGGCTTCTAGAGGAGATTTAGAGATCTTCATACTTCAATATGGCAAGAAGTAGTGCCTCTATCACCGGCCTTTTCTATGTATTACTATTGGGAGCTTATATTTGGAAAGACGAGGCATGGGAAGTCTATGACTTGGTGATGGGAGATCATTTCATTTTTATTTACCATTCCTCAATCCACATCATTGTTTCCATTATTTGTTGCGCAATGTAATTTTCAGCATTCGAAGAGGAATGTGACAACAACTTTATTGTTTCATTATCGGATTCCTATTCATCTTTCCTTAAACGGATGTCCCTCAATTGATATTGCACCTCTACAATCATCTTTGTGAATCAACAATATGACTTCCTTTTGATTTATAACTAAATTTAATTTTATTGTAATAATAATATTTCTGCCTTATCTTTATTTAAAATATTATTTAGATTATATTTTATATTAAATTTTAATGTAACTATTTATCAATTTTATTATATAATTGGTATGAAAGTTTTTAGTCTAGCATTCATAATATTAGTTGATAACCTCTCGTAATACTTGTCTCCATATCTTAGCTTATTATTAGCCGATAGTTAGCCGATAGACTTTATATTGTGGGAATCTTCCCACCGAATTCCACATTTCTCACGCCAGAAAATTTTCCCGGTTGCCGATAAAGGTCTGTTAATCTTTGTGCTGGTTTTCCTCTCCTGTCTATTTTGTACGTCCCTCTCAAAGCCACCCTACACATGAATAAGCTCAAAAGGAGTTCCTACACACAGGTGACCGATATCGAAGCTACCACATAAATGAGATCTGCGGACAAAAATAATTAGGGAGAATATATGCAAGAAATCGGTACAATAGATCTCAGTAGTTACTACAAGAATTTCTATGACTTCCGCTGTAAAAATTCAAACCACCTTCAACCTTTGCAAAACCACAATAAGGGATTACAGATATTGTGAAAAATCCTGGCTTTTTCAAACCACGAAAGAAATGAATTTGCTGATGAAAAAATTGGGCGTGAAATTGACGAAAGAGGAAGTTGATTGTCTGATGGATTGCACAGATGAAGACCAAGATGTCTGCCTGAATTTCACAGATTTTGTTAACATGTACAGATTTTTATTGCCATGTAAAGGGAATGGATTCAATGACGTGAATGTAAGAGAGGCGTTTGATTTGTCTTATAAGAATGGATGGATTGATCTGCCCTTTAGATATTCAAAACCTTTTGCTCGATTTGGGTTTGATTGAAGAACACCTAGATTTTAAGAAAATCAGTGGACAAGTGGATTTTGTGGGATTTAAGAATATAGTCACAGATTGGTCACTAGATTTTAAGAATAAGAGTTTAAGAAGATGATTCCATATTGGTCATTACAGTAATCACTCTACACTGATATTCAAGACCATGGATCCTATTGTTCGTATCTTCTATTTTTCAGTTTGTAAAATATAAATGCTTTTTAACAGAAGAAATTTATTTTCTTTCTAAGGGGGAATCTGTGGTTTGTTTTAAGCTTTACATGCTTCCATTCGTGGCCAATATGTAGGCTCCACATCTTAGCTATCATTGACAATTGTCTGACCTCACACGAGTAAAATCACACGACCACCAAAAGGAAAAGTTAAAATGGAAAAAATCCTATTTCGAGAGCCAATAAATGAATGCCATACTGTCCGTACTAATAAGCCAGTAATGGAGGCTCTCTGCTTTCATTTTTCCAGGCACAAAATCCAATATTAAGCTCTCAGAAAAGCTATTTCAGTTTGCGTATATAGACGGTGATGTAATCTTCCGCCAGTGCACGCAACTTGCCACCAATGACTATCATCGAGCCCTGAGAATTCTAAAGTTTGCACGTACGATTGGGAGAAGTGACAACTTCACACTTAGGTACAACAGAGGAGGGTAAAATATCAACGCACTAAAGCTTGCAATCATCTTCCATTGCTTTTTGTGAATTATGAGACATTGATTTTAAAAAATTGCATTTGCTTCAATTTAAAAAATATACTATTTTCAAAATGACCTTCAAGATTGATGAAAAAGCCTTCCCTTCATGACGCCAAGGTCATACTCTATACCTTCTATATATACCCTTACTTGTGCCTTGGATACCACCTAGATCGAGTTAGACACTTAAATATATTTAGGATGACCTAAATACATATTAATGATTATAATAATTACTATGAAGCTTATTTAAAAGTTGAAGTAACCAAAAGCCAACTACTCATAATACAATACACACAATAGGATTAGGTGCAAACACAATCCCCTCTATACATCATTTGATCAAAGTTTTATGTTAGTCTAGGCATTTTTGTAATGTCCCTTCCTAATTAATGAATGCAGCTATGTTGCTTTATTTTGCACAGCGGAATTGGATGTAGATATTGTAAGATTCCTTACTATTAAATCAGTATAGTTGCCTGGAAAAATCAGAATAAGTAAATCAGACAAATGCAGAAATAATGAATCAGATATGCAAGAGACATATTTGCGGGAAAATTCATTTACATACTTATCATAATGGTTCATTTTGGATTTAATAAGCTAATTCCATTATCTATCCCAGAATGATTGTACAAACCAGATCTCTTTTCCAAAGGAGACAGCGGATGGTAGGAGTGGTTCATCATGCCAGACCCAAACCCAGGAGCAGTCGCATGCCCTCCTGGCCTACTGGTTCATCCTTACACAGTAGGTGGAGTATTTGGGTGGGCAATCGACCCCCCTACAGATCCCCCTCTCCCTGGACTTTGTTTGTGACGGATCAGATTTATTAAGTTATTGCTTATGGTGTCAGTTGCACAAATTATATTAATGATATGCTAGTATCAGTATACATACCCCTTATATGTGTTTTCATATTTATCATACTATAAAGACAGAATACGATTCTTATGGGAAACACGCTGTATTACATCGTGTTCTAGTTTATTGTTCATCCACATGCATATTATCGAATTATAAACACTGTATATTATTGTATCTTTTAAAGGCATATTATTTCAGTTTTATCATTTGTGTGTGACTATTCATGTTTGTGTCATATTGTGACTGTTCTTTACCCTCTAAGGTACGAATTGTCCTTAGTGTTCTGTTATATCATAGTTCTTATGCATTCTGTGAAAGGTTAGAAACATACCTGGAGCGACTTTAGTCTCTCTAAAGCCTAATGCTCTCTGCCACGGTTCTCCCTCTTTTTTTTTCCCAAAAAAACATACCATACGAATTCAACTAGAAGCAGCTTATAGTATTATCGTAACTTATCGATGCAGTTTAATGCTAGAACCTGAGTGCTCGAATTCCCTCTTGTTTTTACTATCGCGTGCTTCAATCCTCCTCATTTCTTCTTGTCCCCCATTTGGAGTCCTATGCGGGGTATAAAAAGGACCGATGGCGGAAATTGAGAGTCACGATTCTTGCAGGAGACACGTAACGTATACCAATTCGCATATGATCAAAACAATCGCCTGGGTCGTGATGATCGGCCCAGTGCGATTTGTTATTCAATTTGTTTATTATTCGTATTAGATTTATTAGTTATTAATGGTTTGCGTAATCAGAATAACATTTAAGATTAACAGTTAACAAGGCGTAAACAATTAAAGATATCATTATTTCAAAATAACTTGATATTCAACATTTCATAATTAATTTAATATCGCATTAGCTGTGAGCGGATTATTTCTGTACAGAGAGACACAGATATTAACATCATATATATATATATATATATATATAAAATTTGTATACATATTTGGTTAAGTGGGGATATGACAGTCCTCCCCACCCGAATTTGCATGTCCCCAAGCAATTTGAGTTGTGGATGATTAAAAATTTCCTCTCCTTCTCGGGTAGCATCTTCTTCGAGCAGTCCCTTCCACTTAATCAAGAATTCTGGTATGGTTTTATTTCATAACCGTTTTTCCCTCATATTGAAGACAGTCTCAGGGTCCAAAATAAGTTTACCTTCATCATCCAAAGGGATAACTCTATGCAAGGAACAATCTGTTGTGCCAAGACTTTCTTAAGCTGTGATACATGAAAGATGTTATGAATTCAACTGTTCTCGGGAAGTTCTATCTCATAGGCCACTTCTCCTATTTTCCGTAGTACCTTGTAAGGGCCATAAAATCGTGGTTTAAGCTTTTCAACACCACTGGACTTTAAGGAAGACTGCCTATAAGGCTGAAGCCTCCAAAAAACAAAGTCCCTTACTTCACAAGTTATTTCTTATCGATTCCAATCAGCATAGATTTTCTGCTGCTTCTGAGCATGTTTTTGATTAAGGAAAAGCAAGTTTTTAAGTTTTTAAGGGACTAAAAACCCTTTACAAGACAAGTTTTATAAGGACCTGCAACCCGAACCGAAAGATAAACTTGAAAGACCACTCAAAGAAAAAGGAACACTAAAGAGATTGGCTCAGCCAATCAAAAGAAGGGGAACAGCAATAAAAACCCCCACCAAAAACCACCAGGCTGCAACAAACTAGCAACCCTAACCCAACCAGGAAGGATCAAGAATTTGACCTACCCTTGTGGGTTCGAAGGGTCATATCAAAAGACGACTGGGACAATTTAGATTTTTTACTTTTAACAGTATTCCATCCCTCCTCAACCCTAGCAGCAGCCTTTTGCCAAGAGGATGGGTCCAGAATAGAGGACCTCCCATCATCAGGAGGAACAGAGCTAGCATCCAAAGAGGCAGAGACAGCAAAAGATCCAACAGCAATCTGAGATACGGGAGGGTCATCCATCGAAGAGGAAGATCCAGCATTTTTCAAACAATCACTCGGGATGCCATCGCAGGCATCCACACATTCCTGAGGCAAGGCAACACCAGAAACAGAGGCAGCAACCAGAGGCGTACCCTCACCCTGAAGAACCTGTGCCACCACCTGGGAGAAGCTTTTCTTTTTAACAAAATAGTGTTCAAAGGATGCACCCTTCCACCAAGAAGCAGATCTTTTTTTCTTTTTATCTGTTTCACACCCTGCAGCAACATGTCCAATCTGGAAGCACTTTCGACATTTAAAGGGGATACCTTCAAAGTCGAGTGGTTGGACCCAAGATCCCAAGGAAGAATCAATCTCTAACTTAGCTGGAAGCCCTTTAGAGACATCAATGTTAACCAAAATACGAGCATAAGTAGAATGATAAATTTGGTAAGATTCCTTATCAATCATTAGGAATTCGCCTAAAGCCTCTCCCACTTCCTCTAGCAGAGAGTCCATCTATAGATGAAGGGGAAGGTTAGGGAGTCTAACCCAAATAGGAATCTCATTAAATGAACCAGTAGATGGGTTAAAGCCTGAGAATCAGGGTTTAACCATCAAAACATATTTGTCCTCCCATCTGAAAGGATTAATCCCTAAGATTTTCGATCTGTCCTCTGCATATTCAAATTTAGCAATGAAAAAACCCTTGGCTAATTCTGAGCATGTTGTAAGTTATCTTTGAGTGAATTTAAAATATCAACATTTTGTTGCATAAAATCCTTAGCACCAGGTACCCTGCTTTCCTGAACGGCCAATCCTCCAAAAGTCATAGCATCATATCCATAGAGAGCCTTAAAATGGCTCATACCAATAGACATATGATGGGTTGTATTGTAACAATACTCCCCTAAGTGTAACCACCCGATCCAAGCATTTTGTTGATTTGTGACATAATTTCTCAAATATCCCTCCAATCATTTATTTACTATTTCTATCTGCTTGTCCGTCTGAAGATGATAACTGGTGTTGGGCATAAGATTTGTACCTACTAACCTGAACAATTCCTGTCAAAACTGGCTAAGGAAGCAGCTATCACAACCACTGACAATGCTCTTAGGTAACCCATGCAAATGAAAGATTTCTTTAAAGAACACTTATGCCACTTGGGGTGCTCTAAACTTTGTAGATATTACCAAAAAATGTGCATATTTAGTTAGACGATCCACCAATACATGTATGCAATCTTTACCTTGAACTTTTGGTAGGCCTATAATGAAATCCATAGAAACACTTTCCCATTTTTGGTCTGGAATGGGTAGAGGTTGTAAGGGCCCTGCAAGGTGTGTCTGTTCAACTTTGTTTCTCTGACAAGCCATACACTCTTGAACATACTTAAGAATGTCTCCTTTTTGTCCTTTCCATGAAAACTTCTCTCTTATTTGTTTGTATGTTTTATAACATCCTTGATGTCATGCCAAAGGGTTATCATGATATTCCTTCAAAATTGTGCCCTTAAATTTAGAATTAGATGTAAGGAAAATTCTACCTTTATAGAGGATCAATTCTTCCACCACCTTGTAATCCTCACTTGGAAAATTCCCTTCCATTATTTCAGTGGCTAAAGAATCTTTGGCATATTTTGCTGTGATTTGAGACCTCCAATCCCCGATAATACTAGTTAGAGAATTCAAATAGGACCACCTGGATAAAGCATCTGCTACCACATTTTTTGCTCCCTTTGCATATTCTATATCAAAATCATATGCCTAAATTTTGCTCACCCATTTCTGTTGGCAGTCATTGAGATCTTTTTGGTTCATGAAAAATCTAAGACTATTGTGATCAGTCTTTACATAAAATTTACCCCCAACTAGGTATTGCCTGAACTTGGCGAATACGTGCATAATAGCCAGCATTTCTTTCTCATAGATGGAATAATGTTTTTTTCTTTTTTTGGCAGTTTACGGCTTTCAAAGGCTATAGGGTGTTTATTTTGCACGAGAACCATCCCTACTCCATCACTGAAAGCATCACATTGTAACTCAAAGGGTTGGGTGAAATCTGGAATTGCTAACACCAGACATGAACTCATTGCCTCCTTAAGTTTTTTAAAGGCTTGGTGTGATACTTCACTCCATAAAAAAGCCCCTTTCTTTGTCAAATCAGTAAGAGGCGTTGCTATCTTAGAGAACCCCTTAACAAATCTCCGGTAGTAGCTGCATAACCCTACAAATCCTCTTAATTGGGTCAAATTCCTTGGCTTTGGCCACTCTTTGATGGCTTTAATTTTCTCTTCATCAACACTATCTCCTTGGGAATTAATTTTGTGACCAAGGTAAAGAATTTCCTCTAAGCCAAATTCACACTTGGATGCTTTGGCATACAATGAGCTCACATGTTCTAGTGTAGAGGAGGAGGTCATCAAAAAACACAAGTAAACATTTCCTTGGGAGTTTGTGAAAAGTGTGATTCATGCAAGATTGAAATGTTGTCGAGGCATTTGTAAGGCCAAACGGTAGCACCAGAAATTCAAAATGCCCATAGTGACAATGAAAAGCAGTTTTTGGCACATCCTCTTTCCTCATTCTTATTTGATGAAAAATATTTGGCTCCATGAAGCTTATCGAGCAGTTCATCAATTCGTGGAATAGGGTACCTATTTTTTATAGTTTTTTTTTGTTTAGTGCCCTATAATCCACACACATTCTCATTGTCTCATCCTTCTTTTTCACCAATACTATTGAAGAGGCAAACGGACTAGAGCTTGGTTGTATATGACCCATCTCCAATGGTTTTCTCAATTTCCTCCTTAAATTTATGAGGTGTCTATAAGGTGTGGTGATCAATCGAGTGTTCAAAACCCCTACTGGGAGGAAGTTCGGTTGGGATGTCCTCAAAAACCTTCTTGTGTTTATTTAAAATTGGTTAGATGTCAATATGGATGGGCTTGTCATGTGGAGTTGATTGGTCCAAGATCAGACATCGAGCAATCCATTTCCCTTGCCCATGTCTAAGCATCTTTTCCATTTTTTTGCATGTTACTACCTTGGCTGCTCCATCAAGTAGTCCCTTTAGTGTGACCTCCCTTCCATTGTGCTGAAAGCAAATCTCCATATTTGGTAGATCCATAATAAAGCGGCCTAAAGAATGGATCCATGATGTTCCTAAAATGACATCATTGTCAAGGGTAACCACATAGAAGTCGCCTTTGATTGTGTGATTCCCCATGTTGAGCTCCATTTGGGGAATGAGTTGTTTGCAAGGATCTATGAACCCATTGGCTAATGCTACTTTGAATCCTTCGAATTCCTGAGTTTTTAACTTCCTTCGAGCCACTAATTCTTTGCTGATAAAATTGTGGGATGCCCCACTATCAACCAAGGCAATTACCCTTTGGCCTTGAAGGGTGCCCTTGAGTCTAAGCGGTCTATGTTCAGAATTTTTTGAAATAGTTGCTAGAGTAACAAGTTCAGTATTTTCATATTTCGTTCTTTTTGTGGGATTTTCTTCCGTACCATCAACCAACTCTCTTTCCAATTGATGTACTTGGACCGGTTTACATTGGTGATTCATTTCCCAAGGCCCTTTACATTTGAAACATAACTTATTCCTTTTTAAGTCATCAGAATGCTTCTGATATTCATCACAAGTATGCCCCCTCTCCCAAGGTTCTTTACAATATTGGCAGGGTCTTGCATTGTGATATTCTTTCTTATACTTGCCTCCCTTATGCTGATTTTTTGAATGTGTTAGGTGAGAATATTTTAGATTTCTTCTTAGAAGAAGGGGTGTCAAATTTCCTTGCTTTCATAATTGCCTCTTCTAGAGTGCTAGGATCCATGGCACTCACTATACGACGGATTGAATCTTTTAGCCCTTCCACAAAGAGAAAGGTAAGCCTTTCTTGTGAAATTTCCAGTACCATTACTGCTAATTTTTGAAACTCGGTGGCAAAGTCTTCCACCATCCCTTCTTGTTTTAATCCGGTCAACTCCTTACGGGTGCTTTTGATCAAACCTTTTAATAATCTTCTAGGTGAACTCTTCATATGAAGGTATGTTTTGGTGGCCTAGGGTGATGAGACCGTGGTGCCACCAATCATGTGCAGCCGCAATGAGATGTAAAACTGCGAATTTGATTGCATTTTCTTCCATCATAGGGCTGAGGGAAAGATAGGTGTCAAGTTTTTGAACCCATGACTGGGTGGAGAATTTTCCTGAACCATCAAAGTTAGGAATGGTAATCTTACTTATTTCCCTAAGGTCCTTATCACCATATTTTTTCCTTTTTTATTTGGAGAGTAGCTCTCATTTTGGCCTCATGGTAGTCTCTGAAGGATACATTTGCTTTTAGTTCGAATCTAGATTTGAATATGCTCTTAATACTTCATCTACATTATCAAAAGAGGAGTTATTTTCTTCTTCTTCCTACTGACATTTCCATGATTATTTTCAGAATGATGGGAATTTGTGTCCCGCCCATTACTTTGGATGGCTCTAGAATTGTTATTGCTTAGGTTTTCGAGTGTTTGCAGGATCAACTGATTGGTTTTCTCATTTTGCTCCATGAATGCCCTAAGGTCATTACTCAATTGATCACCCATTTTACTACCCCGTCTATGCATTAATAGTTCCTACAGGTTGGCAGGATGAGCTGTTCTGATGCCACTTGTAATGTCCCTTCCTAATTAATGAATGCAGCTATGTTGCTTTATTTTGCACAGCGGAATTGGATGTAGATATTGTAAGATTCCTTACTATTAAATCAGTATAGTTGCCTGGAAAAATCAGAATAAGTAAATCAGACAACTACAGAAATAATGAATCAGATATGCAAGAGAGAGATTAGCAGGAAAAATAATTTACATACTTATCATAACTCTTCTCTTTTCCAAAGGAGACAGCGGATGGTAGGAGTGGTTCATCATGCCAGACCCAAACCCAGGAGCAGTCACATGCCCTCCTGGCCTACTGGTTCATCCTTACACAGTAGGTGGAGTATTTGAGTGGGCAATCGACCCCCCTACAGATCCCCTCTCTCTGGACTTTGTTTATGACGGATCAGATTTATTAAGTTATTACTTATGGTGTCAGTTGCACAAATTATATTAATGATCTGCTAGTATCAGTTTGCATACCCCTTATATGTGTTTTCATATTTATTATACTATAAAGACAGAATACGATTCTTATGGGAAACACGCTGTATTACATCATGTTCTACTTTATTGTCCATCCACATGCATATTATCAAATTATAAACACTGTATATTATTGTATCTTTTAACGGCATATTATTTCAGTTTTATCATTTGTGTGTTGACTATTCATGTTTGTGTCATATTGTGACTGTTCTTTAAAGGTACGAATTATCCTTAGTGTTCTTTACCCTCTAAGGTACGAATTATGCATTCTGTGAAAGGTTAGAAACATACCTGAAGCGACTTTAGTCTTTCTAAAGCCTAATGCTCTCTACCACGGTTCTTCCTCTCTCTTTTTTCCCAAGAAACATACCATACGAATTCAACTAGAAGCAGCTTATAGTATTATCGTAACTTATCGATGCAGTTTAATGCTGTGTAGAACCTGAGTGCTCAAATTCCCTCTTGTTTTTACTATCTCGTGCTTCAATCCTCATTTCTTCTTGTCCCCCATTTGGAGTCCTATGCGGGGTATAAAAAGGACGGATGGCGGAAATTGAGAGTCGCGACTCTTGCAGGAGAGACGTAACGTATACCAATTCGCATATGATCAAAACAATCGCCTGGGTCGTGATGACCGGCCCAGTGCGATTTGTTATTCAGTTTGTTTATTATTCGTATTAGATTTATTAGTTATTAATGGTTTGCGTAATCAGAATAACATTTAAGATTAACAGTTAACAAGGCGTAAACAATTAAAGATATCATTATTTCATAATAATAACTTGATATTCAACATTTTATAATTAATTTAATATCGCATTAGCTGTGAGCGGATTATTTCTGTACAGAGAGACACAGATATTAACATCAGAAATATATATATATATATATATATATTTATATTATTTGTATACATATTTGGTTCATTTAGCATGGGGATATGACAACTTTTTACAGTCTATGGTTCAAATTCCTTTGTCTTTTACCTCCCACACAAACTCAGTCCATGTGAATACGGATCCTCTTTCACTGTGGCACCATTATTACTGGTTCCTTTGCCAACAAAGTCCACTGTGACCAATCGAAAGAACGGTAATCTGTAAGATTGTGACACATCTGACAGGCCTTCTACTTCCCCTCTAGAGGTCTTAAAAACGGTTTTATACTATACAACAGCCCCTTGGAGTAGCTTCAACTTAATTTGTTTCGATAATCAACACTTCTACTGCAGACTCGTTAATATTCACTTGATTCTGGTTGTAGATTTTGGTATGTTTGTCATGTGAGCAGTTTTAGCTTATTTAGCTTACTTGATTACCACTTACGAGATGGATTATGTGGCTATTTAGAAAAAAAGTGCAGCCCAGCAGAGTGACATTTGAGTTGCAAAGATCTATCCCGGAAATTAGATTATACAAAATCATAAAGTGACAATAGGCTGATGATGCTTCAATGGAAACTTTTACCGCTTTTCTTGCAGCATCTTTAGAAGATGCATGCATAGGAACCATGAAAAAATCCCCATCTTTAAAAACATTTTGAATATTTAATAAATCAGGACAATTGTTTACACAAATAAATGCAAGAAAAATTATTTGTCCATGGGTAATATTTACACAGCTATGGTGCACAGAGGTCATTAAAACATGACATCATCTGATCATTTTGGCTTGATGGGCTGGTATGGTTGGGGCCTTTATTGAAAAGATACCAAGGTTCAACTATGACCAGCTCAACCTGCATACCTTACCTTCTCCAGAAAAGAATAGATCATCACGTCCAAAAAAGCTTTTAAAAATTGACTGAAATTCTGTATTCTGAAAAATTTTGGACTGGAGATACATGATTTGGGTTATGAATCCTCTTCAAAATTTCTTCAAACTGAACTTATGTTCCAGAAAGAAAATTCAAATTTTAATGTAGATCTAATTATATGATTAGAAATGTAGTCATAGAAGCTCTGTGGCAGCGCTCCATATTTGAGTATTCATACTGCAAATCACTAATACCTAAAAATGCTGATAAGCATACATATACAGAGTGAAACTTTTTGTCTTTTAGTTTTAGATCTTTGTGATTATGAAAATAGTTATTTATATGTGATTTCATTGTTCTGCAATCCAATCAATGAGAATCCTGATAAAGGACCACGAAGAGACCTGAAACAATCGTGTAATTTAAACACTGACACATTTTTATCCACAGAATTTGTTTAAAGCTCAAACAACTATGCAAAGCAAAAACATGAAATCTACATATACTTAAAATTCAACAGTCATTAACGAGACAAGGACCAGCTAAATCAATACTCATTGCAAAGAACGGACAATTGAAAATCAGTAAATGCCTTAGAATAAATGCCTATGAAGATATTTGCTAGAAATACAAACTCCCAGTATCATTTCATTGAACCAGTTACTATGAACTTAAAATACCATAAAATTATGATCGCTGAGCCACATTGCAGCAACATCGCACCTTGTTTGTTGATTAGATCAAATAATTTTTCCTGCCCAAAATCCGACTCCAGACCAGTATAGAGATTAACAAACTTCCACGTCTTAAGCATAATAGGACCTACAACCCAGCTGTAACTATACACACGTATTGGATTTCTAAAGCAAGCTACTGTTGCATTGATAGTGAATTGAATAACACTTGTAATATGGATTGCGATAGTTTCGAGACAAATAATACAACATTTGTAATTATGTAAAATCTTCAAATTTAATTTCTTATCATTTGTTTTCATCCATTCAACAATTTTAGCATAACAAGTGAACATAACAAACCTGAAACATGGTGAAAAGAATGCCCTGCTGATTATGATTATATAAAAAATACATCTGTTTCAAATAATGAATTTAAATCATCTCTTCAACATTCTGCATCACTGAAAACAAAATGAAGGAAAAACTTCAAAAAAGCACATTTACAGATTACAGTTGAGAAGAGAGAAAAGAACGATATGTTGTACAATATGGCTAATTAACTGTTTTTTTGGAACTCCAACAATTAGGAGTATTGTAATTCCACAGACCAATGCTTCAGTCTTCCTGTATTTTGTGGAATGGTAAATGTTAGTGAAGTATGAAGCTCTGTGGACTACCTTGCCAACGGTCACTGATTTTGTGTATCTCATGCAAAACAATTCGCCACAATTCGTAATACTTACAATTTGGAAAGATCCCTCATGCTTTTGATCCTATAATTCATCTCCCTGGAATCCAAGAGCAGCAGAGCCTTCTGACACAGAATGAGGAAATATAACTGAATCCCTCAAAATAAATCTAAATACACCATTCAGATGCGTTTTGTGTTTGTCACATATATATCACATTTTGGGCCCTGTTGCCTAACCAGTACAAAACATACAAACTGTTCAGTTACTCTATATTTGGAGGTGGCAACAAAAGTATTTTGTGTGTGTTCCAAACAACTATCATTCTTCCATTCAAGGTTTCTGCTTCCTCAAAGGTGGTTCCAGAAACATCTGATGGATGTGGCAACCTTTCCCTTCTGTCAACCTTAAGGGCAATAATTTCCACAACACACAGACCCTGCTCATCCAGTTGTCTGCCATGCCACCTACCTTCTACTTGGAGAACAATCCCATGAGCAACTTCTACACCAGACTCATCTCTTAGTGAGACAAGCTGTCCAGCTTCACATGGGACAAACCTTACGGATGGATACAAAGGTGGAGGAGTAACTGAAACTCTCACATGTTCAGCAAATTCATATTCTACAGGAGGCATACCATGAAGATCTTCAGCTGAAGATCTTGAATTTACTGGTGTGGGAAACCGTCCTGACTGATTACCTCTTCTTGGGCCTGCAGATGTTCCATAGAAGTCCTCACCTGTATTGCTTTCCGGTGAGTCATAAAACGATCCCATCACAACACCATGTTCACCACTTATAGCAGGAGAAGACCTTGGTAGATAAATCCTATCTGACATATTTTCACCATCAGAAGTACGAGATTCACGTGCCAGACGAGCTAACTTGGCTTTCCTATTATTCAGCCTAACAATAGAATTTGAACAGTTATAAACTGAAAAGTTGAAAAAAAACTGTCCATATCACTACCCATTATAAGAGAAATGCCAGCACTATAGGGAACTTGGTTTAGATTTAAAAAGAAAATGTGAAAAAAAAAGCTTTTGATGCAGGTGGCAACAGCTAATTTTCTTTGCAGAAATTATAACTAGCATAATTTTATCTTTGGATTTTGTTTTAGCTTTTCTAGGCACATTCAAGACTTACAATTATATTTTAAAAATAAAAGTGCTAAGGTATGCCTGTCATCGAGAACTCTGCAAAATCAGCTATAGCTTTAGTTTGTTATGTTTTTTAATGTTTTTTTCCTTCTAGATGCAACATGCTTTGAAATAGTATTACAATTTTACCAGTATAAATACATGGAATTGTTTGTTTTTGTGATGGCAACATTACCTTCATATACCATCTTATTTTTATGCTGATAGATTAATCTAGCACATTAGTAGTTTACAGATGCCATATTTTGGGGATGGGAATATATGTATTAAGAGACCATTAGATTACTGTAAAGCACACATGTAAATGAATGTAGCCCTGTATTCCATGGGCACATCCCCATCGTCTGGTTGATGGCTCAGGGACAAGGAATTGACATTCCCTGTTCTAAAGGACTGGAGAGCCTGCACCATTTGGTGCATAAAATAGAAATAGGTAAATCTTTTAGAAAATAAATTATTAAAAATCCCCAAAACTTTAAAAAGGGAAGGAATGTCATTGAACATTCAGCACATTTTAATAACCTTTTGAAATGTCAGCTTCTTTTAGTTTTGTTTAAGTTATTTTAATAACAGTTCTCAAAATCTAGGAAAAGTTTTGCCATCCTGAAACTACATCCCCCATTCCTGTAAACTCAAAGAAGTGCTGATGAAGACTATAAGAGGGTTCCCACTTTTCCAAGCCTCTAAACTAGTTCTTAAATTTTAATTAAGAGTTATGATGTTCATGGGTATTCAATGACCTCTTTCCGATGTCTCATAATAAGTCTTATATGAAACTTAAATTAGTGTAAAACTAGTCAAGGCCTTAATGGCAATATTAATTGACATATTCTAACAGTAATTCAGCATACACACACACATGCAAGTATAAAAGCAGAAACCAAATACAACAGCTGAAGTGATATTTGATTACAAGAAACTAGACAATAAAAGTAATAAGGTCCCACATAATTTAAGTCTCAAATCTTCAGCAGTAACTTAGTGTTAAGCCCATTGAAGCTACCTTCTCATGACTATGTCCCGGATAACCTTTAAATAATTAGTCAAACTTGCTTCACCATAACCAAGTCTTGTCTTGTATAAACTAAATCCAGCCTGATTAGTTCATCTTTAACAACCTAACAGAGGAATCCATTGATCTGCATGACATGCTAGGTTGACCCTTTCATACCAGTCACTTCTATGGAATGACAATGATTGTGGATGTAAACAATATACAACTTTCTTACACCATCTGTTACCTTATTGGCCATGCTCTAAAGATTGTTGAAAGAAGAGGTTAATTCATATTAATAAAGTTGAAGAAAGAAGAAAAGCAATTCCCTTTCCAAACACATCTCACATTTGTACAACTCAAAAGTTGCCCTGGGTGATGAAATATGAAAAGAAATAATCTGCTCAGCACCCTAGAAGGAATGCACTCATTCTTTCAGAAGCTTCAAGTGATCCATAAAAATCCAGGAAAAGAAAGTGTCAACAAGAGAATTCACTTCTGAATTTTCAAGCTTCAAAACAGCCCTGAGGAACTGGTAGTATGAAATAGCTAGTTCCAACAAGAGGCAATTTCAAAACTGATGATGATTACAACACTATCAGTCTAATGAAAGGGGCAATTTCCTCCCAACTCAACATATGAGAAGATGAAATAACCAGATTGACTTTATCTCTTCATTTCATGCAAGAAGATCTTTGAGTGCATGATTAGGGACTTCTAGCACCTATGCAAAGACATAGAAAGGGAGAATTAGAGCATAGGAGGCAAGTTTGAATGTTTAAAGCAACTAAGACAAAATGAAGAATGCCAATTGAAAAGGGAAATAGCAGACTTCACAGTAAGAAAAAGAACTAAAAGTTGCATCTCTTATCACCTACATGGCAAGACATGCAACAGATTGGCTCTGTTTCACATTGTTTAGAACAGAAACCCATCTGCAATGTTGAACAGTCATTGCCAACCAGTGTTCCATGGCCGTTGGGGACAGGGGGATGCAGGGATGGGTTTCGGGGACGGGGGGGCAAAGGGCCTAAGTTTGGGGACGACAAGGGGACAGCATCGGGGGGGAGGGGTGGGGGCATAGTGTTGATATACATATAGAACTTGAAAAACTAGTTATGAAAAGATGTATAAGAATTATATTTAAAATGAAACTATGGAAAATTAGTAAAATAGCAAAATTGCAAATACTAAATACTAAGATTTCTTGAATACTAGATAAAATTTGACAAATGAAATTATCGAATTAGAGATTTCTATTATATCAAAAATATGATTTATGATCATGATTCATCATTGGCTTATTAGTTATTACTTGCTTAGAGTTATAGTTTGATGAGGGTTTGCGGACAACACCAAGACGAGGTTGACGGTAGCACCCCTGGCAGGGGACTGGGTAAGAGAGAGAGAGAGGTAGAGATAGGTCTAGATCTTGAGGGAAAGAGAAGAGAGTGAGAGAGAGGTAGAGAGAAGGGTTAGAGGAAGAGTGATAGGTAGAGAGATAGGCCTAGCGTTGAAGGGAGACAAAGAGAGTGAGATAGAGAGAGCGAAAGAATACTGATAGGAGATTGTTGATTACTGAAATTTGACTAATTCTGAAAAAATTTAAATCTTCTAAAACCTAGAATCTGCATTATAACTCCTAAAGATCTAAAACCACACTCAAACATCCTACCAATATATACATGAAATATAACTTAAAGTATAAGAAATACTTAAATGTTATATTTCATGTATATATCTGATGAAGAGAATGAGACTGGCTTGAAGACAAGGATGCCATTTTCACAAAATTTCCACCATTTTTACTTAGGGTTAGAATTTTTAAGTTGGGTCTATGGGAGACTCCTAGGCATCCCCGAGACGGCCAGGAGACTCCTAGGAGTGCCCGAGACCTCTGGACATCCTTAGCGTTTCCAGACGTCCCGGTGGTGGTGGTGGGATGGCAGGGGATGCCCCATCCCCGTCCCCCCGTCTCGAAGATGTGGGGGGAATGCATCCCTGTGGTTCACTATTGCCAACTGAAATGGCATCGTTCCATTTGAAAAAGCAACAATCAAACCATGCAACAGCAATGATTCCATTTCCTACAGCACTGGGTGCTGTCTGCGAGGTATGCAACCTTTGTGGGTTTGAGTCCCCTATCAAACAAATCCCTTAAATAGTTATAAGAATTAAAGAGCATTTTAAAGACATAAGTTCATTGTTAAATTCTTATAAAATTTATGGGGTCGCGTCAGTGCATATCAATTTCAAAGTCAATTGTAGTAAGCACTCAGGATTCAACACTGAGGAGTCATAAGCCAGAGTGAATCAGTAGCATATCTAGAAATTCTAGCACGGTGGGTTGGTAATGCAGTCATTTTCTAAGTTACCGAATTGGATTCAGGCACAAGTATGGACACTTGGGTACAGTATGCCAATATGGCAAAAACAAAGTGGGCTGGGTACATCCATACAAAAGAATACGTACATATGTATGTATGTATGTATGTATGTATGCACATGTGTGTGTGTGTGTATGTGTGTGTGTGTACACATACGTAGATACACATGTACATCTAACTTTCTCTAGAATGACCTACACCATATTAAAAACCATTTCCAATTACCCATAATATTGAAGAGGTTCCCTTCTTAAATGCCAATGTTTATTGCTGTGATTATAAGCTTTAAATCACTTAGTAATTGTTGAAGCATCTAGCCACGTGTCCCATTTATCTTCTCCCATCTCACAAGTTATATATGAACCTGAGCTTTACAAGGGAAAACATTTCAATTAAATAACATTGGAACTTCAAAATTAACAACAAACTCGCCACAATTTGACCCCACCTTCTACACAGTAAAGTAATTTTGTTTTAATGAATGCATTCAATGACTCAATGCACTTCAGAAGTGTAGTCAAGCTGAAGTGTTTATGATGGAAGTACAACATGTTATCTTCCTTCTCAAAAGTAGACGAAGAATACCAAAAAGCCACTCAAATGTTTTGAGTATTTTTAATACTATGTCTTGTTCAGGGACAACAACCCTAGTAGGTGGTAGTTTTCTTTTATAACTGGATTGTATAGTCAGCAGTAACAGAAGAGGAAAGTTTAAACAGCTGCAAATAAATCCAAGAATGGCAGAGAACAGTCCACAGCAGCAAATATAGTTTTTTGTTTGTGTTTCCATCATAGTTTCAAGACTCACCCAAACTCAGCGAGTCTCAAGGCAAGCTATGCCAAACGAATCTTGGGGACTCAAGACTCGGGTCTCAAGCAAGTTCTGGAGACTCAACAAGTAATACCCAAGGACGCATTTCTGGATGAATGAGGCCTGTTTCGGGGACAGGTACTTGTCCGGGGATGTGGGGACACATTTCCTCCCCATTTCCAGTTTGCATAAAATAGCAGGAAACATCTCCTAAGCACGGGGACAGCACCGGAAACCTGGGGGGACGGCCAGGGACATCTCAGACGTCCCTAGACCGTCCCGGGGACAGCCGACCCTCCTCCTAGGTCTCACATGATTTTCAATAAAAAACATGCCCAGCTTCAAAAAAAACCAATTATTACATCTTTTTACTGGGCCCCACACCTTCCAGCTCTCCCTTCACAGGTAAAAAACCTGATTTGGTATTTGCAATCTCATTTTATCATTGACTGAGCTCATTTTTGAACATCCTCATTGCCGCCATCTTTAGTTGGATGTATGTGTGCCAATCGAGTTGTTCTTTTGAAGCTTCAGCACAGTCTATTTTCCTCGATGGTTCGTGGGACTCATTGGACAGTAAGCTGAAGATAGTGTCTTGCATCAGATAGTGACAGAAGGAACAGCAGGGACTCATTGACAGGAACGGCAGGTGAGTCAGTTGTTTCTTTTTTAATTTTTGTTTTCAACTTTTTTTTTTTTTTTTTTTAAATTCTAAGTTTTAAAGAAGAAATGGCTAAAAATGTCTGATTTTTTTTTCTCATATTTTAGTACTTCAAACTTGCATCACACACATAAAAATGAGCAGCACTGGGTATGATAGTAGTGACCAAGAAGGGGAAGAAGTTGGAAATGAAATAAATGTAACTCAAGGTGAGAGTGAGGGTGTTGGGGGTGAAGCAAAGCATCCACAAAACCGATTTGAGTGCCCTTTGGATACCTTAAAACCCTATGCACAAGGCCCTTTTAACCCCAAAACACCTCTTCTTTACCTTGTTCATCCCATAGATGTCAAAAAGAAAAACTCGGGAGGGAGTAGGGTATAATTATGTCACATAAGCAATATTGATTTTAAAGGGAGCTACACAAGGGTGTGGTCTCATTTATTGGGTGTTTCGGGCAATAGAGTTAAATTTTGTAAAGAAATAAAGGAGCATGAGAAGATAGAGTGTTATAAATTACATATGAAGGCAAAAAACAAGTGTAAAATTAAAAAGTAGCAAATGCCAATGCAATTTCATTCACAGCCATCTACGTTTCAGCCTATGTCATCAGGTTGTAGTGCTATTCATAATGTGGATGCCAAAAATGAGAGAGGAAGGCTAGTGATGGCGGGCAACCAGGGTCAGTTTCAAATATGTTCAATGTGCATGCACGGGAAATGACAGAGACTTCTATTGGTGATTTTTTTATGCCCATGCCATCCCATTTCATGCGGCCCGTTCTTATTTCAAAAAAATGGTCAAGGACATAGCTAATGTTGGTCTCTCTTTTGTACCCACTGGAGATCATAAACTACGTAGTAACATCATTGACAAAGCATATTCTAAGGTGAGTTTGATGATGGAGGGCATGAGGCATACTTGGATGAGGATAGGTTGTTCTATTGTAATGGATGGGTGGAAGGTGGACTGATATTAGACATCGGCCACTCATCAACATCATAGTCATAGGCACAGTCGGCTCTTATTTTCTTAGAGCCATTGGTTGTTCAAGGAAACACGAGGATGCAGATTTTCAATTCGACATTTTGAAAAAGGCCATGGAGGTTGGGGCCTCAAATGTTGTTCAGCTGATCACTGATTCAGCATGTGTGTGCAAGTTGGCTGGCTTGATGGTGCAAGGTGCTTACAAGCACATCTTTTGGACTCTTTGTTGTGTTGATGCATTGAAGGACATAGAGAAATTAGATTGAGTAAACTAGTGGCACAAGCTAGAAATATTCAAGTGTTCATTTGTAACCATCACACCTCACTTCCTCTCTTAAAGACACTTTCAAAGAAGGAATTTCTCAAACCTATGGAGACAAGATATGCCAGTTACTTCATTATGTTGGAGAGGATGATTAAGGTGCATGATGCTCAACTGTCGATGGTGGTGAATACAAAGTGGAATAGATGGCCTAATGCAAACATTGCTGAAGGAAAATCCATCAAACAAAGGATACCTAATGATGATTGGTGGTCCACTATGAGGTAAGAAATTGCTGATTTTCAGATTTTATTAAAAGAAATCTAATTTTAATATTATTATTTTATCTTCGAAAGTTTCTAAGTTCTAGTTTTCAATTAACTTACTCTTATTCTTTAATCTTATTCTTATTTGAAATCATCTTTTTACACTTTGCAGATATGTTTGTTCCATCATCTCGCCTATTGTAGATGTCGTTAGATATGCTAATACCGACTCTTGTAATCTTGGAGAAATATATGAGACTTTTGACAGCATGATTCAAAACATGAAGCAAATAATTTTGGCTAAGGATCATAATTTGGACTTATATGAGGAGTATATTGAACCCATTATCATGCGGAGGTGGAACACTATGAACACTCCACTTCACATGGCAGCTTTTGCACCAAATCCAAAATGGTATGAGCCCAAGCTTGGTAGGTGCACTCCTTTTGATAATACTGAGGTGAGATGTGGATTCATGCAGGGACCTCAAAAGATGTATTCACCTGAGCAGGTTGATATTCTTTAGGAACAATGGGTTACCTTCTCAAATCTTGTTTGTCCAAACTTCAACACACCAAAGGCAACGATGGATAGAGCAGTAATGGCATAAAAAACCACTATTGGATGGTGGCAATGGTGTAATGTCCCTTCCTTAGACAGTCCAGTTTTCAGCATGGATTAGCCTATAATCAAGGTTCTTGTGGGCCAACGTGGTAGATAGGGAGCCCATTTGGGGGTTTGGTGACCTTCTAAGGAGACTTGGAGACGTTTTGGGCGTTTTGGGGCAGTTTTCCTATTTATTAAGAGGGTTCCTATTTTTTAGGAGAAGACTATCAGTTGACTATTTGACCATCAAATGGGCCGAGGAGCATAGCAAAGTGGCTTAGAAGTGTTTTATCATCGATTTGAGACAGTATCCTAAATTTTAGGAGCATCCCTACTTTTTAGGAGGAGACTACCAGTTGCACTACCACATCCAGTCATCATCCTTGGACAGATGACAGCATTCAGTTTTTAGTTTGGAGATTCAGGTGATAGATTTATGAATAAATCTGGATTAAACAATTTATTGTCTAAAGTTTGATTTAAATAAAATTAAAGTGATTTAATTAAGTCACTTTATATTATAATAAATTATAATAAAGGGGGCCCCCTTGTGCCATGACACCTAGGAGACATGAGTTGAGTTGTTTTTTAACACAACTTAATTCTTTTAATAAAGGGAGTCTAAGGGGGTCGTACAACTTGGGGGAGACATAAGGGAAAGAAATAAAGTTAATAAGAGGATGAAATAAAATTTAATAAACTTTATTTAAATAAAGTCTTGCAACCCTCAAATCGAATTAGGGTTTGGCGTTGTTAAAAAGACATGAGGAGGCTTCATTCATTCATCTGCCAATCATTTTTACAATCCACTTTTTGCGAATTATGCTCTACAACACATTTCAGCAGCATAGCAGCTTTGAGGAACAAAAACTCCTTGAAGACAAGTGGGTTTGGACGATACAGCAATTCAGAGAATGGAGGGATTCATTCAAATTCCTAATTGTGCTTCAATTCAGTCTTATTCAGCAGTTTTGAGAATTATTTGTAGATTGGAGAGAGTTTGGGGACTTTAGAAGGCAGCCATACCTTCATTTGCAGCAGTCGATCGTATTTGCAGCTTCCCCAGTTTGCTACACTTATTCGATTCAAATTTCAGACTATCGAGGGTTTAGATTTCATGGAATTCTAATCAGCAGCACTGCACATCAGTATTTCAATAAATTCGGCAAGCAACAGGAGCACATTTATCATTCATTCAATGAATTCGCTAGTAGATGGAATAATCATGTCTGGGAGTTATGCGTGGAATTCAATAAATATCCAAGAATTGTTTTTGGCAATTATTGTTGGGTCAAATAAAGCTCATTGGAGCCATTTCCAGCTTTTGTGCATTCTTAGATTGTATTCTGCCTCAGTTTCTTTAATAAAAGCATTCTAGAGATATGCCATTCTTCTATCCTGGTGAAATAGATATATTAATTCTGAAATTATCATTTTGCTGCACCAAAATTCAGAATTCTGAGTTTTATTATCAGTCAATTATATTTTAGTGTTTTAAGTTGAGAAGTATTATATATCTGGTGTATAATTCAATTCCAAGAGTTTTTCAATCATTGGCATCCTAAAACACATCAAAACCACTTGAAAACTATCCTAAAACCTCAAACCAACAACATTAAAATTCAGAAATAATTGTATAAAAATTGGCTGGGGGTCTTTCAGTGGTATCAGAGCAATGATCCTGCCAGCCTTTGGGTTCTCTGATTATTTCTATGCATCCTGGAAGAACTAGACCTTACAGATTCTATACACGCAAAAGAGCATAGGGACACTTGGATTTTTACATGGGTGATAGACTTGAGGGTAATAGGAGTCCTCAAAAAAAGGAGACAAAAACCTCCTGATCCAAACGAAGTGCTAAGAACTCTGGCTAATTCTCAACCTAAGATTGTGCAGGCACTAGACAGACTTCAGGATACGCTGGATAGGTTGGACTTGACTCATCACAAGGATAGGCATGGCAGAAATGATAGGTCTATTTCAATAGCTGGGAGCCGTGGCAATAGCAAGCCTCCTTCACCATTGGGCAGTGCATCTATTTCTCCTAGGCATGACAGGGCTCATACACGGACAGCTAACAAACCTATGCAACCTCATTTCCCTTCGAGAGATGAGCCACCACCAGCAGACCCATAGGAGCGTGTTGAGTTTCAAGATATGGTTATGGTAGCTAGTGATAAGTGGGCTGTCATAACCCCTCTTTGGACATTGGATTATTGTGATTAAATAAATATGATAATTAAAACATTTATTAATTAACATTTAATAATATTGGAAAATTGTCTCATTTATGAGACTTCACGATTTTCCTCTAAAGTGAGAGGGTTGCCATAACCCCACATCCTGGTGATGTAATTAATAATAGATTTTGTGATTCTTCATCATAATAATAAATTATCATTTATTATGTAATTAATAATTGATGTTAATAATATTAATAGTAATATTAATCATTCGTTAATATAAAAATAATATTAATATTATAATAATACTGTCATGTTACCTCCTAGATAGTTATATATATAATTATTATTGATTAATATAATAACTACCAAAAAATGATTATTTGGAATTTATTTATTTATTAAATATTATTATTTAATTAATATTTATTAATGTTTATTACTAGTAATATCTTGAAATATTCAAATAAAAAGATAAATTAATATTATATTATAAACATAATTTATATATTTAAAGTAATAAACATATAATTTATATATATTCAATAACAAAGTACTATCGACACATAAAATCAAGATGCAAATGACCAAATACCATGGTCGATAAATATTAGTGTGTTGGAAAGTGGAGATTATCTTAGCTGACAAATCAATTAATTAGAAATTCGACAAACTAATACAACGATCAAGAAGAAATAAAGGAGTCATGGCGCCATC
Organism: Cryptomeria japonica; assembly: GCF_030272615.1. Taxonomy (NCBI): domain Eukaryota; kingdom Viridiplantae; phylum Streptophyta; class Pinopsida; order Cupressales; family Cupressaceae; genus Cryptomeria; species Cryptomeria japonica. Next base: position 706,258,054 of record NC_081405.1, on the reverse strand, counting down.
AAATATTCCACAGGATTATTTATTACGAATTAATAGAGACTATTGGGTATATGGATGTGTTAAATCAGAAGCATCAACGATAGCTTATGCTAACATCTAATAATGGCGATTGTCAAAGACAATACAAAAGTGTGGATTTTATAAGTAACATATTTGAATAAGGATGCAGTAAACTTCTATTCAGAAGAGATGCGATTCGTATGAAAGGGGATATGCACTCGGAGTCCCATGTATAAATAAAAGAATATTTGATGGAAGGATACAACATTTAAAAGTTAACCAAAAGCAGCGATTAGTAATAAGTAAAAGATGTGATTAAGAAAAAGTAACTATAACTAAAGGCTATGACCTTTCAAAAGAATGCCTTTCTATATAAGTCAAAAGGCATATGTAGAGGTTGGGGATAAGAAGATAAGATATAAAATGGGAAGAGTGTCTGAAGAAATAGGGGATTATGAAGGTGTTGTGACGTATTCACACATCGCCCCATTGCAAATGGGGACCCCTGCTTTTTGCTTTCTAGGGTTTGTTTTCTAGGTCTTTTAGGGTTTTGTCTGTTAGCCTTTAGCTTTCGAGTGTCGCCAAGGGGATCACCTGGATAGCAGGTTCTGCTTGAGTGAGGTCAAGTTGATGAGTGATGAAGTCTGGAATGTCCTGATCCTGAAATTTGGCCAAGTCTGGAATGTCCTGATCCTGAAATTTGACCAAGTTTGGAAAACTGAAAATCCTCCAAAAACTAGATTTTGCAATATAGCTCCTGAAGGTCTGAAACCACTCTCAAACATCCTGAAAGCATATATGGAATATAACTTAAAGTATAACTTATACTTAAATGTTATATTCCATAAAAAGATCCTGACGAAGAGTTCAAAAGGTCAAATTTCGCTCCTGACCCTTCTAGAGGGTCCAAAGCGAATTTCGCCCCTGACCCTTCCAAAGGGTCCAGAGCGAAAATCTCCATAAGACATTCTAGTTTGACCCACACCTAGAACCAACTCGTTCCCAGGCATCTTTGAGGGCAAAACACTTGTTTGGATGGAAAAATGTGAAAATGAAGTCAGGATTTTTTCCAAGATTAGGAATTTCGCTCCTAACCCTTCCAAAGGGTCCAGAGCGAAAATCAACCTAGGATTCATTTCTTGCCTTATTGGACCAAATTTTGATTTGCAAGGCATTTTGAAGGGAAAAGTGGACATGTTTGGACTTTGGAAATGTTCGAAAACCTTGAGAAATGATGGATTTTAGCCTGGAAGAGGAATTTCGCTCCTGACCCTTCCAAAGGGTCCAAAGCGAAATTCTCAAAAACACCTTTTTCTTGCAAGATCAAAACGATTTTTGTGGTTGGAGTGGATGCGAGGAAGCATGTTTTGTCCTTTGAAGATAATTTGGATGGTCAAGAAGAAGCAACCTAGCCTAGAAAAGGAAATTCACTCCTGACCTTTCCAAAGGGTCCAGGGCGAAAATCCTAAAACCTATCTTTTCCTCCAAAGTTTGAGCGAAGCTGAGCCTAGGCATGGGTTTAGAACAATGTTTAGATTGCCTTGAAGTGAAGAGAGATTGTTGAAAGTGAAAGTTTTGAAGCCAAGAAGGAAATTCGCTCCTGACCCTTCCAAAGGGTCCAGAGCGAAATTTCCAAGTCCTCCCCTTTTTCTTGCAAATTCAAGACAAAATCTTGCTATTCATGACTTAGATGGGAGGAGGACATAATGTTTTATGCCTTAGAAGTGATTTGAAGTTAAAAGAATGAAGGAATGTGCCTAGAAACTCAAAATTCGCTCCTGACCCTTCCAGAGGGCCCAGGGCGAAAATTTGAAAATCCCCTATTTTGCCTTACAAAAACAAATCAAACTTGGATTGGGTGAATGAAGAGGGCTATTTCCTAGCTTTGTAAAGTGGATTGAAGTTGAGATGATGAAAGAGTAAGCCCAAGCAAGGAAAATCGCTCCTGACCCTTCCAGAGGGCCCAAGGCGAAAAACCCTAAAATCACACTTTTCCTCCTAAGTTGAATAAGGCTAAGTCTGGAATGCAATGAAAAAGCCTATTTGGGATGCCTTGAAGGGGTTGTGAACTTTGAAAAATGAGAATTTTGAGCTCAGGAGAGAATTTCGCTCCTAACCCTTCCAGAGGGTCCAGGGCGAAAATATCAAAAAATCTATTATTCAACCTTGTTTGATTGGGTCTAAGGCAAATTGCAAGATTGAGAATACAAAGACATGGAAATTTGCAAATATTGGTTGAGAAAATTTCAATTTTATCAAGTGAGCAAGTCTAGACAAGGGGTTCAAACCATCACTTTGGATATCTTGATGCTTAAGGAGTCTTGATCAAGCTTTAACATTCCTAAGCTAGCTTATAGCCTTTCATTAAATTTGCCTATTTTAAGACATTTGGAAGACTAAAGCAAGTTCGCATTAATTAAGGCATTCATAATTTGATTAATTAAATTCTAAGCCTTAAAATAAATGAAAAATCCACCTTTGGGCCTTGAAATTAATTTTAAAATTTAAAAAAAATAAAAGGTGAGCGCTCAAAAGCATTTATTTGCTTTTACAAGCAAGTCGGCCTCCTTTTAGGTGGGATTTTATCTTATTTTATTATTAAAAACCTAGGTCGGCCTCATGGTTAATTAGGGTGAGCGCCCTATATAAGAGAGGGGTGTTGTAGCAAATGCAAATCATTCTTTCATTCCTTCTTATGCGAATTTAGAGGAGCAGATTGGAGGAGCGAAATCCAGCAGGTTGGCGGCTAAATTTCCAGAATTTGCTTAGTGTTGGAGGCTAAATTTCCAGAATTTGCTAAGTGTTGGAGGCTAGTGAAGGTGACGTTCTTTTGAAGGTTGATCAAGACATAATTCATCCAAGAAGGCCAAGCAATTCAAATCCTCATCCAGCAAAGTCTGATCTTCTTTTTCCATTTTTTTCGAGGTTCATAGTTAAGCATTCAAGGAGGAGGTATGAAGAATCATTTTTTTGAAGTTCCTATTCAAGACTTATTGTGATTTCATAGCAATTTGTAAAGTCTAAGTCTTGAAAATCCAATTTCCATTCATAATTAATTTGAAAAATTAGAATTCTGGATTTATCATGTCTTTTTCAAATTAATATCTTAAGTTATACCCTTGAAAGGTCTTAAATTTCATGCTTTAGGGTATGATGCTCAAAGACTAATTTTAAGTTTTTGTGTAGGTTTCAAATAACCACCCAAAGCCGGAGGATCTATTACTTGGCAGACTCTCATCAAAGAAAATCAAGCCAGATCAAGGACGGTCTCCTCCAGCTCAGTATCATCAAAGAAGATCAAGCAAGGATCAATAGCGACCTCCTCCCATCTAGCATCGACAAGGACGGCCTTCTTCGGTCAAGCATCATCAGGAATAACCTCTTCCAATCCAGCATTCCAAGGCGAGGTACATCATCATCCTGCACATCAAAGACAAAAGAAGTCAGAGCATGGGTTCGTTGAGGAAGCAAATAGTAGATGAATTAATTGAAGCTAGCTTCTCAGCATCATCGAATTGGATATCTACCAAGTTGCAAGTATCAGACAAGGTGGCATCCTAGTCATCACTCCTCCAGTCGGGTTGGTCCACCTCAGCGTGTCCAGATTCAATGTACTTGACTCATTAAAGGTGGCACAAACTTCGATGTACCTACCCCAGCTATCCATTGGTCGAATATTCCAAAGAAGACATGTGTCCAATTAATACAACTATTTCATTGGTCAGAATTGAGTTTGTTATAGCAAACCCTAATTAGGGTTTTCATTGTAGAATCTTGGCCATTGATCTCAAATTGATCTTAGCCATTGAATTGTATTAAGGGCACTATATAAGCCCCGACTCTTCATTTGTAAAGGCTAATAGAAAGTAGTTAGTGAATAGTGGAAGAATAGTGGGTAAATAGTTAGTGAATAGGGAGTCAATAGTTAGTCAGTAGTTAGAAGATAATAGTTAGTAAATAGTTGATAGTCGGTGAATAGGTGGTAGAATAGCAAATAGAATAGCAATTAGAGTAGACTAGGAAGAGAAGACAAGACATTGTTGCCTTAATTGTAAAGACTTCTTTTTTCATTGAAGATATGGTGAAATATGTCGTTTCGTTGCAATATGCATGGTCTCTTGTTGAATCTTCATTTTAGATGATAGATAATTAATTTGAATGAAAGAAGTTGTTGAATGCACCTGTGTGGAATCCGTCTAATCCATACCACTAGCCTCTTACTGATTGTAAGTGCGCCCTGCGTGGTCAACTGGCATAAAATGAGCTTAATCTCAAGTCGTTACACGTCTATTGTTCATGCATTAACTTGAATGATGATCAGTATCTGATGGTGTCCGATTTGAATATATTTGAAGCATTCCCTAAAAGATCGCACTGAGTTGGTGTTGAATTGTTCAACTTGATGGTGAGACCCAGCCCAGTAGGACTCCACCTAGTCATTCATCCATCTTCTCGCATTCTAGGTAGTAGAGTAGACTTCTTGAACCCTGCATCTTTTGCCATTTGTTTGTCTTCCAGTTAGTTAATAGGACTTGTGATTCCAGGGAATTAGATGTTCAGGTCATTGAATGTAAGTCCCCTTGTGATTCCAGCAAATCACATCATACCACGAAGAGCTTATCCACGAGTAGAGATCCTACATAAAATAACCTTGAAGCTTCTCCAATTGATCCTTCTGCGATATCTTCAGCATTCGGGAGCTTTATTCAAGAGAGGATAAAGTACCTTTAGGTATTTTATTCTGTGTTCGCATGTGCATAAAAAACACATCAACAGAAGGCAGCAGTGAAAATTCCATAAGTTTAGTTATGAATGGACATCAATACATCTCCAGACAGCAGCGATTATAATATGCACTAATTAATATGTTAAGAGGCTACAGCAGATATATATCTGAAATACATAATCAGATTTTATTATTCTATTTGACTCGAGCAACACTCAGAAAACATATATTAATTCAGCATCATTTATAATTATCTTGTGATGTGGAAGCGGATTAGAAAGGAAGGAATTCCACGTTGTGGGGGGCTCTTGATCTGACAGAGATATCAAGATTAAGGAAAAAGAACTTCAGTAGAAATTCAGATTTTAAGCTTGCCAAAGTGCTTGGGGGGCCCACACAATAGTTATTCAAATTCCTATAAATAAAGAATCTTCCAACAGTATTTGCAGAAAAGGTTTTGAAGATTTCACAATTTTTGTTGTGTTTTTAGCAGCAGCTCCACTAAAGGGAATGGGACCCATTTGTAATACTTGGAGATATTGGTTGTGTTTTAACTCCAGCCCCATTTAAGCTTTTACAAGGAATTTGTAGATTATTGTTTGTGATTTGAGCAATCAGCATTACCAAAGGGTCAACAAATATTTAAGAGGAGTCAACAACATGCTGAAGAATTTTGTTTGGGTAAATCAGAGAGAGTTACCAAGATAAGTTCCACTCTCTTAAATTTTAAATTCAATATTATAATGAAATGTGTTCAGTTTTAATAAAGTTATGTTTATTAATATATTACCATTCTCATTTTACTTTAAAATTGATGTCTCAGGGCTAAATTATGTTAAGTCTGAAATGGGGACATTACATGGGCTCGTTTCCTCAAGCATGTTAGAGATGCCTTTCCTTTACACCAATACTGTATGCAGTGCAGTGACAATATGAGGAACCTGAGTGGCAGATGGCCTAGACAATAGTAGAATAGTGATCTCAGCGGGCTACCAGTAAGTTTACTTTATCTTCCCTTGATGGCAATGGGAAGACCAGTGCACGAGCCTAGGTGCACAAACTAGATATTTATTTGTCACTTAAGTCGATGCTTGAGGATGAGGCCATACAATTTATAGTGTTACATTTGGAAGGTGTGGCTTATGACTGGTGGCACCATGGTTTGGTCACCCAAAACCATGGACTTATACATTCTTACACTAAGTTTACTGAGCGGTTCATTGCTAGATTCAACCGTAAGGATGTTGAACTATACTACAAAGATCTTGCACTGTTGCAACAAACTGGAAACGTTGAAACTTACATTAATGAGTTTCAATGTATCGTTGTTATGGTTCCTGAGATGCCGAACAGATGTGTGGTTATGGGGATTGGTCAAGGCTCTTAAGCCTAGGACCCTTCATGAGGCTATTCAGACTACCCTGGACCTTGAGACTACACCACCACCTACTTCTCATCAGCAGAATAAGAAATTTTTCGATGGCCCCAAGACTTTTCAAAGGTCTTCTGCACAGCACCAGAATGCACCACCTCCTCCCAAGATGGATCAAGAGACTCGTAATGAGTTGAGAAGAAGCTATGCTTCTCGTGTAAGGAGCCTTGGGAGCCTGGACATAGATGCCTTGGGAAAGGTAAGGCACGTCTCATTGAGGTTCATTCAGATGTGGATGATGAGCATATTCAGGATACAGATTTTGAGGGCAACAATGAGGAAGTTGTTGATGCACATGATTTTATTTTTCGTGGTATCAAAGCACGAAAATTAAAAAAAATCGATAGGTTTCTCAAGTGAAAAATTTCGAAAGTTTTTTTCAAGGTAAATTGTTTCCAAGAAGTTCGTGGAGTTCTAAAAAATAAATTCACGAGTTTGGAAGTTCTTTTGGGGGCAAATCATTTTCCAGTTCATGGGTTTGTTAGGCGTATTCACTTCAATCTTAATTCGCGTTTTTCGGCCCGCCTACGTGGATTTTTGTTTGCACCAAGGGTTTCTCTGCACGCGTGGATTTTATGTCTGCGATTTTCGGCGGATTTCGGCGTGATTTGTTTCCTGTGAGATTGATAGCGCCCTTCCTCTGAACCCACAACTTTCTGCAGATTTTATTTCGCCGAAGTTTTTCTTTTTCAGATGCTGCAACTGTGGATTTTCGCACCACGATGCAACGGATATTTTCGCAATTTTTTTTTGCCAAGGGTTTCTTTATGCACCATGCATGTTTTCTTTCCATGGGCGATTTTTTGGCGGGATTCTTTTCTGTGACCCACGATTTTTCCCTCAAATTTTGCGCAATTTTTTTTTTGGCCTGCAATGAGGGGATTTTTCGCGCGAGTTTCTTTTCTAATTGTAGGCGCGACTTATTTCCTGTGTGCTCTTCCACCAATGCCTAGGGTTTTAAATTTGCAGGAAATTTTAATTTCAGGGTTTTTCAGAAAACCTCCAAATTTGTGCATTGGGATTTGTGCCTCGAATTCCATTCCAAGGTTTCAGATTCTTTGTGAAGTTGCTTCTATTCTGATTTTTAATCAGTTACTTTTGTCTCGTGCCTTCACTAGGTTGACCTCACTCAACCTCGATTTTTGTGATGGCATCTTTGACCAACATCATGTTGGAACACAATCAGAAGGTCAATGGCTGCAACTACAACACCTGGAAACAGCACATGTTGACCATTTTTGAGTATTGTTGCCTTGATCAAATTGTTTTAGGCAAACCTACTCATCCTACAGCTTTAGGTGCAAATCGGGATAAATTTGATGAGCGCACTCGAGAGGTTGTCATGCTTATCAAGTTATCAGTTACAGATGATCAACTCCCTCAAGTGCCTTCAGGTAAAACAGCTAAAGGAATCTGGGATCTCTTGAAGGATCTTCATGAAACGTCTGACGAGAGCCGAGCTTTCTTTCTCAAGAATATGTTGTTTTCTATCATGATGGATGGGAAGTCATCTATCCAGGCACACCTTACGAAGATCAAAGACACCCATGACCAGTTGCAATCCTAGTTCTCTCTAATGTCACAACAATAGAAGATGGCCTTTATGGTATAAAGGATGCAAATATGGGAGACACATGCCTTCAGGATAACCTGAGAAAAATATGACATGAAAATATCTCTACTGATTCCTAGGAAATTCGAGCTCATGACGGCTCCGTAACTACAAGAGTTTATTCTGAAACTATCGCACAAGCTTCGAAAATACCAAACCGGGACCAATTGGTGGATGTATCCACAAAAAAGGGATGGAGTCATTTCAGTGAGAGAAAAGACATTGGGCCATTGTGATTAATTAGCTTTATTTGCAAGATTTGAAGGATTTTGTTCCATCTCATAAACTATAGGCTCTGGAGGGCCATCTTTCTATTTCAGTGTCTTATTTAATTACCTTTAAAACGGATGTCCTCAAGAAGCCGTTATCTTTTATGATAGTTACTAAGACTCGGCTATAAATTAGAGTGGGATGTACCTCTGTAGAGGATCCTTCTTTTTACTGTTTTTGGGGAGGTGTTAATGTAATTACTTAAGGGGCAATCTTTGAAAGCTATTTGAATAGGTTTCTGAAAATCATAAACATTGTGTTATGGTTGATGAATGGTTTATTCTTCTTATGTTGAATGCACCATTCTTTGGATAATTTCTTATCATCTTCAAAAGTGATTGAAATTTTATTCATGCATGTGTTATGGATGATTCATCTTTGAATGAATATTATAACAGCGATTTAATTGGAAATTCTTGTGATCTGTATATTTCAGTATAGAATCTTTGCATTCTATCTGTTTCTAAATTTAGTTGTTATTATTGCCTTTTAAAGCTTTCTAGTCAAAAGCTACACCTTTCATTTGCTTTCTAGTCAAAAGCACACATGATTTTCATTCATTACATATTATTAGAAGATAGTTGCACCTTGTAAAATAAGCACAGAGCAGATATGAAATATCATTGTATTTGGCTTAACTGGTAGTTTCATTTGTCATTTGTTTAGGTGTGAGAATATAGAGTTAACTAGCAAATTTGTAAACTAAAAAAAATTTTGGCAACTCCGCTGGGGATGAAAAAGAAAAAGAAATAAATGCTCCTGCATGGTGATTTTGACTAATTTATTGTGTGAGATGAATCTGAATGGTACTACCACACGAGGATATCTTTCCAGTCATTCAACAAAATTTGGGCTGGCAGGATGAACAAGAAGACCTAGTTTCACAACTAAGTACTTTGGCTTGGAGTTGTAGGAGGGATGCCGAAGACTACAAGAGTGTCGGTCGATCTTTACAAGAAGAAGAACAATTGGCCCAAAATCCCAAACTGGTAATACTTAGAACAAAAAGATACCCCATTGCGGCTATACTGGGAAACCCATTCCATAGAAGAAACCAAGTACCACCTTGAGACCATCCAAATAATCAACCAAATCCTCTCCCAAATAATTTGAGGAAGGTCGGCGACTGTAATTTTTTGTTGATTTGAAAGCTAGCTTCTAAAAGATACACTAGAGGTGATCGAAAGAAAGGTATTCCTGATCCTAATTTTGATTTTCTCCAATCCATTAAATTTTCCGCATTTCCACCTACTCGCAAAACTAAATCCTTGAGCAGGCCACCTTCTCCTCGTCCAACAGCTCTACCTAGCCCATCCTATCAAGCATTGTTTCTAGTGGGAACTATCCTACCCTTGCAAGTAAATTTCCCCATTATTAACCTGATCAATATGGCTCTTCCACTGCCTATTCCTTGGGGAGCTGCAATTAGACCTCTCAATTTGGGGGCATAGTTACATGATTTGCCCAAAGGCTCAAGAAAGGTGATACCCAATTTTGGAGAAGATGGAAGGATCACTCCATAAGAACATATCGATGCCTTCTTTGCAGCATGTTCCATATTGGGGGTCCAATATGAAGACATTGTCGTTAGGTTATTTGTGGAGTCCCTAATAGATGGCAGCTAAATGGTTTTATCATTTACCTAATGCAACAATTGACACTTGGCCACTATGAGAACTAAATTTGAAGATAAATTTAAGTCTGCTGAGAATGAACACACTCTAATTGCTTAGTTATCTTCAATGAAGAAAGAGGTGCATGAGCCAATGTGTGATTTCGTAGCAAAATCTAATAAAGTGGCTAATTGGATCCCAAATAACCTCGAACCTGGAGATGCTCTTCAAAAGAGTTCTTTTAATGATACTCTTCCTTTATATGTCAGCTTCTCTATCAAAAGAGAAGGTGCAACTGATTTAGCAATAGCACAAACATTGGCTATATCAATAGAAGATGATTTAATAACTATTCGGAAATGGAAAAAAGAATTGCAAACTGGTAAACCTCAAGTAACCAGTTCTACCGATCCTGTGAATCAAAGATTGGCTAATAATATAATTACTTTGAAAAGCTAGATCCCTAAAGGTCCCCATCAACCATTGTAACAGGAGATGTCAAGGAAAGTCTATAGTCAGCAAGGGACTTTCCCTAAGCAGTTGTCTTTAATTGGACCCACACAAAGATTAGCCATAGAAGCTCCTCCCTCAGCAAGTAAGGGAAACCACATGGCATGTAATTTTTATCTGACTATAGATAATGATGGCTCACCTTGTCTTGAAATGACAAGGTTTATGCAGATGGTCTTGATAGGCAAGCAACAAAATGCATATCGAGCAGAAGAAGAGCCCTTAGAGAGTGTTGATGCCAATGTAAATTTCTTTGAATATGAATCTGATTTTGAAAGAGAAGATATATATATGCAGGTAGATGGCTCCAATTGTGTTGTATTCACTAGAGAACGATACACTCAAAATAAGGAAAAAGAGCCTAAAGGACAGAGCAGTGATGCTTCAGCAGGTCCTAAATTCATCATATCAAGGGGTGCTAGCTCAAACCATAAGGACAAGGGATTAGAAGCAATCAAAACCACTTCTACCAAGGTACCTTCCGATTCTTGTTCCAATGAGATCCTTTCATCTTTTGATATTGTGGAGTCATGTAAAAATACTAAAATTCAGATTTCCCAAGCCAAATATCTTAAACTCCACCCTGCTGAATTGGATAGACTTGTCAAGTTTATTAAAGAAGGACCCTCACCCTCTCCCCCAAATGCCCAAGTGTCCAATGAAGACCCTAGCACTAATGAGATACAAAATTGCTCAAACTCTCATTCGAGTTCTACAAAATTCATTAAACCATCTAAGCCCTAATTAGGGTTTACAACAAGATAATTAAATGCAATGCAACAAAAGTGGAACATTATCGTCATCACCAACTACGAGGACTAAGAGCCAATGAGAAAATTAGATGACACTCAATCATCTAACAAACTATCTTCTAGAATCTGATTGCCCTTATCCCTTTCCCTGATGGCATATTAAATGAATCTGGTCATCACCAATTCTAGCTCTTCCATCATGACACTTGGCAAGATATCCTATTGAATCTCTACCACGTCCAAACTCTCTATACATATACAAGCATCAAAGATGTTCTCCCAATCAGCTTGTTCTAAAAATTGTTGATGTAGATCATGAGAGAAAGAAGATCATCCAAACACTTCCTTTTGATGGATTCCAGCTCTTGGAAATAAACAATATTCAGCCTCTCTTTCAATTCCTCTAAGTTCATACCACTCCTGGTAGTAACCTCTTGACCAAAAAATTCTTCAATTGACGTAATTATCCTTGATTGTACTTCCCTAATCAATCCTTCCATATCAATACAATCTTCCTTTTCTCAATCAAATGTTGATTTCTTCATCACCAAGGAACAATACAAATGATTAAAATCATATATATCTCCTTCAATTACTCCATCTTGGATCAATGTTGGCATAGGAATCTTCTTCAACATCTTAAGGCGTGGATGTTAGTCGGCAATTAGGCTAATACTTATAATTTTGCTAAGTTATGTTTTTGTGTAATAAGACAGCCGTTGGTTTCCGTAGGGGTTAGTTGGCAGTTGTGATGGTTGGCATCTCCGCCAACCGCTGGGTCTTATATGGTGCAATGTAAGGGAACCATGCCAATGTTGTTGATGTACTAGTTTTGGAATGCAATAAAGGAAACATCTTTCTGCCATGGTGTTGTGACTATGACTGTGACTGTTAAATTATGTTCTGAATATAATCGAAGTTGTTGGTTATATGTTTTGTTTGTACTTCTTGTTTATTCCGTGAACTTAAACAATTCACCATAGCGAGTAAACATTTTGGCGTCGTTGCCAATTCGAATTGCGGAGATCAACATGGTGGCAAGCGGTAACCACTAATGGGCCGACCATTCCAACAACAGTTGGTAGTCACTGAAGGTGATACGCATGAAGAGGCCACCCAGGCGGAAGTACTGGAGGATCAACTGACGAAGGATTTGGTGGAACTGTGGGACGTTTCCGTCACTCAGTACGTGCAGAGGGAGGCTCGGGAGAGAGCGGTCCCTAAGGGCACGGTACGTGAGGAACTCACAGTAAATTCTACCGTGTTTGATCTTCTTGGAAGCCTTCCTAGACTGCTGGCACAGAACCTCATTGAACGGAAAGAGCAGAGGGAAGAAATCAGTCATGAACGTCGTCGGCAACAAATCATGCAACAGTGCGAAGAAAGGAGCCGTAGGGAAGAGGAAGAGAGGTATACGAGCAGACGATGTACCAGTGGCAATTAATGCCCCTACGTCCCAATAAAGACCGACAGTGTGGAACCAACGAAGAAGCAGGCAAGGGGTCAGTACGAAGATCCCTACATATCAGAGAACAAAACGAGCGGAGACGTCAGCTCAGGGAGATTGTTGAAGGCTCTGAGAGTCCGAAAAGGCAGAACAAGAGTCGGAGCGTGAGTCGGAACGTGAGTCGGAGCCGCAGTTGGGAGAGGCAAAAACCGCGTACGTGGAACCAGTTGGTAAAGGTTGCGAGCAACCTACCACTATCGGACGTAGCAGAGGAAGATCTCGTCGACCAAGCCGCTCACTCGACGTCGAGTGAAGAAACCGGAACTCAATCTGAGAGCAATTTGACCATGACGAAGAGGTTGCACGGGATTTGTAGGGTGAGGTCGCCGAACTCTTTGAAAGTAATCTGTATAGAATTGGAAGTTTGTCTCTCACGGAACAACCAAAACTAGGAGTGCCAGAGCCAAAAACCTTTGGAAGGAAGGATTATAGGAGTGAGGGTAACCAAGGTGCGAAGGATAGAGGGGGGCGCATAGAAAGCTTGCGTACGGAGCCGAACAGTCCAATCTGGTTGAACACATACGATACCTTCCAGGTGGCATATAACACCTTCCAAGCGGCACATAACATCTCCCAGGCGGGACAGAGTACCTTCCAAGTAAAAGCAATGGCACACAACCAGAATACTCCAGAGAGACAGAAACTTCCAGGATTCATGGGTGACGGGTCAAAGGACCCCGTACGGCATTGCAAAACATGTGTAACCATATGTGAAGTGAACAGCCAAGACGACCAAGATTATTGGTTAAAAGCGTTCCTAGCCACTCTCCGAGGGATCTCAATTGACTGGTATACAGACCTGGATGCCCAACACAAAACAAGTTGGAATACTTTGAAGAGGGCCTTCCAGGAGGAATTCAAGCTCCTGAGGGATGATAATGAGATCGTGGCCGAGATCTATAGTACTAAGCAAGGGAAAAGTGAAAGTGTCCTAGCCTATAACGGTAGGTTGAAGGAGTTGCTAAACAAGATGGAGAATCAGTCGGTTGATGGCTTGAAGAAAAGATGGTTTGTGGAGGGCCTCGTACCATCCCTCAGAAGGAAGATGAAGGTGGTCCCTCCGTCGTCATATGATGAGGCCTACAATAGAGCAATGGACATTGAAAGTGAAAGCAAAACATCAAAAGGGAAGAGGAGGGCGAGCGACAATGACGGTATGGATGAAGGTAGTGATGGCGAGTCCAAGACCGTACAGGCCCTCCATAGGGATATGATGTGGGTGATGAGAGAGTTGAAGGCCGACAAGGAGAATGGCAAAGAGGGTAAAGAACTCTGGTGTGCCGACTACAAGGCAGAAGGTCACACTAAGGGAACATGCCCACGGAAATCCTTTTGCAGCATCTGTCAAGTGCTGGGGCATTCCACCAAGGAAAGCCCATACAATCTAAAAACGCGGAGCACACAAGTTCTCCTAACCCAACCGGAGCAAATCACTTCGCCAGCCACACCACCCAAACTAGCAAACTCCAATGCTTCACTAGGGGGATATCGCAACAATCAGCGAGGGAATAATCGGTCCAATACCAACACGCCAAGGAGTAAAATCAAGTACGACGCAAAACAATGGCCTATGATTCAATGCCACAAATGTAATGAATGGGGCCACTTTGCTCAGGAGTGCCAGAACAGAAATAACAATGGGAGCTTGTTGTGTAAGAGGTGCGGACCGGGAAATAACGAGGACACGGATTGCCCGAAACAAAAGAGGGTGAATATGTTGGACGTGAAGGAACCGGAGGAGGTACTGGCAATCACAAGATTGCAGAGCAAGAAGGCAGTGTATCTCAATCCCCGTACGAAGGAGGAGAGACTCCGAGAAGCAAAAGCAGACATTGAACGAGCGATGGCGGAGGAAAGAAGAGCCTCGCACAACGTTGCCAACACCCCACTTTGGTCAGTGCCTGAAAAGAATATCATCGAGCAGATGTTGCAAACCATCGTACCCGTATGGGTATCCGATCTTCTACAAACAATGCCACAATTGAGGATGGCTCTCACAAATGCAGTCAGTGACAACCCCGTCGACCAGGAACGCCATTCAATGGCAGCCAAAATCACCTAGTACAAACCCCATAACAGAACCAAAAATTCTTGGCACGACTGTCACAGACGCCATGCTACTCATTGTGAGTATCGGTCGGAAGTCGGTTGTGGTGGAAATGGAAATAATGGGACAGAAATTGACAAACAAAATTGTGGACAACGGCTGCGAAGTGAATGTACTGCCAGAAGAGACATGGAGGGGTCTGGGCAAACCAACCCTCTGGCCACCAACCTTCCACCTTGTCGGTGCAAACCAACACGACATCAAACCTCTTGGAACCCTCATGGCACAGAAGGTTGTTGTGGGTACACAACATTTCTTCCCTGATTTTGTGGTCATTCCGCTGGAGAGGAAGGCCTATGACGCCCTCCTCGGGAGGGGATGGCTGATTATAGCTAAGGCAAACCACAATTGGAAGAAGAATACACTCTCCATTGAGAGTGAAGGCCGAAAGTACGTGATTGACTTAGGGAACCAAGCTATAAGCGAGGAACTAGCATCATTTGATTCCAATTCGGATGACCCACACAACTAGGAATGGGGTTCCCAGGAAGGCAAGGGGAGGATGGAACCCAATGACGAAGGGGTACTAGAATTAGAAGGATGCTCCGAGGATGAAAGCAGTTCTCTGGCTGGACTTTTCCACTAGCAAATGGAAGACTACGAAGTGTTCCATCCGGAGTGCCACATGCTATAGATATGTGAGATCGAAGAGTCAGGTGATGGTACGGAGGATGCAGCATTCCCTCTAGAGTACGGGGAGTATCATGAGGGTGTGGCACGGGTGGATGAAACACCTACCCATAGGTTTGAACGAGATAAAGCTATCAAGTACGAAGAATCAAACGTGAAGAGGGTCAACTTGGGCAAGGATGACGATCCGAAGGTGATACTTATAGGGGATGATTGGAACCCCATACTCAAAGCAGCAGCCTTCAGATTATTCTTGGAGTATAAGGACGTCTCTACCTGGACGTACAAAGATTTTAAGGGGATACCTCCAAAGTTGTGCATACACCGCATACCCCTCGTACCCGGAGCCCAGCCCATACGAAGGAGACCGTACAGAATAAATAAGAACTATGCAACAAAGGTGAATGAAGAAATTGAAAAGATGATGGAGGCCAAAATTATCTTCAAGGTAGAAACCAGTGACTGGGTATCGCCAATTGTCATCTCTCTAAAGAAGGAAGCAAACCAGATCAGGATATGTGTGGACTTTCGATGCCTGAATGTTGTGACTATCAAGGACCCGTTCCCAATTCCGTTCACTGACAGCATTTTGGAGGAGGTAGCGAGCCATGAGATTTACTCATTTTTGGACGGATTTTCTGGATATAACCAGATTAGTATCGCGGAAGAAGACAAGCTAAAAACGAGATTCATAGTGGAGGATGGGGTATATGCATACAATCAAATGCCCTTCAGCCTGTGTAATGGTCCAGCAACCTTCCAGCGGATCATATTGCACATTTTTTAGGGGATGTCGGTTGGAAGTTTCAAGGCTTTCCTCGATGACTGGTCCATCTACAGTAAGTAGGAAACCCATTTGAATGCACTCGGAGAATGCATGGAGAGATGTCAACAGGCCCGACTGGCCCTAAACTCCAAGAAGTGTTGATTCATGGTACCACAAGGGAAGTTGTTGAGGCACATTGTGTGCAAGGAAGGGTTGAAGACGAGCCCCGACAAGGTAGGGGTAATTGTGAACATGGGTCCAGTGGATGTCACGGGGGAGAAATCCTTTCTTGAACATGTCGGCTACTATAGGAGGTTCATCAAGAGCTTTGTGCAAGTATCTTGTCCATTGGACAAGCTGACAAGGGAGACCCATTCAAGTGGGGGACGGAGCAAGAAAAGCTTTCGAGGAGTTAAAATCGCAACTAGTGAGTGCACCAATCCTCGCGTACCCCGACTGGACAAGGAGTTCCACGTTCTCATGGACGCCTCCAATTATGCCATCAGTGCCACTCTGGTGCGGGTGGGCATACAGGGATTGGATCACCCCATTTTTTTCGCCAGCTGATTGCTTTCCAAGGCCGAGCGGAACCACAGCACGATTGAAAGGGAGGCACTAGGAATGGTGTACTCTGTACAGAAGTTCTGCCACTACCTCCTTGCGACACCATTTACTTTTTATGTGGACCACCAAGCCTTGATGTATTTGGTAAATAAGCCGATAATCCAAGGATGGGTAAGCCAATGGTTGTTGTTTCTTCAAGATTTCACGTTCATCATCGTAGTACGGCCCGAAAAGAGTCATGTCATTGCGGACCAATTGTCGAGGATCAAATCCGGAGAGCCCGCAGAAGGAGTAAATGAGGACTTCCCAGACGCACACTTGTTTCAAATAGCAGTGTTACCCTCGTGGTTCGAGAATATTGGCCAGTACTTGTCCACTTCCACATTTCCACAGGACATGCCACTAGGAGACCATCGTAAGTTGGCAGTAAAAAGTAAAACATTCCAATTGATCATCAGCCTGCTCTAAAAGATGGGGCCTGACCAAATCCTTCGGTGATGTGTCATGGAAGAAGAAATTCTCGAGGTACTGAAGGAGGCACATGATGGGCTTGCTGGAGGTCACATGGGACCTGATGCCATAGCACAGAAGATACTACTGGCAAGACTATGGTGGCCAACTCTGCACACCGATGCACGTGAATGGGTTGTTAAGTGTGATACATGCCAACGTACGGGAAAACCCCTCAAGCGAGACTTTATGCCCATGTTTCCCTCCCAACCACAAGAATTGTTCGAAAGATGGGGGTTGGACTTTGTGGGACCCTTGAAAGTAAGTAACATGCATAGGTGTCGGTACATAGTGGTTGCCACGGAATACTTGACCAAGTGGGCAGAAGCCAAAGCTCTTCCTGACAACAATGCCATCAATACGACGAGGTTCTTGTATGAACATATCGTAACCAGATTCGGGATCCCTATCCAAATCATGAGTGATGGAGGAGTTCATTTTCTCAATCAAGTGATCCATACGATGACGGTGGAATTCAAAATCTTTCACAACCTCTCAAGCCCGTACTACCCCCAGGCAAATGGTCAGGCGAAGGCTACAAATGAAGTGTTGGTGTCCATTATTTATAAATCATGCAGAGTAGAACAAGAGGATTGGGAAGAGCGTATGCTAGTGGTACTATGGGTGTACCGTACGACGTACAAAGTAGCCACAGACCATACACCATTCCAGCTTATGTACGGCCAAGAGGTCGTGGTACCACCAAAATATATCGTACCAAGCCTACAGAATGCTATGGAAAACCGACTCGGGGATGAGAGTCTAAGTGTCCTTCTCATGAACCTCACCAAGTTAGATGAACAACAGAAGATGGCCCAGTGGGCAACGGAAGTGGCCCAACGTCAGTGGAAGTACTGGCACGACAAACATCTCCAACAGACAAACTTTTGTACCGGACAATTGGTCCTCAAGTATAACGGCCACAACGAATTTCGTCCTAGGAAGTTCAAAGTTCGTTGGTTGGGGCCCTATAAAATCAGAGAAGTAGGGAACAATGGAGCAGTAAAACTTTCCACCCTGGATGATAACCCAATACGCAACCCTGTAAACGGCTCAAAGTTGAAACTATATCGGGAACGTGATAAACCAGTCGTATCAATCAACATGCTGGGGTATGCAATGAAGGGAGACTAGACCATTGGAAGAAGGAAGTAGAGGAAGATCCTGTGGTCACTGCAGAGCCTTACAGACATTACGAAGATTGGGCTAAGCAACTCACGTTCATAGAAGAAAGACTCGTGCCCAAACAAGTCGAAGGCATTGCAGTACCGAAAATTCACAAGCACCTTACAAATGCCTATTTTGGTGATCCGGTCGTATGGATAAGGATCAGGGGGCATTGGAGGAAGAGAGCTCCATACGAAGGATTTCGCGAAGGTTATATTGCGTACGACATTGATGAAGAAGAAGAGGCTAAATGAAAGACGGAACTTGCCAAGAAGGAAGAGGAGTCGGTCGACTTGGAAGAAGACGTAGATTTGGAGTACGGTGCAACCTTAGGACCGTGTTTCAAAATGGTACTAAAAGTTGAAGACTTGTTTGTGATAGCATCACGACCTAGTGAGCAGGAAGCGGGCCCCAATGCACTCTACTGGGTGATCCCTAACCCTGCGGGCCCACCGCAGGTAGATGGTGAGAAAGTGACATGGTACCAACAGCCGCATGTATGTGCATGGTGGCATGACTCGGAGATCAAAGTAAGACCTCAAGAAGATCCCACTAGAGTGAAGAGGAAAATGTAGGACTTGGATAATGAGAGTGATGTCGACAAAGGACCGAACAAGAAGATAAGGGAGAAAGGAATTTGCAATAGAGTAACACTGGGTAAAAGGGTGAAATGTTGGGTGTAGAAAGCCAAGCTGCGTAAACAGAAGAAGACAGTACAAGCCCAGAAAGAAAAGGTGGTACAAGGAAGCGACAGAAAAGAAACCAGAGGAAGCAAATTGACAAGCTCCGTGGAAAATTAAAGGTACGAAGGCTACAATTAAAAAAGTATTGCCAAGTAAAAATATTAAAGGAATATTTTAAAAGGAGAATACTAAAAATAGAAAAAATAAGGCAAGTAATAAACATTAAAGAGAGAGGGTTAGGAGATATTAAAACATTAAAACAAATGGGAGATATTGTAAAGTTACAAAAAGGAAAATTGCACATGGTGAGGAAAAGAATATTTTATGGAAAATTGAAGAATATGCCCTAAGCCTAATAATAAAGAAATTTTATAAATGCTTGTATATGGCCATTCTAAGCACAGCAAACAGGCGAAGAGGTTTTGGCACAGCATTCAGCCGATTGTAGAAAGGACGATTATATGAGCAAAATCTGTATGCACCCGCATGAGCAAGGAAGGCAAGATTGTATGAATCCATACAAGCAGGGCAGGGGAGACACCACCGTACGAGTTCATACCACAGATGACATCACACGGCATCACAAACCGAGGGGACGAGAAATCATCGTATAGCATTGGCGAAAGGCTTCCACGATTGTTGTACGAGTTGTCATACGACACCGTACAGAATAGACATCACGCAGGGCATTGGCCGTACGGACACGAATGGCGTTAGCATAAAAATCCGTATGCCGGCAGCAAGAAATCGCGGTGTTGGTGTCAGCATCAATCTCCGTACAACAATAGTAGTGAGTCGTGCAACAAACACGGAAAGGAGAATCCATACAGACCCGTACAAAAAGCAGCAAACACGCAGGGGTTAGTCTCGTATGGACCCGTATAGCTAAAGGAAGCCAG
This sequence comes from Cryptomeria japonica, assembly GCF_030272615.1. Classification (NCBI taxonomy): domain Eukaryota; kingdom Viridiplantae; phylum Streptophyta; class Pinopsida; order Cupressales; family Cupressaceae; genus Cryptomeria; species Cryptomeria japonica. The sequence goes on along the minus strand of NC_081405.1, from coordinate 706,238,306 downwards.
CAGAGGAATGAACCAGTGTGAAGGAAGATTTCATACAAGGCGAGATAAAGTCAAACAAAAATTTGCCGACATTCATATGAGATTGCAGGGAGTTCGTACAGAGCTAGCCGAAGGGAGTCCGTATGGTGTAGACCTAACGGCATTGTATGGCACCGTACCACGAACAACCGTCGGAATTGGCAGTGTGGTGAGAACAAGTTGGGGAGACCCCAATTGCACTAAGAATTCGGACCATTATAATAACGGTAGAGGGCAAGAAAAAGTTAAGGGAAAAGCATAAAATCCCAGGCAGACAGTAGTGATGGCGACAAGTACAGGAGAGCCCAGTAGCAGTAGTAAGAAGGCCAAAATAAAGCCAAAAATTCAACGTGACCAGCAAGAGAAAGTGATAGTGGACACTTTAACACTTGAAAGTGTCACGGGAAGTGAATGTCGCACTTGGTGGGAGGAAACCCCTCTGGACTACGCATTGAAGAAGTCTCTCAGGAAGGCTGAAGTAAATCACGCCATTCAAATGCCGACCTTCAACATAAAGGAGTTCGAACCGGTTCTCTGAACCATGGTGGTTGGTTATGAGCCCCACAGACAGAAATCCATTATAGAGTACCAGAGTTGCACTATCATCGTTTCCTTCAAGCTGCATCACTTCCAGAGGGTATTTGGAATTCCAGACAGAGGAGAGTTCGCATGGAAACCAACCACCAAAATAACGAAGGAGAGGAAAGATTTTTTGTTGAGGCTGGTGTGTCATAGCAATTTGAGTCCTGCAGAATGGAAGAGCTTGTGGGCAAGTAGCAATAGCAGAGGGCTAAAACACTCCTTCATTGCTAATGGCGACAGGCAGTGTCTGATGGACCTGGTGAAGAGGAGGCTGACAGGGCTAGTAGGGCTTCGGATATTGCTATTTGGATGATAAGCCTGATGAATGGGCTCAGCTTGGGTAGCGTGTATAATTGGTCGCAACTGCTCTCGGATAGAATCCATGACTTTCTTCCCCTGGAACATAAAAAATTCTACATGTGCCACCACACCATCTGCCTGTTCCCGAAAGTTGTCCATACGTAGGTACCCTCGAAGAAGTGGGGGAAATTTCAGCCGCAGGGAAGAGTAGAGCCAAATAAACCTGCCATGTACTACTAGATTCACTGGGACACTCTCGGTAGTGACACTATCCAGTCGGCTAGGAAGAAGAGGAAGCAAGATGTAGAGGAGGAAAGCTCGGACGAGGATACAAAAGTGTAAGAGGAAGAGACCGAAGACTTGGAGAGTCGTAGTGGTGAGGAAGGCTTCTGGATGGCACCGCATAGTGTGGACTCAGATGAAGTTGAAGAAAAGGAAGGGGTGGAAGTGCAATCAAGAGGAGGAAAAGAGGTAGAGTGGCCCACGGCTGAAGGAGGAGTATAGGAAAAAACTATAGCACGGGTAAAGTTTGCATCCCCAAAGTTGTCCCCTTTGGCTCACCTGGTACCCTTGCAGGTATTGACAGTGGCCACGCCGCTGGGAGATGCCACCCCAGTCGATGTGTTATTTTTGAAAGTTCCCAAAGGATCCCCACGAGCACTTGTCCGAGTGTCCTTGCCCCAAGTTGCGCTGGCCATCGAAGGGGTAGTATAGACGAGGGGCAAAGCCGCACAAACACCTATAGCCAGGGTTGTACGGTCAGCTGAGGGAGCCGTACGCGCACCTCCAGTAGTTCACCGTACGAATGGCAGCATCTTCGGGAGATGTACGGATGACAGTGGCAGCATCTTCGGGAGATGTACGGATGACAGTGGCAGCACCTTCGGGTGGAGGTGTACCGACGGCAGTACCTTCGGGTGGAGATGTACAGGTGACTGTGGCCGAAGTAGTTCAAGGTGTAGACGGCGTAGTGCATACAGATGAAGGGCCAATACAAGAGGAACTGCCTGTACTTGATGCTCTCGTGGCAAGGGAGATAGATCAAGAGAAAGACATGGATGCATCCCTGGACAGTTGGTTGGGGAAGTTTGCTCTTGCACCCCACGCACCACCTCCCCCTTCACCACGCATAATGGCAGTTGGCGAGGAGTAGATTCAGGATGAAGGGATCGAAAACATGGGGCAGACCCCGAGGAAGGGGGAGAACGAACAAGAGAATACGCATAGTGTCATCAATTTGGAGGATGAGAGCCTCCAATCCGAGAACGACGAGATGATGGACACGGAGTCGCCACCTGGGAAGGATCCATTCGGGAGTCTTCGCATTTCACAGCCAAATTTACAGGACCCCGTCGGCTCCATTGGGTAGTTCATGACGGAGTTGCAGGGCTTTACAAAGGTAGCAAGAGGCATCATGGACCTAGCCTTACGAGTAGATGCAAGAGCCCTACCAGAAGCGAAGAAGCTTCTGGCATTTATGACCTCTGGATGTCGAGAGGAGTTCACATAGAAGTTCGTCCAACATGGCTGGCCAACAACCGAGACTTCTGAGATGGTGGCAACCTAGTGGGGAGCACACATCATGCACAGCCAAGCGGCACTTGGCCCCACCTTGCATGGTATGGAGAGCTCCTACAGGGAGCTATATTTCCAGATGTAGCGGGCCTAAGCTGAACAACGAGCTACTAAGGAAGAGACTACTGGACTCCAGAAGGAGTTGGATAAACGTATAGAACTTGCTGTTGTGGAAAAGCAGATTTGAATTGAGCTAGAGGACGCGGCTGCACTACAGAAGACCCCTATGGCGGAACAGAGTATTCAGATGAAGACATTGGAGGAGAGGGTCTCGTTCCTGACACGTGAGGTGGAGCACCATGATAAAAATCTGATGGAGGCAGCTATCATGGTGAAGAAAGCTCGTGAACGCCAGTTGGTTGCCAAGAAGAACCTACGGCTCCGCACGAAGCAACTTCAACAATCCCGACAGCAGGCTCCAGCTTCTACCACCCCATGGACATCTTCTAATACCTCTTAGTCTTAGTTTTCAGTTTGCCCAACTCCCATTTTGTCTTCATCGTCTGGAAGACAACTACTTTTTTTTTTTTTTTTTTGGGGGGGGGGGGGGGGGTGATGTTACGCGGCAATTAGGCTAATACTTATAATTTTGCTAAGTTATGTTTTTGTGTAATAAGACAGTCGTTGGTTACAGTAGGCATTAGTCGACAGTTGTGGCAGTCGATATCTCCGCCAACCGTTGGGTCTTATTTAGTGCAATGTAAGGGAACCATGGCAATGTTGTTGATGTACTAGTTTTTGGAATGCAATAAAGGAAACATCTTTCTGCCATAGTGTTGTGACTATGACTGTTAAATTATGTTCTGAATATAATTGAAGTTGTTGGTTATATGTTTTGTGTGTACTTCCTGTTTATTCCATGAACTTGAACAACTCACCATAGGAGGGAGTAAACAGTGGAAATGTCTTATCTTGAACTATTTGAAAATCTTCCCATACTCCTTCCAAACTTTGTATTTTGCTCATGCATATTACCGTCTTATCACATACTTGGATGAATCTAGCTAGGAACTCTTCCGCTTGCTTTGAAATGCCTTCGATCCATTCCTTCACTTCCTGATTTGTACTCCTCATTTCTTCATAACTATCAAATGATTCTTGAGGAATAGACATTGGTGAGACAAATGTAGAATCCTCTTGCCTCATTGAGTTCATCAACTGTTGTATGAGCTCTTTCAACCTCATGTTTTCCAATTCCAACCTTTCTTTCTTTTCTTCAATTTTGTCCATCCTTGCCTTAATTGCCTTGGTAGTATCATGGGGTTCTTGAAAGTCTTGTTTCTTTGTTGATGGTCCAAGGTCAAGTGTCTTGATTTCATAGTCCATCAGAGTGATTTCTTCTCGACTTATCAACCATTTGCACTAACACCTCAAGATGAGTGATCCTTCCCTGTCTCTACTAATTTGAGAGAATTTCTTAGCTTTCTTTTATTCCTTAGTTTTACCAATTCAAGCTAAAAAATCATCTATATCTTCAATTGGTTGAATTTCCTCCACTATTGTCTTTTTTCAAGTTGTTTTTCAACCAATCAGAAACCATGGATAATTCCATCCCATCTTCAAGCTGAATATCATCATTAAGTCCTCTCAACATTGAAATGATTTCCTCATCGACTTCCTCATTATGATTGGGATCGTTGGATTCTCCCAAATTTTCTTCTATCTCCTTTTCAAAATGACGTATGGTTGAAGAAGTTGAACCTTGCTTTTGCTCATGATGTACTAATTGTGGTGATTTGTGCTAATCATGATCACCTTGAGATAACATCTTTGTCTCGGATTCCTGCCTTGATTCATTTCCTGTATTATGTGTATCAATCTCTCTAATGGATGAAGTGCTCATTGTGGATAAGTGGTATTGGATTTTTGCTTCTTATGCCTTGATTCTTGACTAGCAACTTCCTTGTCTTTCACTTGTGAACTTTCAGCCATTTCCTTCCTCTTTCTAGAAACTTAAATTTCTCCTTCACTATTTACCTCTTCATTACTCTTCATTATTTCATCTTCTTCAGTGCAAGATTCAACATTTTCTATTCTTCCATATGTTAAAGGAGTACCTTGTTTCCTTAGCCTGTTGATTTGCTGGTCCACCCATTCCCTTGAGTAATCAATCACCTCTCTCATCAACGTGTTTAAATCTGCTATTTCTAGTTGTGACCAACATGGTGCCGGAACAGGTTTATCCTTCTCTTGTTCATATTGAGGATGTATGTGGTTCCCACTGTCTTTCACTTGATTAGGAATTGAAAAGAGATCACACTTCCTCATGAAGTCGACGGATATTCTTGACCACAATTCATTAGCTAGGTTTGCCCAATAGTCCTTGTTGACGTGTGTTTTGTACACAATCATACACAGAATAAAATACCCAAAGGCATCTTATCCTCTCTTGAAAAAAGCCTCTAACTGCTGAAGATTCGCATGAAGGATCAGTTAAGATGACTCCAATGTTCTGGTTAGTAGGGTCTCTACGTGTGGACAAGCACCAGTGGTATGATGTGATTTGTTGTATCCTCAAGGGGTCTTACGCTCCGAAAGCCTAAAATTTTACTAAACTAAGAAGCTTTTCAAAAAATAACAAAAGGATAGGGTTTTGCAAGAAGTCTAATCTAATCTAACCCTAAAAATGACTTCATGTGGACAAGACTTGGCAAGATTCTACCAACTTCAATTTCGCCATAAAATAACAACTCAATTGAAATTGATGCGATCTTCTAAGGTAACAAATGGTTCTTCAACACATCAAAGATCAAAGACACTACCACGAAGGTACATATCCAAGATACAATAACGATTGAAGGTTAAGTGATTCGAGTATTCTCCAGTCGACCACGCAAGGCGTTCCTACAATCAGCAAGAAGCTAGTGGTTTGGAAAGCGAATCCCACCAAAGATCAAGTCCAACACTTTGCCCTTCGAATTAACACACTACTTTGATTGAGAAATGATTCAAGGAAAATGAACAACCATGAAGATAGCCAAGAGAATTGCAACAAAACACCATAACTTCAATATTTCATTGATCTCAAAGCCATCATGTACAACAATTGTTTGAATTCTTTCTTCAAAGCTCAATCTTGCTACAAAAGTAAATTGCTTCTAAACTCTAATCTCTCTAATCTCTTGACTATCTCTATTCTCTATTACATTACTATTCAAATGAAATGAAAAATGAGGGTATAAATAGCTTCCTCAATTGCATTGTATGGTCCAGATTGAAAGTAGATCAACGATCAAGATCATGACACCTAAACCCTAATTAGGGTTTGTTACAAATGGCCTCCTTTTTACTGAACAATATTAAATGCATAGCCAAATATTAAATTTGGCACAAAAACCTAGGAGACATAAACCAATGACAATTAAGGTGCCATGTCATCTATAACAACCTATCATCTAGAATCTTATTCCCTTTCCAATTCTCTTTTTTAGCATATGCAATGAATCTTGATACGATTCCTTCGATCTCTGCAATTGGAATCTCGGGAAGATTCTTCATACTTTCTTCTAAGTGAATGACCTGATCAAATGCATCTAGAAGAGCTGCGTCCCATGAAGTTTCAAGTTCCTTTGTTCTTTCAATCAAGAGCATGGTGGCAAACATCTGATCATATTGCTCGTCTGTAACATTAGCGTCCTTACAAAAGATGACCATGATTCTATCCTCTAATTCCTGCATATCCACATCTGTCTCGATCTCGATCCTTCTGCCAAGAATGGTACGTAGTACCTCAAATACTTTGTCCTGGATCGGATTGATCACCTCCTCCACTTGGCTACATCTAGTACTGATGTCCTCAAAGAAAACACTCTTCATATGGAGTAAGGTTGACCACTGAAGCAAACTGTGAGGTCCTCCATCCATGATCTTTTCTTGCGCTAAGACCTTCCTTGATGTGTGTCTAATGACTTTCAAGACAGGAACGATAACATCTTTGGTATGAGCGAATGCGGCTACTGTTATCATCAAATTGTGGATTATCTCAAGAACCTGGATAGCTTGATGAATAATCTTCATCATCCTTGTTACAAACTCTACGGCAACTGTATGAGATTTATCCATCCAAGTACTCGTACGCTGGACCATATTCCTGAATCTTTCTGCCCCATTAATTGATTGAAGTGGAAGTGCTTGCACTGGTGATCTAGCTGGATCCTGACGTCCCAAAGGCTCATTGAGATGACTGAAATATGTCCTCCATGCACCGACCTCTCTCTCAAGCTTTCTATTCTTCTCCATTTCTTCTCTAAGCTTGCCTTTCAATGCCTCAAATGAATCGGTGGCATCATCCAACGTCTGCTCAGCTGTGGATGGTCCTAGCTCAAAAGTCTGTATATCATATTCCTCTGCTAGGATCTCACCTTCATATTTGTCTACTGCCGGTGTAGCTATCTGCAGTTTTCTGGATCCAGTCTCATCTCGAATCATCTTGGACATCTTGGTAGCCTTCCTCTTCTCTGTTACTTCGTGAGAACGTCCAACAAGGCTTTCCAAATCAATTGCATTATCTTCGTCTTCTATCACGATCACCTTGGTTAATCTTTCCTTCAACCAATCTGGGATAGCTGATCTTGTCTCTTGAACTTGAATTTCCTTATGTACTACTTCTTCTTCTCTGGGAGGAGATGTTATTTCGTTGCCTTCTCTATCTTCATCTAGCTCATAATCTTGGAGAGATCCATCTGGTGACCCTTGCGGTGCCTGTCCTTCCTCCTGCCTATCATTCTGTACCATCGACTCCATGGATTCTTCCACTTGAAGTGTCCTTTTCTCTTGTCGAGAAGATGTGCCAGATGAACGATCTCGGTTGGCCTCTTGTTTCTTCTTGGAAGATTCTCTCTTTCCAGGTCTCTCTTTCCTCTTCGAGCCTCTTGGATGGAGATTGCCTTCACTGGCACATCGAAGGTTACCTTCACCTGAATTTCTAGGATTAGGATTGCCTTCACTCACACTAGCTCCACCTTCGGCTGGTTTCTCTTCCAAAGTGAAAGTCATAGCTATGCCTTGCTCTCTCAACTTCTGATGTTGTACGTCAACCCATCTGCGAGTACAACACAAGACTAGAGCCATCAAAGCATCTAAATCCACGACCTCGGGCTCATTCCAATCTAACCTTATTGATTTGCTTTCTCGATCATAGGATGACTGGATATGTCTGCCACTGTCCTGTGCTTGGTCGGCCACTCTGTAAATCCTGCATTTCCTAATGAAATCCAAAGGCAATCTAGAATGCATTTTTCGTTTCACTTCAAGATCATCTAAGAGATTCATCATAAAATCTTCAATTTGGTACTCATGCTTAAATTTCCTACCGACTGTCTCCTCTAAATGTCCATGTGGATCAAAGCTTTCTCTCAAAGCAAAGGATGAAAAAGAAAACAAGGCTAACTCCTTCTCTGCGTCATCCATGGCTAAAGCATTAGGACATACCTCAACTGAATTGCCCAAAATGATAGGTACCGGAACTCCATTTCCATGTCTGTGTCTGAAAGCCTTCGCATAAGCTGCCAACTGTCTTGTTACCTCAAGTAACACTATTCTGTCTGTCGGATATCTCGGCAACATGTATGGAGGTGAAGGACATCCATGAACTCTGATATAAGTAAACTTCGGAAATTGGATAAACCAAGCACCGTACCTCTTCACTAGTTCCTGCGCATCCTGAGATAATCTGTTGTGAATCCCGCCTTGCAACGTCCTTGTGATGTTCATCGTGAAGGTATCATTAACTAGCTTGTAGTTGCTTCCTGGCGGATGATGCAAGTGGACATAGGAATCACAAACTCTGACCTCGCCGGGTCCTCTTCCAATCACTCCTCTATGAGGTAGTCCTGCGTACTCAAAACTCCTAATCAAAGCATATATGACGTATGAACTCATGTGGAAGGACTTGGTAGCTTTTAGTCTCCTCAACTGTACGTCCAAGCAATGGCTAATCATTCTATCCCAATGTATGGTACCTTTCCCTTGAACGATCACCTGGATGAAGTAGAACATCCACTTCTCAAAGTAGAAGGCCTGAGGGGCTCCTGTGACTCAGTTGAGCATTGTAATCAAATCTCTGTACTCTTCCTGGAAATCGATCCTATGTGGTGTGTTCGGTACCTTGCTCAGGCGAGGACGACTCTTGAGTAACCAGTTCTTGTTAATGATGCTTAGGCAAGCATCTGGATCATCTTCGTACATTGACCTGGCTCCTTCTATACTCTTGTAGACCATATCTCTGTGCTCTGGAAGATGGAAAGCCTCACTTATAGCCTCTTCTGAAAGATAAGCTAAAGTGTTTCCTTCCTTGGACACGATTGTTCTGGATTGAGGATCATAATGACGAGCACACTCGATCATCAACTCATGGCACTGAACTGTTGGAGGGAAGCCGGCCGCCTTAATGATGCCACTTTCGATTATCCTCCTGGCGACAGGTGATGGCTTGCCAATGTACGGGACCTCTCGAAACTTCTTCGTGCTGAAGTTGCCCAAGTTAGTATCTCCAATGTTGCTCCACTTCGACACGATCTTGGTCTCCACTTCTTCGGTCCTTTGATCTTCCTTCATGAGAGCTGGACGACTGGTGGATGCTCCCGCCTTCGGGGTCGCCATACCTACACAACATTTCATAATAAGTAACTAGATATTGCAATGCATAACATAGATTACATTAATTTTAGGAAACTTCATGATAAGTCTTTGAGTTATCATTTCCTAAAAAACGATTGAGCTATTGAAATTCAAAATTTCAAAATTCAAAATTTAAGCTATGACGATCTAGAATTAAAATTAAAACAATAAAACCATATCGCCATACCTCACTAGAGAACTAACTCTAGAATGCAAAATGAATAAAATCGCCTAGGCAAAATTGACGTTAGATAGCCTTCAACGTGATCTTCAAACAAACGTCCTTCTTATCAACTTCGCCACCCTTGGAGTCTTTGACGTATTCTTCAATTTCTTTCGCCTTAATTCAAACTTCAAGTTCGCACTTCCTTGCTTGAAATGAAATTCGCACCACCTTGAATACAATTCGCACCTCTTTGGATAGAAACTCGCACTTCTCCTTTATGAAATTCGCTTCCTCATTGCATACTCCAAATCGCATATAAGAGATGATAAATGACAATGTAAAAATGAAACTTTCACCCTCCCTTTATAAGCGCTCAACTCCATTTACCTCTAGGCCGACTTTTTGCAAAATATAGCAATTAAAATGGATTTTTTAAATAAATAATAAAGGCCGACCTCACAATCCAAGCGCTTCATTTAATTTTTTTATTAATTAATAATTAATTATTAAATGCCATCGTTTTTTTAATTAATAAATTCGATTTTTTCACAAGGCAAAATAATAATTAATTAATGATCAAGCGCAATACTTAAATGCTAATTTAATTGAATTTTCAAACTTTATCGATTTTTTAGCATTTAAATAAATTCAAAAAATGTTTGCTTTGGGCGCCAAAATTTGAAGATGAAAAATACAAACCTCATCGCCCTGGTCCCTGGCTGAGGGACAGGAGCGATCTACCATTTTAGTCTCGATCCTTGTACTTTTGACGTTCAAAATCTTCATTCCTACGTTGAAATTGCCATTTTCGTTGAGTCATTCGAGCTTGATTGACTTGCTTGTGTGAACGAATGCCTCTTATGACCATTATCGCCCTGGTCCCTTGGAAAGGGACAGGAGCGAACTTCATAGTTTCTCCTTGATCTTGCTTTTTAAATCTCAAATCTCCATAATAAGGCGAACAATAATGTTATTTCTTCATTCCATGCTTGTCTCACTTGACTTCTACAAGGCGTATTTGATGTTTGGAGGATTATCGCCCTGGTCCCTTGGTGAGGGACAGGAGCGAACTTTGTGTCCTGGCTCAAATTTACAAACTTTTGATCTTTGCCTCTTGTTCATAGTCTTCCAAATGGCGTCCTTGACCTCGTGCGACCCTGCCTTGTCATGCATTTGAAGGAACATGAAGGTTTTAATAAAAATCGCTTTGGTCCTTGTCCAAAGGACAGGAGCGATATAGCTTCTTTGTACAAATTGGTATTCATTTGACGTTTAAAACCCTTGTATATCATCTTGTTAAGACGCCTTAGACCTTGTGCGACCTCGCAAAACCTTGACTTGGCATGAATTTTGCATGAATTGGCAAATATAGTATATATCGCTCTGGTCCCTTGGAGAGGGACAGGAGCGAATTTCAAGGTTTTGAGCTCGTCCTTGCCTTCTTCAACTTGCTATTACCTTCATTGGGTAAAACGTAGTCCCTTAATCCTTCTTGGTCGCTTAATACTTGGTAAACTTTCAAAATCTAGGCCTTTATAGGAATTTCGCTCTGGTCCCTGCCTGAGGGACAGGAGCGAACTAGGGTATTTGGTGCAAAATCCTTCATTTTGGCGGTCCTTGCAACTTTGTTCTTCATCGAGATGCCTCAAAACGCCTTCACCACCCTTGTACTTCGTCTCGGAGAGGTTTAAACTTAGCAAAAAGGCAACATAATCACCATATCGCCTTGGTCCCTGACTGAGGGACAGGAGCGATTTTGCTCTTGTAGGCTTCATCTCACTTCGCTAACTTCAAAAATTATCTTAAATGGTCTTGTAGCGCTCCGTTTCACTTGTCCATGCCTTGGAATTCATTGTAATTTGGCAAGAAACTTGTCTAAGGTAAAAATCGCTCTGGTCCCTGACTGAGGGACAGGAGCGAACTTGGGCATTTGGGTCCCTTGTTGATGTTTTGTAATCTTCAATTTCTCTTCAACGGGTTCAATTCACCTCCTTTCTTGCCTTCAAACCTAAGACTTGCTTGATCTTTGCCCAAAACATGCATCATGAAGAATTTCGCTCTGGTCCCTGGGAGAGGGACGGGAGCTACAATGGATTTCGCCCTGGTCCCTGACTGAGGGACAGGAGCGATTTTGCAATTAGGTCCATTTTTCTTCATGTTTGTGCCTTCAAATTATATTCAACAGGTAAAATGCACCTCTTTGGACCTCTTCAAATCGTCAAGTTGTTAAAATCCTACAAGGACAAAGCAATATTTGATTTTAAGCTCCGGTCCTTCACTGAGGGACAGGAGCGATTTTGACTCCTGGGGCATTTCCGTGTTCGTGAAATTCTTCAATTTATATTCAACGGAACGATCACGCCTTTCTTTATCATTTCCAATTCGAAATTCATCTTGACCCTGCAGGGATAGTAAGATTTTTGAAAATGAGCTCCGGTCCTTTACTGAGGGACAGGAGCGATTTTGCTCCTACAGGCCAAAATATCATGATTTTACAAGTTTAATCACTTCACAAGGCAAAAACAAATCATTCCCCATGCCCAGGATCAAAAATCAAAAAACTCAAAATTTGGTCAAAATTACTCAATTGGATAAAATTCACATTTTCACCATCAACACTTAGACAAATTAAGACTCCGCATTCAAAATTCTAATTGAAGATAGACCATTCTGGCGAATTCATTTTATTCAAAATTGCATCCTACGAGAGGAAGCTCAAAAAGCTCTCAAGACTGACTGGACTCTGGCCTGAAAATGTCAAAACGGGAACCCTAAGGCTTGACCCTAAATCCAGACAACTGACAAACTACCAAAACCCTAAAAAGAGCAGAGAAAAAGAACAAGCAGAACGAGCAAAAAGAGGGGGTCCCCATTTTAAATGGGGCGATGTGTGAAATGGTCACAACAGTCCTCTAGATCGATTCTATGCTTGTATCTCTTTCCTTCAGCTATGAGGATCTTATGAGAAGGACCAAAGTGAGTTCTAGACTTGTATGTTCCAAGTTGATGGAATTGCAACCCTGTAGCCGTTTCTACTACCAAAGTTGTAAGGCATATCCCTAACATTTTCCCAAGTGTGATAGGGAAGTTTACACCGGGTCTATGCTTCTCTTTCTAGATGGAGTCAAACTCAGACAATTGTCTCACTATCTCAAGCAACACCAATTTATCTGTCAAATACCTCAAAAGTTTATAAGGATTATATGAGCATCCTTGAATCCTTATGTAAGTGAAGATCAGGAATTGAATAAACCACGATCCGTACTTCTCTATCAATGCCATCACTTCCTTGGATAATCTTTTGTGTAATCCACCTTGTAACAAATGAGTGAGATACATTGAGAACATATCATTCACTCTTCTATATTGTCCTTTCTCATGCAATTGCAGCTGAGGATAGAAATCATATACCTTGAGTTGAACTCTCCTACCTCCCACTTCACCTTTGCATATCAGCCCTTTATGTTTTATATGCCTAGCCAACATGTATACTATATAGGAACTCATATAAAATGTCTTTGTTCTTTCTAAGTTCCTTAGCTGAATATACAAGTTGTCACTTATCATCTTTGTTCAATTTATCATTTCCAATCCAGCTGAAATCTCCTCTGTGAAGTAGAACGTTCATGTTTCAAATAGTGAGCCTTGAGGAGCCCCCATGATCCTATTCAATAGGAATATCATATCACCATGCTTGGAATGATGTCTCCTTGGTTAGCTGACCCATTCAATGTTGATGAGAGTCATTCGTGCATCCGGCTTCTCAAACATTGCCTGAGATTCCTCATTAGTTTGAGTTAGCATTCCTTGATGATAAGGGATACCAAATGTTTCCCTTATTGAATCTTCATTGAGGAACACAAGTACCATTCCTTTAGGTGTCTTTATAGTCCTTAATTGTGGATCATAATATCTAGAACACTCAACTACCAATTCATTGCATTGCACTGCTAGTGGAAAGCCTGCTGCTTGACATATCCCATTCTTCATCATGTTGGCTACGAAAGAGGATGGCATTTGATTCCTCGTTCCATACATCCCTTGCTTGATCTTGGCCATATTTAGCTGCTTGAAGTTGGTATCTCCAACTTTCTTCCACTTAGATGACATTTGAGATTCTCGATAGAATCCTTCACGCACCTTCTTCATTTGTGTCTTCCTAGCAGCAACTCCTAACTTTGATCCTGACATGATCCTGTATGAAGCACGAAATTAATGACCTTAAAGAGCTATTGAAATGCTAAGGATAATCAATTTCAAGATTTCCTAAGTTCTAATTTTACCTATAAGTTCAGAATTCAAATCCTAAGATCAAAATTCAACATTAAAAATGACACTTCAAGGAAACATGCTTGATAATACCTGAAAATGAAAATTCTCACAAATTTCTCCTGGAAAAGTTCTGATTTTAACTCAGATTGCTAAATATTTGTCCTAGAATTAAATTTTTCCCTCTTGGTATAGGACGACCTGGGCTTTGATCTTTGATCAGCCCTCTTGAATTCCTCTTGGAACAATTAATCTCCCACAATTCGCCTCTTAATACTGAATTTCTTATGCTGGCTGTGGCTTTAAATATCTTCTTTCTTTTTATGCGAACTGGTTATATTCTTCTTCTTAAACAAATTTGAAATAATTCCCTTGGATGAAAATTTAGAAGAGCAGATTTGAGTTTGGTTTTAAATGAGCGCTTACCTCCTTCCTTATATATGTCTGATCATCAACAATTGCATCCCTTCATTACCTTGCAAATCTGACCTGCATTTACAAACGTTTTGTGTTTGCTTGAAATTAATTAAAATTCGTATTTGCTTTGGACTTAATGATTGGGTTGGCATTTTCTCCTTTCATGCGATTTAAATAATGATCAATTAATGTGTAGCGCTTGCGGTTTTTAATGACAATTTCAAGGTGGAAATTTGATAGCCATAGGGACAGAATTTATCCTCATTTCAAGTTGATTTGTTCCTATGAATCTGTTCAAATTCTTTTCAATGCCTTGAAGAGTGGAAATTCGACCTCCATAGGGACAAATTGATCCTTATTTTTGTCCTTACTTTTGACGTAACCCCCCCCCCCCCCCTTAGGTAAGTTGATTTTTAGGCTTGTAGTGGAGAATCAAACCTCATAGGGACAAAATGATGCCTATTTTGCTTAGTGGAGATTCGACTTCCATAGGGACTAAATGGATTTTCAACATCAATTTCTTCAATTCAAACCCTCAGGAGTGGAAAATCAACCTCCATAGGGACTTTTCATCTGTCATCACATAATTTACATTAGCTTGCAACCACTTGGACAACTTAGCATTCTAGATGACTTCCTTGCAATTCGACAGTTAATTGACAACTTTAATCTTGATACAACACCCTCTCAAAAGCAAAGGTTAAAACCAAATAATTATTGCAACGCCAAGACAATCTAAGCAAAAGATCTACCTAAAAAGCGAAAAAAGTGGGGATCCCCATTTGCAATAAGGCGGTGTGTGAAAATATCACAACACTTGGCTCATATGTCTCTCTTTATCCTGACTTGCCCACTTAACGTTGCTAAGTCTTGTTTGAAATCGGACATTTGTCTAGTCTTGGTATCCAGTCGGCAAGATTAACAAGCTTTTGAACCTTTTCTTTCGGTTCATAGGTTCAAGAAATTCTTGACCGCCCGACTATCCTAAATGCATATGCCTTTGTTGCCAGTCTTTTGTACTCTATGAGTCTCTATGGTCGGTCGGTCGAGAGATATTGGAAGTTGTGCACCCTCGCCAACATGGTTCAGCAGTTCAACATTTTACCAACCACCGAACACAAAGCATTTCCAACCCTCGAGGTGTTGTCCTTTCGTGACGTCAATCAATCTAGTCTAATAATAGCCATTAGGTGGTCAAAGGCATGCGAAATGTGTTAACACAATTTTCAAGAAAGAATGCAATGCCATAGCCATCAGAATTAACTGCAATTAATGCCTAGATCCTTAAAATGGTTGCCATCTTTCTAATTTCATTTCGTCAAAAGCATGCAACAGCAACAACTCTGAGTTTTCTAGGACGGGAAAGAGGTTGCAGAGAAGCAAAGAGACAGATTAGAATCAATCTATCCCAGTTCTTTTACTCCCTCTCTTTTTAATGTAAGCACTCTTTCAAAGCGAGTTGTTTCGAAAGCTTTAGTGTTTCGCTCATGAGTCTGTGTAATACAATCCCTCTGAGTCTTTTTGCAAACTCACCTACTGAACTCTAGTACTACAATATTTCTGGTTGATAGTTTATTGTGCTTGAAATCCTGGTCCTCTCTAATGTCACCAAAAATAGAAGACGACCTTTATGGTATAAAGGATACAAATATGGGAGACACATGCCTTCAGGATCTCCTGAGGAAAATGCAGCATGAAAATATCTCTCCTATTGATTCCCAGAAAATTCGAGCTCATGACAGCTATAATTACAAGAGTTGATTCAAAAACTGTCGCACAAGCTTCGAAAATACCAAACCGGGACCGATTGGTGGATGTATTCACAGAAAGGGGATGGAATCATTTTAGTGAGAGAAAAGACATTCGGCCATTGTAATTAATTAGCTTTATTTTGCAAGCTTTGAAAGGATTTTATTCCATCTCATAAACTATAGGCTCTGGAGGGCCATTACCTTTAAAATGGCTGTCCTTAAGAAGCTGTTATCGTTTATGACAGTTATTAAGACTTGGCTAAAAATTAGAGTGGGGAGTACCTCTATAGGGGATCCTTCTTTTTACTGTTTTTGGGGAGGTGTTAATGTAATTACTTAAGGGACAATCAGTGAGAGCTATCTGAATAGGTTTCTGAAAATCATGAACTTTGTGTTATGGTTGATGAATGGTTTATTCTTATTATGTTGAATGCATCACTGTTTGGATAATTTCTTATCGTCTTTAGAAGTGATTGAAATTTTATTCATGCATGTGTCATGGATGATTCATCTTTGAATGGATATTATAACAGTGATTTAATTGGAAGTTGTTGTGATCTGTATATTTCAGTATAGAATCCTTGCATTCTATCTGTTTCTAAATTTAGTTGTTATTATTGCCTTTTAAAGCTTTCTAGTTAAAAGCTACACCTTTCATTTGCTTTCTGGTTAAAAGCACGCATGGTTTTCATTCATTGCATATTATTAGAAAGTAGTTGCACCTTGTAAAATAAGCAGAGAGCAGATATGAAATATCATTGTATCTGGCTCAACTGGTAGTTTCATTTGTCATTTGTTTGGGCGTGAAAATACAGAGTTAAGTGCCTACGCCTTTTTCTTAATTTAAAAATGTGCTGTTTCTTTTTAAAAACCATGCCAAACGCTGCTGGGCCGTAGCAGACAGCTACCTATCCCCTGCCCAAACCAAAACATTTCCTGAAATAGGCACAAAAAGGGGACGTGGAGGGGGCATTTCCTAGGCATCCCCACATCCCAAAAACATCCCCTATAGGAAACAAGGCTTTTGGGAGCACTATTTATTTATTTTTCCTTCATTTAAGTTTCCTCCCCATTCTCCATTACCCTTTTCTGTTCATTTTAATTTTTAATTTAAAATTTTTCCCTTTTAACTTTTAATTAAATATATCCCTAACCTATGCCATTTTCCCTTCTTGGTCTCCTTAAATCTTGTGCCACACAAGTCATTTTGCCTCTAAACTCCTACCTCTAGATGGCCTCCTGTGAGCATAATCTTTCCTAAAAAATTGACTCCTATGACCTAAAGGACCTCTCAACCTGTGTTTCTTTGTACGATGACTACTTCATGTATAAATACTCCTTGTAGTAGTGCAGTCAAAACTGTTATCCTTGTATACAAATTTTGCTCTGGATTTATCATAGCTGTTGCTGTTTTTATGTAATTTCAATAACAATAATCCCAAAAGAGGTCTTATTCAGATCTACATTTGCTAGGAAATCAGAGATCCATCTTAAAGCTATTAGAAAGAAAATCCCGAGTTTTAAAATTTCCCCTTAGTCTAGTAGGTAAGAATACATGCTAACACACAATATTTCCACTTATTCTGCTCTGTATTTCGCATTCTGAAAAACTGATCTTTAAGAAACTACCTCAATATACTTAACACACAAGGTTAACTTGTAAGTGTACTATGGAGACAATATACAAACGGCTGTAACTATAAATCACACATTATATCCACATCATCCCTATGCAGTTGTAAATTCACTAAGCTGCACTATATGAAACTGAGAACAGGATACTTAGAAAATCATAATACAGAACAATAAAAAGAAAGTACCAGTTCTTGAGCTGTGAGGTTGTAAGGTCTGGACTACCCTGAAATAAAATAAAAAGAACCTTCATCACCCAGCTATATAATCACCCTATTACATTAAACTACATGTAAATTGAGCTAATAATAGGAGATTATTTAACGACATACAGCTTGAAACCTCTGAGATTTGCATTTGAATTTGTGCGTAAACAGTTATACTTACATATTCCCTGAGTCTTTCTGTCCACAATTGTAATAAATGTGCACTTCGCTGCATTTCTGGTTCATCCCGGAGAGCAGCCTCAATTAAAGCTATTTGCTGCTCATTCATAACATTCCGTTTTCTTTTCTTTGGTTGTTTGTCCTCACTAATGTTGGTATCAACCCTCTCTGTTGCTTGTGCCATCGATCCAGCACCTTCATCCTCCTTTTCACCATCAACACGGTTTTGATTTTCTCCAGTTTCCCTTGAAGCATCTTGGTTGTAAAAGTAGACCTTGTCCATGGCCATTGAATTATCTTCATTTCTGATTTCAAGATTCTTATCATTGTGATCAATCTCAGGAGCACTTTCTACTTCACTTCTAGTACTACTGTTTATAGCCTCCTGGTTCTCATCTGGATCTAAGATTTCATTCTTAGTACTTGCTTGTTCAATTTCCATCTCCTTGTATTGATCTACTTCTTGAATATCAACTTTTGTCTCCTTAAATTGGGCCACTTGAAATTGAACATTTACCATTTGGGAGATAGCATCGATATCATCTATTTCATTATTTTCTTCAGGCTCCCTCTTCACATTTTGCAAACTTGAGTTTTCATCTACCATTATTCCTTCTTGTTTTCTCTCAGTTGATGGTCCACATCCTCCAGTGCTAACAGCTTCCTGAAAAATACAATTTGGCAGATTATGCATGAAAGTGAAAATGTTAATGCAAACATCAAATTTTCTGAGTAAATTTTGTGAAAAACATTAGCCGCTAATGATAAATGTCACCTCAGATATCTGGCGGACATCTTTCTCCGAGACTTCATGAGCAGATGGCTGATTCTCAATATCTCTGTCAATCGAAATTCCGGTGGTTATCTGATCTTTTTCATCAATTTCAGGACTATTGTGAGATTTTGTATAGCACTCATATGGCTGGTGCTTCTCAAATGTGACCTTGAACTTGTTATCATGCTTTTCTCTTAAATATTCAACCATAGGTTCCTCCTGTAAATGAAAAATACAAAATTGTACTAATTAGACAAAGCTAAACTTGTATTACCTAGTCAGGGAGGATGGGAAAAGTACTAGTGTCCATAAAAAGTGGTTATAACATAAAATTTGCATTTAGTAGATTGAAATTCCTTTTTTGAAATGTATTTTAAAAAATTCTCACCTGAATAGCACCATTTTGTGGCTGTCCAGGACATATTGATTTATGCAACTGTAGAAGGAACTCACTGCAAAGACATATAACCAGCCAACAGCAAAAATAAAATGAATTGTTATCTAAACCTTGACCATCATCAAAGTGACGGAACAATTAAAATGTGTTTATTTAACACTAATTAGTAAATAACAAATTGATACGTATATGGTCCAACTATAGTCATATTAGAGAGTAGTTATGAAGAATGAAAACTAATGAAATTAGTATACAGAGTTGCAACTTCCTTTTGATAAAAATAACATAAATTTATTTAGAAAGCCAAATACATAATGATAAACCAAATAAGAAATATTCTAGAGATGTCACATGTAACCATCCAGTAGTCTTTGAAACTGATTATTTTTAAATGAATCATTAAAATAAAGTTTTAAATACATTTATAACTTTACAAAATATTAAAACTTTATATAATAACAAAAGATAACTAAGGCTGAGGTAGTGATGTTGGTCCACATTGGCTCCATCCACCTGAGCTTGAGCTTACTGTTGTACTGCCGCCCAAGCTTTGTAATCATTTAGAGATTGTATCATGGCATAGATTCCTTCATGTTGAAGAGTGAGCAGATTCTGAGTCTTGAGTCTCCATAGGGCTTTGTTTGCACGCACAACATCAATTCTAGCAGAAAAATTTGTCGGATGGCCATAATACCAGGTTAACACTAAATCTATTCTTGCCAACTTCTTCAAGTTCGCTTTGTTAAAAGTTTTTTCGTATAAGAAAACACCAATTGTGTTTTGTAATTCACGTTTCAACTCATCCACAGTGGTGTCTGCAGTATTTTCATTTGTTTTGAGTTCACATCCAACATCTTTGAATTCTTAATGATATCTGCTTGCATTTGACTGCATTCCCTCAACAACTTGTTTTGTTCCTTAATATTTTGTTTGAGGAAGGTGTCTTTCCACTTGAAACTTTCCTTCCACATTATGCATTTGGTATCATTAGCATCAGGAACAATTTTATTTTTTTTGCAGCTTTATCCATACCCGTGTCAATAATTTCTTAAGTCCTTGTTCTATATGTAGTCATGTAGCCTCTTCTTGCTTTGCCTTGGCTATTTGTGTACTGCCACCATTCCTTACTACAATCAGATTGTTATATACTCTTCTCAACTTCTCAATGAAGGGAGGTTCCTTAGCTTTCAAGTCTTTAATCCATTACTATGTAGTTCTACCAAAATGGCTATCCTTTTGTACTTTGCCAACCATTTCTTTCCAGGTCTTAGATTTGGATCAAAGGAAGCCTCTGATGAACTAACAGGCTGTGCAGATGAATCTACCAATGATCTCAAACAACTAATAAGCAGTTCTACCACTTCCTTCAATTCATCTTTATCTTGCTTGTCCTTTTCTATCCTCCTTACTAGCCTAGTAGCAGCCACTTGAAAGTTATGAACATCTCCACCTCTGCTCAGAGGCCCCAAATCTACCTTAATCAAGTTGTAGTCAGCTATAGTAGCCTGACTGGGCTCTTTTTGTACTGATGGATGTGCAATTTCAACAAATAAATTCTCTGAATTTTCATCCTCCATGAGCCTAGAGGTGGTCTTCAACATTTTGGGTTTAGGGGACCTTTGCAGAAGTTGTCTCACAATGTTATCCTCTGGTAGGCTAACGGGTATAGTTTTTCTCTTCTTAGTCAATGTGTTCTCCAACCAAGATGGAGAAGAAGTGGAACCTAAAGCTTGTGATAAAGAATCAAGAGAAAATTGGAGTGCCCTTTTCGAAGGGGGAGTCCTTGTCATATTTTGCAAGTTAAATGGAAAATAAGGAATTCGATCTTTTTCAGGAGTTTTCTCAGAATCTTGTGTAGGAATAGAGGAGTCTATTTCCATAACTTCAATTTCTTGTTCTTGTTCATTTGTCCTGTCCTTAACTTTATCCTTCTTTCTCTTTGTCTTTCTCCGTTTCTTTCTCTTTCTACTCATCTGCTTTAGTATCCTTCGGTGGACCGTCCCCACAAGCCTATTCTGGAGTTTTCTTCTTCTCAGGTGGCTCATCTCCACCTCCACTTCCTTCTAGAGCAGCAGTATGTTGGGTAGGAGTGGGCACCGTTGAGGAAGAAGTTCCTACTGAACTTGAATTGGCTTGTCCTCTGGCCTTTTCCCTCCCTTTGTATAGACTTTTGAAGCATCTGCCTCCCTAGCCAACCAAAATTGTGTTCTTCTCAGAACCACTGCAGTTATTGACTGAAGATCCTTATGCTCTTGGAGGCTCCAGTCTATTGGAACTAGTGGCTGCATTTGGATGTGTGAAATATAGATATGATCACTCAAAACTTATTCATCATCTTCTACGCCATCTATATCCCAACCCCATCTGAATGCTACAATTTGCCTCAAGCTCATTCTCACCCAACTTCTCTTCCTCACTTCATAATCATCTAAACAGTCTACCCAAAAATCCTGTGTGTGGAATATGATGAAATGTAGGGCCAAGCTGCAAATTATTCTTTAAAAAATCTTTACTGTCAAAAGGAAACCTATAATCATCATGAGTGGAGATGAAGCATTTGATCAAGTCCCTTTTAATGTTAAGGGCACCTGACCGAGACTTGCATGAGTAATATCAAAGCCAGATAGGGAATTGGACACCTGCTTTCTCTCTCTAAGCACATCTTTTATTCACTTATGAAACTTTGCCTACAGATCTCAATCAAAATAAATTTATCCTCTACATACTTAGGCAATTTAGAGACAAACCATCAAAACTACCTACCCTAATATAGGTGAACTTTGTAACTACATAAAATAGCTTCCATAGTGTTTTACTAAATGAATGGCCTCAAGGGAAATTCTTTGGCCCAAATGTCCTCATAGCTCTCTAACCAGCCTCATGGTAAATACATCTTTCACCTGTTGGAAACCTGAGTTGTGTTGTGTTGTCATTGATGTCAACATGTCTTCTATAGTCATTGATGTTTAAGTAAGGGCGGTGTAGTGGAAGTTTCAATATGCAGGAAAGAGAATTTATTAACTATTATTCTTGAGTTGTCTTGTAGAGATGTTGAAGTGTTTCCAGACGGTTGGTGCACTGGAAGTTTCAATATGCAAGGAACAATATTTAATGTCCCAATGGAAGAATGCTTTGCATTCCTCTGATATGTGAAGATTATTGCTATGGCTCTGAATACAATATTTATGATTTGTGTATATTGCACTATCAGATTTGCAGGTCCTTTGTTGCTCAAAATGTAGAATTGGTTGTTGTTGTCTCTAACAATAAGGTTGTTTGTCAAAACAAGTCCGAAGAATGCCTAGTGGCTTCCGGATATGTGGATTCAAGTGTTGCGATTTGGAAGACTTATTCATGTGGTTTGTGCAGTGTTCCGATTCACTTTTTAAGAGATGATTTGATTGGCAAGTGGAGTTGTGACGTTTTGAGTTTTGGTTTGTTAGCTAGTCTAGTTTGTGGTTGACATTGGTGATGTATCCTACTTGGATCATATTCTTTTGGTCCAAGTTTGCTTTGGAGAATGATTTTGGTTAGTGTTTTGGGTCTCACCCTAGCATGTGGAGATCCACATTGTGTAATTTGCTTTGGAGGATAGTTTTGGGCCGACTGGTTAACATGCTTTAATGTCAATGTACACATTTCATTTGAAGTCGACTTTGGAGGATTTGTTAACGTGTGTGGTTTGTTAGAATCAATTTAGATGGATGTGGTATGATGTTTTTGGGTCCTATTTATCTCCTGGAGTGGACCGTAATGGTTGTCATTGATCCAAGTGGCCAAATTTATGTAATATTGTTTGTTTTATATGTGACCGACCTAGTTAAGGGTTTTAATGATTAATCTTGTATATAAAGGAGTGTGGATGTAAAGGTGAAGGTATGGGAGGAGTGTGAATTGACAAGCAGCAGATGTTAATGATTTGCAAGCAGATTTGAAGTTGGAGTTGTGTGAAAATCAATTGTGAAGAGATTTGATGATAATATCTTCTGTATGACAATGTATTATGATAGAATTTGAAGTCAGATGTGATTGACATGATCTTGGTCACTTGGCACAATGATGCAAGGACTATTTCATGATCAAGAGATCCTGTTACTTTCAATTCAGCTATTCCTTTCTCTGTCGGAACAATGAATCTCTTGGCAGTATTTTGTATCTTGCCCTAAGACAGTGTGTTCCACTTCTGCAAGTCATTTGTATCTTGCCCTAAGGTTGTGTACCTTAGTTCTACAAGTCCTCTTAGGAGCAGTGAGTTCCGGATGCAACATTGTAATAAATTATATTCATATTATAAGTTCGATTCTCACCGTGGTTTTTCCCTACTTGGGTTTTCCACGTAAATCTGGTGTTCATGTGTTTGTTGTGCTTTATGCTTTCATGATTTATTACTACTATGATTATATGGTTGAGGTTTAAAGTTTAAAAATCAGAAACTAAGTATTATTAGTGCTCCGAACTAATTCACCCTCCCCCTCTCAGTCATGTGGTGTGTTCAACATCACCCTTCTATACTTGTGATAGCTCTTCTCCAATTGAAGGTTAGGGTAGTAGTTGAAAATCTGGATATGATCATCAAAGTCTTCCACATGCCTAAGTCCAGGCCATGGTCTTGTGTAAGCCAATGCATAGAAAAGGTAGGACATATAAAAAAAAATATTAAGGGCAAAATTAGAAATCATCTAACGAAGTCTATCACTAATTAGGCTTGCCCAATCCAAGTATTGTTGTCTTGCACAAATGATTTGCACAAAGAAGACCATCCATTTTTCAAACTCATGAGCATTCATGTTACCTTTTAGTTTGTGCGGCAAGTTATGATATCCGCAATTTCCCCCTTGAAAGGAGATTTATGCATGTTTTTAGGCAACTAAGACTTGCCTTTCTTCAGAATTGCAAACATTCTCTGGTAATTACATTTCTATAATCCCTTGTCTTTATACTGAAATGCCCCTGTAAAGTTGTGAAGTCAAAATATACATATTCAATACTCTCAGGCAACCTAAACACCCACCAATTGTGGCTCTATCTAGAGTGATTGGTAACTTGCCATCACTCGTTCCAATCTCCCTAGTACTTGGATTATAATGGTTGATGCACTCTAGTACTAAGTTTGTACATTGTACTACAACTAGGAAAGCAGCAACTTCAAGTAGGCCACTCTCTACTACTCTCTATGTGATTGGGTGTTGGTTCAGGTTGTTTAGTATCTCCCTGAACTCTCCTAGGTTAATATGCCCTAACCTCATATCCTCTATCACAAGCAGTGTACTATCTAAACTAGACAAATGCTCATAACCCACATACTTGTATTTAATCTTTACTTGTTTTTAGCTAAGAACTATTCTCTATTGATTTTAGGAAAAATTTGGCAACGTAACACCTAGGTCGTGGCAATTTTTGCTTTGAAAAATTTGAAAGAAATGCTACATATGAGCAATAGCAGCTATTGCTATATAACCAAGTGTGAGAACTTACTGATTTGATGCCTGAGATGTTGCACTAAGAGATAATTCTTCTTTTAATCGTTGGTGGAATTTTGCTTCAATTGTGTTTTCCATGCTCTCCAAACCCCAAATTTAAGTTTGCAATTGTTTAAAATGAGTTAAATTGGGCATTTGCTTTGGTTATATCTTCTACATTCAGTGCAACTACCTCAGCTCTCACAACAATAAATGTAGAGGAGTCAGCCTTGGTTGGTGCCACTTTTCAAATTCACTTATTTAGACAAAGAGTATTGGGCTCAAATTAGGTTGCTTTAATTCCATAATCCCTTTCCTTTCTTTGGATTTGGGTAGCCTTAGATCTTTTTGAAAGTTTCAACTTATGTGGCGGCCGCCAACAACATTGTGGAAATCTTGTCGACTCATGTGTTGGCCATCGACAAAGTTGTGTAAAAATTGTCAGCTTCTGACGGAATTGTCACAGCTCTTTAAACTTACGCCCTTAAGCACTTTCATTTCTTTCTTTCTTTTGACTTTCTTTGCCATCTTTGAGTTTTTGGTTTTATGTTGGGTCCCAACAAGGTTGTGGAAACCTTGTCGACTCCTGACATTGGTTTCAAAACCAAGTGATTGTGCCACTTCTAAAGAAAAGTTATCTTCTTGAAACTTTTTCTTTTTGAAAGAGACCCCTCTTATAAAACCACTGAGTTGTGAAAACCCCGACTACTCCCGAAATGGTTATTGAAACCTTACCTAAGATTGACGCTTAAAAGAAAAAAAACTATTTTGAAAGTTTTGGCATTTGGGAGGACAAAGAACTTGTCGGGTCCAAGATAGGTTGTGAAAACCATGTCGAGGCTCGACATTGATTTCAAAACCAACATACAAGACCAAAAAATAGAGACAAATGATTTTAACTTGAAAAGAACATTTTGAAGACATAACTTCATCAGGGTAAAGGCGGGTTGTGAGAGCCCTATCAAAACCCGACAATGGTTTTGAAACCAAGACAAAAGTCCAACATGGAATAAAATGACTTTAAGTGTTAAAGACCTCTAGACCTTGACTTAGCCATTTGATGAACAAAATGATGGTTTTTGAAATGGGGTGCCAAAAACCAAGGCAACAAGAAGAAAAGACAAAACAAAAGCTACCAAAAAGTGAGAAGGAACAAATCAATAAGAAAGAACCAAAAGATTCTGCCATACAAGTTGAAGGTGAAGGATCCTTGGTGGAGAAAGGTATGCTAGCAACTTCTAAAAAATAAAATGTATGTACTAATGAAGTCAAGAAGAAACAAACATTACAGATTGAATGTAAAATTTCACTAATTAAAAATAATCTTCTAAAATTTGAGCCTCTACCCTATAAAATAAAATTTCAGATTTAACACATTGATAGGCATGTAATTGAAGAAAAAGTTTCTGATTCTAGCACTACAATTCTAAATCACAAAGATGGTTGTATTGAAGTAAATTCCACAGCTAAAGAAGGTACAAGTACAAATTTCTCAGCTACCCCTATGATTTCACCATCAAATAAGAGTGCAATTTATTGCATTCATTCCATCATGGAAGACACTCTAAGAAGGTGGAAAGTGAAAGGCATAATTCATATTGAAGGGGAAAAAGATCCTTTGGTTCAAATTCAAAAGTATCGATGCATAAGGATTCGGGACCTGAGTAATATTTTGCTCAAAAAAAATGCATAAATGGTAGGTTTCTCTCTTCAAGATTGGTTATGCATTAGAGTATGGGATCCAAGCAGGATTCTAAGGCAAGAAAAGATTCATTTTAATAAGTTTAGTATAATTGTTGCTGATAAGTTAAGCAACATGTACACCAAGCCAAGAGGAAGGTCCAAATTGATCATAAATGAGCATGGGGAGAACATTGTAAATGATGATAGAATTCAATTTTACAAACGAACAATGGTTTGTCACCTCATGTTTGATAGTGGCAATGAAACAACTCGGAATTCAAGTAAGCAAATTATTATCATTCAATTTGGCTTCAGATTTGCTATCCAAAAAAATTAGCAAATGCATGTGGCATAATGATTTGCACTAAGTTGGTAAATGGTTGTCTCCTACGCAAAGTCAATGGTATGCTAAATAAAATAACAACAATTGTTTCTTCTTACATTATTCTTTATTCAATTGCTTGTATAGCTAATATTGGCATAATATCCTCCACATGTAATGGGTTGAATTTTTATGGAAATGAAAAGATTAGTGATAAGGGGTACTCCCCTTAAAAACCCAAACACACAACAACAATAGAGAAATAAACAAAAAATACCAAAAAGAAACACCTTCTTTCTATTATCCCAATGAAACGAGAACTACAACATTGAGAAAACTACAAGCTACAACCACATGGACTCAAATGATTACAAAGAAAATCAAATCTGTAAGAAAACCCTACAATTTGGAGCCACAATCTATACTGATGGATCTGTCTCCTTTTAAACCTTAGTTCACCTCTTTATTAGCACCAATAACCACCTTAAAATGTTCTACAGAGTGTAACTTTTCTTCTTTTAACACCAAACAGTTCAGCAGTTCATTTCCTCACCCAAGTGGATTTTTCATTGAAACTTGACTTTCGGTGTCATAACTTCCAAGAGCCATAACTTTTGACTCGAGCATCTGATTTGCTATCATAACATATTGTTAGAAAGCTCATGAAGAGATTTACAACACCAAATACATTTGAAGATCTATTTGTCCGAATTTTGAGTTTGTAACTTCAATGGAAATTTTTCGAGATGAAAACGTTAATATCTTCAAAAAAGTGCAAGACATTGGGATGATTCTCACCAATCATTTTATTTTTCAATTTCACTCCTTGGGGTCAATTTACATGTCCATATTAACCCAAATAGATTAACTTACTAAAAATAGCAGGTGAACATTTATGGTCGTTTCAAGCTTCTAAATGTCCTACATCTCATAAGTGTCATAAGCTCCAAAACAACTAAAGAAAAATACAATATTTTTGGGTGATGTGAGATTGCCCTTACACCACTAAATGCTCCTGCACCAAACACCCAAGGTAATTTGAGAAGTAAACTTGTCACATCTCAGGTTTTTAAGGAAAACCAAAATGGTCAACCTCAGCCTTAGACAACCCTGGTGAATCTTCAACAAGCGTTCCTTTCCACTTGACCAAATACTCTTCATATTGCCTATTTCTTGTGCTTCTACCCACACGGCTATCCAAGACGTCTTCTATCTTCCTCCTTTTTTGAAGTAGTAGTTGGAATATTCCACTGTGCTTCTACTTATTCATCTTCAATGCCTCCAAGATACTCTATCAAATCTGAAATATTAAACACAAGTGAAATGTTAAGCCCACTTGGGAACTCCACCTCATAAGCATTTCCTAAATCATGCTTCTTCAAGATTCTGCATGGCCCAAACTTCTTCATCTGCAACTTATTATATGTTCCTGTGGAAAACCTCTCTTTTATTAGATGGATCATGACTTCATCTCCAGTCTAAAATTCCTTTTATCTCCTCTTTTGATCTACCTTAGCCTTGTACTGAATATTCATATTATTGATATGCTTTCTCACCTCTTCATGCAAATTCTTCGAGTGCTTTGCAAAGACTTCAACTTCAGAACTCTTCTTTTCTCTTTTATCCATCTTCATTAACTCTGAAGTAGTTCTTGGACTACTTCCATATACATTTGGATTGGTGATTTACCAATACTGCTATTGACTAAGACACTCTATCTGTGGTAAAATCAAATCCCATCCCTTGGGCTTGACTCCTACTAAGCATCTCAATAGGTTACCCAAACTTCTATTCACCACTTTTGTTTGCCCATCGGTTTGTGGATGGTGTGTTGAACTTAACTTTAAATCGATCTTCAATTTTTTCCACAATGTCCTCCAAAAATAACCAACAAACATTATATCTCAATCTGAAACTACGCTCTTTAGTGGACCATGAAGTCTCACCACCTCTCTGAAAAATAATTCTGCAAAATGAACATCATTAGTCTTTTTACAAGGGAAAAAATGTGTCGCCTTTGAGAATCTGTCTACTACCACGAAAATGGAATCATGTCCTCTCTGAGTCCTTGGTAAAGCAAAAACAAGATCCATACTAACATCCTCCCATGGACTCTCTGGCATAGAAGCAATGATCGGTAAAAAATCACGATTGATCGCAATTAATCGGGAATCGTAGAGGGTCCCGATTTTTTCCCCGAAAAAATAGCGAAATACGTGTTGACCGTGGGTCAACGATTTTTTCTCGTTTAAACACGATTAATCCCGATTAATATCTGTCGATTAATCAGAAAAAAAATAAAATCGCAAATATTCGCACGAAAACCCTAAAAACACGAAAAAGGCGCCAAAGTTTTGCAGAAAAATCTACAAATGGATGCCGCCTCCCTATTGTTTTTCGTCCAAAGTCTGCAAGTCGAAAATTTGAAGTCCCTATTCGTTATTAATCGGGCTTTCGATTTTCTGAGATTGATTGTTTCTTACGGTGATTGAAGAAGATCACCAAGTCGGACTGTTTCTTACGGTTTAGCGCAGAGGGATCACCAAGCCGCAAGCCAACACTGCATTCACCCAGCCTTCCAGGTATTTACAAATTATATTTTTGTTTTACAAATTTTGTTTTAATAGAATTTATTTAATATTATGTTTTATTTTATTTAAATTCTTAGTTTGTTTTAACAATATATTAAATTTAACTGTTAAATATACTGTTAAATTTAACAGTTAAATTTAATATACTATTATATTAAATTTAACAGTTAAATATATTTAACAATATATTAAAATTTAAATATACTGTATAATAATTTAACTGTTAAATTTATTATACAATATACAGTATATTTAATAGTTAAATATTAAATATACTATATATTGTATAATAAATTTAACAGTTAAATATATTTAACAGTATATTTAAGTTTTAACTATATAATAAATATAGTTTAATTTAATTTATTAGTTTGTCTTATAGAATTTATTTAATATACTGTATAATATACAATATATTAAATTATATTTAACAGTATATTAAATTTAACAGTTAAATATATACTAATAAATTTAATATACTATTATATTAAACTTAACTGTTACATATATACTAAGTCTAACATACTGTTAAATTTATTAGTATATGTAGTCACATAAATCTGTCCACTTAATTAAATGAATATTTAGTATTTATTTGATTATTTAACCATCAATAAATAATTAATTAAATTAATATTTAATTAATTCATCTTAACCCTTTTCTCCTATTAATTAAATAAATTATTCAATTTATTTGATTTAATTCACTTAACCAAATTCAAACCATTAATTAAATAAATAAATCATATTTGTTTAATTAAATCTTCTCTCACATTTAAATAAATTAATATTTATTTAAAACCCCCAAAATCTCATCTCTCACATTTAAATAAATTTACATTTATTTAAATCACCTTTATCCTTCACCCACTTGCATTTTCCTACAAATGCAAGTTGCACAACTATTTTAAATAAATTATTTATTTAAAATCTTATTTATCCTCACCCACTTGAAACCTTTAATGGTTTCCCTTAAAGTCTTCAAACTTAATGGCTTCCCTCTTAAGACTTTAATGGTTTCCCTTAAAGTCTTCAAACTTAATGGCTTCCTTCTAAAGTCTTCTTAAGCCTTTAAAGGTTTCCCTTAAAATCTTCAAACATTTAATGTTTTATCTTCCTTTTTCTCATTTAAATAAATTAATATTTATTTGAAATGCAAATTACACCATTTAATTGAAATAAATGATTTTATTTTAATTGAAAATCCCAAAATTCACCCCACTTGCATTCTCCTACAAAATCCACTTGCAAGCCTAAATCTCTTCTAGATTCTTCTAACCCCTTCTTAATTAGCCTAATCCATCCCCTAAATATTGTCACATTCCTGAGCAACTTGGAGTCACTTCTCAAAGCCCTCAAAGTCTTTGAAAGGCATTTAAGGCTTTAAGTCTTCAAATGGTTAACCTCTAAAGTCTTCCAAACCATTAAAGGCTCTTACATAACCATTTATGGTTAACTCACCTTTTACCTTTGGTTAGAGACTTTCCTCTAACTTAACCAACCTTTTGACTCATGGGTCTCTTCAAAGCATTTATTTCTTTGACTAAGGTAACCATTTAACCCTTGCACATTCATTTATCCCTTGGATAAAAGGAATATCCATTAACCTAACCCTAACCCAACCCCCTAGGGTAACCATCATGTCCCCTCAAGCATTCAATGCTCTTTATCTCTCCTCTCAAGCCTCCTCATGGTGACACTTGTCAACATAGGATTGGGTTGAAAGTCTCACATGGATTGAATATCTTTCAATCCTAACCCTTGTTAAGATTGTTCAATCTTAACCCTTCATTTCCCCATTTTTTCTATAAATAGAACCCTTCTCCTCAAACAAAGAAGGAAGCATTAGAGTATTGTTGTTATACTGGTATTAGCATAGAGCTTTTTCATAGCATCACTATCTACACTTGCATAGCATTTGTTTATCACATCCAACCACCTTGAATCTCCATATGGCATCCATGGCTAGTGCTAAAAGCTGAGAGCTACACTCATGTGGAACTTGGAGAGGAGAGGAACAAGGGAAGAGCAACTATGAGCATCTTGATTAGCATTTGGAGGAGTATAATTTATCTATTCTATGTTTGTATGCTTTCTATTTCATGCTTAATATCTCTCTTGATATGCCTGTTTAGGATAATCTTTTGTTGCTAACACTAACGTTTGTTTCTTGTGCTCTTGTGTGTGTTGTCATCGAACAGATTCTCTAATCCTTTTTGCAGAGCATCTGTATATATTTAACTGGTATATTAAATTTAACTGTATATGAATCTGTTCGATGACAACACACACAAGAGCACAAGAAACAAACGTTAGTGTTAGCAACAAAAGATTATATATACAGTTAAATTTAATATACCTATTAAATATATACAGATGCTCTGCAAAAAGGATTAGAGAATATGTTCAATGACAACACACACAAGAGCACAAGAAACAAACGTTAGTGTTAGCAACAAAAGATTATCCTAAACAGACATATCAAGAGAGATATACTGTTAAATATATATAGTTAAATTTAATATACTGTTAAATATATACAGTTAAATTTAATTGTTAAATTTAACAGTATGTTAGTATATATATGTAACAGTTAAGTTTAATATAACAGGTTAACTAATCAACCCCTAGCCTAAGCACATGTTCAAATAAAATTACTTATTTAACTAATTAACTTAAATTTACTAGTATAACTAATTTGAACATTACTTGAGACAACAATTTACTTCAATCTTCGGATAAAATTGTAATAACTGAAGTAGTATGAAATCTAGTCCATGTTCTAGAGACCAACTTTTGAATCTTTCAAATACAATGTCATAAGCTGCACTGTATTGCATTTTATAATGTGTTCGCATTTTCAAGATGGAAAATGCAATGCAAGGAACATTTCAGATTTGTTACTCTTCTTTCATAGTTCCTGTCATCCAACTGAATTTGTCTTACTATATTCTTAAAATATATACTGTTAAAATCGAAAAATCTATCTAACTATACTGTTAAAATGTGTCTAAAATATACAAGTACTCAGAAAGATATACTAAATATAAAATATATACTGTATATATTTTACTGTTGGACAGAAATTTGTCTTCCCAAAACGTATAATTTAACTGTATATAAGGTTAAGAAGAATGTATTGCTGTTTCTAGTGGGTCTGAAATTCTTCTTCAATGGCTTTATTTCCCATGTATTGAGCAATGATTGAAGTATACCATTGGTGTAAATTTGAAATTCAATTACATTTAGGTTTCCAATTTCCTATGTCAATGTAATTAAAATGCAATTATTATACACAAGCCCAACCCTAGATCCCTCAAAAGTTTAAGACTGAGTGTAATGTTTTTACAGATCTGATTCTTGATCAGAATGTCGCGTTAAAAAGACTTTGCGTGGACACATTGCATAGCAGTTCCTGGTAGCACGAAGATCAAGTGCAATTGGTGTCTAGAAGAGATCAGTGGTGGAATTTATCGTTTCAAATGGCATTTGTCCAAAGAATGAGGAAATAACACCATGATATGCAAAGCATGCCCTGCAAATGTCTCGTATCAGGCAAAGCAATCTCTTGTCGGGATTGCTGAGAGTAAGGTCAAAAAAGGCAAGAATTGGGGTTGAACTAGGTTCTAGTTCTGCAGATCCCAGGACGACCCATTTGGGTGAGGAGGATGGCGAAGATGGGAGTTTCAGGGAATGTGGGTCAACTCTTAATTCTATAGCACGTGGACCAAACACAGGTGGAGGAAACATTAATACTTTCTTCCAACCTCATACTACACCAGGATCACAAACCACTTTGGAGAGTACAGGATGGAGGAAAACTGTCACTAAACAAGCAAAGAAGGCAATTGGTAATTTTTGGTACTCCTCTCACATGGCATTCCATGCTTCGAGAAATCCATATTGGCAACCCATGGTAGATGCTATTGCAGCTATAGGACCTGGGTTTCAAGCCCCATCTTATGAGTCATTGAGGGTTGGTATGTTGAAAGATGCAGTAGAGGATGTTCAAGATGTTGTTAAACAACATCGGTTACAGTGGGCTAGAACTAGTTGCAGTATCATGTCAGATGGTTGGACAGATAGAAGGAACCGAACTCTCATTAACTTCCTTGTCTCTTGTGAGATTGGCACTGTTTTTCTAAAATCTGTGGATGCATCTAATATGATGAAATTCACAAATGCATTGTTTGAGATGTATGACATGGTAGTTATGGATGTAGGGCCACAAAATGTGGTTCAATTTATCACAGACAATGTTGTTGCTTGTGTTGCTACAGGGAGACTTCTGATAGATAAATACCCTTTTGTGTTTTTTACACCATGTCCAGCACATTGCCTTGATCTAACCCTAGAGGACATTGGAAAAATAGAATGGGTTAAGGCGGCCTTTCAGAAGGCTCACAAGGTTACCAAATTTGTTTATAATCACACGAGGGTTTTGGCTATAATGCGCTCTTTCACAGGAGGCAAGGAGCTAGTTCGACCAGGGGTGACAAGATTTGCAACATATTTCCTTGCATTACAAACATTATGTGAACAGAAAGGTAATTTGAGGCGAATGTTTGTTTCAGCTGAGTGGATGGAGTCTGGCTTCACAACTCAAGCAAATGGCAAAGCAGTTGCAGAGTATATGTATTCTACAACCTTTTGGGAATCAACTGAGCAGATTGTAAAATTTTCAGAGCCTTTAGTAAAAGTCTTGAGACTAGTCGATGGGGAAAAACCCCCCATGGGATGTGTATGAGGCCATGGATAGGGCCAAGGAGGTGATAAGGAGTAAGCTGGAAAATAACAGGGATAGGTATATGCCATTGTGGGACATAATTGATAGGAGATGGGATGGACAAATGCACACTCCTCTCCATGCTGCAGGATACTTTCTCAATCCTTTATTATTCTATAAGACCGACTTCTTGGAAATCAATGCTGAGATCAAACGAGGATTTTTCAAGTGCTTGGAAAAAATGTTTCCTGACTTGGAAAAATTTGATGCGGCTATGATAGAGTTGGAAGTGTACAAGCATGCTAAGGGTTTTCTCTCTTCTAGGGCTGCTATACAAAATAGAAAGACTATTCAACCAGGTAGACTATAAACTTTTAACAATCTCTTTATTTTGCCAACATGCTCATTAAGCTCGTTAAGATTATAAGATATTATTAGTCTTACAATATCATCTCCATATGATGTGTTTTTCAGCTACATGGTGGGCTTCTTTTGGAGACGAAATACCAAAAAACGCAACCGCTTATCACAACAACGGCTGAATGACTTGGTATTTGTTCATCACAACCTTCGCTTGAAGATAAGGAAAGCTCTAGGTGAGAATATTAATATATAGTTGCAGTTTTTGAAATTCTATTCACTATTCACTATTCATTGTGTTTTTCACTTGTAAGGGAAACACTAATTTCTACATGGGCAAAATCAGGAACTATTGAGGATGGCTTGCCAATTGACCTCAATGAGATATATCCAGAGTGTGAGTTGATTGTTGCTGAAGATGCTGATGATGATGATGATGATGTTTATGATGATGATGATGTTGTTGCTAATCGTCCACTTGAGACTGAAGATTTTGATATCATGAGGCAAGCCAACTTTGCTCCTCAATGGATGGATCGAATTAGGACAGGTTCTCACCCAAGAGCTTCATCATCAGAGCCTCCTGCCCTCTAGCATGCGATTGCCTACATTTGATATTTTGGAATTTTGTACTTAGTTTACAAGTTGACTTTGTTCAAAGTCACAAACTATATTGCAATTGACATTTTGACATCTATCACCATCTAGATATTATTTATGGTGTAGTATATTTTGTGCAACGTAATCGGTGATATGAATATAAACAACGGAAATCTATTTCCTGCAATTCATGTGTTCAAGTGTCTACTTTATTTGCCTACAATATCTCTATGCTATGGAAATGCCTTAATATATAAAAAAAAGTAGTTTTTGATTGTTTTTCTACAATTTTTTATGTTTTTTTGTAAATCCGATTTTTTCCCGATTTTTTCCCAGTTTTTTGAAAATATCTTATACTTTTGATTTGCCGATTAATTCCCCAAACGATTATTGCTTCCTTGCTCTCTGGTACAGATAAAGGCTGATATAGCCTTGTATTTTGCCTAGTTCCTTTTGCCATCTAACATTCTCTACAACTCTACAAAAATTTCTTCACATTTTGCTGCAATTGTGGCAGATAATAATATTCTCCAACAAGTGAAATGATCTTATCATGACCAAAATGCCTGCTAGTCCTCCACTATGCTTCTCCTTAATCAAATTCTCCCTCATGGAACTTCTTGGAATGCACAACTGGCTTCCTCTAAACAACATACCATCTTGGATTATGTAATTCAACCACTTTGTTCTATTGAATGTAGTCGGCTCCATACAAGCATTCCAAGCTTCTAAAAGTCAAAATCCATTGAATACAAACTCTTGAGTTCATTGGATCCTGTTAATTTCAAGCAATCAGATGTTAATCTAACCAATTAATTATAATCAGACTGTGAATAAACAATAATAGTAATAAAACAAAAAGACACAAGACGCCAATACCCTGGGAAAACCTCCCTCTTGGAGGTGAAAAACCCAGCCTTCAATATGATATGTATTATCTCAATTGTAGGCAATTACAATATAGCAAACTTATCTCAGATTGCTGTCCAAACAGCAAGTTGACAAGGTAATGAAGGATGCAGCCCTAATCAACAGTAGATGACCAAAAGAGAGGATCAGCAGCAAATGACAACAATAGGCTGGAGCAAAATTGCAGAAGATCTTGACAACTTCGCCCAACAATATCCTTGACTGAATTCGCACAAGTGAAGAGTTCGCTAAATTGTAGGAGAGCAGATTGCATTTCCTAAGGATGATTGTATAAATGACTTCATCTTCAAGTGGATTATATACCATCCTTTTTGGCGCTAAACATACTCAAGTCGGTTTGCAAGATATTATACATTTTCCCACGTTAGGTTGGGTCCAGCCCAATAGCCACCACATTACAATTGAGCCCAACCCAAAACATAGTTAATTGTTACATTTGGGTCTACCCTATCTACAAGTTACATTCAGTATAGGACCACAAGTTACATCGCCCAATTAGGGTCAGACCAAATTGCAAGTTACATTTATAGGGCCTGTCCTATCCACAAGTTACATTATATATAGGTCTTGCCCAAACAAGACATAATTACAAGTTACATGTATTTGGGCCCAGCCCTAAGTTCAATTTACATAATAGATAATACATGTGTATTTTAATAATCATTAACAACATTAAAATACAATAGATAGGTATCCGAGCTAGCTACTATTTCAACAATCCAAACACTTGAACCTGCATTTTTGTGAACAAATTTTGCCTCCTACTTAAGGCATCTACAACTCTATTAGATTTTCCACTCCTATGCTTCAAAACAAAAGTATAACTTCACAAAAATTTAACCCATTTCAAATGTCTTTAATTTAACTTCCCTTGAACATTCAAATACTATAACGCTTGATGATCAATAAATAAAACAAACTCCTTAGACAAAAGATAATGTCTCCGTTTCTTTACTGCCTGAACTATAGCATAAAACTCCCAATCATAAACATAATACTTCTTTGGATCATTCAACTTTTCACTAAAATTGAAGGAGGAACCCCTCAGTTTCAGTCTAAGTGCTTGAGGAAGGAGCTATAAACATATTGCATAAGAGAGGCAAGAACGGCAAAATAAGTCAAGAAGGAAATTGAAGATTGAAGAAGATTTCTAACATTTAAGGGCTTCAATTACAATTTCTGACATTTTGGACACTGTTTAGGCCTTGTCCAAATCTGCTTGGGCATTTTAAGCCATAATTGAATT
The DNA here is from genome assembly GCF_030272615.1 of Cryptomeria japonica. Classification (NCBI taxonomy): domain Eukaryota; kingdom Viridiplantae; phylum Streptophyta; class Pinopsida; order Cupressales; family Cupressaceae; genus Cryptomeria; species Cryptomeria japonica. The sequence continues at coordinate 706,201,503 of NC_081405.1, read as the reverse complement.
TGCCTGCTTATCTGATTTGGATGAACTAAAGGTTTTGGTGGATCAAAACTTGCTTCAAGAATCAAATCTCTGTAGGCAGGTTGGAGTTACAGTATTCAAAGAAACCATGTTGGCAATACCAGTCTAAAAACGGCAGAATTCTACTTCCAAACCCATAAAAAATATCTTGAAGTTGTACTAGTTTCTCCTTTATCAGCTAGAGCTTTAAATACTAATTGTGAGTCTACAACTTGAGAATTTAAACATCCATTTCCTCCCTTACACCTCTCCTTATCTTCCCTAAATCCTTTGACCTATAGATCTGATGCCATAGGAGAATGGGAAATGGAGAAAAAAAATAAAATAGAGTTGCCGTTTCCTGTGCTAGGTTTCATTTAAATCAGAAATGAAATGGATGAATACTAAAGTGAGAGATGACCAACCAAATGTCACCTAACCTTTAATTAATTATTAAACACATCTTCCTTTACACCTAACTTATAAAGCATAATGTTACATTTTGATACTGTACATTTGTTTCCTCTATCAATGTATTTTTATAAAATAAGAATGGCTTTAACATGACCATTATAATTTATATTAACCACTCTAACATTATATTTCCTATTTCTGCCATGGATTCCAGTTTACACAGGTTTTCTTTACAGTCTATTGTTCGGATAGATGTTGATCTTATGAGTCATGACCATTATATTAACCATTCTAACATTGTATTTCTTATTTCTTCCATGGATTCAGATTACAATTTTTTATTTGCAGTCCATTGCTGGGTTGGATGTTGATCTTATGTTCTCTAGATGTCAAAGACGTGCAGCCATTAAACCGTCTATAAGTACAACCTACTTATTTTCCTAATGTATAGAAAAGAAATTCACTACCCTAATAAACATCTTCTCTCCATTTTCACTGATTGCTGCCTATTATCTTCACTGTTTTAGTTTCAAACATCAGAAATCTTCAAGAGAAGAGATCATGTCATTATGATGCATGATCTTTTCCTCAAGCAGATGCCATCTAGCACTGCCTTTTCTGTGCTCTACAACTTCTACTTTCCATGCTCTCTCAAGTGGCCCTTATAGAAAAAACTAACGAAATGGAAATAATCATGTGATAAAATCTTAATGTAGGTTCATACTAAGATTGCATATTTTTTTATGATAGGATACCAAGTCATTGATTATTAATGGAACTGTTCTAAACACCTGAGAAGTATGACATCTTCCTCGTCCAACAAACTGGGAATTAGAGGCATTGCATGATCCCATTAGCTACCTGCACGTTAAACTATGATCTATAAATAAAATAGCCGATGGCTTCAATATACATCCCAGAAAATACCTTTAATTCAAACAGACATGCTTATGATGAAACCTAGAAAGAGTATGCTATCACATTTTCCTACTTCATGCTGACAAGGATGAAGAGTTACAAAGGTTTCGCATATTATAACAGCAGTTTGTGCTTCTGACCAAATGAAAAAATTGCTTGTAGGATTAAGAGGCCCTAAGGTATTCCCTATTTCTGCTGTAGAATTCAATCAACACAGTTTTCTCTTTACGGTCTATTGTTGGGTTGAAGGTTGGTCTGTGTTGTCCAGGTATCAAAGATTTATAGCCATTACATCATCTATAGGTACAACATATTTCTTGTTTTATAAACATCTCTCCATTTTCACTGAGTGCTGGTCGTTATCTGAACTATTTTAAACTCAACATCAAAACACTTCAAAAACAAGAGGGCATGTCATTATGACAGACGATCTTTTTCTCTTGCAACATCCTGCTTAGCATCTAGCACTGCCTTGCCTGTGCTCTACAAGTACTTTCCATCCTCTCTTGAATGGCAGCTATAGTAAAACCAATGACACGAAAATAATCACATGATAGAAATCTTAATATAAGTTTCATACTAAGATTGTATATTTGATGATGATAGGATACCAAGTTATTGAATTTTAACATCAAATTGGATCAATCAAGATTTTCTGAACACCTGAGAAGTATAACATCTTCCTCGTTCAACAAACTGGGAATTAGAGGCATTGCATGATCCCATAAGCTACCTGCACATTAAACTATGAATTATAAAAATATGCATCCCAGAAAATACCTTAATTCAAGCAGATGTTAATAACGAAACCTAGAAAGAGACTATGTTGTCACATTTTCCTACTTTGAACAAGGATAGAGACTTACAAAGGTTTTCACATATTCTAACAGCAGTTTGTGCTTCTGACCAAAAGTATAGTTTGCTTGTAGGATTAAGAGGTCCTAAGGACAAGCATTGAATAAACTTTTTGAAAAATTGATTTTTCTCTTGCTCTGCATACAAAAAAACAAGATCTGTTGAACCCACTTTATAGAGCCAGCACATCAATGGTGGAAAGAAACAATTGAGGACTTAACATAGAACAAGAAAGATCATTGTATGGAAGAACGGGGAGCTAGAAACCATATATAACCTTTACAAATATCTGGGACATAGCAGTGTAAATTTGCAAATATTTTGACCAGAAATGCTGTCTTTTGCTGAGAATGAGAAGTAGGTGGCATGCAATTCCCTACTAGATTGCGAATACTGGTGGCCTTATTTGGGAGTCCAGCTGCTGGGCCTGATGAAACAGATCCACCACCTTTAAGTGATAGCATAGCAGTACCAGCAGCACGGAAAGGATCATAAACAAGAGTTGCATCTTCCTCAAACACTTGTGTATCATCGGCACACCAACTTGCTAAAAAATCTGATGGATGTAAAGCTGATATATCAGCTAGATCTTGTGTCTGAACAGAAACCACGGCAAGCAAGTTAAAAGGAGGCCAAGTCCATTAAAATCTTCCACTTTTTCCTCATGAGCACAAAAGGAATCTCAAAACTACTTATCACAAATTCATTATAAAATATTAAGGTACTTACAATCTTATTCATTATAAATGAACGAAAATTAGAGTCATCTGAGAAAATATCAGCCAGTCGCATTGAATTGAGAAGCAGATGACCTTTCGGAATATTGTCTGAAGAACCCTCAACTTGTGTGGATTCTTTATGCAATATTCCTTTGAGCAAATCAAGGACCTAACAACAACAAAAAAAAATTAAACATATGATACAGCTGAAGCTAGAAATGGAAGCCTGAAAACAAACAATGCTGATGTAAATTAGAAATTTAGAACATTCTTTGCCATAAATTTTTAACATCTTTCTTTGAGAGCCACACCTCTGATGCTACTAATACTGCCAAACGCATACTCCTAGGTGAGCTTGCAACTTCATCCAAATATGAGAAACTTTCCGTCTCACAAAGCTGCATTAACTGGCAGGAGGAAAACATCAAATTAAAAAAAAATTCAATTCATCTGATTTTAAAGAGGACAGAGCGCACAGGGGCCTGAATAAATATCCCAAAAGAGACAACTTCAAAAGCCATCAAACAGATACTTACAATTGATAGAACTTTGGACTTTAGACGAGACACAGAAGCAACCACATATGATGAGTCTGTGAAACTTGATGGCATTTGAAATTTCAGAACAGATAATGCCAACAAAAGTATGCCTCCATTCCTACACAGTTCCTGGGCATTTAGACACAATATGTCATTGCCTGCAAAGGATAAAGTAAAATTTCATTACCTGAAGAAACATGGCGAGTACTTCTGACCTTATTTTTGAGAAGCCGCTCTCTAAATAACGTGTGTAGGCAAAGTGACTGAAGAACTTGCAAAGAAGCTTCACAATGCTGGGAAGCTATGTGTGCTATTCTTTCAGCAGCAAGAAGGGTGGTTTTCTTGGTCATTATTTTGGCATTCAATGTACGTAATTTAATTTGGAAATAAATAATGTCTTTTCTTACTGCATCAAATGCAGCATCCATAAATATGTCCACCTGTTACAACAAACCATCTGTCAGTCTCTTTGGTTGTGTTTCAGGCTTCAGCATAGTATCTTATTTTACAGATTAAACAGAATGTAAAAATGCTAACTTTTGGCTTTAAAATATTCAAATGGTTGCAAGCCCAGAAGCCATAAGTTAAATATGTACTACAACTTGCAAGATACCATATTCATGCTGCATTTTTTTCTAATAGCAGTAACAAACCTTTGTTTTTCAAGTAAAAAATAATAGCTAAACATTACTAGAATGAAAATATTACTAGAATCCTTTTGTCTTTTTTAATGTTAGTAATGAGCTCATTTTCACTTCTAAGCAACAAATACTAGCTAAAACCACTACAGGGATCCTTGTTCTAAATTTTTAAATACATCAAATGAAAGGAGGAATAATGAACCTCTCATCATTCAGAACAAACTGAAATATACAAACTCAATATACGAAAAAAAATATACAACAAATAATGCAGTATTTGGGTACAAAGGCACAGAACAAATGGTGACAAATGAGCATTGCTGCAACTGGTATCCAGAAAAATGAAAACAAATCCAGAAATATCAAGGAAAGATTATTCCATAGATGGTTTTCTAAGAATACAGAAATACTAATGGAATCTCCTAGTTGGCTCTCAACAAGTATGCATGATTGTCTTGGACTACATCTCCATAATGTGTTCTCCAATTGGAATCCAAATCTCTTAGCCTTGTAAATCATTCCATTACCTCAAGTTGATAGCTATAAAACTTCAACTTCTTCTGAATATTCATTATCTTAGAACATTGCCTAAGAATCTGGTTTCTACACTGATGTTGGAAGCTTGCGTGGACTTTGAGCCAAAACACCCTATGTAAATGAAGTAACATTATAATGCAAAATCATTTTAGAATTTTGAATATTTCCATTACATGCTCTAGCTATATTCCCATAGAATATTGCTTATAAACGTGAGTACCTCTAGTCATCAAGGAATTTCTAGTACTGTTTTCCATGACACAGTGGATGGCTTAATAGATGGAATGGCAGAAGCTCAATTACATTACTGTCAGTAACTTAGAAGATTGAAGCTTGACTATGTTAAATCCTCCACTATGCAATGAAAGGGACTCAATTGTAACTCTAAACAACATAGGTATTTACAAGATTGGTTTACTAGTGGAAATTCCTCTAGTGTGATTTCTAAATTACAAAAGTGAAAAAAACAGATATTCAATGAATAACCAATGGCTGTCCACACAATAATCTCAAAATAGAACTATATAGTAAAAGCATAACAGTCATTTATCCATAATACACAAGGATATCTGCATATTCAATAACTTTTTTTTGTAAATTAAAGAATTTGGCCTTGATTTGCTTGCAAGTGATCACAATGTTAAATGTAGATGCAGAGACAATGACGAAGGGAGATGTGATTCACTAAACAAGGATATTGGTGGAAGATTGAATAGTGAAGATTTTCAAGCTACAACCACTTGGATTAAGGGGTCTCCAAGAAGGCCCTAATCATTGCAGCAGAAGGGCAATACAAAAATTAATGACAAGGAAGATAAGGTTGAGTTGGTTGATATCCTCATCGGAATGGATGATTTAGGACCTGAATATCAGGAGTGCAGATTGGAGATCCATCCATTCAAGTTTTGTCACAACTCGATTTAGATGAATAATTTTTAGTCTAAGTTGATAAGATGGATACTGATATTATGGATGATTGATTTAAATTTGAGATATATTATAATAATGTTTGATGTGTTTGACATTAAATTGTGATGCTATTTAATGATATTTTGATGTTATTTAATTGAAAAACAATATTTTAATGTCATGATGCTATTAACAACATTATTTTAATTATGTTGTGAATTTCTAATATCATGATGATTTGACAATTTTATTGAGTGCGAGGTGGATGCAGGGTCGACCGTCAAAGGTGGACAAATAACCGAGGAGTCGTCTTCTAGCTCGTCGGCAGTAACCTAGGGAATATGGCATGTGCATTCACACACACACACACACGTGTAATAATTAAACAAATAAATTAAAGTAATTAATTAAATAATAAAGTCGATTTGGGAAGTCGATAATAAATAACATTATGATATAATTTAAGCATAAAATATTAAAATTTAATATTAAATAAATGTTTAAAATATTAATTTAATGACTTATTTGAATTCCAGCATGTTTTAAATTTAACTTTTGAGTTTCAAATTTTGATGGAAAGTTGACTCTTAGTAACTTCCTGACAACTTTCAACTTTCTCTTCCTGACTAGCTAATAAATCTAGTCCAACTCTTGATCAATCTTCTTAACTGGCTAATCTAAATTAGTTCTCATCACTCCAACTACCAATCACTCCTGAATTTCTCCAATCAAGATCCACTTTTCTTGGATCAAACCCCAGACAAAGATAATTATAAATATATGCATCCAACTACAATATTTTTACATCCAAAAATCACATTAATTTTATGCAGGAAGAATATTGGAGGGGACGACTTCCATATATCCATCGGATTATTTTGTGTCGAGTCCGTTGTTGCTTGCAAGGCGTCTAGGTTAGCTGGAGCCAGGCGCGACCTCCTCCTCTCTAATACCTCGCCTTCTACCCGTGTTGCAGGAAAATTGTGGGGTTTATTATTATCGCCCCCTCTCCTATTTTCTTCCTGGGCGAATCATTTGGCTAAGCATTCTGGTTTTTGACTAAAACTAACTCTCTTCCACATGGGCTGTATGGTAAACTTTGGTTTATTTGTTATTATCGCCTCCTTCAAAATTGTTTATTCTGCCACTTTGCATTTACTTTGCTTACTTATGACTTGCCTAAATCAATTCCTAGCATTCTGGGAAATTCTTTGGTGGATTGATGCTGTATTTTTTTGTTGGTGGACCAATTTGGTAGTAAGAATATCGCACCCCCCCCTTATCTCTTTTTCTTAAATTCATCAATGTGGTTGGCATCTGATCTGGTTTGAATCAGATTTAACTGGCAAATCAATTTTATAGATCCTCCTGATATATTTTCTTTAACCTGCAATGACTTTGATACCAAATTTAATTTGGCTGGCTTTTCTTCTGAGCCGATTTCCTTGTGGAATAAATCGACCCACACTCTTCCCCTCTGTGATTTTAATATGGGTCGATCTGTATATATATAGTTTTGTTTGAATTTGTTTAGCTACGTTATAACGCCCCTACTATTCTTCTTTCCCATCTGAAACAATCTCTGTGGTAGGTCGATTTAATTGTTTTACTGTCAGGCATTGGACAAGGATCGATAATTTTGTAATCTGATAACTTGACAGAGGAATCGTTGTAGGTTGGCATGGATCGGTTGAAGCAGGCTTAGCCGATACCCCTTGTGGATTAAATCTTTCCTCATCTCCTCTCTTTCTTCCCTCTGTGTTTTTATTCTAAGGATCAATATACCTGTTATATAATGGATCTCAATTTTGATTGTTGATAACTGATTATTTCTAGAAGTCGATTAAATTTCCTTCTTATCTCTACAACTAACTACATAGATTGGTGATAAGCTAAGTCGATTTTTGAGTCTATCAATTTAATTAAAGAGATTCTAACAGTTATATAAATTACATAATTAGGAAATTTTGATTTATTAAATACTAATCGAGATGTAAATATTCTCTTTTGGTCTATAATGGATATAAAATTTCATAAATGTATATATATATATGACGTGTTTTTAATTCAATTGAATGGAATCTTAAATTTAAAAAGAAGTGACAAACATGATACAATAAAACATTAATTGTAAATATAAACAAAATACCCGAGAGGGGTAATTTTTATCTTTGTCTATGAGGGATGTATAATGGATAGGGTGCTTGATTATGGGTTAAACAGGGAAGGGTGTTTTCACCTACCCAAAAGGGTTTAGTTGGCCAATACTTTATTAATTTTTCTCCCTACCATATCACATGTAGATAAGTTCAACAGGTTGTTGTAAGATACTACATGCACACACTGGTCCATTCCCAAAAGTTGATGTCGGCTTGCTAGGATACTTCGTCGTGAGGGACAAAAGTTTATCATGAGCATCGGGAAGCGCAAGCTTCAATTGGTTGGGTGGATAAAATGCCTGGGTTATTTGTCCGTCTTCCAGATCGCAGATGGAGGTGAGTCTGATAGCGAGGAAGACACTACATCCGGAGACAGAGAATAATGTATATCTTGTAAAATCTTATGTAATATCGTATGATATATTAATGATCTCTTGTAATAGACCAATGTGGTCTCATAATCAAGCTAAGTAAGCTATGTATGATCAAGCTATGTAAGCTATGTAAAAGGGTCTATGAGACCTACTATCGAAAATGCAACAAGAAGTCGCCAAGAGGATGTAACTAACAGAAATAAGGAAAACTACTAACCACTAACCCACTAACACATGTCCTACTTGTGTATGATTGTGGTATGTGTGTTTTCATGCTTAGTTTTCCTTCATTTCATGAATGTTTGTTTAAGTTGTTCACATTAATCACGCGCATGAACTATTACGTAAGCGTTTCTCTTGATGAGTTTTCCTTGAATACACGATGCTCGGGTTAGATGTTAGTTGTAAAAGTCGTATTTCATAGTTTTCATATACATTAACATGTGGTTATCCTTATTTTAACTCATTCACATTTATCCATTTTGTCATTCCTTATTCATAACTTATGGATCTTACTTTCTTTTCATTGAATGCACTCCTATTAATGGCAATTGATATTTATTAAATGCATAATATTTTACCTCAAATCTTGCATTTATGGAAATAGAAATTTACCTAGATTTAATTAGGAATCAATTAGGTTAGTTTTTCCAAGGTTAGGACTAGCGGGTCCTTACAAGTTTCTTACAGATTCTACTTGAACATGTCAAAGATATAGATTTTGGATAAGGTGACAAAAGACCTGTTTAAGAAAGCCCTAATTTGTAAATTTGGGTTTGGCCAAGCAATGACGATTGAAAGAGATGGATGGGTTAAAAATGGAGAGCTTAGCCTTCCAGTATGCAACAGATAAATATGGCATATTTCATGGTGGATCCTAGTTGAGCTTCTATGGTAGTGTTGGCATGTATTTGAGACCCTAGACACTTCGTTTTAATGCCAAAGAAGAATTTTTGTCTAATGTTCTTTTGTGGGCTAGAATTTAGAAGCTTGCCCCATATTTCTTGGATGAGGAGATCCTTTGGAACTTTGCCAATTGACTAAATAAATTGGAGAATTGGTTTAAACTCTGCATCAAAAATATCACAAAGAGCAGAGAGTTCTCTATCAATGCTAGGGACTGTCTTAAGGTAAATTCATCCAAACTCATATCACAGGCTATCAGACTTTGTTCAAACCTCGGTGTATGAAGTTAGAAAACAGACAAAAGGTTAGTTGTTCAGACTTCACCAATGTAGGAAAGTTAGCAATCATGTTAGATAATAGATCCTTCCCCAAGTCCTTATATAGGTGCACGAAATAGAAAATAATTCCATTCAATATCCCACTTTCTTGTGTCCCCTTCTTTATAGCCACTTTGTTTGTGTGTAAGGGGCCACAAGTTTGAATTCACATACACCAAGTCCTCTACCTTTTTTGAGTGTAGTCAATTGTGCTTTACTAAGTGGATGAAAGAGTATGTGCTCGAATTCCTCTCACATACAGATGAACTAACAACCTATTAGGACAAAATTAGAGAGTTAAGAGTTACAAAATTTGTATTATAAAATTAAAATGTAAATAAAACTTAAAAGACAAGGATTTTTTTATAAAACTTACTTGCAATAGAATTTTGATCACAAGGGGTTGTAGGTGTGTGAATGGCTGGCCATGAAAGTACTACCAACTATGAGCATCGACCATATACTTGTCCCAAAGTGCATCAACACCACAAAATGTTGGAACATGCAAAATCTATGAACTCAACCCTCACTACATCCTGTATGTCACAATCAATGAAGAGCCTACGACATGTTGTCTTGTACCCTTGATTGACTTCAACATCTTTATACGGAGCAACTCTTATAACAAAAAGGAGCTCAACATTCTAATATTTGGGACTCAATGCAAAGGCAAGAGGATGTAGCAAGTGGTCATTTGGTTCCATCTCTCTTCAATGATTTTGTGCAATTGTTTGAAGATTTTTTCTTCAAGATCGTCCTCTTTTTTTCTCAATCATTGTGACAATGCCATCATATAACTCATCCAAACAAAATCTCTACATGTTGGTATAGCTGAACATGTTTAATATGGGCTCAATGAAACTGAGGAGATACTCAACACAATCCCATTAAATGTCATCTAAGATCATTTGTTTAACCTTGTCTACCCTTGTAGTGCTAAATTGCCTCGATATGGACCAATTTGGGTTGATGACCATGTTAGATAGTGCCTCATCAACAACACAAGTTGTCTCAACACAATTGTACTGGAGGTCTCAACACAATTGTGCTGGAGGCAAAACGAGTCTTAGCTACCTATTTGAAAATTAAAAATTAAAAAAAATTAAAATTTACAAAAATTAATATAAAATAAACAAACAAGTTTACTAAAATGAACCATATTTATTGTTTAACTTACCTTCGATGGTTCCAATTTCAAGAATGTGCTAAATATGCCTTGTGACATATGGTGATTGGTGAAACATTTGCATCTCTTTGGCCACAACATACACCTATTTGATCCAATCAATTTTGGTGCCAATTTTTTGTAGCATGAGGTTGATGGAGTTGACAACACAAGGTGTCCAAAAAAATGTGAATAATGCTCCTCAACCAATAACCTAGCCACTCTACAAATTTTGGCATTGTTTGTTATAACATGCATAACATTTCAAGCGTCAACTTCATCAATGGCTTGACAAAGGATGTTATCTATAAATGCATCATCCTTCACCTCCCATTCACAATCCATTGCTCTCAAATACTTTGCCCCTTTAGCAAGCACTACAATAACATTGATCAATGGTCATCTTTTTTTGCATCTTCCCATCCATCAAAAAAGATGGAAACCCCTATTGCAACCCACAAATCCCTTCCCTACCATTGCCCTAACTATCTCCCCATGCATGAATGCACACAACCATTATTTTGTAGGGTGATACTTTACCCCCCACAATTCGAGATACCTCTTAATTAATCAGTCCCAGCCCCCTACAATTCTATGGGGGTAGGGTGAGTGCCCTACTATTCTAAAGGAATCAGCTCGCTAGCCCTTTCAAATGATAAGGGAATTCGAGAAACTTGCTAGCCTGCTAGAATGAGGAACGTGTTAAAATTCCCTTTAGCCCCCCACCCAATCCCACACACGCCCCTACTATTCTATGGGCTATTGCTTTCAGAACTACAATCTCACCCAACCTTATTCTAGCCCCCTACAATTCTAAAGGGCTAGCGGGCTAATTAGGCCTCAAGGAGTCCACTTTTTCCAATAAGGTGCCATGCACCTTCAAAACCATAGCTAGTCTACAATGAATCGCAATTAATCACGAATCACAAATGATGTCAATTTCTACCCCTTGAAAATCACAAATCACATTAAAAATTGTTAACCAATTTTCATTGATTTTTTGCAAATTAATCGTGTTCAAATCACAAAAAAATGGGCAAAAAAACATTAAAAATCACAACAAAAAACCCACGAAACCCTAAGAATAACCCATGAAATAGCAATTTATCGCGCTTTTTATTTAAAATGCATTGACCTACAAAATTTGAGGGTTATTGAAGCATCAAGCGTTCAAATCCAAAATAAATTGGCAAATAAATTGCCATGGCAGCGTAGCTACGGTTTCCAAAAAACTCATAATGGTAGGAGCAGATTCCAGGTGCTTTTTGTGAGTTATCAGCCTTCCGAGGAGCCACAATACCTAGTGTGGAAAGCTACAAGGGCCTGTGGCCATGGAGCCAAGTTCACCTATTCCTCAAGGCGTGTGTAGACCCTATCCATCACTACTTTTTTTAATATTTTTAAACTATACAATAGTTATTATATATTAATATAGTAGTTATATTAAATTAATATAATAACATGTATGATAATGAATATATATATTAATATAATATAACGATTATATTAAATTAATATAATAATATATTATAATTATATTATTATTGTATCAATGCATTGATATAATGCTATATTATAATTTTTGTATTATAATAAATATATTTATATAATATAGTTATTATTTTATATATAATTATAATTTATTATAATTCTATTATTATTGAATTGATTTAATTATTATTGTATTATAATAAATATATTAATATAATAATATATTAATAATTATATAATATTGTAAAATTGCTCATATTTGAACAGGAGTAAAGATATTGTTGTTGTGTTTCCCCCTGACCGTTAGGGTTTCTACAAGAGTTCGCAAACATGGATGTGTTTCTCAAGTAGGCCAACAATCTTGTGGATCCTCAAGTGGTTTTGAGCAAGGCTCCTATTCTCTCTTTGCAACCAATTCTCTTCCTATTGATGGTAGGGCTTTGCAGGAAGGCAGCCAAAAATGTGGCTCCTCTTCTGTACACAATGATGGCAACATTGCGTGGAGGATGATGGAACAACAAGGAGTTCAAAATATACAGGCGAAAGAGGCTAAAATGGGTATTATGGGCATGGGGGCTTGTTGGAGTGGGGGTTCCAAAGGTACAGCTATCCATTTTTTTGGTTTGAGCCTATGAATGTTAGGCCATCTGTGTGTTTTGATGTTGAGACTGCTAAAGAAGTGAAGAAGAACAAGCTTTATTTTGTTGAGATGGGTTTGATCGAGAGGTTTAAAGGGTTTTGGCCTAGCCCAGAAAAGTTACACAAGTGGATTATTGAATGTTGAAGCCCCATTTTGGAGGGTGAGTAGATCTATCCAGGTGCTTGTGGTTTTTTTGTGGTAGTGTTCAACAACGTGAAGGACAAGAAGAGAATCCTCTATGAGTTTCTCTGGTGCTAGGAAGAGAAGCACGTACTTTTATTGAAACCATGTTATCCAACCTTCAACCCAGTAACGGAGTCTTTCAAAAAAATCCCAATATGGGTAAGACTACCAAATTGACCATTACAGTTCTAGTTTGAATCTCGTTTCAAAGCTATAGAAAACACTTCGGGGGTGGATGAGGGCTCTCTAGGTTTTTTGCATACTACCTATGCACGCATCTTAGTAGAGATGGACATGTCTACAACTCCTACATATTTATCTTTGAAATCAACGAAGGAGAACTAGGTCGAGCTAGTAGATTACAAAAGTATCCCCTTTAGATGTAGAAGATGCTTTCAAACAAAGCATATGGCTGCTAAATGTGACAAGAAAAAACCAAAAGGACTAGCTACCTGGTGGAGCGTGGTATCCCCCCACCATTATTTGGTTGAGAAAGAAAAATATTTCCTGCAAGAAGAGGGAAACAGAAAGAAAGTTGATAAAATCGACAAGAAAAATCTGAATCTAGATGATGCAAGCAAGGAGGCTGATAAAACAATCAAGGGTATGCAAAGATCAGACCCCTCAATTGCAAAAGTGATAGAGGGGTTGGTGTCAATAATTAGGGGCAATGTACAAGTTGGATGTTCTATGGTGGATAGAGATGGTAGCCATGCTGGTTCAAATAGCACAGTGGAGCCGAATAGGGGTTTCATTTGGTGTTTCTGTTGAGGTGACTCTGGGAGTTTCTGAGTAGGGGGGAGGGTAGATAGAGGTGTAGGGGAAGAGGCTCAAGTGAGCAATGAAGGACAGTTCGCTCAATTGTTTGCCTCACTCACATCACATGATTGAAGCTAAGCAAAAGACTTGATTTGATGACCTGTTGAAGGGTCTTTGCACTTTGTTGCCTTGTTATTTGGGGAGGCGGCTCCCTAGTTGTAGCCCCACCTAGTTCTGGACAGGCAAAAAATTAGCTCTTAATTAATAAATTGAAAACTTTTACCAATCAAAAAATAAAATTATATAATATTATAATATTATTAAAATAATAAAATAGTATAACTATAATACAATAATAATAGATTTATAATATATTATCATAAAATATTATTATAATATATTAATACGATATAGCTATTATATTATTGTATTATAATATATTATTCATTTTTGTGACATCCAATTTTTTCCCCAATCCCAATTTTTTCAAAAAAACTTATACTTCCGATTTGTCGATCGTTCCCCCAAACAATTATTCTTCTTGCTATCCTCAAAACAACCTAGGCCCTTGTAATCTTGCTTTCACCATTTGTTGCCAATATGGTGAGCAACCAACATTGAATGCCAATCCATTTGCATAGAGGCATCTCACTATGTATCGATCAGCAATCCCTTGAGACTCTTATGAAATGTCATTTCCAACAATCCATTTGATCTCTTATGTGTAGAGGCCACAAGTTGTTCTTCAGATGTGGACAAAAATGGATGGCTCTTTGTAGGTTGAAAATGGGAAGGTAGTGTAGGGGGCTTCATCCCTCGAGATCCTTTCTTTAACAAAGAATGATTTGATTTATGGCTTGCTACTTGATCTACGTTTTCTTGCTCTTCAAAATATGCCAAGTCTTGTCCTTTTGGAATGCCATTAACACCTATGCCGAGACAAAATTTGATGCCTTGAGAAAGGATCTTGCACAAATGGCCTTTTACTCAACTATATGAGCTTGAATATCTAACTTTAAATTCACCATTTATTATTAATTGTTTTTGGCTTCTTTCAACTGAAATTTATGGTTTTCATGGATAAAGAGAAATGAGCAATGGTTCCAAGGTAATAGGAGGGTACTTACTAAGTCTAATAGAAGGCACACTTTTCATGATATTTATATGCAAGTGCTTATAACCATGAAGATATCCAAAAAGAAGTTTGTCGAACTGATAAAGAATGGAACTGTGGATGTAAAAAAAGCAGAAGTAAAATATGTGATGCACTGGCTGTTCAATAGATCAGATAGCATTCCCTTCCTAAAGGGATTCTACAAATTTTAGAGGAAGTACAACAACAAATACTCTGTGTAGACACTGAAGAGAGGCCTGGGGCAGAATGAAAGAGAAAATTTTCATGTCAACCAAGTAGAGGACTTCACAATTGAGGTGGTGATATCTAACCACGACCTTTCGAAAAGTGAACCACCCATGGGTTGGAATGGTTTAGACTCCTACAGTGGAGAAGCAGCAGGAACTTCTAATGACAATCATAAATAGTTACAACTTACAGCTACAGACCTATTATATGCAGTTTTATAGATATAAACAGCCTAAAGCTTAGATTTTTGTAACCATAAAGGATTCCTTTCTGTAATAGCAGACATAAGTGGCACAAACCCTGCATGGTCTTGCAGTTAGATAGAACCCAACTTTGATGACAAAAAACAGTTAACCTATAATGTCATTTAATTTTGCATATTAGTAATATACGTTCAATCCAAAAAATCCTATTTTTTCCTGATTTTTTCAAAAAAAAAATATACTTTTGATTTGCCAATTTTTCCCCAAACGATTATTGCTGCTATGCTCAAAACAACCTAGGCCCTTGTACACTTTTGGAGCCTCATTAATTACTTTCACCATTTGTTGCCAGTATGGTGAGCGAACGACATTGAAAACCAATCCATTTGCATAGACACATCTTGCTATGTGCTGGTTGACAATCTCTTCAGACTTGTTATGAAATGTCATTTCCAACAGTCCCTTTGATCTATTATGTGTAGAGGGCACAAGTGGTTCTTCAGATGTGGACAAAAATGGATGGCCCTTTGTAGGTTGAAAATGAGAAGGTGGTGCAGGGGGGCTTCATCCCTTGAGATCCTTTCTTTTATAAAGGATGATTTGATTTACAGCCTGCTACTTTATCTGCTTTTTCTTGCTATTCAAAATATGCCAACACTTGTGCTTCTGGAATGCTATTCCCATCTATGCCAAGACAAAATTTGACGACTTGAGCAAGGATCTTGCACAAATGCCTTTTCACTCAACTGTATGAGCTTGAATATCTAACTTTACATTCACCAAAAACCCAAACATAGCCCCAACCACCTAGAAGTTGTTGTACCATTTCAACATATTTCCAAAGGGGAGAGTTTTGTCTATTTTGAAACAGGGTTGACTCACGGAGCTAGAATCAATTGCCATTGTAATACCTGAGACAACAGGTTCAATAAAAAACACATTCAAAGATTTGAAACAAAAGAAATTTGAAAAAAAAAAAATATATATATATATATATATACAACTTAATAGTTAATACATTTTAAAAAATTAAGCATGTGTCATACATACCTAAAAGAATGAAAAATAACCAAAAACTTCAAAACAAAACAAGAGAGTTCATCTATTCAAAAAAAAAAGTAGGAAAAAGAAACCAAAAACTTCAATAAAACTACCACTTTTGAAGAAATCGTCCTCTACGTTCTCCTTGGCAACAAACAAACTCTTGCAGATGTGGAGGAGTAGCACAACAACCAGCTTGGAGCATTCAACGATCAATCTTCAACTCTATGCAATGCAGGAAAATATTTTTATTTTTCATTCACAACATCAAAAATGAGTTTGCTTTTGCCTTTTGGATATTTTCTATGCCACATTTTTGGCTTTCGAGGGCAAATTGGGCTTTTAGGGTAAAAAAGTCAAAAAAATGGCAAAAAATTTGCAGATGTGGCATGGGCACCCACCAAATTCACCACGGGTTCATCTCAGTTTGCCCAAGACAAACCCCGCAAGGATTACATGGAATCTTATCCAGACTCCCAGGTGAAACAAATTGGCACCCACACCCAGGCCCAACCAGAACGAGACCCAACCGCCATACACAGTGCCACCAGTAACGTAAAAAATAACTATGACAAGCTCAACTATCTCCACATGTCATGTATACCCCTGATTTTTTTTTAATTTGTTGCAATAATTTTCCAATTGGTTTGTTAATAACATTCAGCTCTTGATTTTTGAAATGATTTGCCAATAGAAGGGTCAACTTGTCAATACAAAATGAGCGTTTCTTGCTCTTAAGACTCCAGGTTTAAATTCTTTCAATAATCATTCAACTTTCTGTTCCAATGTTCTTGAAGGTTTTGACATTTCACACAAAGCATTTCAATATGTATCGATAGCATAGCTGAACCAACAAATCAAAGCTTTCAATTACCTCTTAATTACAACATTGATTAGCTGTTTAGACTTGCTACAGAAGAATTAAAAGACAGTCAGAATTTTCTGTCAACAAAATGTCACAGAAGATAATGTCTCCATTTCTGAAATAACTGTTTACAGAAGATAATGTCTCCATTTCTTTACTGCTTGAACTATAGCATAAAACTCCCAATCATAAACATAATACTTCTTTGGATCACTCAACTTTTCACTGAAATTGAAGGAGGAACCCTTCAGTTTCAGTCTATGTGCTTGAGGAAGGAGCTACTAAACATATCGCATAAGAGAAGCAAGAACGGCAAAAGAAGTAAAGAAGAAAATTGAAGATTGAAGAAGATTTTTAACATTTGAGGGCTTCAATTACAATTTCTGACGTTGTGGACACTGTTTAGGCCTTGTCCAAATCTGCTTGAGCATTTTAAGCCATATTTGAATTTGCCTGCTTATCTGATTTGGAGGAACTAAAGGTTTCGGTGGATCAAAACTTGCTTCAAGAATCAAATCTGATCATAAATCTCTGTAGGCAGGTTGGAGTTACAGTATTCAAAGAAACCATGTTGGCAGTACCACTCTAAAAACGGCAGAATTCTACTTCCAAACCCATGAAAAATGTCTTGAAGTTGTACTAGTTTCTCCTTTATCAGCTAGAGACTCAAATACTAATTGTGGGTCTACAACTTGAGAATTTAAACATCCATTTCCTCCCTTACACCTCTCCTTATCTACCCTAAATCCTTTCACCTATTGATCTGATACCATAGGAGAATGGGAAATGGAGAAAAATTCATAAAATAGAGTTGCAGTTTCCTGTGCTAGGCTTCATTTAAATCAGAAATGAAATGGATGAATACTAAAGTGGGAGATGACCAACCAAATGTCACCTAACCTTTGATTAATTATTAAACACATCTTCCTTTACACCTAACTTATAAAGCATAATGTTACATTTTGATACTGTACATTTGTTTCCTCTATCAATGTATTTTTATGAAATAAGAATGGCTTTAACATGACCATTATAATTTATATTAACCACTCTAACATTGTATTCCCTATTTCTGCCATGGATTCCAGTTTACACAGGTTTTCTTTACAGTCTATTGTTGGGTTAGATGTTGATCTTATGTTATGAGTCATGAACAATATATTAACCATTCAAACATTGTATTTCCTATTTCTTCCATGGAGTTCAAATTACAATTTCACATAGAAGCGAAGTTGGAACTCAAAACCAACGCCAAGTGCCCAAAACAGCACTTTCTAAATATAGCATATGCCAAAAAAAGAATTATTGTCAACACCCTCTAAAACTAAAACTGAGCTCACTAAGAATATTGGAGCCCTCCTAGCACATCAGGAAACCTACGAAAAAACCCTAAAAACTAGCCGACGCTCACAAAACATGATGGCATAAAAATGGGGACATTACAATCCTCCCTCCCCAAAAATTGCTTTTCCCCAAGCAATGCCAACTCATAAACTGATAGATCCCAGAAAAAATTCAGTGAGATTTGTAGCTCCATCTGCTGAAAACACTGTAATGTTGGGCTACTTCACAAATGATCTCCTAAAATCCTCCTGTAAGAAGAGTACCCAAACACCACAAGAACTCGGCCAACCCCTTAGCCAATTGCTCTCCATAATCATAAATTTGAGGCACCATAGGAACAAACTCAAGAAAGTAAATGTAAATTCTCTCATTCTCAATACCCTGCACATCAAGATTACAGTTATCACCATAAAGTAACATGTTGTCCCATCCATAAGTGCAAGCTGAAATCAAGAGGCAACCACTCATTGATGCCTACATACCCATCCAACACTAAACTTGCTCAGTTGCTACACTTATCCCTTCATGTGAAACCAAAAACTAACCCTGTTTGGAGGCTGAATGGTCTGAAATTGCTCAAATCTGCAAATGTTTAAGTATCGATTTTCAAAACTCATCACCCCAAAAGAACAATCCCTGCGATACTGAAAATCCTTGGCCAAAATGAGGTTTTTAATCATTCCCTTGGCTGCAAACCCACTTCCATGAGTCACCAACACTTACGAGATCCAAATTTTGTTCAAAATTTCTCTACAATCCACTTGTATGAACACAAATGGACTCAAATGACTGTACAAAGAGATAACTGTAGCATTTCTTTCACCTTTCGGATCTTCCATGGTATGTCTCTCTTGTCATGTTTAATTCCCAACAAGCCATGCAAACAATCCTAGGCATAGATACTCACCCCCAAAAAGGCTCCACCATGCAAAGGTCCATCAACCTCTAAGGCACCATAGTACTCCTCTCCTTGTGGTGAATCCACGAAGTAATCCATCATGCCATACTGAACCCATCCATTATGACCCAACATAAGAAGCAAACTATCACTAAGAACCTATTCTTCCCTAAACTACTAAGTTGCCGGTACAGGTACGGGTACATGGGTATGGTACGCCAGTGTGGCAATTTTTTGGGGGGGGAGTTTGGGTACGTCCGTACAAAAAGATATGAAAATCATAAATATATACATATATGGGTGAATTTGGATCGGTTTTGAAAGCCCGTTGAGGAATAGAGCTAGCAGTCGTTGCCATTATGCTATCTACAACTAATTTAAATAATTATTAACATTTAATATTAAACAATAAATTATAGATGTTTAACATTTAAATTTAATTTAAAGTGAAAGTGGAATTATTATGATTATGAAAGTAACCTATAACAATATTTAAATATTTACAAACTTCTAATACGAAAGTAACCCATAATTAAATATAATTATGAAAGTAACCTATAATTAAATATTTAAATTTTATTTAATGTGAAAATAAAATATTAATTACAAAATAGTTAAAATATTCATTATTAAAATAATAAAAATACAAATCAAAATTAAATATGTAATTAATATTTTATTTTCACATTAAATAAAATTTAAATATTTAATATTTATTATTTGTATAAATTAATATATAAATCATTAATTAATAAATTTATATCAAGACTCGATTTATTTTGTTTAAAATACAAAATACAAATAAAAATACAAAGACTACATAAACAAAACTATAGAAAATAAACATAAACAAAATAAATCGATGAAGATTAAAATACAAACAAGACATCAACAAAACTATAGAAACAAATTAAACAATTTTGATTTTAGTTCCGTCGTTGTTGGTCGTCGTTGGTCTACCTCTGTGCCATGTGTTGTGTGTCGTGTGTCATGTGTCGTATGTCGTCGTGCCCTCGCTGGTTTTCTCTGTCGTTTACCTCTGTGTCGTCGCTGGTTTTCTTTGCCTTTTCCTTTGTGCGTCGTGCCCTTTTCTCTACCGAAGACAAGCGAAATGCATTTTGTCTTTTCGTTTTAGGATTTAAACTTTAAACGACCCAATTTCATTCTGCAAATTCAATGAAAACCCCCTCGAAAATTGTGTGACGTGGATTCATCCAAAAAAACTCCATGGAATCGTCATGTCAACCTCAGATGCGTTGGCATTCGTGGGTCAAAACGGGGATGCGTTTCAGGAGCAAAAAAGAGGAACCCTGTCCGAATCCATTGGGATTCAAAGTCGAATCCGAATCAGACACGTACCGTACCCGGATTCGGCGAAAAAGTTGGAGGTACCGGTAACTTAGCTAAACTATCAACATGCATCTTCAAAAGAGGATTATGAAATGCAAACTCCACATTAACGTCAAAAAGGGAATTATCCAAAATCTGAAAATCATCATTACCTCCCTATTGTGACTTTGTATTTGGTACATGATCGAATACTCCCTACATCACTTGGCATGTAGCGATTTGGGATGCCTCCTATGTCATTCCCCCTAACACCACCACTTTGAAATTTCAGCCCCATAGATTTTAGGTTCAGGGTGACATCATCAAGAGAACACAACCACTGCATACCAAGAACAACCTATGAGCCTCCTGTGTTCACAACATAAAAATTATCATTGACTTCATAGTGGTTCAAAAGGAGCCTCAATTGAGGAATCTTCCCCATGCAAGACATAGTGTATCCATTCACCATCATGACTCTAAAGCAACCAAACTTCATAATTTTTACTTTTTAGCCCTCTCTGTGCTACTATGTCCTCATCAATGAAATTAAGTGTGGCACCACTATCAATTAGAGAAACAATTTTCTGTCCTTCCAACATGCCTCTAACTCTGAATGAATCATTAATTTTAAGACTAGAGAGTCTAGCAAGTATACCTCCATTTCCCTTCCCTTCTTCAGACTCTTCTGCTGATTTTGCTCCCTCACTATCCTCTAATTCTGTTCGCTGGTCTGAAGTTTCCGATTCAGATTTATTAGCTGAATATACCTCCAATTGACAGTTTTTTCCCTTTTCCAAACACTTATGACTTGGGGGCCATGGTTCCTTGCATGTGAAACAAAAATTTTACTTCCTTAGCTCTATTTTGAAGTCATATTACACCTTCGAGGAGGGCTCTTTGGGTTGACTATTTTGCTTGTTATCATGTTTCCTACCCTTTTTCATCCTAAAGGGTTTTAGACGAGAATTTGTTCTTTAGGATAGCAAGCTCCATGCTTCTAGCCTTCCTCATGGCCTACTACAAACTAGGTGTATCAAAGGCCTCACTGAAAAGGACTATCAAACTACTCTCGGCGATATCCAAAACAAGTAACAACTGATAACCTCTGAAACTCTGAAATATAGGCATACATAGTACCATGTTGCCTCAACTATGCTTGCTTCCTGAAATGCAATTCCAAGTCCTTCCTCTCAAACTTCTCGATGAGTTTGTTGGTGAACTCATCATATGTGGTGATTGCTCTATGACCCATATGATTAGGCCATGGTGCCACCGCTCATGTACAATACCATCCAAACGTAGTGAGGCAAACTTAGTTGCCTTATCCTCAGCCATCGGTCTAAGAGCCAAGTAGTTATCTAGCTTCTAGACCCAAGATCTAGCTGTGCATTTGTCACTCCCATCAAAGTGAGCAATAGTAATCTTGCTCAAGGCCTGCTGTAAATCTCTTTGTATTGCTAGTCCTCTCTGTTCAGCTCTACCTTCTCCCCTTTTCTTCTTTTGATCCATGAACTCATTAAATGTTAAGCCATGTTTGATCTCTTCACAAAGGGTGTCATATTCTATATAAATATGTCTCACTTCATCTACCAACAGAAGTGGAGTCTAATGAGCAACCCAAACCACATCTTTGCGTACGAAAATGGGTCGTAGGGACCTAGGCACTGACCTAGACCCTACTGTTGTAGTTTGTCTCACATTATTACCCTGCTGATTTGAAAAACTAGTTTCCCCACTTTGTCTCTGATTGCCCTGTGAGTTGTTCTGAATCACTAGAGGTATATTCTGATTGATTTAACCCAATAGTTGTGACATCATATTCATCATAGCATCAAACTTTCTTTCCATCCTTGTATTGGGACTAAAAGAACCAGCTCCCCCTTTGTGTCTCCTCTGCCATACCACCCAGTAAACTTGAGAAATTTGGAGTACTTTCCATTGAATTGTCACTGCTGCTATCCAAAAACCCTTGCACTGTTTGATTGGTTGAAAATGGCTTTATGTCTTCTGCTGGTTGGATAGGCAAGCTGGGATTTGTTTTGTTCCTTCTCAAGTGATACTGATGTATAATCAGTGGTTGCATAACTCAACCCAACGAGCTGGCAAGAATGACTGAGCTCTGATACCACTGTAATGTGTACCCCTATTTTTTTTTAATTTCTTGCAATGGTTTGCCAGTTGGTTTGTTGCTAACAATCAGCCCTTGGTTTTCGAAATGATTTGCCAATAGAAGAGTCAACTTGTCAATGCAAAATGAGTGTTTCTTTCTGTTAAGACTCCTGGTTTGAATTCTTTCAATAACCATTCAAATTTCTGTTCCAATGTTATTGAAGATTTGACATTTCACACAAAGCATTTCAATATGTATCAATAGCATAACTGAAACAACAAATCAAATCTTTAAATCACCTCTTAATTGCAACATTGATTAGCCGTTTAGACTTGCTACAGAAGAATTAAAAGAAGGCAGTCATAATTTTCTGCGAACAGTTTATAATGATAGAACACTGCTTTTCAAGCAAATAATAAGGAAAGTATCCAACTAGGAATAACATTGAGCCAACAAAGGACAAATCTATTGACTAGACTAATGATCAACATACTGTTCACACATTCTGAAATCAGGAAACTCCAGGTGGGATGCAAGTGTACAGGAGCGAGTTCTTACAAAGTTTAAAAACTCGGACTCGCCATGGACTCGGCAAACCAAAAATTTGGACTCGGACTCGGACTCGTGAAAGACTCGGCAAAAAAAAAACCGTAGTTTTACAAAAAAACATAAAGAAATTAATGCATTTAAAGAACATAAGAGCCATAATTGAACATTACACATGTCACATACTTGTAGTTTCAAACTTTCAACTCTAAAATGTATAACACCAAGATTTCTTCAATGCTAATTATGCTGTTATATGGAACCTAATCAGACTCGGAGGTTAAATTTTCCCTACTTCCATCGGCGCAGTTTCCCCCTATATTTTTCAACGGGGGTTTGGGGGCAGCGCCCCCAAGTTGGGGTCAAATGAAGGCAAAAAAAAATTTTAAAAACTCAATTTTAAAGCTTGCATGACTTTTATTCTGGGTCGCGTGAGTCCATCTGAAAGACTCGCGAGTCCGTGCAAAAGACTCGCGAGTCTTTCAGATGGACTCGTCAGGACTTGCCTTGCGAGTCCTTGGCGAGTCGACTCGTGGCTCCCATGGACTCGCGAGTCCGTGGCGAGTCCACGAGTTTTAAAACTATGAGTTCATAAGCCATGTAGATTCACCATCAATGCTAGGTTATGTCTCCCAATGCCCAAACACCATTCAAGCATCCTACAAGCTAGACAAACCATTCCCAAATCTCACAGACTGCCCACATTAAAGATCTGGAATGAAACATTGTCATATCCTTGCTGGAAATGGCGCTACAGGACAGGGGCGGCTGCCTCTAAAACTTCATAACAAATTCATGCTACATCTGTTCACTCTACAACCTTTGGTGAGTCTTTACTAGACAAGGGCGCACAGTTTCAGGAAGAATTCTGAGGAAAATTTTGACTTTTAACCCTTCAAAATATTGCTCATAACCTCCCAAACCTATCCAGCCTACAAGATTAGTACAGCCCTCTTGGAAAATTCAACATCTACAAGAAACTATGGTTTGATGGTATGAAACTAATTGCCCAGCACAGAGGAATCATTTAAAACAATACCCATAAGCAGAAAAGGAGTCCTCCAAAAGATATGTGCAAAAAACTGGTTTCCTCTGTAGATAGAAAAGTACAGCCAGCTCTGGAAAATGTCATTCAAACTCTTGAAAATCAACCAGCACTCAAAAAAATACATTAATCACACCAAAAAGGGCAACCCCAAATCAAAATACTTTGTAAATCTTCATTTCCATGGAAAATGTCATTCAAACTCTTGAAAATCAACCAGCACTCAAAAAAATACATTAATCACACCAAAAAGGGAAACCCCAAATCAAAATACTTTGTAAATCTTCATTTCCATCAAATCCTGTATCACCAAACTCTAGCAAAATCACTAAAAACTCTGACTGAAAACAACTAGCTAGGGTGGACGTTGCACCACTGAAACTAGACAAATTGTAGAGGGTTATCATCCTCAACAATCCCAAGAAGAACTCTCAAGATTCATTTCAACAGCATCTCATTATGGGTGCAATTTCAAAATGAGAGAATGAGAGCCAAAATCCAAATATATAGACTTGGAGGGAGAAATTTGAGCAAATTTGAATATCAAATATGACATTCCCTTGCAAAAGCCCCCCATATGACTTTCAAAACACAACTTATGTCTCCCAAGCCCAGGCGTCCCCATTTCGGAGACATTTTTATAACATATTAATCACTTAAGTTATAATATTAAAGTTACCTTTTCAAACACTTAAGAAATATAAAATATTATTTTTCATTACCTTTGAAACTTCGCAACAACACCACGACACTGAAAAAGATAACACTTCACACAGAAACGGAGTTGGAACTTGAAACCGATGCCTAGTGCCCAAAATGGCAATTACTAAAAATAGCATATGCCAAAAATAGAATTGTTGTCAAAACCCACTGAAATTGAGAACTAAAGTGTTGCAGAATTTGTCATTGATGTCAATGGTTGAGTCCTGAAAAGAGAATTGGAATGAAATATTTTTTAAGCTACTGATTATTTATCAGATTTTTGTTGAGCTGCTTGACGTGCTTGAGCTGCTTGAGCTGCTTGACGAGCTTGAGCTACTTGAGCCCCTTGTCTGCCTGCTTGACCTGCTTGCTTGCTTGGTTGAGCTGGTTGGTTGTGTGCTTCAGCTGCTTACTTGTTTGCTTCAGCTACTTGGTTGCCTGCTTCGGCTACCTGCATGTATACTTCAGCTGGTTGGGTGTGTACTTCAGCCACCTGCCTATCTACTTCAGCAGCTTATATGTGTGGCTAAGCTGGTTGTGTGCAAATTTGTCTTTTTGTCAGCTGCTAAGTCAGAATTCTTGCCATGTCACCTTTGAATTGTCAAAGGAGATTTTTATATGAGGTTTGATATTGATGATCTTTTCCTTCAATGAAATTTGTTTATAGTAGCCAATATTTTTTCAAGGTGTGAGTGGAGCAAATGTTTTTAGCTGCATTGATTTTTGAAGCTTTGCTTCGTGGGGTCCGGTTTTTTTTTTTTGGATATAGATGCTATACGTTGCTGTTTGTAATGGCTCAGACTTATCAATTAATGCTGTTATTGCCATATGAGTCGTGGGCTGTCAGAATTTTTTGAAAGAGTTCACACGATTCTCTTCTTGGGTGTTATGGTTGATACTGACCCTTTTTGGAAAGGAAATATCAGCATTAAAACGTATTTTTTGGAGCTGGCAGAGTTATTTTTTACAGAGCTGTCAATGAATGCGAGCTGTTTAGAAAGGAATCTGATATACATTTCTCAGAGTAGTGCGTAAAGTTTTTTTTATATATGCTTGCTGAAGATTTTTTTGAATGTGTTTCTCCTGCTGTGAAGTGAATGTTTTTTTGAAAAAGTCAATCTTTTGAATACAGATTAACATGTGTAACAGGGGCGTTTTTAAAAAACAGTGTATACATTTAAAATTTCTTTTTGACCTTACTGCTGAGAGCATACATATATGTTTAGATACGATGCTCAGAAAGGTTGTTGAAGCTGTATCAAATGACAGGTTATATTGTTATTCAAAAGAATTTTGGGCTGGTCCCCGTCCAACTAATAAGAAATGAAAAGAGTCGTGGTGGCACTCTCTAACAACTGTATGCAGCTTTCAGAAAATCAAAAAAACGTAGAGATCAAAATAATGTGAAGTTCATATTGAAGTTTTTTTTTAGGAGGGAAATTGTTTTTGGTGTCAGGTGTAAGTTTTCATGAAAGGTATTGAGGTTCCTTGGTGAGATGAGATAGTCATGGAGTGTGGTGTAAGTGAAAGTGTGATCAATCTGTAGAGGTTGAAGGACGCATAATGAATTGAAGTTCAGAAATATTTCAAAAATCAGAGATTCAGAGGTTGGTGCCTCTTTATGATGGAGTAGGTGCTTCTTCATTAAGCTTCTTGGAGAGTTGGTGCTCTCAGAAAAAAAATTTGTGTAATCAGGGTTGGTGCCCTCTTATGTTAATGAAAGCTATTTGATGTCGTGGTTTTTTACCTGAAAGGGTTTTCCACAAGAAATCCTTGTGTTTGTGTCTTAATGGTTGTTCTCTTTATGCTTTATGTGGTTTCATGCATTAATAGTTTTAAAATTACTGAAATACTGATTCCCCTCCCATTCCCCAGTATTTCCTATGTGCTTCTCACTAAGCTCACCAAGAACACTAGAGTCCCCCAAATACATCAAGAAACCTACCAAAAATCCTGAAAATTGGCCAACGCTCACAAAACAAGATAATGTAAAAATGGGGACATTGAAATTCCCCTGCTCCCTCAGCTCCCTCATCCAATGTTGGAACATAGATTCAAATGTTGATAGTGAAATTCAAGCTAGTCCTGTGAAAACTACAATAATTGACTTATAGAATGATTAACGCTGTTTTGAATAGATGATAAGGATATTGCAGTAATCTGTTAAGGACTGGTTGCAATAACCTGTAACTAAGACAGCTCACTCAAACAAAAGTGTCAATGGCTAATTTTCCAATATCAAAGCAGCCCCTTTATGTTATTGATTTTGTATTTCTGGATTCTGTCAATGCTTAGCTGATCAAGACTTGTTAAAATATACTTCAGAAGGTGCTCCTTTTGGTTTTATAAAATGATGGGTATGGAAAAGTGGTTATATCAATCTGATTATTTTTCACTTACTGTTGAAATGCATCTGCATAAGATGGTGTAAAAATTAAGGCATCCCCCGTTCATTCTTGCATCTGCTGTTCAACAAAATAAGTGTGAGAAACAGATAGCCAAGAAATTGTGTTTCTTCTAGGCTCTTCTTCTCTGCTTATATAGTTCTCTATGATATCGGACGACGTGAAGTAAAAAGCAACTCTCGCATGTTGTATGTTTCAGTTCAACCCATGCCTTGGATTGATTCATTTGCTTTTGCAAATATGAGATGCTGAAAGGTGAAAGCAATTCAGTAAAAAAGAGATTGGCACTATGACAATTGAATTCTGCATTGCCTGCTCTGTAGAAAATGAAATGCATCTTCTTTTACCAGAATGAAAGGAGCCGTTGTTCTCTGCATTATACAAATAAGGAGAATTCAATTGGATATATATGACTGTTTTGTGTTCCTTTATCGTTTAGCTGCCAAAATAAACTAAGGATGAGTACTGATAGAAGGGATCAATACATGTCTTCTCTCTTTATTTTCTATGGGCAAATGTAATGACTTTGGAAAAATACATTCTCACATAAGATTTGTAACATGTTTTGAGGAAGGTCTGTTTCTTCATTTAACCAATGGAGAGGAAGGTATAAAATGTATCTTGCTGGTTCTGCTCCTGATTACCGATTCTAAGTGTGTTATGATCTTCTCAAGGCATTTTAGTTGGGGTGAAATAAGGTGGTTGCTACCTTGGTTGGCTGTCAAAAATTGTCAATACTTAACAGCCTTTCAAGGTGAAGCCTTCTTCAGGGTGATAATGTGCTATTTCAATGAGATTTAGTTGGCATAATCAATGGATTTCAAGAATGATGGGATGAATTTTCATGGCTCAAGGTTCAAAAACATTTTTCCTAGCAGTAATGGTCTTTCCAATCAATTTTTAATGTGTCTAGGGTCCCAATGAATTGTAAGTAGTGCATTCATAAAGAATGAGACTGAAGTTCAAAGCTCTACATTGCAACAGGTCAACTCACAGTTCCGCAGGCAATGAGCATGTGATAACACATCCAAAGCTAAGAGCTGTTCATCTCCGGAAACCAGTATGGGCTTGGTAATGTTTCCTATTATCCTAACCAAGAAAGACAATAGGATGATGGATTCAGTATGATAGGTGTTTGTTGAGATGTCAAGATACTGAAATATTGTCCTTGGTGAAAAAACCCTGGGAAAAAATATATTATCTACTTGCAGCCAATGCTTGAGTTGGAAAAGTGATCTGCCATGTTATATGATGTCAATATAAAATATGGAAAGTAAA
The DNA here is from genome assembly GCF_030272615.1 of Cryptomeria japonica. Classification (NCBI taxonomy): domain Eukaryota; kingdom Viridiplantae; phylum Streptophyta; class Pinopsida; order Cupressales; family Cupressaceae; genus Cryptomeria; species Cryptomeria japonica. The sequence continues at coordinate 706,172,848 of NC_081405.1, read as the reverse complement.
ATGTTTTTCAAAATTTGAAGGAACATTGTAACTATGGCTTCACCTTTGCATCTTTATGATTATTGAAAAATTTCCAAGAAGCTAAATGAATTTCAATCAATTCTGCCAACTTTTGCATACCTCATACAAGAATAGTTGAATTTGGCAGTAAATTTCAAGTCAGTTGCAAGGTTAACAAAGTTGAGAGAGAACCTCTGAATGTGCAAGCAGCACATTTGCAATATCTTGCCATTGAGGAGACACATAAACAGTTAAGAGATGAAGACTGCATGCAACCAAAGCTGCGTGTTGATGAAGAGTCAAGAAGCTCCCAACACGGCCTTCCTACAGAATGAAACCATCAGCAACAATTACCAGCTGAAACAACATAACAAAAAAATTTATCGGCTGCAAAACAGAAAAACCTAGTACCGGCTCAAAACGTGCAAGAACCAGAAGTATGTAGATCACCAAATCCAAAATTTGCTCAGTTGCCTTCGGATCTTCAAGCAACATCTGAGGGGAGACCAAGAAAATTTCAAGATATTTTTCACAGCAGCATACTTCAACTAACATGATTGTTATATTCCATTTCTCTATTCTTCATTTAACTTATGTTATGGAAATAGAGAAATAATAAATGTGGGAACACAAACACAAAGCTGTAACATTTTGGAAAACCATAGTATATAATACTCAAAAAATTAGAAGGATAAACTTCAAATATATTCTCAACAATAGACAATTATTCGCAGCATAGAACAATGTATGACAAATTTGTAAATAACTGAAGCATCTACACAGAAGCATATTGACTGATATCAAACCCAACATGTCAGTTAAAGAAAATTAAAAAAGGAAATGGTATAATAAGCAAGAAATAGCCACCTGAGAAATTGTGTCAAGGAACAAAAAACTGATATGTGAAGAAAATAGTACACCACATTGATGAATAGAACTTAGAAGTAAAAAAGTTTTTATGTTTGCAATCAAAGGGAAGTGTCAGAACAGATCTTACCTGCAAGCATGGACAATGTGTTAAAACAAAATTGGTATGAGAGGGAATGGAGACCACTGCATATTAACAAACACTGCAATGGAAACAATAGATGGCTTGATACTAACATCCCTAAAGTATATTCACACTTCAGTATTGTTGATGTGTTTTTTATGACCGCGTCTAACACAGAATAAAGTCACCAACGGTCACCTTATTCTCTCTTGATCAAGATTAGTCCGTATGCTAGGATTACTTAAAGTTCAAACGACTAATTCCTAAGGTTCCTTCAGTGCGTGGATGTGACTCAGTTGTTTGATGGGTTTGCTGATAACCCAAGGGGCCTTACGTATGTTGAAGAAACTTATACAAGCTCAAGGATCTTTTGTACGGATGATTTGCAATAAAAGCTCTTGTTTTGGATCTTTGGACTTTGAATTGTGCAGAAAGTAAATAGGAATAGGGTAGAGAAAGACTAAACTAAAAGTAGTCTAAACCTATGAACAAAGAGACGGGATAACTTGCGCAAAATCCAACCACGCTTCGCTTTGCCAGCAACGCACAACTACACGAAGGCGGTGCAATCTTCAAGGGGTGTGTTTAAGGATTTTCAAATCATCAAGAGAAACCATCAAATCGAACAACTTCTCCTGATAATCGAAGTTAAACTTATACATATAACGGAGGCTCAAGCTAACTTTGCACAGTATGCAACAATCAGCTGCATACCAAAAGTATGAGCACGAATTTTGCAACAAGCAATCCTATCAAATCCAGTTCGTCTAACAGCATGAAAGCAAATCTAATCTATGAAGAGAAGGAGACCATGCGAGCTCCAAAACAACACAAGAACACACCAACAATTGAACAATGTATTAAGTGTTTGCTTCAAAAACTCTTAGCAACAATCTCTGACAATAGTCTCTCCTAATTACAAATGAGTGGGTCACCCCCTTATATAGGCCTCAAGCCATGATTACATGCAAAAACCCTAATTAGGGTTTGCCCTAAAGATTCCCCACTCAAGGTGCAACAAGATGGGAATCTGCAATTAATAACCCATTATGCCCATGCACAATTGATTAAAAGAGCCTAAAATAGCGCCCACTCAGCACATTAAATGCCTCATGATGTTGACCATGCCCAGAATATAACCGACACCATCATAAATGCCCATCATCCTCCAAGTGACGGCGGCATGCACAAAGAATCTATCATAAAACCATAATGAGAAGGCGACATGCAAGAAGATTCCTTATCCGATGGTGGCATGCGTTGACTGGTCCACGCCTAGTCAATATTCCTTCAGCAATAAATACGCCATCACTATTCAGTCAAAAGACTTTCGTCCAAAAATGGACGACCATTATCTCGTTCATTAATGGCGTATGCAATGAATCTACCGACGACGGCTTCTAGTTCTCCAATGGAGACACTTGGCACGTTCTCAATGTTGAATTCCATCAAGGCAATTTCTTCTTTGCTTCTGGAAAAGAAGCTCTCCCACTCTGCCATGACTTCCTGCGTTTTCTTCATCATATCGAAGAATGAAGAAACATTTGCAAAATGTTCCTTAGGGAACGAACCGAAGAAGAAGAAATCGTGCAACTGGGATTTCAAGGAGTTCACCGTTATTCCTACGTCATTGAGTTTCCTTGAAAATAAAGCTTCCATGGCACTAAGGATTTCTTCCTGTATCCCTCTGATAAACTCCTTCAAGGTGACAGAATCAATGCTGAATTTGTCAAGGGTGTTCTTTCCTGAACAGATGGCGTAGAACCATCGGGGAAAGTCGTAGGCTTCATTCTCTTGGATCACTTTCCCGTCCACCAGGGTTTGCCTTGGAGTCTTCATTAGAGCCCTGAGTCGGGAAATGGTTAAGTCTTGGTAAACATCTACATCCTCCCATAGTTCTTCTGCTGTCTCTAATCTGCTTAGGAGGGCCACGAACTTAGAATGAAGCTGAGCTAGATCCTCAATGAATTTTCCTGCCTCGGCGTAGACATCCTCTACCCATTCCCGAGAATTTTGTGCCATTGCTCTAATAAGTTCTGCATCATCAACTACTTCCTTGGGAAGGAAGGGAGAAGGAGTGGATGAAGGACTTGCTTCCCTGAGGGGTCTTTTGAAACTCCTGACGTATTCGCATAGAAATCTATTTTCCTCCCTCAGCCACTTACATTTTGCCTTTGATTTCAGCAACTTCTCCTTCATGGCTAAGGAGGAATCTTCAAAATCCCCCACAACTTGACCGGTGGAAGCATGGCCAAGATCAACCTGTCTGATGATGTAATCCTCTTGCCTAATCTCACTCCTATCTTTATCCACTGCAGGTTCAGCGATGTGCAAAGTCCGGGATCCGGATTCTTCCCTGACTACCTTGGAAAACTTTCGGGGAGCCTTCCTTTCCGGTGGTTGATCCATCCTCTTCAATAATTCTTCTAACTCTTGAGTAGGATTGGTTCCTCCTTCTGCTTCATTCCCCAATCTGCCTATCAACCAATCATGAGCGGGGATGGAATGGCTATGATCGTCTGCATGTACCTGTTCCTGAGATTCCTCTTCCATTTCACCAGGGCTAGTCTCCACAAAGCTATCCTGGTGAACTTCTTCCTGGTGCGGGGGACTTTCTTGCCTCTGATTTCTTGGTTGATGATGGCCTTGTGAAGCATTGATGTTGAGTATATCCGGTGCTGGAACGTTCCCTGGAAGTGGGCCTGTGGGATGTGGAAACATCTCCACTTCCTGTACGCTCGAGGAGCGAACTGGTGAATGCTCCCTTCTTGTCCTTGCTCTCTTTTGTGGAGGTCCTTTCTGCTGGGCTTCTTGTTGAACTTCGTGTGGGATTTCTTGTTGGATATCCTTCATCTTTGTTGCTCTTGGCCTCTTTGGGGCATTTTTTCCTTTGCTCATCTGGGCTTCTCTTTCTGCCTGAACCTGTGAAGAGCTTTCAGTTCCCTCGCTGTGGGAGTCCAGATTTCCCATAAGCTGGTATGTCAAATGGACATTGTCTTCTACCAACTTTCTTATCTGCCTGTCAATCCAATGTTTGGTGAATTTTAGCACTGGTCTAGCCAAGATGTTCAAATCATCTTCCTCAGGCTCTGACCAATCTGGCAACTAGATAGGTTGATCCTTCACTTTCTCGAATTCGGGTTGCGTCAAATCTGAATCTTCCTTCACCTGATCCGGTACCTGATGAATTTCACTTATTCTGATGGTGTCGAGGGGGAGTCTGGAATGCATTCTTCTCCTGACCTCAAGGTCATCCTCGGCACTTGCCCAATAATCCTCTAAGTGAAATCTGTGTATGAATTTGACACCGGCAACCTTCCTAATCTGGCTGTAAGGATCATATTGGGCCCTGGATGTGTAAAATGGTAGGCGATAGAATGCCAATTCTCCTGCTGCACTTTCAGCGGCCTCCAAACCTGGGCATATCTCCATGAAATCCCCCAAGACAATTGGAAATTCAACTGATTGCTTCTTCTTCTTCTTCTGCAACTGATCATAGGCAGTTAACTGCCTCATGAGCTCGAGCAATATAAGTTTGTCTGACGGATATCTGGGCAGTTTGTAAGACTGGAAGGAGAACCCTTGCGTCCTAATGTAGGTGAATTTGGGGAATTGTAGGAACGCAGCGCCATACCTCTGGACCAAGGCACTTGCTTGTGGAGACAACCTCATGTGTAACTTATTTTGCATAAGTCGTGTCAGGTACATGGTGAAGGTGTCATTCGCCAGCCTGTAAGAGCTAACATTGGAGAGATGTAGCTAAGGATAACACTCATGCACTTTTAACTGAGCTGGTCTGCAGCCCATGATTCCTCTTGCTGGCAGCCCATCGAATCCTCCCCTTCGTACAAGCATATAGACCAGGTAGGAGCTCATGAAAAAGGACTGAGACCTTTTCTCTTTCAGGTTCTTCAATTGTTCATGCAAGTAGTGACTGATCAATCTAGCCCAGTAGATCAGTGTATTTGAATTCATGATCTCGCCTATATAGAAGAACATCCAGGGCTCGAAGTTCACCGAATGTGAGCATCCCATTACTCTGCTCAGCATCTTTATCAGGTCCACATACTCTTGCTTGAACTCGAAGATTGTGAGAGTTTTGGGCATCTTGGAAGCGTGCACTCTAGGCTTCAGCAACCATTGCTTGTTGATCAAATCAGCACACCTGGCGGGGCCTGCTTCATACACCGTTTGAGCTCCGCTGCTGGTCCTGTACGTCATGGAATAATGTGAAGTGATTCCGAAAGCTTCACCAATTGACTCTGGAGTCAATGTTGCCAGTAACTTGCCATCTGGCATTGAGATTGTTTTCCGCTCCAGATTGTAATGTGTTGCACATTCCAAGACCAGATCTGGGCATTGAATAGCGGGAGGAAAGCCAGTTGCTGCAACTATTCCACTTCTCACAATTCTGACAGCTGTTGGGGATGGATTATGCCCTGCTTTTCCGAACATTCTGATCTTGAATGTAGCCAAGTTGAATGTGCCAAGGTTAGTATCGCTGATTTCTTCCCATCTTGAATTCAACCGGGAATGAGGAAGAAAACCCCTCATCTCCGCTTTGATCAATGCCTGCCTGGAGATAGTAGCTGCCTTGTTGGGTTCTGCCATCTTGGAAGCACTTTGAAATGGTGAAAATAGAGACTAAGTATGAACAATCTTCACTTCTCCACTCCTCCTTTCCTGAACTAAGTATGAACAATCTTCACTTCTCCACTCCTCCTTTCCTGAATCTTGCACGTGAAAAATGAAATGCCTTTCCCAACTTATATAGAATTCTCAAGAGGCATTAATTTAGTAATTGCATGATGCGTCATACTTTCCTTAATTACTACGCCATGCAAAGGTGGTTTCCCATGCGTATGAGTTCAAATTTAGAATTTTCCTTAAATGCTCCAAGTCATGCGTTATACTTGGAAGATTCCTCCTGCCAACTCGTTGATTTCATTCTTTCCAATTTTGAAGGATCTTGCTCAGGATTTGCTCGATTCTACTCCAACTTGTCATCTCGTTCTTTCGAAGGAATTTTCATGGCTCCTTCAACACATCCCTATTTTTTAGGGATCTTCCTAAAATTTAGGAGCCAACCTCATTGGATGGGGAATTTCATCCCGATTCCGAATCTATAAAATTTTCCATATTTGGTTGGGATTTGGTGTCTAAAAATAGCATATTCGAAAATTCGCCCGAGGGGAATTTTGCTTTTTTTATTCCTCCTTGACTCCTTGGATTCCATGCCTTAGGCAAAATTCCAATTTTTAGCTCAGGTGGAATTTTCACTACGTCCATGGATTCATGGATTTTTTCACTTGTGAATGCATTCTTGAATTCAGCGCCCCAGCCTAGTCTTGGGTGCATTTTAGCCTTGTCCATGGACTGGTGGAATTTTCCTCCTGTCAATGCCTTCTTGGTTTTGGCGTCCCAGCCCAGACTTGGGTGCATTTTCAACATGTCCATGGAGTGACGGATTTTTCCACCTGTGAATGGCTTCTTGGTTTTGGCCCCCCAGCCCAGACTTGGGCGCATTTTCAACATGTCCATGGACTGGTGGAATTTTCCACCTATGAATGCCTTTTTGGTTTTGGTGCCCCAGCCCAGACTTGGGCGCATTTTCAACATGTCCATGGACTGGTAGAATTTTCCACTTGTGAATGCCTTTTTGGTTTTGGCGCCCCAGCCCAGACTTGGGCGCATTTTCAACATGTCCATGGAGTGACGGATTTTTCCACCTGTGAATGCATTATTGGTTTCAGCGCCTGTTGTGACCATTTCACACATCACCCCATTAAAATGGGGACCCCCTCTTTTTTGCTCGTTTTGCCTGTTCTTTTCTCTGCTTTTTAGGGTTTTGGTTTAGTGTGCCAGTCGTCTGGACTAGGGTCAAGCCTTAGGGTTTTCGTTCTGTGTATTCAGGCCAAAGTCCAGACCATCTTGAGACTTTTTGAGCTTCCTCCCGTAGGATGCAGTTTTGAAATGAGGTAAATTCGCCAGGGGTCAAGAAGGTTTGTCTGGATTCAGTCGGAATTTTGAGTGCAACTCCCATTTTTTGCTTAAGTGTTGGCGATGAGATTTTGATATTTTTGTCCGATTGAGTAATTTTGACCAAATTTTGAGAATTTTGATAATTGATTCCAGGCATGGGAAATGACTTGTTTTTGCCTTGTGAAATGACTAAAGTCCTGAAATCTTGATATTTTGGCCTGTGGAAGCAAAATCGCTCCTGTCCCTCACTGAAGGACCGGAGCTTGTTTTTCAAAATTTTACTGTCCTTGCAGGATCAAGATGATTTTTCGATTAGAAGAGATAAAGGGAGGCATGTTCTTTCCGTTGAATATAATTTGAAGAATTTCACAAGCATGGAAATTTGCCAGGAGCAAAAATCGCTCCTGTCCCTCACTGAAGGACCGGAGCTTAAAACCTAAAATTACCTTGTCCTTGCAGGATTTGAACGATTTGACGATTTGAGGAGATCAAAGGAGATATGTTTCATCAGTTGAATATAATTTGGAAGTGCCTTCGTGAAGAAAATTGGACCTAGAAGCTAAATCGCTCCTGTCCCTCAGCCAGGGACCAGGGCGAAATTCAGTGATAGCCCCTGTCCCTCTCCCAGGGACCAGAGCGAATTTCCTTATAAGGCATGTTTTGGACAAAAAAGCAAGTAAGTTTTGAGTTTGAGGCAAGTAAAGGTGGCGTAACGGACCCATTGAAGATAATTTGAAGATTGCAAGACGCCAGGTGAACTCCATATTGTCCTAGGCGCTCCTGTCCCTCAGCCAGGGACCAGAGCGATTTCTCCCTTAGACCAATTTCTCACCAAGTCAGAACGAACTCCAGGCCAAGGATGAATGAAAGGGTGCACAACAAGTCCATTGAAGATAATTTTGGAAGTTAGCAAAGTGTGATTGAGTTTGAAAATGCAAGTTCGCTCCTGTCCCTCAGCCAGGGACCAGGGCGAAATGTTAGTTATCTTGCCTTCCTCCCAAATTTAAACCACTCTAAGTCCAAGTGCAAGGTAGCAATGGTGTTTGAGGTGTCTCGACGAAGAATAAAGTTGCAAAGACCGCCAAAGATGAAGGATTTGCACTAAAATGCCCAAGTTCGCTCCTGTCCCTCTCCAAGGGACCAGAGCGAAATGTTCAAATGTGTCCAAATTCAAGTTGCCACTCACATTTCAAATGTTCGAAAGGGAGTAAAGAACATCATTTTGAGCCTTGAAGACAATTGCAAGTTAATATGATGAAAGGTTTACACTATATGCCTAAATTCGCTCCTGTCCCTCAGTCAGGGACCAGAGCGAAATTTCTATGAAGGCTTAAGATTTGAATGATAATCACATTTCGTACGTTCAAGAAGGATCAAAGGACCTCATTCTACATTGTGAAGGCGATCGCAAGTTGATAGGAACAAGGATGAGCCCAGGATACCAAGAATCGTTCCTGTCCTTCAGGCAAGGACCAGGGCGATATTCATTATACTACCCAGTTCTTTCAAAAATCACGCTAAGTCGAGGACGTACAAGGTTGCACAAAGTCAGAAGTGTCTTGAGAAGATGATATGCGAGAAAGTTAAACGTCAAAAGGTGGTCAACTTGAACAAGGAGGCAAATCGCTCCTGTCCTTCAGGCAAGGACCAGGGCGATATTCATTAAATCACTCATTATCGTCCAAAGATCACATCAAAGCAAGATTATATAAGGTTGAAAACGTCATTTGGAAGGCAATGAACAAGAAGCCAAGGTGTAAAAACGACGAATTTAGGCTAGAGCATAAAGTTCGCTCCTGTCCCTCACCAAGGGACCAAGGCGAAAATCATTCAAACATCAAATGTGCCTAGTTAAGGACGAGTAAAGTATGTGTGGAGTGAAGGGATAACATTGTTACTTGCCTCATGATGAAGATTGGTGATCGAAGAGACAAAGGTCAAGGAGAAAATCCAAGTTCGCTCCTGTCCCTCACCAAGGGACCAGGGCGATAATGATCACAAGGGACATTCGTCTACGAAATCAAGTCAATCAAGCACAAGATTTTTGTCAAAGATGTCAGTTGCAATGTGAAGAAGATGATTTTGAACGTAGAAGGCAAGAGAATCAAGGTTAAAGTGCTAATTCGCTGCTGTCCCTCTCCCAAGGACCAGAGCGATATGGTTCGTATTTTTCCAACTCCCAAATTTTGGCGCTCACACAATTTTTTAAATTATATTAAATGCTAAAGATCAATAAAATTTGAATATTCAATTGAAGTTAGCATTTAAAATTTGCGCATGAGCATTTATTAATTAATTTTGCCTATTTAAAAAATCGAATTAATTAAAAACGAAGGCATTTAATTAATTAATTATTATTTTAAATAAAAATTAAATTGGGACGCTTGGGTTTTATTTGCTTTATTTTACAAAGTCGGCCCTTGGTTTTTATTTAAAAATTGTTTTAATTACTTTATTTTTACAAAGTCGGCCTATGGGGATTGATGAGGGAAGCGCCTATAAAGGGGGGAGGTGATATTGTTTTTCAAATCATTATTTTATCATCTTTTCATATGCGATTTTGGAGGAGTGCGAATTGTGTTCAAGGAGGAGCGAATTTCATCAAGAATACAAAGTGCCAAACATCATCAAAGGGGAGTGCGAACTTAGTTTCAAGTGAGGCGAACTTGCCAAGATCTCGATTGAAGACCCCCCAAAGGTGGCGAATTGCTAGGGAGGACATTCGCTTGAGGAAGATCACGTGGGAAAGCTTCAAATTTTGATTTTGCCTAGGCGAATTTCCTTGTTTTGCTTTTTAGAGTTAGCTCTCAAGAGAGGTATGGCGATGTGATCCCTTGTCTTGAATTTTGAATGTTGATCGTCATAGCCTTAAATTTTGAATTTTGAAATTTTGAATTTCAGTAGCTCGATCGTATTTAGGAAATGATAACTCAAGGACTTATCATGAAGTTTCCTAAATTTAATCTCTAATCTATAGTTATACATTGCAAAATCTATTACTTATTATGAAATGTTGTGTAGGTGTTACAATGGCAACCCCGAAGACGGGAGCATCCACCAGTCGTCCAGCTCTCGTGAAGGAGGATCAAAAGAACGAAGAAGTGGAGACCAAGATCGTGTCTAAGTGGAGCAACATTGGAGATACCAACTTGGACAACTTCAGTACGAAGAAGTTTCGAGAGGCCCCTTACATTGGCAAGCCATCACCTGTCGCCAGGAGGATAATTGAAAGTGGCATCATTAAGGCGGCCGGCTTCCCTCCAGCAATCCAGTGCCATGAGTTGATGATCAAGTGTGCTCGCCATTATGATCCACAGTCCAGATCGATCGTGTCCAAGGAGGGAAAAACTTTGGCTTACCTTTCAGAGGAGGCTATAAGTGAGGCTTTTCATCTGCCAGAACACAAAGATATGATATACAAGAGCATAGAAGGAGCTAGGTCCATGTACGAAGATGATCCAGATGCTTGCCTAAGCATCATCAACAAGAACTGGTTACTCAAGAGTCGTCCTCGCCTGAGCAAGATCCCGAACACACCACATAGGATCGATTTACAGGAGGAGTACAGAGATTTGATTACAATGCTCAACCGAGTCACAGGAGCCTCTCAGGCCTTCTACTTTGAGAAGTGGATGTTCTACTTCATCCAGGTGATAGTTCAGGGAAAAGGAACAATTCATTGGGCTAGAATGATTAGCCATTGCTTGGACGTACAGTTGAGGAGACTCAAGGCTACCAAGTCCTTCCACATGAGTTCATACGTCATATATGCCTTGATCAGGAGTTTTGAGTACGCAGGACTACCTCACAGAGGAGTGATTGGAAGAGGACCCGGCGAGGTCAGAGTTTGTGATTCCTATGTTCACTTGCATCATCCGCCAGGAAGTAACTACAAGCTAGTTAATGATACCTTCACAATGAATATCACAAGGTCGTTGCAAGGTGGGATTCACAATAGACTATCTCAGGATGCACAAGAACTAGTAAAGAGGTACGGTGCTTGGTTTATCCAATTCCCGAAATTTACATATGTTAGAGTCCATGGATGTCCTTCACCTCCATACATGTTGCCGAGATATCCGACAGACAGAATGGTGTTACTTGAGGTAACAAGACACTTGGCAGCTTATGTGAAGGCATTCAGACACAGACATGGAAATGGAGTTCCTGTACCTATCATATTGGGCAATTCAGTTGAGGTATGTCCTAATGCTTTAGCCATGGATGACGCAGAGAAGGAGTTAGCTTTGTATTCTTTTTCATTCTTTGCCTTGAGAGAAAGCTTTGATCCACATGGATATATAGAGGAGACAGTCGGTAGGAAATTTAAGCATGAGTTTCAGATAGAGGATTTTGTGATGAATCTCTTGGATGATCTTGAAGTATAAAGAAAGATGCATTCTAGATTGCCTTTGGATTTCATCAGGAAATGCAAGATTTACAGAGTGGCCGACCAAGCTCAGGACAGCGGCAGACATCTCCAATCATCCTATGATCGAGAAAGCAAAATAGTAAGGTTAGATTGGAATGAGCCCGAGGTTGTGGATCTTGATGCTTTGATGACTCCAATCTTGTCTTGTACTCGCAGATGGGTTGATGTGCAGCATCAGAAGTTGAGAGAACAGGGCATAGCTATGACTTTCACCTTGGAGGAGAGACCAGCTGAAGGAGGAGCAAGTGTAAGCGAAGGCAATCCTAATCCTAGAAATACAAGTGAGGGCAATCTTCGAAGTGCAAGTGAAGGCAATCTCCATCCAAAAGGCTCAAAGAGGAAAGAGAGACCTGAAAAGAGAGAATCTTCCAAGAAGAAGCAAGAGGCCAACCGAGATCGTTCATCCGGCACATCTTCTCGACAAGAGAAAAGGACACTTGAAGTGGAAGAGTCTATGGAGTCGATGGTACAGAATGATAAAGAAGGACAGGCACATCAAAGGTCACCAAGTGGATCTCTCCAAGATTATGAGCTACATGAAGACAAGAACAATGACGAGGTAACATCTCCTCCTAGAGAAGAAGAAACATTACATAAGGAGATACAGGTTAGAGAAACAAGATCGGTCATTCCAGATTGGTTGAAGGAAAGATTAACAAAGGTAATTGTGATCGAGGACGAGGACAATGTGATTGATTTAGAGAGCCTTGTTGGACATTCCCAGGAAGTGACAGAAAAGAAGAAGGCTACTAAGATGTCCAAGATGATCAGAGATGAGACTGGGTCCAGAAAATTGCAGATAGCTACACCGGCAGTGGACAAGTATGAAGGTGAGATCCTAGCAGAGGAATATGATATAGAGACATTTGAGCTAGGTCCATCCACAGCCGAGCAGACAATGGATGATGCCACCGATTCATTTGAGGCATTGAAGGACAAGCTTAGAGAAGAAATGGAGAAAAATAGGAAGCTTGAAAGAGAGGTCGGTGCATGGAGAACATATTTCAGTCATCTCAATCAGCCTTTGGGACGTCAAGATCCAGCAAGATCACCCGTACAGGCACTTCCCCTTCAATCCATTAGTGAGGCAGAGAGATTCAGGAGTATGGTCCAACTTATGAGCACTTGGATTGACAAATCTCATACAGTTGCCGTAGAATTTGCAACAGGGATGATGAAGACCATTCATAGGGCTATTCAGGTTCTTGAGATCATCCACAATTTGATGATAACGGTAGCCGCTTTTGCTCATACCAAAGATGTTATCATTCCTGTCTTGCAAGTAATCAGACAAACATCAAGGAAGGTCTTAGCGCAGGAAAAGATCATGGATGGGGGACCTCACAGTTTACTTCAGTGGTCAACCTTACTCCAGATGAAGGAAGTTCTCTTTGAGGACATTTGTACTAGATGTAGCCATGTTGAGGAGGTTATCCACCCGATCCAGGACAGAGTATTTGAGGTACTACGTACCATTCTTGGCAGGAGGATCGAAGTTGAGACAGATGTGGATTTGCAGGAATTGGAGGATAGAATCAAGGCCATCTTTTGCAAGGATGCTAATGTTATCACAGATGAGCAACGGGACCAGATGTTTGCTACCATGCTTCTGATTGAAAAGACTAAGGAACTCGAACCTGAGTGGGACGCTGCTCTTCTCAAGGCATTTGATCAGGTCATCCACTTAGAAGAAAGAATGAGGAATCTTCCCGAGATTCCAATTGCTGAGATCGAAGGAATTGTATCAAGATTCATTGCATATGCTAAAAAGGAGCATTGGAAAGGGAATAAGATTCTAGATGAGAGGTTGTTATAGATGACATGGCACCTTAATTGTCATTGGTCTATGTCTCCTAGATTTTTGTGCCAAATTTAATATTTGGCTATGCATTTAATATTGTTCAGTAAAAAGGGGGCTATTTGTAATAAACCCTAATTAGGGTTTAGGTGTCATAATCTTGGCCGTTGATCTGCTTTTTGATCTGGACCGTTCATTGTAATTGAGGATGCTATTTATACCCTCATTTCATTTCATTTTAAAAACTAGAAAATCAGAGAGTTAGAAATTATTGATGTATTAGAGAGATTAGAGTTTAGAAGCAATTTACTTTTGTAGCAAGATTGAGCTTTGAGAAAGGAATTCAAGCAATTGTTGTACATGATGGCTTTGAGATCAATGAAATATTGAAGTTATGGTGTTTTGTTGCAATTCTCTTGGTTATCTTCATGGTTGTTCATTTTCCTTGAATCATTCTCAATCGAAGTAGTGTGTTAATTCGAAGGACAAAGTGTTGGACTTGATCTTTGGTAGGATTCGCTTTCCAAACCACTAGCTTCTTGCTGATTGTAGGAACGCCTTGCGTGGTCGACTGGAGATATTTGAATCGCTTAAATCTTCAATCATTGTTGTATCTTGGATATGTACCTTCATGGTAGTGTCCCTGATCTTTGATGTATTGAAAAATCATTTGTTACCTTAGAAGATCGCATCAATTTCAATTGAGTTGTTAATTTATGGCAATATTGAAGTTGGTAGAATCTCACCAAGTCTTGTCCGCATTGAGTCATTCTTAGGGTTAGACTAGATTAGACCTCTTGCAAACCCAATCCTTTTGATATTTTTTTTGAAAAGCTTGTTTAATTCATAAAAATCTTCGGCGACGTAAGGCCCCTTGATGACACAGCAATCACAACGACCACTGGTTCTTATCCACACGTAGAGACCCTACTAAAAAGAACATTGGAGTCATCCTAACTGATCCTTCTTGCGATATCTTCAGCAGTTAGCGACTTTATTCAAGAGAGGATAAGATGCCTTTGGGTATTTTATTCTGTGTATGATTGTGTACAAAATACACGTCAACAGCGCCCCAGCCCAGTCTTGGGCGCATTTTAGCCCTGTCCATGGATACATGGAATTTCCCACCTGTGAATGGCTTCCAGACTTAGAATATTTTGACCTCCTGTGCTTTTGAAGTGTTTTCCTGAGCTTTCCATTTTAGGCATGGATTTCCAGCACTTGACCCATTTCTGGCTATCTTTGTCTGTTGTCTGACTTTCCGGAATTAGAAATGTCTGCGAATGCCTGATCCCTGTCACCTTGTCTGACTAACCCTGCCAGTATTGACTTTCTAAAAATAGAAACTTTCCAGGTGTCAGCATTAGATCCCCAACAGGGTGCAATAATGACTTACTATAAATAGAAACTTACTAAAAAATAGAATTTATTAAAAATAGTAAGTTTGATTTTTGGCAAAATGGCGACATTCCGGGACTCGGAAAAATCCCTAAAACATAGGGACTTTCTAAAAATAGAAAGTTGCTCCGTTTGGGCTCAAATTTTACTGGGAGGTCCCTTGAAGGGTCCTGATTCCAATCATATGTTCAGTTTTCCAAAAACCCTAACAGGAACCCCTAAAATCTAGGACAAAAGGCAAAACCCTAGAAAAATGACAAAACAGGCCCTAGACTTCATAGAATTCGCTCGACAGAGAAGCAGATTAACTCTAACTAACCCCCGAACATCCGCAAAGCGGAGAGATTGAAGAGACTGCTGCGAAAAGACCCCAAAAACGCAAGCCAAAAGACCGGGAGGGCCTAAAAAGTAGGGGGTCCCCATTTGCAATGGGGCGATGTGTGAAAAGGTCACAACAAGTATCTGACAAAGAAACGACCTATATGTCATAAACCTTCCAGCATTTATATACAATCAGAAATTCTGTCATTGACCAATACCTAGTGGAATGCTGGTTTCATCTCAACTGGTTGCCAAGAATGAATTTGGATGAATAGGCATCAAATCATTCAGCTTGCTAAGTAATGATGTATTGCAAAAAATTTGTGACACTAAAATCCTAAGAACACATACAGTGTTAAAAATACGTTAGGGCAATTTGGATAAATAGGCATCAAATCATTCAGCTTGCTAAGTAATCACGTATTGCAAAAAATTTGTGTCACTAAAATCCTGAGGAGAACACATACAGTGTTAAAAATGCTTTAGGGCAATTGATTGTTTATTCCATTGATCCAAGAGGCAATTCAGGACAGAGCACCTCCTCTTAAGACTTTCACCTTGCTAGGGTTGCAGTTCATAATTCATCAAATTTTATAGAAAGATCCGTTGAGCCCCAAAAATGCAAAATACAAAAATTTATCAGGAATCCCAAAAAAATTGAAAACCAAAAAATTCTGTCTGAATTAGTTCCACTCCACAACAAATCCTCTTCACTTGTTGGGGGACACACTCATTACAAAGCATTTCGGACACTCAAGGAATCAAGACAAGTCACTTCTTTCCAAAATGACTCCTTGGATTCTACATGCAAATTGCTTCATCTACTCTTCCTCGCATGGCGACACATACAGTTGCACATCAAGGGAGGTCCTTAATCATTTACTTCATGCAGAAATCAAAGAAAGCAAAGAGAAAAGTGGTAGCTTCATATCTCTTCTCAAGATTGCCACCTTTTTGTAATAATCAGAATAATAGCCTCAATCTCAAATTAATGACTTAATTATTTAATATTTTGTTTAGATATTGACCTTTTTCATGTATATGTTTAACTTCATTCATCTGTGGTTCATTTAGTTACAATTCTAGACTAATGTCTAAGTTAAAACTATTGTGATTAATTGCTCCTGTCTACTAACAAATCTAAGATCCAACAATTTAGTGTATTATTCACTGGATTGCCAATCAATACTGAATCATCCATAAATAACCATTAATATCAATATATGCAAAGAGTACAGATCAAAAAGCTAAAACTTCCATCTCTACATGAAAAATATGATCCAGAAACATAAAATGAACATGGAAAAATCAAATAAATGAATACAATACCTGCTCAAGTTTGGCATGTCGAGAAGCAAGATCACCAAGAGAATACAAGAGTCGAACACTATGTAACAGATATCGCAGTCGTATGGGTCCCTCCCCCCCACTGGAAGATACAAGCACCGCTAAAAGGTGCAGAGGCAAGCATCCAGCTAATTTTTCCATATTTACCTTTACAAAACAATCTCTTTTAAAATGCAATTCCATGCAGAGTTATGAAAGACACTAGTCTCAAAATAAAATGAATACTTTACCTGCATGGAGGAACCTTTGCCTGTATTGACACGCAAAGAGAAATTGTCAGAATCCCTCAAAAGCTTGTTCATTTCCCTTGAACTGAGGCCATGTAATTCTTCCACTGCCAAATAAGGATCCAGGAACTGCCAAACGCCAAAAAAAAAAATATATTATTACAAAGTATCTGTAAATTAGGTTCATACCTCAACATGATGTAACAGAGGGGTACCATTTCCAGTGTCAAAGCAAAATATAGATGGCTAATGCAGATGATTCTAACATAATTATAAAATTTATTATTTAATACTTTCTATAAAGTTTCCAACAAGCTGCCTAGCTAAGGATGTCCATGATAGCAACAAACATACTAATTAAAGAATCACAAGAAATTAATGATCGACTGAGCTTCCCAATTTTAAACATGATTCCAACACAACAGTCAAGAAAATCCTGTAATCTGCAGTGAGCCTCCTGGGGACTTTTCCGTTGAATTTTTTCTTCAAAGTGAGCTTCATCTTATTATTTATTGCTTCAAGACAAGAACCAGGACTGGCTCCAAATACCCGTGATTGCTTATAGTTGAAATTTTTTTGTGACGAAAAAATAACCACCACAAAACATGAATATAAAGAAATTCAAGATATAAAAGCCTTCATATAATTAAAGTAAAACTGCAAGTGGGACTGGAAAGTATGGCAACTATGTATAAAGTAGAGCACAACACTATCACCTCGCACTATCATAACAAGTGATAAATGCCCAAGGAGGGGGCAAGCAACTGAGAAATGCCCCACACAACAAAAAATCAAATCTGAAGTTTTGATGCCCAAAATAAGAGACAACAATAATGTTGTGCTGGCTGCAAACATCATGGAAGACACCATCATCGACGGCAATGGAGAAAGCAGTGAAATGAAGATCTCCCTAAGGCGGAAGACTGGAGATATCCGCTCAGAAACAAGAAGGTTCTCTGCTTATGGACTATGGAAAAAGAAATTTGAGAACATCAACTCACACGAGTCCAGAAATTTTCCCCTTGACTGTTCAATGAGGCGATGCTTAAAGTATACTCAAATTGTGTCGCATTGGCACTTCAAATTAAATCTTTGTTATGACAAGGTAGTACCATCCAAAATTAATCCAAATAATCCATTCAATTACAACACTACTTTTCATGTCTTGTCAGTGCTAGAGAAAATGTGCAGACAGATGACCCAACTCCTCAGCTACCAGAGTCACCCAGGGCAAAGGATATAAAAGGCACCTACATTGGAAGAACCAAGAGGCCAACAAAAAATCAAAGATGCCTACAGCAGAATAGTTAAGTGAGATTAGCTATATTGAAAAATTAATTTCAATATCCCTTACTAGTTAAAATTATCATGCCCAAATTATGATTTCCTCCTTAATTGTATAAATAGGCATTTGCCCTGCACCATTTAAATTCTTGAATCTTTACAATATCAATACAACGGCTTGGTAGAGCTTTTCTTACCATGTATTTTACTTTTTAGTCCACCTTTTTTTTTGTTATTCTTCTTTTGTTTGTAGTAGCAAATCCATTCTATATAGCACTACTGCAAGTACTATCTAAACATAGGCTTAGATATTGGCCTACATGACCTTTGCCTTTTCTTCCAATCAAGTATTGCCATTTCTGGTTGTAATATCCAGCAAGAGTTCTATCATTATCCATAAATTGCATTATCTTCCAATCTCTCTTAGTTGAACTTTTTGTGGTATGCTCTCAAACATAGTTTCAAAACTTGGACTTGGACTTGACTCAGCAGCCCAAAATTTTGTCTCGGACTCGAGACTCGGCACATTCTTGGCAAAAAAAAAAAAACCTCATAATTACACAAAAAAAGAAATCAGTGCATTTAGAGAACATAGAAGTCTAATTTGACTAACAATTGTCATAATTCAAACATAGCACATGTCATATGATCCTCAAACTCCCAAAATTTGAAATTTCAATCACTATGTTTGTTATGTTCAAGACTCGGACACACTTGGCACGAGAGTTTGGTCGACTTGGCCTGGCCAGCTTAGAGAGTTTGTTGAGTCTTGCAAAGTACTCACAAAGTCTTTGAACTATGGTCTCAAATATTTACAAAAGTAGGGTAAAGTTATATGCAATCATTAACTGGTCGTAAATTCTTAATTTTTTATCAATATAACAACTACAAGTCATCGGGTCTGTGTCATCCACATAGAGAGGTCTTAATTTTGGTTTTGCAACTAAATTATTTGAGTAGACCATTTCTGCCTAGAATTGCACTAGATTGTCTGTGTTTATCACAGAAAGTTGCAATAAGTGAGTATCACTAATTCAGCCCAATCTTGTTGCCAAACTGTTATGCCAATCCTTTATGCTTTTTCTATTGCAGATAGTTTGTGAAAACATTGAATGCAATATTGCCTTTCAAACATGTCAAATATCTATTGATATAACCTCAAGAATGATGCATATTATTGGCCATCTAAAATTTTAAACAAATAACCGACTTTTTACAACAGTCTTCCACAATATGTTCATTTATATGACTGCAATTAATTAGTATATCACGTTGGTGTCCATTAAGGTCCACCTTGAGTTCTTTAAGCTTACAATTTATCTAAATGTATTATAGTTCAAGTATGAAAGTTATAAAGGAAAATTTTACTCCAGAATATGTATGGTGTATCTATAACCATAATCATGAATTAAATTTGACTGCATCAGATTTGAAATCATTTGATGAAATTCTCATCCAAAACAAGTAACCCTTAAGAAGAATCCTTCTACATGTTAGTCACGAAACATCAGGCATTGTTTTTTTCATTCATCACTGTTAACTAATTTAGCAATTCCTCAAATATTTGTTTCAGCCATTTTCCTATTTATTTACTCAAGTGTGTTGCACCGGCACCAATTGGACTAAAGAATGACATACTGCAACCTGTGTCACAAGGTTTGATTTTTTATTTGTGTACGACAACAATAAATTTGAATGAAGCAAGGGAAAAAAAATTCGATAATAAATTCCCCTTATATAAATTTGAGTTAAAAAAAATTAAGTAATAAATTTAAAAATTTAACTTAAATATTTAAATTTGCTATTTTTATATATAGTAAAAAAATTATTAAAAATTTTAAATAAACTATATTACATTTAAAAGATTAATAAGTTTAAAATTTAATTTAATTATTTAAATTTGTTAAAATTAAATACTATAAGAAAACACATAAATTGTGGATATGATTGTTAACAAATTTAAAGAGTAGTATTGTTTTATTTTAACTTGAGCAATTTTAATATTTTAATTTGTTAAAATAAAATAAAACAATACTTAAAAGTTTGGATAATATTGTTTTATAAAATTTTATGAAAGACAGCCACGAAAAAAACACATTGAAGTTGTGGAACATCATGTTTAGTGTTCAGATATGAAAGTAAGTTGATGCCCTATTGGGTCTCAATTAAACAGATGGTTGTGCCTATCGCTCAAGTGGACAAAGTGATCAAGGGTTCAAGTCCTGGTGTGGACATATGACTAGTGTTGCTTCCCATGCCTCCCATCAAAGCCCTGCCACCAAGAATCAAAAGCATCGATAATGTTCTAATTCATATGAGTGGAATACTTATGAAACATGCTAAAAGCTAGCTGGCCTGTTCAAGCAATAGCTGAAGCTGCGAATGAAAAATGCAGAGGATATGATCAAGACTTCCCTATGTCCTCCCATTTATATAATAAGCAACATGTTTACATTGTGAGTTCACGAGTCGAGCGCAAGATTTGGGCTTCCCACCATAGTTTTCCACACATCCAGAGCATTTTCCATGTTTGTTATGCACTTTTTAATGAAGCACACACCACAAAAGAATGTGGAAGGAGGCAACAAGTATTTCCAAGTCCCCAAACTTCCATTCAATTTCAATATGCATAAATCCTAAAAAAAGCAAAACCCTAAAAAGTACCCTACCTGAAGAGTTGTGCAAGTTTGCAAGAGTCGAGCACTTGAAATGAGGGAGTTACTACCTATTCGACAAAACGCATATCAAATTTTTTAATCCATATGAACTTATACGCAATTTTTTATGATTTTAATGATAAAATATGTTCACTGAATTTCAAATTTCATGGCCAAAATTTGGTGAACCCTATGAAATAGACTACAACTACCATCAATTAGAAGTATCTAGCACACAGACAACCTTAAACATTATTATTTTATAACAACAATTATTCTAAAACATATACAATACTTTCAATTGGTGCACTGATATTTCTACATTCAAATAATGAAATTACTCACATGATCACTACGCCTTACTGAATCTTCCTTCATAGGTTTCATCTGATAAAATTAAAAAACAATAGTTAGCACACTTGCTCGTAATTAAAAAAGTACTATTTTTTGTCACAATAAAACTCGAGATAACAATATCATTATAACTTCAATGCGAATCCAAACAAAAAAATTTAACTATTCAGTTGGCAACTTTTCGTAGGAGTACAATGATATTTTATTGCATCATATACTACAAATAGCTAAATAGATAGAATCTGAAAAGAATTAACTGTGATAGTTAGAAATGCAGCCATAAAACCATGAATTGAAAAGTATTTGTGAACAAGCCTATAAAGGAGATATCCATATTTATTTTATTACTTCTTTTTTCAGAATGCCTACATTCCTTGGCAAAACAAACTTGACGGATTTTCCAGAAAAACTCAGTAATCTAAAACTGTAAAATTGTCATGAATGAGAAAGCAGGGAATTCAAAATAGAAAAAAAAATTAAACTTTGAAATAAATTCAAATGGTAAATAACACGGAAAATTTTTGAATCAGAACATATAAGTAGATTAGACTAGTTTACATTTAATTTCCACTTAGACAAGACAGGTAGATTAGACTACTACTTTGTTATGATTGGAATTTGAGGAACATTCCTCTAGTCCAATACCTTTACGATTAGTTTTACTACATTTCAAGTGCTAAGTATCATGTGGCTAAGTATTTATCTGGTATTTGCATGGTATAATAATTGAGAGAAAATTGATTTAGGTCAATAGATTATTCAATTTATGCCATATGATAAAGCCTTCTAGTCTCCACACAAATTCCACATTAACCATGCATTAATCATTTGCTCATGTACATTTCCCAAAGAGTAGGCAAAGAAATGGAATATATATATCTGCATCCTCTATTGTTGGAGAAACAATGTTACAATCCTAATTGTCTTATTACCATTTTTACTACTCTTGTTATTACACATAGTAATTAGTGTTTCACGGCCGTTAGCTGCACCAATGATATGTTGTCTACTTTGCTTTGGCTATCTATTTGTGGACAAAAATCAGTTGACCTCTTCAGCCTTGTGCCCAAGCTCTCATGTGATATGGTCCAAAATTTGCTAAAGAAATTTGCATCCCTACCTGAAATAGTGGAACTGATAAGCCAAAGCAAACAAAACATGGTGAGGTAAAGCTAGGAAGCATAAGCCACTTAGGTATGGTCCATTTTGAATTACTAAACAAGTGGGTAATGACACGTTCATATTAGACCAACCTCCGTATAAGAATACGTATTCATATGTGAATATTGAGAACTTACATCCTACAGCTCTCTCATCCTGATGATGGATCATTGAGTATGATCCCAAACGTTGATGCAAACAAAAGTCTACCCAGTGAAATCCAGAAACTAAGCAGCAAACTTACATCTTTTTCAGCCTTCTATGCTAGATGGTAAAAAATAATAGCTACTGTTGCCTTCTATTAAACGCCTTGCACTTAATGCTCAAAACTAGTTGGAAAAAGACATGATTTAGTGAGAGAAAGTAAGAACCAAAGACAGTGAAAAAGGTGTGGCATTTGGTTGCACTCACCCTAATCCTTGAAAAAGGTGTGGATTATCCTTTATTGTTTCCCCTTCCTAAACGTTGGGTAATGCAAGCTCTCCATTGAAGGCCTAGTAATTGAGTGTATTGTAGCCCCCGTTTTATTTCATCACAAGTTGCATTTTGTGATAATTCACATCTTAATATTCTAAATCACAGGGACAAGTGTTAATCATCTATGCGAGGTAAGCATTGTCCCTTTCCTATAAATATAGGATATTCACTTATGTAGAGTAGGATTAGTCTTAGCTCTGTTGTAATATGAATTTTTATAGTGCTCTGAAGGTGTAATTTTATTTTTAGAAATCAATGTAAGACATCTTCTTGTTTTCTTTACAAATTGTCTCCACAATTTACTGAATATTTCAGGGAATCTAAAAAAGCACTAGGCTCACATTTGCTGTGCCTGTGTTAACGATTAGTTAGTTTTCCATTCAAGTAGTGGCTATAGATTTTCTCTTAATATCTGCAGTATTCTAATAAGTGTGTAATGGAAAAGAATGGTTTGTCAAGCTTTAAAAAAGAATGCACTTGAGGATTTGAACTCTACAAGACAGAGCAAATTGGTTAAAACCTATGTTCCAAGGGGACACATTCTCCACCCTTTTGGATGCATACCCATACTGGGGATGCAAGAACATCTTGGACACATCCCTTGCCTCTCAACATCAATCAGAAACATCCTGGAAGCAAGGAGGAAATGACATCAAGCAATTAGAGGCTGTTAGTTGTCCACTTTCCAAAAGAGTCAAAAAAAAACACCCAAGTTGAATTAAAAATATAAATTTTTTATGCTATGCCCCCACACCACACTTAATGCTAAATGCAACAAAACATAGCTCCCTTGTCCATTCCAAACCATACTTACATACCTGGAAAAAATTGCAGCAACAAAGTTGATGAATAAGAAAAACACATTGTAAAGAGCAAGGCAACTTGAGGTATCAAAACTAGGGTAGCAAGGTGCATGATTAGCAAGCAGTGCGCACTAAGGAGAAGTAGGGCAGTAGAAAGGTAACGTTTCTTTTTTTTTCTTATTTCTTTTTTGAAGTTTCAAGGAATAATTTTATTTTTTTCTATTTCCAGTTTGCACTTGAATTTTTCTTTTTTCACAAAACAACATCAATAGCAACAGTAACAATAGTGAACAAGACATAGAAGAAAGAAATATAAAAGTTCCAAGCACAAATTGGAGGTTCATCAAAGTTTGTGAATGGTGTGTGTGAAGGACAACCACATTTTACCTATTTGAGTGCCTTTTAGCCCTCTTTAGAACTTATACAAAGATCCCTTTCAAATTCTCTGAACCTCTTCTCCAATTTCTGACAACTCTAGACAAAGACAAATAGAAAAATTTGAAAGAGAGTAGATTGTGGTTGTGTCATATTCAAAACAAAGATTTTACATGGAGCCATGCCAATATATAGTCACCTCTTGGGCATTATAGGACAAGGGGTTAAGATTTTTCCAAAAATAAAGACAACTGAGAAGGCAAAGGTTAATGGATTGTTTATGGACGGCAAAGCAAGGTCTATGGTATGCCAATCCCAATTGAGTCTGCACAATCAGCTATGACATACAAATGTTCAAAGATGCAATTTTGTTGGTCCCTCATTTACCCTGTGAAGGAAGTCCAAGGATGCGAACTTCCAATTTCAGATTTTGGAAGATCATAGAGGAGGTTGGGGCCTCAAATGTTGTACAAGTGATACTGATTCAGGACACATGCAAATTAGCCAGCATGATGATGAAGGGTGCTTGCTTGGTAGCACATCTTTTAAAGCTTAAATGTTGTGTTCATACTTCATCCATTGAACAATGCATTGAAAGACACCTTAAAGATAGACTGGGTGAAGAAAATCATGGTAGAAGCTAGAGATATTCAGATGTGCATTTGCAATCACTACACATCACCTGTCCTCTTCAAGATTTTCTCGAGGAAGGAATTCCTCAAACGTATGGAGACTAAATATACCAGTTATTTCATTTTGTTAGAGAGGATGCATGAGGTGTAGAAGGCTCTACAATTGATGATAGTTAATCTAAAGTGGGGACAATGGCCTGATGCAAAAACTACTAAAGGAAAAGTTGTGAAACAAAAAATCCTTGATGATGATTGAAAGTACATTGAAGGTAAAAGAATTCCGATTTTTTATTAATTATTATAATATTAATGTTTATAACATTAATTATTATTATGATTTGCAGCCTTAGATTTTTAGCTGTAATTTTTATTATATATATATGCACATTGATAATGAAAACAATTAAATTTTGTTAATTTTTTTGTCGACTATCATGAAATCTCAATTCAACTCTAATTTTATATATGAAGGTTTTATAATATAACGATGAATGCTTATCAATGTTATATATGAATATTTGAAATTTCTTATATTTTTTAATTTTCCCTTTTCTTTTAATATCTGTGAAATTTCAATTCAAGTCTAATGTTATGTATGAAAATTTTATAATGTATATGATGAATGCTTATCAATGTTATCATAAGAATATTTGAAATTTCTTATATTTTTAAATTTTCCCTTTTCTTTTAATATACGTCCCCTAAAAGATGGCTTACTAAATAATCGATCCCAAAAACATGTCCCCTACCATCCCTGTCCTGAAAATTTGGTGTAAATAGGTTAAGTGCATACAATATGAGTTATTATTTGCATCATTGTAATTAATTCAATTTGCTGACTCTGTTTTTAATGAAATTGGCACTAGTCTTACATTAGCTATTGATCTTACACTTACAAATCTTAAATGACATATTTCTCATGTGTAAATTATGCAATTATTAACTCACAAATCCACATTGAATTTAGGGGTATTAAGGATCACTTGGTAAAGTGATTGTTCATTCACCCTTTACTCATGCATATATGGATTAATTATGTTATCTACAATTCTATATCTCTAATTGCAATTTCACACAAAAGTGAGACAAAATTATTATTGACAAATTCATTGGGGTCAATTCTATGTCATAGGATTTTAATTTTGTTTGCAATAGGCTTCATAACAATTTCTTTAAGTAATTTATGAGATCTTTGTAAAGATCATCACCTTGAATGTTGTTGAGCTCAAAGTGTAAAAGAACCGAACCTACTCCAATCAATTGGCCCAATGTGCTAGTATCTTAATCATAGAGGCTCATTTAACCTTTTAATTTGACTATAGACCCTAGAATTCAAGGTCATTATTAGTGTATCTCTTATAAGTACTGTTAACTGATTGGAGCACCAAAATAATCTTGAAACAAAAAATTAGTCAAATATTACAATCTATTCTATCTAACACTGATCAAATATTACCATCTACTCTAGGTCATTTGGCTTCTAACTCACAAGCAAAAGGACTCTAGATTTGGTTCATACCAATCTTTGCAAACCCATGGACCCTAGCTTCCATTGAACTATCTATTTTCAACTTTTTGTGGATGATCCCACTTGCAAGATGTGGGAATATTTCTTGAAGAACAAAGATAAAGCCATTTTACTACATTCAAGAATTCAAGGCTAAAGTAGAGATTTTCACTAGACATCATATCCATGTACTCCACTCAAATCACAAGGGAAATTCCCTAACAGTGTGTTTTTTACTTTCCTGAATAAGTATTGCATTTGCCAACACATTGCAACTACCTACACACCAGAACAAAATAGTATTACATTTGCTCACTATGTTGAAAGACTCTAACCATGCACCTTATTTTTGGGCAAAAATTGTGCGCACTACAATATGTTTGTTGAACCATGCTCCCACAACCACACTTGATGAGATTACTCCTGAAGAAGCATGGACTAGCATCAAGCCATCAATTTCTCATCTTTGATTTTTTGGATGCACAACATGTGCATTTTCCAAAGGAGACAATCTCTCGTTTTTATGTTTTTGGATGCACAACATATATGCACATTCCAAAGGAGACACAATGGAAATTGGATGACAAATATCATCAATGTATTCTACTTTGCTATATTGATGAATCAAAGGCCTAAAGACTATTGGCTGAGATTTGATCTTTGATGATAAGAATGAACCACTCTCAACTTCTCCCCAATAAACTACTTATGATCCTACTCCAATGGTGTTTCCTGATGATGTGGACACTAGATATAAGCATGATGATAAAGAGAAACCCAAAAACAACAATGATGGACAATGTTAATGGTAATAGGATCAACCTAATCTACTCTTTCACAAATGGAGACTACCCAAGTGATACATAAAAACCTCAAGATATTTTGGGATTGATGGAGTTGTAGACATATTTGCCACAAGATCAAAACACGTCACATCCCTTGTGATGAGGTGAATATGACCCAGGTAAGCATTTTAGTAGAATATTTAAAACCATCTACGATTCAAGAAGCTATCAGGTCAAAACCTTGGAAGAATGTTACGAACATTGAACATCAAGCATTGATGAGGAGCAATACCTAGCAACTAGTTGATCTTCCAATGGGAAAGAAGGCTATAAGATGCAAATGGATCTTAAAGGCCAAACATAAGTCTAAAGACAGCATAGATAAGCAGAAAGAAAGATTCAACCAAAATTCTCAAAAGGAAGGCATTGATTATGACAAAGATAAAGATTGTCATGATGATATTTGTTCTAGATCCACCATTTGGTTGGAAGGTCCATCACACAAATAAAAACTACCTTTCTTAATGGAGACTAGAAGGATGGTGTACATAACCCAATCTAAGGGAATTATTGCACAAGGGAGAAAAAAAAAGGAACTGCAAATTTCTATGGTCTCAAACAAGCTCCTAGAGCCTAGTATATGAAGATTGATGAGCATTGTAGAATACAAGGTGAAGATCAATGAGCATTTTAGAATACATGGTTTCCAATGGAGTCTCTTTAATCCAAACCTCTACATTAAGAGTATGGTGGGGAGGTCATTATAATCATTGTGTATGTCAATGACTTGGTCATCAAAGGAATTCATAGAAAGATGCTTTTTGTAGCTAAGGAAGATTTGAAAAAACCATTTGATACAACCAACTATGGTCTATTACACCATTAACTTGCTCTAGAGATGTGGCAAACAATCATTGTATATTTGTCTCGCAAATGAAATATGCTAAGACTCTTACCTAAGAGATTTCACATGACAAACTATTGCTTTAGAGATGTGGCAAACAATCATTGTATATTCATCTCGCAAATGAAATATGCTAAGACATTTACCTGAGAAATTTCACATGAAAGACTATAAATCACTGCCAACTCCCATGGAACTAGAGTTGTAGCATTCACAATAGGAATTTTCTCCACAACTAAATGTTATTTTCAAACAAGAATTGATTGAGATCTCATTTACTTGACTTATACCAAGTCAAACATCAACTTTGCAATCAATAATCTTTTGCAGTTCATGCCAAAACCAAAAGTGTGTCAGTAGAACACAATGATGCAAGTGTCAAGATATGTCTATGCAACTATTGTGTACAACTAGAGTAAAAGCAGAGAGATCAACTATTCTTGATGGGATACTAGACATAGATCATGCAAGATCTGTTGATGAAAGACAATACACATCTAGATATTTATTCTTTTTGACCTTTGGACCAATCTCTAGGGGAACTAAGAAGTAGCAATTATTTGGTCAATCTTCCACCAAACCAGAATAACATGCTATAAGAGGAGTTGTCTGTGAAGAGACATGGTTGAAACATCTTGCATGTATGAGTGTACCATTGAGTAATCCAATAATCCTAAAGTACAACAATCAAGGTATTCTAAAAATTGTTCATAATCTAGTATTCAATTAGCATACCAAACACATTGAAGTTCAATGCCAATCTCATACACAAACACGTTAAACAACACAAGATTAAACTCTTATTTTGCACCACTTAGGAACAATGTGCACATATCTTCACAAATCCACTTGCATGTGTTAAGTTTGACGCATTTCAAGATTTCTTCTCCAAGAATTTTTAAGACTATGATGTATTAGGTGGGCAAGTTAGCATAGATATTCCACCATAGTTTTAGCATAGATATTCCAAAATAGTGTTAGCATAGATATCACATTATATTTTTGTAATTAGATAATTTTTTATTCATTTGCATGTTATTAGCTATATCATCTTTTCCATTCACGTATAGAGTTTGTTAGGGAAGCTGCAACAAAGTGTTATATTTAGTTAAATTCTAAAACTACATTGATTGTGCATATTACATAATGACCAATATGATGTATAAATAAGATTTTCAAATGAATTTGGGAGAAGCATTGATCAATATTATTATTAGAGGTAGAATGGAATATTTACAAAGATGACTCAAAATAGAAGAATAAATGACAAGGACAAGCATACTCATCCAACTACCAAGCCACCCATGTTAATAATACCGTGTTATTATAATTTATACAATGTTGTAAATTTGTAATAGTTTATTGATAATATATTATGATATTATATCAATAATATTTTTCCAATAATCCACCTGCTATGTTTTGAACTCTCGCGTTATGTAAGGGACTCGAACATTTTCCCAACTTATCAAAAACAATCCACCAATTATGATAGTATTTTCTCAAGAGTACAAATCAAGAAGGTGCAAAAAGCTTCAAACTTCACAACTACAAGAGATTTAGTAAAGATGTCAACACATTGCTCTTGAGGGGAACAATATTAGAGATGAATATTCTAGTACTAGACAAGCTCATGGATGAAGTGGCATTGAACCTCAATGTGTTTAGTGCGCTCATGAAAAACTAGATTATGGCCAAATTTTAGCACTCCACAATTGTTGTAGAACAAAACTATAGGATGTGTCTCAAGTACACCCATTCTTGTCAAGATGCAATATAACCATATCATTTCATAGACAACTCTATTAAAATAATATTGTAACATTGATACAATGGTCATTTTAGTCATTTAGTTAGTAATTAGACACCTACTT
The DNA here is from genome assembly GCF_030272615.1 of Cryptomeria japonica. Classification (NCBI taxonomy): domain Eukaryota; kingdom Viridiplantae; phylum Streptophyta; class Pinopsida; order Cupressales; family Cupressaceae; genus Cryptomeria; species Cryptomeria japonica. The sequence continues at coordinate 706,143,539 of NC_081405.1, read as the reverse complement.
TTATGTCTTTCGTCTTTAGTTAGTGCTAGGAAGTTTCCTCTTTGTCTTTTGTGTTTCTATTCTTGATTGTTTCCGTTATGGAAAGATCCTCTTATATTCTCTATTTAAGGAGCTTTTGCCTCCTTTGTAAATATGGAATCAATCAATTATCATTTCATGGTATCAGAGCAGGTTAAGTTCTTTGACAAAAAAAAAATTTAAATCCTAAGTATTTACCTGGAAATTATTTCCAAAAGTTTCTTTACGATTTTTTATAAAAAATTGTCTTGTTACTTGAATTATTTTCAAAAGTTTTTATCCATTTTTTTATTAAAAAACAAAGGATATTTTTGAGAATTTGTTGCATGAAGGGTTTCCTTTCAGCAATTTTCGTGTGAGGCAGCAATTTTCAGTGTTTTCCTACATGTTCGTGGCCTGTTTTTTATGGATCGTGGGTTACTTTTCTACGACAAATCATGGGTCGTTTTTTTTGTTGCATTTGTTCTTTCCACGCACGACGACTTCTCTTTGTCCCGTGACGAAGGTTTCTACAATCACAATAGACGCGAGTGTTTCTGGTCGCATGGACTCAAATTCTAGTCACGGTGGAAGGGGTGTTTTTGGTCGCACAAGCTCGGATTCTAGTCACAGCAGGCGTGAGTCTAATTTGAAATGACTGTCAACTGTGTAATGTCAATGTGTATTAAAGTATTTCATTTAAATTTAAATTTGAAGTTAAAAACTTAAAAAAATACACAACCAATTAAAAATTTTAATTTTAGATAGTCATCTATTAATAGATGACTGTAAATAAAATACAGTTATACAGTCATTGTAATTTTTGGATGTTCGTGATTTTTTTTGTTAACAATGTTATTGATCTCTAAATGTTGTCTCTCTTTTGCTAGGTTCTTTTCCACATCTTTTTGAAAGAAAATGGATTCAGCTTCTACAGTTAAAGTTGGTGGCAAAAAGAGAGACCCTTGTTGGAAACATGGGAGACCAGGTCCAAAACAAGGAGATGTTTTTTGCAACCATTGCAAAAAAATTGTAAAAGGTGGCATTAATAGGTTCAAATATCACCTTGCAAAAATTCAATGCCGAGATACCACAAGCTGTACAGAATGTACTGAAGAGGCTACGAGAGATGCAATAGCAACGCTTGAAGCATATGATCAAAGGAAGGCAACAAAAAAGAGAACAGCAGAGGCAATGGCAGCCCCAAGGGCAGATTTGAGTTCCATAGGGTCACATACAGATGTGGGGACATCTGGTTCTTCCCTTGGGCCACGGATACGAGCAAAGGGAACTTTGGACAGCAACATGGAAAACTTCTTTATTCCACGTAACACTCCTGGTGCACAACATGGATTGCTTGGCACTGCATGGAATAAAGAGGCTCACCAACAAGCCAAGGTGGCGTGTGCTAGATTTTTTATCTACAACGATGTTCCGTTCAATGCTATTTCTAGTCCATCTTGGGACCAATTGGTCACCGCGTTGACTGTGGCAGGTAAGGGGTTCAAGTCCCCAAGCCGTTACGAGGTAAGTGGATCGTTATTGCAGGATGAGGTCCAAAACACTCATGCATTAGTGGAAGAGCAAAGGACTATTTGGGAAAAGAATGGCTGCACCATTCTTTCTGATGGATGGACAGATGGTAGGAATAGGACACTCATCAAATTTCTAGTTGCTTCAGGAGGACAGTTAGTATTTTTAAAATCAATTGATGCCTCCAATGAAGTGAAGAATGCGGAGACCTTGTGCAACATGTTGGATGAGGTGGTGATGGATGTGGGAGTGTAGAATGTCATCCAAGTTGTGACTGATAATGCAGCTGCATATGTGGCAGCCGGCAAACTTCTAATGGCTAGACATCCGACATTATTTTGGAGCCCTTGTGCTGCCCATTGTCTTGACTTGCTCCTTGAGGACATAGGGAAACTAAGTTGGGTAAAGAAAGTGGTTGAAGATGGAAGGAATATCACCAAATACATCTACAATCACACATGGGTCCTGAATCTTATGAGAGAGCACACTGAAGGTAAGGATCTTGTGCGATCGGGGGTCACACGCTTTGCTACCAATTTCCTCACCTTGCAGAGCATACTTGCTACATTGCCCAACCTGAAGCGGATGTTCATGAGTGAAAGATGGTTGGGGAGTCCTTATGCTACAAAGCCTGAAGCAAAGAAGGTTGTGATTGCCATTTTTGATACTAATTTTGCCAAGATAGTGGAGGAGATCATCAATGTAAGTTTTGAAACTTTAATTGATGATTTATTATTTAATTTTCTAATATTTCAATCTGCTGATTTTGTTAGATTTTTTATATCTAGGTGTCGGAACCGTTGGTGAGGGTGCTACGAATGGTGGATGGGGATCATAAGTCCATGGGGTATCTATACGAGGCCATGGATAAGGCCAAAGAGGCGATTCAACACTTGTATGGGTCAAACAAGACCAAGTATGAACCCATATGGCGCATAATTGATCGGAGGTGGAACCATCAACTCCACCAACATATTCATGCTGCTGCCTACTTCTTGAATCCCAAGTTTTTTTACTCTCCGAGTTTCAGAGCAGATGCAGAGGTTAGAATTGGCCTTGACACATGCATTCGGAGATTAGTTGATGATGAGATCCTTCGAGAACTGATACTTGATGAGTTGCAGAGCTATAAGACGGCCTTAGGGGAATTGTTTTCTTCACCTGATTGCAAACGTAGGAGAGCCACCTTACGACCAGGTAAAAAAAAACATATGTTTAATTTTTACCATTTATTTCTCTCTTTAAGATTATTGAAATCTTTACAAGTTATAAATCACATTTTGTATCCTTGCAGATTTGTGGTGGGAAGATTATGGTGCCACAACACCTAATCTTCAAAAGCTTGCCATCCGCATATTATCACAGCCTTGTAGTGCTTCTGGTTGTGAGCGCAACTGGAGTGTTTTTGAGAACATCCACGAAAAAAAGCGCAATAGGTTGACTCAACAACACTTGAATGATCTTGTCTATGTGCGGTACAACATTCGATTACATGAGAATAAGGTGCTAGGGCAAGATTCACATGAAGCACTTGACTTGGATGACATTGATCCATATGCAGCAGAATGGGTTGCTTCTCTTGATGATGTTGATAATGATTTGGATCCATTCCTTACTAATGAGCAGCTGAGTGAGTTGGAGAGGGCAGGAGAGGAATGGGATGCGGAAGTGGCAGCACGTGAGGAGGAGCAGGAGGTTGATCATGCAGCAGAGGCACCTGTTAGTGTTGAGGATGTTGCCACTACTTCAGCACCACCCACCCAGCGGCCACAATCTGTTTTGAGCTTTAGTCGTAGACGCAATTTATGATTTCTTATTTTCATTGATACCAAACTTTGAAGTTTGAACTTGATATGTAATCAAAATTTCAGAGGTTCTTGTTTTGTGGTCTATGACTCTATGACTCTATGAGTTTGTCACTATGATACGTTGATATGTATTGAACTCTTATTCATATGTTGCACTTGGTTTTTGGTTTATGCTATGATACTTGCATTTGTTGCTATGTATTACCAAAAAAATTTAATTTATATATCATGGAAATCATATATGTTATACAAATTTGGTGTAAATGTGTGTTTTTGAAAGCTTAAGCTTAACTTCAATTGTCGCTTCTTCATTGACATGCATCAGCTTGATGGTATCTATGCCTGTAGTGATGATTTGAACATCATAAAGCTTTCCTCCGAAGATCGCACTAACCTTGTGGAGATGGTCCTGGGATGTCAAAACAAGACTTAGTTAGAATTTCATCAAAGATCATTCATTGCTCCTACATTCTTAGTGTCAGAATTAGATCCTTTCCTCGACCTCGTCCTTTTTCCTTTTTTTTTTTTTTTCAAATCTAAGCCAGTAAAATCCTGTGTTCCAGCAACATTCATAGCAAATCAGACGTTTAGGTCGTCAAGTGTAAGTCCCCTTGTGATTCCAGCAAATCACATCATACCACTAGTGCTTATCTGCACGTAGAGATCCTACAACGAAGAACCTTGAAGTCATCCTTATTGATCCTTTTCGCGATATCTTCAGCATTCAGAGGCTTTATTCAAGAGAGGATAAGGTACCATTTGGGTATTTTATTCTGTGTATGGCTGTGTACAAAATACACATCAACAATCACAAAGGGGATGATCTCAACTCTAGCATTTTGATGAAAAATAAAAAGAGAGGACTGAACTGAAAGGCATACCTCATGGAAGGGAATTTTGTAACTTGAGCTACACCCCCAAGAACTTTATAACTTGGGAAAGTGAAGAGGGAGGTTTACCCTCTCCTACAAGCTATTTGAAATTTTTCTTTTATATACATGGATTAGGCCTCACATACCTTTGTGGTATTTCAAAGATACGCTTAGAAATCCTTGTGTAGCCTAGTTTAAGATCATTGGCCATTCTTTCCTATTGTGCATTGGATATCGGCTAGGAAGCTAATCCCATCGTACTTTCGAAGTGGGAAGATAGAGCTAGCTTTAGTTAAGGCTTTCGCCTTCGAGGTAAGGGATGCATTGGTGGTACATGACCTTGCATTCCCTAACCATCCATCACTCAATAGATAATATATTTGTCGGCACACAAGGATTGATACACCTTTATTAAACAATTAGGCATGTTGTTGTGTCTTCTTGATTGAGTGTTGTGCATACCAAGTACTTGTTTGAAAACCTTCATACCAAATCAATCAAGTCCAATTTTTCAAAAACCCTTTTGTTTGAAAACACAATTCAAATTGGCACACTTGAAACAAAAGGTTGAAACCAAGTTTAGGATATCCAGCATCCACAACCTTAGTACCAAAAGTCAATTCACCTTGTCTTAGTTCAAAAAGTCATAACCCCATTCCAAAACACATAGCCCATAAAACCATAATCCATACCTTACAAACACCTAGCACATTTCCCCAAACCTTAGTCCTCGTTCATACTCATCCTTTTGTCCATCCAAAATCCATCATCTATAACAACTACCCATTTTCCTTTTGTCATCATTTACTATTCTCCTATTAGTCTACGCCATAGGACTTTTGTCCTAAATTCCTCATCTAAACCAAAACCTTATTCCATTTCAAACTATCCATTTTACCCACACCCTTGAAGCCTTAGTCTTATATCCACTATCCAAATCTTAACTCACCTCCATTTTCCAAATTGATAAACCACAAACCTTTGGGTTCAAGAGACTCATCCCTTTGTTACTCATTATCCATTGTCCAAATTGGTTCACAACCTTAGCCATCCTCAAATCAAACCCAAAATTTTGAAAAACTTACGTTATCCTTGATCATTAATTCACCACCATTCTCCATACACCTTCATAATCCAAATCCTATAATCCTTAAAAGCAATCCTTGGACACATTTGAAATATATCCTTTCGAGCTCTTTTTAATCAATCATCTAATCCATCCTTTGGAACCCTTAAATTATCTAAGGGCCCATAGTCCAATCCTTGGAATTCTACAAACATTTGTATAGTACAAAATCCAAGTCCAATCAAACCATCCTTAGGATCCAAAAATGTAATATATACCTTAATTCAAGTTTTACAAGAAAATCCGTTCCACCCAATCTTTTGTTCCCTCTTTTGGGAATCACTCTCCATCTAAATTGTCTATCCAATTTGTTACAAAGTCATCCACAAAGATCACCTAAAGCTATTACCCATTTAGGAATCAATTTCCTTTTTGACATTATCATCACAAGTCCAAGCTTTTGAGTTCAAAGGACTTCCCCTTCATCACTAATTTCAAACAAATCTGATTCCATCAAGTCCTCCATACCCATCCTCCATGATATCAAATCTCAATCCAAGACTAATAGCTCCCAGCACAAGGCAAACTGCTAGACATGACACACCTAAAGAAAATCCCTTCCATAATCAATCCCTCGTAGAATGGTTTCCCCTTCTAGGAGAATCTTCTTAACCCAACTTGATGGTAATGAAACTGATAATGGTAATCCCAATCAACCCAAACACACACTCGATCCCCAATTTTATCCTTCATTCCAAACAAGGGTGTAATCTCATCGAGCCCCTTTGACTCATCAATAATAATAGTGTTGTAATATTAATATTAGTATTTAACTGCATAATTTTTGAATCAAACTCATTGACACATTCTTCATGAGCAGTGGTTCACACAAACCCATCTCTCATGAGAATGAATGGTTCACTTAGCACTCATTGCACCAAGGTGATGCTCATAGGGGTGAAGCATTAAGATTTCCTAGGAGGTTACCCATCCCATTACTACTCTAACTCAAGCACACTTAACCATGAAGTTTCCTCCAAGGTCAAGCCAACTTAGCTTGCTATCCCATTTGCAAAACCTTCAACAAGTGTTCCATTCATCATAGAGCCCCTTTAGCTCACCCCACTATGAACTACTACTCAAAAAGTATGGATTAGTGACTTTGACACAAAAACTATTTAGTTGAAGCCCGATAAGATTTACCATATTTTATTCCTAAGACAACAATTCTAACTCAGATGAGAGTTGTAATATATTGATAAATATAATTTTATCAGAACTGAATACATTTCATTATAATACTTAACTGAAAATTCTAAGAAGAGCTTGGAAGATAGAACTTATCTGGAAGCTTTCTCTGACTTATGCTGATCATAAACCTCCCATAAACTGATTCCCATCTCCTTACAAATCTACTATAGAACTTCTTACAACCTCTTCATAAGTCTCTCATAAAATTCTTCACTGTCTTTTTATATAATCTATTAATACAATCCTCCATAGATCTGCAATAGTCTTCTTAGTTCTGTACACTTCTCTTCATCGGATCTGCAATCTTCTTTTTCATCCATGTCCTCAATGCCTATGTTAAATAGACTTTTTTAATACATATACCTATCCTCTATTTTGTATGAACCTCTTGTCTTATGTGTAGATCTGATATAATATTATTTCTCTCCCAGCATCTACTTATTCTTTTCTCTTGCTGTAGAATATATTCTATTCTTTCTATCCTTCATACTTTTCACTTCTTCCTTATATACCCTTAAACTGTGTCTTTCATCTAAAAGACATGCCTTTTTGATATCTTCTTTATTTAATTAATATATTACACATATTTCATTATATTTGCTTTATTTATTCATATTTCAGTGTCCTTGAATAATCTTCCTTTTTATATTTCTCCACCTCCAACACACACTGTTCCACTCTCTAAATATATATTATTTATTTTACTCAGACATATTTCTCTGCCCTTTTACCAATATTTCAAAATCTTCGAAGTAAGAAGTCCCATTCCATTTAGTGGAGCTGCTGCTAAAAAACACAAAATAATTGTGGAATCTCCAAAACCTTTTCTAATTGATGAAATTACCATTTGAGAATTCTTTTATTTTTGGAATCTGAGTAATTATTGTTTGGGGCCCACAAAACACTTTTGACAAATTTATTCTAATACTAATAAATCTGAATTCCTATTGAAGTCCTCTTTCTTTAATTTTGACATCTATGTGAGATCAAAGACCCCCCCCACATGGCGGTCCTTCCTTTATAATCTGCTTCCACATTGCAAGATAATTATATAGGCTGCTGAATTAATATATATTTTCTGAGTTCTGCTTGAGTCCAGTAGAATTATTCCCATAGAATATACTAAAAACAAAAGCAAAATCTCTTCCTCTGGTGTCTCTGAATAATGATTAGACCAGCTTATAGGAGTACGGTTTGCTGATGTATAAGAGTTTGAGGGCAGCCTGATACAAGCTACAAATGATCTTCTTAATTTCACTGAACTCTTGCACAATGGTTTAATTATCAAATATTTCCACAAGACCATTCCTCCCGACTCCATCCCCTTTCTCATTGTGAATGGTATGCAGTCCCTTTAATATGCGGTGAGAGGGTGTGATGGTGAAGAGTCGTATCCTTTTTCCTTAATCGTGTCTCATATATGGATATTAGTTATTTGTTCCAATCATACTTCCCCATGATTATTCGTTGTTAGCACTGATTGTATTTGCTACCTTTTAAGTACAATTGCTGTAGAATAATCTTGTTAGGCTGCAGTATGTTATGTTTCTATACCCTTCACTCTTAACCAATCTTCCATAAATATTTGTTATTTCATGGCCGTCGGTTACTTGTGCTTAATCGCACCTTCCCCATGAACACAAATTATTAATTGATGATCATTTGTTCACATCTTAACAGGTATATTATAAGATCATCTTACTCAATTTTATCGGATAACTAATCATCCGATTAGTTGATCATTGTCTATAACCATGCCTTGTTGATATGGTGATCCATATTCTTAACCTTATCGTACAACAATAAGGATGAATGATCGATTATGATAAGTACGCTTATGTGTGGTACCCATATAATGATTGAGTTGCTGATATGGATTTACATATGATTGATAGTGGCTAACTGGCATTTACTGATCCTGACAAAGATATGGACTTCTTTGATAGTATGTATTGTCCTTGGTAGACTTGGCACTAGTTGGATTCATTGACAATCTCTCAGTTCTTACCATAACTGTAGTGAAGAAAAGATCTCCTTATATAATCATACTGCCTGAATATGAAGCCCTGATTGGTTATGCTGATCAATGTGATAATAATCTTGATCATTATTAATACATTGTCCTCAAACCATTTGGTTTCAATTGCATCAACTTCATTATAAAGATAATACAAGGAGCTTTCTCAATATCAACAATATTTGATGAGGTTCAGTTTGGGTACATCACATCCTTATAAATTGATGAACTAAAAGGGCTCTATAATCAATGATTCATAAGGCATAACACTTGTCAAGAGTTTTGCAAATGGGGTAGCAAGCAAGTGGGCTTGACTTTGGGAGAAACTCCATGGATAAGTGCACTTTAGTCGGAGTAGTATTGGGATGGGTGACCTCCTGGAAAGTCCCAATGCTTCACCCTTGTGAGAGCATCACTTAGATGCAATGAGTACTAAGTGAACCATTCATTCTCATAAGAAATGGGCTTGTGTGAACCACTACTCAAAAAGTATGGGTCAATGAGTTTGACTCAAAAACTAGGTAGTTAAGTCCTAATATTAATATCATAATGACACATTGTGTAAAATACTTCCTACTAACCAATTGACGAGCTAAAGGGTCAAAAAGTATGGGTCAATGAGTTTGACTCAAAAACTACGTAGTTAAATCCTAATATTAATATCATTATGACACACTGTGTAAAATACTTCCTACTAACCAATTGATGAGCTAAAGGGGCTCTGTGACAAATGGTTTATAACGCACAACACTTGCTGAAGGTTTTGCAAATGGAGTAATAAGCTAAGTGGGCTTAATCTTAGGGGAGACTCCATGGTTAAGTGCAGTTGAGTTGGAGTAGTACTAGGATGGATGACCTCTCAAGAAGTCTTGATGCTTCACCCCTATGAGCATCACCCAAATGCAATGAGTGCTAAGTGAGCTATTCGTTCTCATTAGAGATGTTTTTGAGTGAACCACTTCTCATTAAATATGGATCAATGAGTTTGACTCAAAAACCTATGCAATTCACTCTTGATATTAATATCATAATGACATTGCAGAAAATACCTCCTACTTATCAATTAATGAGCTCAAGGAGCTCTATGATGAATGGTTCATAAAGCAAAACACTTGTTGAAGGTTTTGCTAATTGGGTAGCAGCTAAGTGGACTTGACCTTGGGGGAAACTTCATGGTTAAGTGTGATTGAGTAATAGTAATAGGATAGGTGACCTCCTAGGAAGTCTCAATGCTTCACCCCTATGAGCATCATCTTAATGGAATGAGTGCTAAGTGAACCATTCATTCTCATGAGAGATGGGTTTTTGTGAACAACTACTCATGAAGTATGGGTCAATGAGTTTGACTCAAAAACTATGCAATTGAATACTAATATCAATATCATAGCACTATCACTATTGGAGGCAGAATACAAAATATACAAAGAAGCCTCAGTTTAAGAGAATAACTAATCAGGCCAGACATGCCTATCTAACTACCAAACTACCCATGTTAATAATGATGTGTTATTATTATTATTAACATTTACATAACGATGTGGTATTTTATTCAAAATGTATAATAATATCATATCAATGATATTATTCCTACAATTTTCACTCTAATGAAAATAATCAAAGCTATTACTTCAACAAACAAGTCAAGAAATTGCGCTGAAACCACACTTGCACATGCAAAGAAAACTAATTTTCAGAAATTTATGCATCACAACTCTGAGTTGTGATTAAGAGCAATTAATATGCAAACTAATGGGCATGATAATCATTAATGCCGTGGATTGGCTTCATTTCTGCCTTGGTGACGTCTATTAATTTTGAATCTTTATGAAACTAATTTTGCATAAATGTGTTTTGCATTATTTACTTTTTTTGTTAATTATTTTTACATATTGCATTTTTTTCTGCCCTCTGATCTTCATTATGGTATTAATTACTTTTCTTAGAAGGGTATTTGATAATATATGCTCTCCATTTCCTCCTCGCTTACACACATCTACAAATGCATGCATTTTTGCCTTCCAACATTTAAAATGTTTGAAGCTTTATGAAACTACATTTAATGTATTTATTTTCAAAATAAACTTTTGTTTTCTCTTGAAGTAGATATCTGAAAGTAGATGATAACAGCTCCATATGCATACTACAAATTACTTACAGTATATTATTTACTTATTTGTATGTAATCCATTTTGGGGGGGGCATCCAATGTTGTTTATGGGAGATTAACCACAAGAGAAGGGTAGGCTTTCAAAATCTAGCTTCTCATCAGAATGATTCACCAGCATGGAGATTGGCTGCTTTTGCTTTGGCAAAGGCCACATTTGTATGTATTTTTGACACATCTTTATGTAAGAGCTAGGGTTTTTGGAATGTGTAGCTTTCACAGTTATAAATTCCTCTGTTGAATTTTGTATTTCGTTTCTCTGAAGACACAATCATTTCGGGTTGATGTCTGATGCTCAATGTCTTATGTACAAGCCAGCATTCTAAAAGAACCATGGGCCAACAACCATATCTTGACCTTCCATTAAGGCAAAAGTAGCCAAAAAGATGATAAAATTTCTCATACATGCTACTTTGTGAAGTTCGTGACCTGGAATAATCCAAAAAATGAGATACAGTATCTTTATAATCAGATTATTGGCAAACAATTATGATAAATTAAAACTTCAAGATACATTTGGGGTTCTCACAGGAATCTTGACAATGAAATCCCACAGCCACAAACAAGTTGTTAATTGAGTGGTGCTAGAAAGCTTGTTCTCTTATATATACAAAAGCCAAATAGGAACAACTCTTGGCTGCAATCCTATAAAATTGCTTAAAGTAACAAGATAAATCCCACTAGCCATGCTTAATTGGGTTCTTTATGTTTATTTCAACAGGTTTTCTCTCAGAGCATATATTATACACCCATAAATGGAAAAAAAAACAGGGATCCAGTTGACAATAACTGATGCATCATTTGTTACCAGGCTTAATAAATGTAGCATAGTGAAAGTTTGCAGGCAACAAGAGGACAGGAAGAGAAAACTCACTTTAAGTTATTGATAACAGTAGATTTTTAGACTTTATCGGTTAGGCAGGAAACATACATTTAATTGATTTTGAAAGAGTGTGATCAATAGCTTGATTGACCACAAAACTTCATTTTGCTGAATTAAATACAAGTCAATATATACAATCATTAGTAGGTTCTCACTTAACTTTCCAAAGCAAATGGTTGAGATGTCATAAAGATTACTTTCTCTTTTCACTTTCATGAAATGGAAATAAGTTCAGAATTCCTAGCATGACTACCCACATGTACTTGTGTGTAGAGGATGTTCACAGAGATGCAATCTTGCTCTCCTATGGCATAGAATATTGAACCCCTAATTAAAGGGAGCCTAATGATAAAAAACAAAACTCCATATCCTTGTCACCATGTATTCCAAAAAAGTGAAAAATAGAATTGACCTGGTTGAAAAACTAGCATGGTATGATAGATGTCATAATGTTCCCAATAAAACAATGCCAATATGTTTGTGCTATTTAAGTCTCTAGTAGCCTTGACAAGACAGTGCTGAAAAATTAATACACAAGGCTTATATAAATATATAGATCCAAAGAGTTACTTGTAAGGGTGCTACACAATCTGCACAACCCTAATTTCAACCTCTTGAAATAATTGAGATCCAAAAATTCCCTATCAAACCCAAAGCACTCACATTTTCTTAAAATGAACCTATTTTCCAACTAATTTAAGACAATAATCTACACCGTACAAGTGAGTTAGACACCAAGTAACAGGGAAACAGGTGCAAAACACTTCAGAACAAAGAAGGAAATAATCTGAAACATCTTTCACTTTGTGAGCTCACAACATCATTACTTCAAACACCTTTAACCATGTAAAGGTTTATGAATTTCATTAAGAAAAGGCATTAAATGATTGCAAATAAATAACATCTAGATATGCCTGCTTTCCTTGTCTACCAATTGCCAGAATTCTTGTCTCCAAAGCCCTCCCCATTGTTGGATACTGAAGATTTGTTTTTGGAGAAATGCATTTGGCCTACCTCAATTCAATTCAATTCATGTATTAGAATCTCATATGGATTTTCACTTCAGCAATGTATTTCCCATCACCATGGCAGCCAGATTTTCCTAGCAGTCTGCACTATCTTTGTCACATAAGGGTATGGCCTTTTCAAACAATCTATTTTGCTGGGTTGTCCAGGTTGTTGCACCATTCCTTCCAGATGAAGGACGTTGTCCTGTCATGTTATTGATTAAGGACTTCCAGCAAACAAATTGAAGGTACAATATAGAGAAATATAGATACTTGATACCTAAATATTATTGTTAAGGCTTTCAGGGCTTTTCATATTTCTCTAGTATGTTCTTGACAACAGTAATTTCTTGTTCAATTCAACTCCAAAAATAACTGTATGTATGCAACTTTTTGGCAGTGACCATCTTTTGCTGCAAGAACTCTGAAGAATCCAAGAACCATTGCCAACTGTTTTTCAAATCATCCCCTCCCATAACTCTTCATTAATAAATTAATAATTGGCTATTCTACTATGAATCAATGGAGTTGCTTCACATATCACTTACTGGACAGTTGCAGTGGCTCCACTCACTTTCTGTAGATGTATCAATATGTAACACAGCAAACAAAAGGCATCAAAGCTGATCAACGAATAAGTCGCAAGCTATAGTTTTTAAATTTTTTGTGTTCGAATTTTAAAAATTAGAGAATCTTGTAATATGAAATTTTGGCAATTACCAAAGTTCACTGTAGAATGGCCTACCGGGCAAATTAAGACAAAAAAGTTCATTGTGTTTGGGAAATGCTGCATACTGACTGGGTTACCCTTACAAGACTCTAGCTCTCTACCATCAATCTCATTGCACTCCCATGGTTGTATTTGTGTAAATGTGAGCATAAGCCCCATCCATACACTTAGGAGAACATGAGGGTTAGTTTTAATGAGAATCGATCAGGTTTGATGAGATACATTAGTGTGATACATTTGCAGGTGTTAAAGATAAGAAAAGGATGCCTAAAAGTTTGTCAAAAATACTATGCCAGAGGAAACTAGATACCCATGGATAAAGGGACGAGGGGAACAGTGGGTATGCATCCACATGGAACATAATGTCTGAAACAATATATGATAGTAATTTAAGTCCAAACTGGCCAAAATAAAACCAGTATGCAAATTATGAACTCAATCCAGAAAAGTCACTTTTCAACAATAACAGATATAAGAACTGTAGAGAATATGATATTGTTGGCATTTTCTCTTGTCAGCGTAGTTAAATAGCCATCAATTTTTGCATAAATGACAGATTTAATTAGAATTTGATTTAGTGGTGCTCAAGCTAAAATTTATTGCCATTTACTATACTCTTAGCGGCTAGCTTGAGGTACTAAATGAGTTTCACTACATATGTTTGCAATTTTTGCACAAGTTTTCTATGCACAATTATAGTCAGCTCTGGTCCAAATCCTGGAACAAATTGTAAGCTGCTGCTTCTTTAACTTTTCCAAGAGGAGAGAGCAAGATATTAGACATGTACGGCTGAGAGATAAACACAGCCTAATCCTATTGATTTGATTAATAGAGGATATACCACAGGTTATCAGTATTCATTATAGGCTTACTTAAGATGCTCTGATACTCAACCTTTAATATTGGTTCAGACTGCTCAGAGCCATTGTGGTCCTAACAAGGCTTCATACTTCTCAGACTGCTTTTTTCATCATTTTATTGATTGTGAGATTTCCTTCTGTCTTGAATTATTAAAAAAGAGTTCATTCGGGCACTAAAACCAATTGCAAAAATATCAGACTAGAGTCCTAGAAATAATTTTTATTACAATCGCCTATAAAAAGACACTCGTGACATGACGGCTAAACACAAAACCCACAACAAAGAAACACATAAAGGCAAACACCCAAATTTTCAAATTTTAAATGGAAGACCAGCAAGCTTGGCGGGTCCTTTTCCAAACCCAAACACGCCCACAGGAAAAATATTATTCAATATATTCAATGTATTTTATTCATTTTAACCGTGCAAACAGAACGTTGAACTTCTAGCATTTTTTACTAAAGCACCAGAGTTTTGTCTCGTCCAATACTCTACAGTTCTCAACGTTTTTTCTTTTTTTAGCAGCTTCCTCCCGGGTTTAGAATCTCTTGCCACAATTTGGAGCAGTGGCATTGCAATGCAATCCATGTCAAAATCAAAAACCCTCAAACCCGAAATTTTCCACTTATTTGTTTATCAAAATTCTTATGCCCTTCAGCAGAAAATAAAGCAAGGGTACACTGCCTCACCTTACTCTCCAAAAAGCTAAATTCTTCACCAAATAAAGAATTTACTTAAGAAAGCTTAGAAAATCATTTTACCGGATCTGCAGAAAAGCTACTCTGTCCCCGAACAGCTTTTAAGTCTGGAACCTTGAAAAGTTGAAACCCTAGGCCCGAAGAAGCAAAGGACAATCACACTGGATGTCCAGTCATGCGCTTTTCCCAGCAGCAGCCCATCATCAATTATCTCCTTACGCCATTACAGCTATGGAAATTACAACTGTGTAGGCTCTCTGTCTGATTATCCTTATATCTAAATTTGTTTGCCTTTGATAATCTCTATTTATATATGACGGTATCATCTATTAATCATGTTGACTTTTTATACATTTCATCCGAGATTTTCCTCTTACATCATGACATGCCCTCCAAAAAACAGAGTTCTACTTGACGTGGTTCCGATATCTTCTTTCCATATTAAACACACTACAAATTTGTTAATTAAATCTAATATTAAAATGGGAAAAGAATAATTTTTAAGCTCAGTTTAGATTAATTTAATAGAATATAAGCATATATTTAATCTAGACTAAACAATAAATAAGTTGTTATATATCTTATTTTAAGAAATTAAATGAGGAGTATATTTATACATTTTATCTTAAGAAATGAAATAAGGAGGATAAGAAAATTTAGTGTTGTGATTAAAGAATAAAGATAAGTTAAAATGCATGCATTTATGAATGTAATAGTGTAGTATTTTTTATCATCAATATTTTAGATCATCATCATCAAGGATGAGATTGTGTTAGGAAAAAACTAAAAGATTAGTAGCAAACCCAAAGAGTTAAATAGATATTGTTAGGAATCCCACAGATGCTGAGAGGGGAGTGAATCAGTATCTAACCAGTAATTAGAATTTCTCAACTTAAAACATGCAAAACATATTATAACAGTGTACCGATATGCAAGAAATAATGCAATAAATAGAACTAAAAGCATCCACATGAAAAGCACGCCATGACACAAGGATTTAACGAGGAAACCTGGTGTGGGAAAAACCTCGGTGGGATTTGTGACCCACAATATCCACTTACTAGCCAATAAGAGAATATTACTTATAAGAGGGGCCTGCACATGCAGGAAGGCCAATTGCCTAGAGCTCGTTGCTCAATGGGAAGTCTCACTGACTTACAATGTGGATTATACAAATCAAATATCTTGTACTGCTTTACAATAGCATCTATAATCCCTGATCTAGTACCGATTTCTACTTTATTCTTTACATAAAACCTTTAACCTATATTTCGCATAATAGGTCTACCTAATATCTTCTTTTTCTTTGCTTCCATCACTTACAAAATGTCTACAATGATCTCTCTTATATATAAGAGTCGTCTTACAACTTGCCAAGTCAGCTTACAAAGTTTTTTCAATAATAAACAAAATATAATATAACAAAAATCCTGTCGACCTCTGTGCCAGTATGCTTCCTTTCTCTGTGCAGGTGTCGGTGGTCTGAGTGCTGGTGTAGAGTGTGATTTGTTGATGCCGGTGAACTATCTTGTCGGTGTAATGCCTTGCCGGTGCCATAGGATTGTAAGGTTGCCATCAATGACAAAACCTTCAATCACATACAATGTCTCATTGGAGTGTGCATATGCCAACAATCTCCCCTTTTGGCATTGATGGCAACACTCATGAGAAATTTCAAAAGTGTATCCAAAAATGTGAAGTCAAAAATGTTACCAAAAATGTGTGCTCCCCCTGAGCATATGATTCATGTGATATTGAATTTTCTCATACCACTACTCCCCCTTTGGCATCAATGACAAAGGTTGTCAAGATGTCAGTAGAGTTTGTAGTTTCAACCTTGTAACTGGGTAGTTACAATTTGAAATAGATCCGCCAAAATCAAGTTTATACTCTCCATAAACTTTTTACTGTCTCTTATTGTTGTCTCTGTTCTTTTAACTGTACCGGTGAGGTACTGCATATGCTCATCTGTCGGTGTTTTCTATCCCTGTATTAGTGCCTCAGATATTTCCTTCCGCAATGATGCTAGATAGTCTAGTCTTGGACTTAGTTTTAATCTCAAATGCTTTGCCTTATTCACTATTCTCTCCTTTTCTCTTTCTAATTTAAGTAACTCTTCCTCAAAATTTGTTATCCTTTGCTCAAAAACTGATAATGTATCAGGTGAGTTAACAAAATTATCAGCAAGTTTATTGATTTCATCTTGTAGACACCTAAAATTGTCATGTCTAATTAAATAAATATCTTTATTTAATTAATTATTTTAGCCTAATTCATCTATTAATTAAATAAATCTTTATTTATTTAATTAATTCATTTATCCTCTTCTAGCCTTATTTCTCATTTAAATAAATACATTTATTTATTTAAACTACACTTTTCTTAAATTAAATAAATATCTTATTTATTTAATTGATCTCACTTCTTCTATCAATTAAATAAATCTTTATTTATTTAATTAATTCATTAACCTTTTTGTTGGTGTAAATAATTATTCATCATGGATATTATTACACTTACTTAAGTTTACTTAGGAAATGCATTTCATAATAGTTTGGGTATGAGACACTTGGGTGTTTGTGCCACATTGGGATAGTGTGTGTAGGAGAATTTCCACCTTTTATGGTGTGATCTTGTTGTTACACTCCACATTCAGTGGGTGATCCACCTCATGTGGACTATTATATTATTTCTCCTACCTACCCACACCTATTTCCTACCTACCCTTGTTTCTTATTGAGCCACATGTCATGTTTGTGTGCTCACATATCCATATAGCCTTGCCTATATAAGCAGGCTTATATTCATTGTATGTAATGCTTAATGATCCAGTTGATCATATTTTTCTTCTTGATAGAATACAGTTTATTTCTATCATATATTTTGTCTCTCTATTTGGGTTTTCCATTGCCTCTTGATCTTGACAAAATCTCACATGGTATCAGAGGCATTAGAGTGTCATTGGTTTGCTAATTGAGAGAAATTTGATGCTATTTGGGGTTTGCATTTTGGATCTTTCTATTGCAGGTTATTATTGAAGCTTGATGGGTCAAATATGAGGTCATCATTGGATTGAGAAGGTCCAAGAAAGTCAGTTTTGCCTTTTGTTTCATCCAAATCGGACTTCGGAGGCCAAATCTAGAGGCATTTGAAGTTTGAAGCCGCGGCGAAAATTTTCCAGAAATTATAATTTTGCAGGCATTTTTCAAATAGTGATATCTCACTCATCCGAACTCCTTTTTTCGAGCAATTTTTTTTGTTTTGGGGTAGAATTTCGTGATCTGTACAATGGTGTAGGATTTTTCTGTTTCTCGGATATAGGTTTTTCAGAAATCATGAAATCCCGATTTTTACAACTTTGGAAGCTTCATTTGGGCTCATATGGACTCCTTTTCAGGTGCCATTTTTTTTGAAAGTGCAAATTTTTTCATCTACTTTCATAATCTGCCATTTGTTTGCAATAATTTTAAGTAGAAATTGTACTTTCATTATTTGGCCATTTTTGGCATATTTGGTACTTGCATTTTGCTTGGATCTCAGTTTAGATCACTAGCAGTATTTGTTGAAGTCTCTTAGATCTCATTTTGAGAAGTTGTAAATTGAAATCAGAAGTCCACTTAGCCTTGTTTTGCAAGTGGCCTATTGTACATGCACTACATATAAAGTGCCAAAATCATTATTTTGGGGGGTACTTTGATTGAGTGAATTTGGGGGGTGTCTCTTGTTCTTTTGTACTCTTGTGTTCCTTCCTTTTTGCTGCTATGGGTTCTTCTAAGTTTCCTCTCTTAAATCCTCATAATTATGCTACTTGGAAAATTGATGCATGGAGTAAACTTATGGAAAAAGGACTCACTCATTACATTGATGGAACTATTGTTGCTCTCGTTGATCCTAAGGTTGATCCAGTTGGTCACTTGGATTGGCTCACTAAAAATATCATGGCAATTTGTACCTTAAGAAAGTATGTATCAAAGGATCTCATTTTTCATATTGAGAAGTGTACTATAATCAAAGATGCTTGGAAAAAGTTTCAAGACTTATATGGTCAAGTTGATGAGATTAGGGGATATCAAATTGATAGTGATCTCACCATGTTGGATCCCAAGAACTTTGATACTATACAAGATTATGTCACTAAGGCAAATGAGTTGAGGGCACAACTCAAAGATTTTGGTATTGATAAGAAGGATGCTCAATTGATATTCAACTTGATAGGCAAGCTTCCACAAGAATATGCAGCATTTGTTTCTAGTTTCCAAACCCATAGGATGACAATGGGTTCAAGCTACACAATGCCTACATTTTATGCTTTCAATGAAATGTTGATGATGGAACAAACTAAGTTGATAAGCATGGGCATTCTTAAGGCTTCTAAGTCTCAAGCATTAGTGGCAAATCAAGGGATCAAAGGAAATCAAGGAAAGGACAACTCAAACAAGAAGAAATGGCAATCAAAGCCTAAGGACAAAGCACCATCTTCTCCACAACAAGGAGATTCATCCTCTTCCAAGAGAGATAATTCACCAAAGAGGGAGAGACCTACTTGTGCCTATTGTAAAAAGGTTGGTCATGAGGAGCATCGTTGCCATTTTAAGAAGATTGATGAGCTCACACATATCATTAAAAAGAATAACATTGATTTGCCTAAAGTCTACAAGAAGGATGATTCATCAATTTCCACTTCCTCACATTCAAAAGGAAAAGGGCAAGCATTCATGGCTTCTACAAGTGGGAAGACTCACTCTTTTGGAACAAGAAAAGGAAAAGCTCTATGTGCTACTATTAGTCATGATTCAGAGAGATGGCTTCTAGATTCAGGGGCTTCTCATCATATGGCATCTTCGCAGTCTATGTTCTCTACATTTGAGCCTTGCACCATGCCACAGATTTTGATGGGAAATCATACATACATGGATGTGATTGGGAAAGGATCTATTGACATTGGGGATAACTCCTTCGATGATGTGTTGTGTGTACCCCACTTGACAAACAATCTCCTTTCTATCTATCAAATCACACATGACGCAACTAAGAGAGTTGTGGAGTTCACACCTGAGTCAGTTTTCATTAGAGACTTGGAGACTAGAGCTATCATTGCAACTGGGCTGGTTGATCATGCATCTCGGTTATACTCCTTTTCAGATTTTGTTGATGATGATGATTTCACATTTGATGATTCTACACATGATGAGCACACTTTTTGTGATGGTTCAGATTTTGAGGAGAACTTTGGGCACTTGAACATGGGGATTCTCACATGTGAACCCGTTCTTGAGTCTTGTATTTCATCTCCTCGTATTGATATCACATCACCTATTGCACTTGATGATGCAAATAGTGCGACAATTTTGCCTTCATGTGATTCAGTGCAGCAGGATATTCATTGTCTTCCAGCTTCAGATTCATGGGATGATTACTTGACAGACATTGTAGGTTTATTTATGGAATCCTACATTGCAGATTTGGGAGACATCATTGATGACATTCATCTTCTCTTTGATGAAGATGATCCTTCTTCGATTGTTGTGAGGGAACACTCTGACCCTCTTGTTCATTCTCTACATGATCATTCTTTCGAGGTTGACATGATTGTGGATACTTATGTACAACAGTTGGAGGAGGTCTCTTTATCTTTTGAGGAGACATGTGAGTCTTTCGGACATGTTCTACATCCATCTCCACTAGATCTTAGAGTGCCTTTTTCAGCAGTGTGGCACAGTTTACCACCTTTGGAGGGGGTATCTTTCAGCATCGACATGGGGATACTTGAGCGTTTTTCAGAGATTCCATTCATCATGAGTTTTCTTCATACATCTTCCCTTCATGATTGGGGAGACTTCATGGATACACCTTTGGTTTTGTTTCTTCCTAAGGGGAGGAATGTTGTTCGTCGTTCGTGGAGCAGTTTCTTCATACATCGAGCTTCTATCATTGGTGTAGATTCCACTTTGAGGGGGGGCTTTCTAGCTTCTCTTCTTCTCTCATATGGGGGGGACTTTTTCCTCACATGGGGTTTTGTTCTTCACATTCTTCTATGAGAGTTCTCTTGTATGTTTTCATCTCTCTTTTGGGGGAGGGTTTTTTCCCATTGGGTTTTTCTCTCTTTCCCCACTTTGTGAGAGATTTCATTGCATTGGTTTTCATGCATTTGCATTTGTACATGGGTACCTAACATGGCCTCGTAGCCGGGACCCATCTTGCATTGCTTAGTTGCATTGTAGACTTAAGTGCATTCCCCTAAGTTGCACTTAAGGGGGGGTGTTGGTGTAAATAATTATTCATCATGGATATTATTACACTTAAGTTTACTTAGGAAATGCATTTTATAATAGTTTGGGTATGAGACACTTGGGTGTTTGTGCCACATTGGGATAGTGTGTGTAGGAGAATTTCCACCTTTTATGGTGTGATCTTGTTGTTACACTCCACATTCAATGGGTGATCCACCTCATGTGGACTATTATATTATTTCTCCTACCTACCCACACCTATTTCCTACCTACCCTTGTTTCTTTTGAGCCACATGTCATGTTTGTGTGCTCACATATTCATATAGCCTTGCCTATATAAGCAGGCTTATATTCATTGTATGTAATGCATAATGATCTAGTTGATCATATTTTTCATCTTGATAGAATACAGTTTATTTCTATCATATATTTTGTCTCTCTTATTTGTGCTTTCCATTGCCTCTTGATCTTGGCAAAATCTCACACTTTTCTACCCATGACACATGTCATTCATACACTACCTACCCCTTTCATTATTTTATTATTTCTTTTACCTACCCTCTAATCATAGCCGACCTCTTTTACACCTCTCAATCTTATCCCTCCATTGCATATAGTGTCTCCTATATAAGGAGATGCTTCCTTCGTTATCAAACCCTAACTGGCTAATCAATTTATGCACTTGACTACACCACGCTTTTCATATGCGATCCTACTTGCAACCACATTTCCGTTCTTTGTTGAGCTCTTGTGCACATATAAAATCTGAGAGAAAATATAATAAGCAAGATCAATGGAGATAGGAAGAATGGAGATTCAAACCCTATTGGACATGTGATGGTATAATCTTTGTGATTTCATTTGATTTGCATTGTCTTAGATAATCTTCATATGTTATGGTGGATCTTTGTTGTTGTTAGGCTAGGGTTTTGTGGTTGAATTCATTTCGTCTTTCAATCTTATTGTTATTCATTTTCACCATAAACATTTTGGCACACCCGGTGGGACTCGTCCCTTTTGCATTTAACATCCTTGTTGCAGGTTTTGTGTTTTGAAGTTGCAGATTTGACATTGTCGACAGTATTTTGCTATTTTCGCGTCTGTGTACTTTCGGATCGCGTTTTTGGTTTTCAGCTGCGTCTGCGACATCTAGGATCGCATCCACACCTTTGACAGTTTTTTTAGTTTTTTTTGCAGATTCCGAAAATCGCGTTTGTGTTCCCTAGTTGCATCTATGGGGTTTTCAGGCGCATCTGCGTCCAGAAGCCGTGTCTGCGTTACGGAGCCGTGTCTGTGTTTCACAGAAGCTTGTCTACGTCCAGAAGCCACGTTTGTGTTTATGATACCGGCGTCTGTGCACACTGATTTAGTTTGTTTTTTTGGGGGGGATTTTCATTGATTCAGTTTTTTAGTCATTCGGTTTTTTTTAGATCTGGTTTATTTTGAGCTAACATTTTCAGATCTAGCTAACGAAATTGGTGCAGCTTGTCTTGAAAACAAAATGCATTGTTGAAGACCCCTATTTTCACAAAGTCTTTTGGATCTAAAATTTACCTAACTTGTGTGCTTGGAGGAAGGGGTGATTATTTCAAACAATCCAAACTACTAACAAATCTTTGTTGCAGGACCTTGGCAAGGGTTTTTGGATTTTTATTGTGTGCCTTGTTTTCATAGACTAGCAAACACTTCAATTGGTGCTTTAAAATTGAATCATTGTCTTTTGTGTCTTGAGCAATAGGCTCTTTTTGTTTAATCTTTAGAGTGCTTGTCTCCCCGTGTGGTCATTAGGACTACTAGTGAGGAGAGAACGACCCAAGTGGTAGCAAAAGAAAAGCCATCTTCTTCCAAACCACTATAAATAACTATATTCATGGTGAAAACTATGAATAACGTGTGCTGATTAGTTCGTACCGACACTATGTCTCCCCATAAACCCGTTTGAACAAATTTATTTGATCATTTGTAGGGTGTAACCCCTACCAGCTGGGAGCCTTCTGTATTTATAGAGCTGAAAGTGCCGCATGTATGGCCACACGAGCGGATGCCCTTACTAGCACCTTTTTGTTTTAGAAGCCCAAATCCTTCTAGTTGTTGGGGCAGGAGGTCAGACCTCTGGTAGCGACCCACACACGTACGGTTCTTAGTAGAGATACAAAGTTCACCACAAGGAGTTTTTGTGGGGATTGATGCTTGGCTGCCTCGAGAAGTGAGTGCCGAGGGTGGAGCAAGTGGGGTCAAGCATCTAAGTATCCGCTCTGAATAGCGTAGCCTTGGGGGTAAAACCCTATGTGGGATCAACAACTATTGTCTTGGCCAGCCATAAGAATTGTGCTTGACTTATTTTAAACAGTCAAACATTCAAGACCAAACAACAAAACATTGTGTCTTTTGTGTCTTCAAGTGTATGCAAAACAATTTTACATCAAACAACAGACTTTTCTTTAAGTCATTTTTGTCTAAACAATTGCAAACATTGAGTCCTCATCAACACTATGTCATCTTGTCACGGAAATATAGTCAAAATTTCAGATTGGGTCACAACAAAACAACTTCACAAATTGGAAAATTTTACGGTCCATCAAACAAGAGCAATCAGTTTCAAAATTCTTGAGCTTCCTAGGCTATCTCTTCAGGTTTTCATCTAGCATTCAACCTATCTTTGGGTCTCACAAAGTCCATAATTGCTTTACACCTTACATTACATTCACATTTGTCTAAACTTGAGTCAAAAGGTCACTTGCTTGTCCTCATCATACTTTGTCAACACATTACATACAACAACATTTTGCTAAGTGGTCCCTCATCAAGGTCTATCACCTTTGGGTCTCATTTGGTCTTACTTAGAGTCAAGGTCAACTTACCTCATCAAGAGAAACTATCATCTCTTTGGAAGCCACACCTACTCTACTACATACATACTTGGTCTTACACTTTGGACATTGCAAGTACACCTCAGATTCATTTACATTCCATCCAACTCTTGGTCTTCCATACTCTTTTCCATTTTCATCTAGTCTCACACATCTTGGTCAAAACCTAGTTCATGGTTGAAACTCGTTACCAAAAATCTAGGAGAGAAGCTAAAGAGGCTCAAGAGTCTGCAAACATGAGTGCCTATGAATATGACAATGATATATTTTTCAATTCTGATCATACTACATTACTTGACATGGATGCCTATAGAAACATTCCAAATGTTGAGCACATGGACACTATAAACAACAATGATACACATAGTGACAATATGGACAACATTTTAATACATTCAGCAGAAGTGGAAGACTCCATTATGGATCCCCATTTCAATCGATTGGTTGAGGAAATAATGAGGAGGGATAGACAGTATTTCTTACAAATGATGGCACAAAGTGGAGCCAAGATACCTCATAATTTAGACATGTCTCAAATAATGGAAAATCAACCTTTGCAACAACCTCACCTCAACATGGATCAAAGGAGGCCTAATAGTGGAGGCAATAGAGGACCACATATGGTGCCTGAATCACCATCATCTTTGTTTCAAAAACCAGAGGTCCCATACACACATGGTCAAGCATATGATAATCACCTTCGCAGACCATTATGGAAGTCTTATGCAGAAAAATATGCTCAATCACATACCAATGCTAAGGATCAACCACCAAAGCAATTGGATATTCAAAGGCATGCTCAAAATTTGGACACAAGGAAACCCCGCGTCAAATTTGGGGGCAACACACTAGAACAAACTCATGACATTCCTATAGAGTATGGTATACATGGACAAAGCAGATATTCCATTCCTCACCATGACTCTATACCAAGTGGTCCATATACGCAGCATCATTATAGACCTCCTCCATATGAACATGTGTATGATCAATATCATCCATATATGCAACATGTTCCTCCTCCAATTGGTGCCTCAAGCATGGGGTATGGTCCAAGAAGTCGATCTCCACCCAACAACAATTTGGAACAGCAAATCAGGGACTTACAAAAGAAAATGGAGGACATAAATACACCGAAGCTAACTTACACAATGAGAGACATATGTCCCTATCCATTTGACAAGAGCATTACAATGCCTCCATTTCCTACACACTTTGTGACACCTAAGTTTGATAAGTACAGAGGAAAAGGGTATCCTAAGGCACACATAAGACAGTTTTTCATAGCCTGCATTAAGGTAGCAGCAGAAGAGACATATTTGATGAGATTATACCCGCAAAGCTTAGGTGATCAAGCTATGGAATGGTTCTCCCAACTTCCACCTGGAATTAAGTCTTGGGGTGATCTAGCAGAAGCATTTATCCAACATTTCTCATACAACATAGAGATAGACATATCAATCACTACTTTGTGCAACACCAAGCAAAAGGATGGAGAGTCTTTTTCATCATTTTTACAAAGATGGAGAAATCTAGCCAGCAGATGCTCTTGTGAAATTCCACAAAAACAAATGGTAGAGATGTTCACCCAGAATGTTAACAAAGACATTGGTTATGACCTAAGAAAAGCTTGTTTGTCCACCTTCAAGGATGTCATTGAAAAAGGCTTAGCAACAGAGAAGGTCCTAATTGAACAAGGAGTCATTAAGATATTCAAGGAAAAAAAAGATGACTTTAAAGGAAAAGATAAGCCAAGATTTTGGAACAAAAACAAGAATACAGTCAATGATGGTGTTGTTGATGCCAATACAATATGACCAAAAATTGTTTTTTTCTGGATCAAAACAATCAAGTGAATACTCAAACAACTTCAAAGTCACGAAGGAAGTACACTCCATTGGGAGAACCACTTGAGTCAGTTTTCAAGAAGCTAGTGGCAAATAAGGTAATCACAATTCCAAATTTTCCTCCATATGAACCAAAGGTCAAACCAAATTGGTGGAATGATGATGAGTATTGTGAATTTCATAAGAGCAAAGGTCATAAGACGGGAAATTGTCATCGACCGAAGAATATCGTACAAGATCTTATTGATAGAGGTGACATCGAAATTAAAGGACACTCATCCAACCAAGAACATGAAATTTTTAAAGAACCATTCCCAAAACATGACAAGGGAAAAGACAAAGCCATAGATGACCAAACCAACTATACCAAAGTATTTTATAACTATGATTCAACTGTCAATCACATTTCGATGGACAATTATGTCTCTACCATTATCATCAAGGACAAAACACCTGAAAATTCTACCCAAAGACCCAAGATTGTCCTAAAAGGCGTTGGATCTTCTTTCTAACCTACCTCTGAATGTAATGTTACAAATCGTCGAGGTAAATTCACTTTTCAAAGTGCTCCAGCTAAAAACATAGCTTCCTTGTCAACCAAACCTGAGTACGATCTCGTAGAACAGTTAGGGAAGACACCCGCACTCATCTCCATCCTTGAGCTTTTACGCATATCTCCTGCACATAAAGCCATTCTTGACAAAATCTTGAGAGACACTTCGGTCCCCACTGATCTAAACGTGGACAAGTTTCAAGCCATGGTGGGATACCTTTCTGTTCCACACTCCCTTACATTCACAGAAGCTGACGATGCCTCTGTGAGTCAGCCACATAATGCACCTTTACACATTGAAGCCTTCATACACAAACATCGATTAAAACGAGTCCTGATAGACGGAGGAGCAGGTCTAAACATTTGTACATTGAGCACTATTAAACAATTGGGATATTCCAATAAAGCTGTGAATTCTACAAACAAAATTACCATCAAAGCATATGATGATGAAGAGCGTTCATCCAAAGGCATAGTCACCTTGCCTCTCAGAGTTGGGCCGGTTACGAAGGATGTGGTTTGTCAAGTCCTAGACTTGGATCTCACATACAACATATTGCTAGGACGTCCATGGATTCATGAGATGAGCGCAGTACCCTCAACATATCATCGATGTATCAAGTTTCCTCACAATGGAGTTGAAGTGACAATCAAAGATGACCCAAATCCATTCATATATTGCAACAATCTGCGACCTAGATCAGAAATGACAATTCCAACCAATCGAAAGGCTATTCCTTCATCGACATATGTGGATCCAGAATCCTTGAAATCTTTTACATCAAAACAAGCAGAGATCAAAGAAAAGTTCAAGATTAAAGACATGGGATGTGGTGAGTATATCTTTCATGTTGATCAACTCCCACTATCTCCTAAGGTATCAAGTCAACAGGAATAGTCTACAAGCAACTTCCAATACCAAGGAATTGGGTGTGAACCACCTAGTGTTGTGGCTACTAAGTCAAAATGCAAATCTCCTCTAGTGGTGCTAGCAACTCTTGATATCAATAGTCCTAAGAGTGGTTCCAGCAAAGAATCTTTTGAGCGTATCGCCAGCCCTCTTGAGAGCTCACATAGCTTTACCATATCATTCGCTCATTCCATTTCCACTCCACTCCCAGACTTGAATCAACAAGAATTACAAAAGCCCTTACTCATTGGGGATAAAAAATCAAGCCTTGAAAAGAAAAATCTAAAAGTCAAAAATAAAGAAAAGTCCTTTAGTACAAATCAAAACCAAAAGCCATTGGACTCTACAAAAATCAAAGTCAAGGATAAAACTCCTATGAAAGAAAAAGAGAAAGAGATGATCACCCCTAATATCAAAATAACTGGGGGCAAAAGTTCTACAATTTTAAGTCAAAAAGCATACTTGTTGATCCTAAGTCTCCATCATGCTATCCTACTTTCACTTCTTTTCACAATCATAAGCCTTCATCACTCATCCACTTGTTCCGGACATCCATTCCCTTCTAGTGATACATCATGGACCTTTAATGGAGCTTCCTCGAGGGACTTTGTTATTAGGGATGCCCAAACTTCTTTAGGTGACATGCATATGGGCCTATGTAGTCCACACACTAATAATTCTATCTTAGTTCCTTCATCAAGGAAGACAGTCACTCGAGCTACATATCATTCAGTCAAGGAACAATGCAACTACAATCATAAAGTCAAGCCTCGCATATTTGAGGTGGGTGACTTAGTTCTCAGAAAAAATCCTAAAAATCAGCAAGATAGAGAGAAGAAGGGCAAGTTCGAACCAAACTGGCTTGGTCCTTACATCATTATAGTAGCATATGGATCTGGGGCATATCAGCTCTCAACCACAGAGGGTGAACATTTAGAGGATCCTATCAACAACATGCACCTTCGCAGGTTTTACACAGAGCTCTTCAGAGTATCCTAATTCAAAATACAAAAAAATCATAAAATAAAAAAATTGTTACTTGGTGAAAACCTGGCAAACAGGCGCCTTATGACACAAAAAAAAAAAAAAAAAAAAAGTAAAGAGAAATAATTTCGTCCAACGGTGAAAACCACTGCGGTGGCGCCCTGGGCAAGTACAATGGTGAAAATCAGGTCACCGGTGCCATGTGTAGAGACATTGCTCCTCCCTCCTTCAGGATTCCATTTCCTTCATTCTTCACTTTGCACACACTCACAACCTATCTATCCACAATAAACTTACCCATTCCCATCATGGCTTGTCATTGATCTACCTAAGATTGGTTAGCCATCCATAATAACCCCCTTTTCATCCCTTTCCATTCATAATAAATCGGCTCCTATCTGTGGCTAAGGCAAATCCTACGTCTAGTCGCACGTTCTGAGGAGTACAGTTTCTTCCAGTTTTCTTCAGTCTATCCGTGCACAATCCGCAATAAAGCAACACTTGCATCGCCAATCCGCAATAAAGCAACACTTGCATCGCCAATCCACAATAAAGCAACATTTGCATCACAGATCCGCAATAAAGTTCCGTCTTCTCTGCAATAAAGTATCATTTTCATGGATTCAGTCAGTTTCAGATGAGACACAACAACAATAATGGACTTTTAACAAATCAAATATTTCAACAGACTCAGACAACATTATGGTTCAGTGCTATCTATCCTTTTTGTGAAAGTAAACATTGTGACCACAATCAAATAAGACTTATACAAGTGACAAGAGACACTAAACTTGAGGACTACAGTGGATGTTGGTGTCGAGTCTTAGTTTTCTTTTGATTTTATCTTTCTGGTGACATGTCTTTTAGCTTTTCCAGGATGTCTTTGACTAGAGATTCTATCTCCAAGATGTCTTTGACTAGAAAGGCGAGGATGGGGTATCATCACCTATTTTTCTTTGTTGTCTGTGGATTGTCTCTTAGTAATGCTATGACTTGTCCAAGGATATGAGGACACTGAGAGTCTAGTATGAACTGGGGCATTCCTTGTTTGCGACTGTCTTATCTCCATGCAAACAGGTACAATGACTTTCTGGGTCAAACATATGCCTTGATTGTCATAACCTACTTGCCATAATAAAGCTCAATGATGATAACGCACAAGAAGCTCTTTCACTTTCATATCTTCTATCTTCCATCCCCCTTTCTTGATTGATTTCCATCGTCCTTCTTGAGTCCGTGTAGCCTGCTATCACATGATTGAGTATAATGACATGCCAAAACCATTTGCATTTCATGTAGTTGCACCTGCATTACCACATATTAAGCATTTCATACATACATATATATATTACAATTGCATCACATCCTGCACACAACAAATGTTAGCACATTTTACATTCTCATCATGTAAATAATCATTTGCATTATCATATTCATCTGCATTTCATACATTCACATTTGCATCATACATAACATATAAAACATAAAAGAACAAAAATATTGCATTTCATTATGTACATATTTACATCCATATCATAATCCATCACATAGAAACATACATCATGAAACATCTCATCACATAGGTACACATGCATATAGCTGCCGCAAAGATGAATCATCTCATATATATAAAGTGTCATGATACAATGATGTCAAAATCATATGGCTACAAAATCACCCGAAGCTGTCTACATCATAATACAAAATGGTCCAACACACTGATACATAGGGAGCCCTCTACGGCTATGATGAACTCCCTCCCTCAGAGCCGCTTGGCCTCAACAGAGTCTGAGCCCTAGAAGGACCCGCCCCAGGATCATCCCTCATGTCCCCTCCATCTGGTGGTGGTGGAGGACCCATAACCCCACCGCTAGACGCCTGTCTCCTTTGGCTCCCTCCCGTAGCTGTCGCTGTCCGTGATGGTCTGCGGAAGCTCCTCGCCTGCTGCTCTGGTGGCACTACCCCGTAATATAGGTCTCGCCAGTAACCTATCTCCTCCCCTGCCCGCAGAACATAGGCATGTCCAGCCCTTGTATCCTTTGTCGCTTGCCTCCTAGCCCTCAGCATTGTCTCAGCCTCACCAGTAATCACTCCTCCTACCATTGCTGGTAGTGCCAGTCCTGTCGCTGTCATTGTGTCCCATGCCACGTGTCCAGCTCTCATCTCTAGGCCAGGATCCTGAAACACTCGTCTCAGGGCCTCCCTATCTCCCTCTCGATCATAGGGTATCAGCTCCCCATCAATCAGTACCCGCAGTATCCTGTAAACATCCTCCAAGGTGACTGTCATCTCACCCATCGGCAAATGGAACGTACATGTCTATGAGTGCCATCTCTCAGCCAGCGCAGTCAGCAACCCCATGTTTGCCCGAAACTCAGGCACATACATAATATATCGCAGGCCCATACCCTCAATGGAAGCTTTGTCGTCGAACGTCAACTCTGGTCGCAACCTCTGAGTCGACGGGAATCTCTCTTGCGACTCCAGCATAGGCAAATACTCCTGCAGTCAAGCAAATCAATCATGTCAGTCATAGTGGCATTCACTGTTCATCACAAAATGCTACTTTTTATCTAAGTGCATATGGTACTCTATCCTAGTAACACTCACTGTTCATCACAAAGTGTTGCTTCTATTCTAGTGACACTCACTGTTCATCACAAAGTGTTGTTGATTATCCTAGTGGTACTCCATGTTTATCACAAAGTACTACGTGTTTTGCACTCCCTGTTCATCACAAAGTGTTGCTCACATTTGCACTCACTATTCATCACAAAGTGCTACTCATATTTTAGTACTCCCTATTCATCACAAAGTACTATGTCTTGGTACTCATTGTTCATCACAACGTGCCTTGACCTATCCTATCCTAGGGCCTCTACTTGAGTGAATCCTCTTGAGTAGTTTCCTAATTGGCAACATATGTTCTATCACAGAATTGTCAATCCTAGCCCTATCTGCTATCCTAGTCTTCCCTAGAGGACCTACTTGAGTGTATCCTCTCAACAGCTTATACAATCAACAGCATATGTTCATCACAGAACTGTCGATTTGACCTTGAAGACATAAACGTGCCTTTATGACATAAACACGCTTAAAGACTGCATAAATGCGCCTGCTCAGCATAGACGCGCCTGAAATACACAGACGTGCCTATGCTATGCACAGACGCGCTTGTCCTGCACAAACGTGCCCATATTTCACAAATGCGCCTGAACAACATAGACACGCTCGCATTTGGCACAAACGCTTTTTCTAGCATAGATGCGCCTGGCACAAACACAGACACGCCTAGCCAGCATAGACGCGCCTGGCACCAGCACATACGCGCCTCGACTTTTTGACATTTTTTGGACATTATTCTAACATGCATTAAATGCACTATCTAGCATGCATTAATGACAACATTTATTGCGACAAAGTACAAAGCAGTTTTGCGATACTTACCGGCTCTCCTGCATCTGCTGGCCTCTGAAATCGGCGAACGCGATCGAATCTGTGAACCAATGCCATTGCTGCTGCTCTATCTCACTCTGCACTCTGATCTCTTGGATGTGTGGATGACAATGAGGATGTTTTCCCCTCGTGGTCTATCTTATAGACTACCCTAACCTTCGTTTCCCGAGTCAGTCTTCATTATCCTATGACTCTGTCACTCTATCTTATCCAGTCAGTCCATTCTAGCCTTTCTTTCTTATCGAGAGATTGTCTGCGATCTTTTCAGACATTATCATCCAATCTCTTAAGGGGGCATATCATTCCCATCTTGGGGCAACTTTGTATCAGTTCATCTTATCTTCTTTGAAACAACGCGACAAGTTGCATTGTCTCAAAGAGGGGCAAAATGTAGACACCTAAAATTGTCACGTCTAATTAAATAAATATCTTTATTTATTTAATTATTTTAGCCTAATTCATCTATTAATTAAATAAATCTTTATTTATTTAATTAATTCATTTATCCTCTTCTAGCCTTATTTCTCATTTAAATAAATACATTTATTTATTTGAACTACCCTTTTCTTAAATTAAATAAATATCTAATTTATTTAATTGATCCCACTTCTATTAATTAAATAAATCTTTATTTATTTAATTAATTCATTAACCTTTTCTACCCATGACACATGTCATCCATCTCTTAATTCACACACTACCTACCCCTTTCATTATTTTATTATTTCTTTTACCTACCCTCTAATCATAACCGACCTCTTTTACACCTCTCAATCTTATCCCTCCATTTCATATAGTGTCTCCTATATAAGGAGATGCTTCCTTCATTATCAAACCCTGACTGGCTAATCAATTTATGCACTTGACTACACTACGCTTTTCATATGCAATCCTACTTGCAACCACATTTCCGTTCTTTGTTGAGCTCTTGTGCACATATAAAATCTGAGAGCAAATATATCAAGCAAGATCAATGGAGATAGGAAGAATGGAGATTCAAACCCTATTGGACATGTGATGGTATAATCTTTGTGATTTCATTTGATTTGCATTGTCTTAGGTAATCTTCATATGTTATGGTGGATCTTTGTTGTTGTTAGGCTAGGGTTTTGTGGTTGAATTCATTTAGTCTTTCATCATTGTTGTTATCCATTTTCACCATATACACATCTTGTACCTTGCTTATTTTCTTATCTGTGTCTACTGTCAAAAAGTTTGTCTTGCAGGTGTCTTTGTACAGAGTTTTGTATTCCTTTAATAAGTTGCACAGTTCCGGTAGAAGTGTGTCAAATTCCCTAGTACACTTCTTTATCTGATCTTCAATGAATTTTTTCTTTTCAATTTCTACCTTGTCCTTCAATGTCTCTTCCTTTATTTTCTCAATGTTCTCAGTGATGTATTTACACAAAGTATCAAGTTGTCCTAAAGAATCTTTATTGTCTATATTACAGTTAGGAGCAATTACCTTCAAAACTGGGATTGTGTCATCTATAGCTTTATAAGCCTGTGAACTACAATCTGTTATCCTTTTGATTGAATCCAAAAGTACTTCAGTTACATTTGTTGATTTGTGGCCTGCTGAGGAGGAACCAACATTTTGAATTCCGTCGGTGGAAGAAGTAACCACGCTTGTTGTGACCTCTGGTAGGTATGTTTGTGTTTGCATTTCTTTAAGCAATGGTTTGTGTACTTCTCCAGTTGTCGGTTGCACTGTCTCCTCATGAACCTGTTCCTGTACCTGTTTTGGAGCCTGTTGCTGTTGCTGTTGCTCTTCTTGTTGTACTGTCTCAGTCTGTTATTCTTTGTCATCTGTCGGTTTCTCTTGTGTTTTATCAGTTTGCTCAGCTACTGGTGGCTCACTAGCCATTTCAGCCTTACCAGTTGTATCTTTGTCTACCACAATGTTGATCTTTTGTGTATCAACATCTACTGTGTATAAGACTTCAGGATTAGGATTGACATCCTCTAGATCCATACTTTCAACTGTCTGTTGATCTTTTGTAGTTGTTGTTACCGATGATGTAAAAGGAGGTGGGGGTAAGTTGTCTTTTACTTTGATACTCAGAGGTCCACCAACCTTTCCTTTTCCTTTGTCTCTTTCTTTCTGATATACCTTTATTAGTTTGGGGTTCTTGTATTCTTCCTATTTTTATTTTTCAACTAGGAATATATCCCATCCATTTTTTGTTTCTTCAGTCACCTCATTGAATCTTCCAACCATTAATGTAATGTGTCGGTGTGCAGTAGACAATACTGATCGGTTGGCTTCAGCAAATAAATCATCAATTTCTTTAGGTGAGTTCACTGGGTACACAACAAGTAGCTCGTCTATCTTGATTTTCTTGTCAAGTTCTATTACTGCTTGTCTCCTTGCTTCCAGTCTTTTGAATAGTTCATCTAGTACTTCATTTACAACTTCCATCAAAAATTTCTTATACATGTCCATATGCAATATAACACTGTTTTCTACTTGTTCTTTTTCATTTGCAGACAGAGTGTCATACAATTTCTCTATATTCTTCAGTTTCCCTTCCTCTGTAATTTCATTCAATAGTATGTCAAGAGGAGCCAAGTTTTGTTTTGTTCTCTTCTTCTTCTTGGGTGTCAGTTTCTTCTTTGGTGTAGTCTTCTTAACCAAAGATCTCACTGCTTGTTGTTTTTGTCTTGTCCTCCTAGGTGAGGGTGTGGTTGCCGATGAGGGATCTCTTTTCCTTACAACTCTTTTGAAAGCTGCAGGCATGTCACTCTTCAAAGAAGTGCCTACCGGTGATATATGAGTCTCAGGTTGTAGAGTTCCTAGCTCATCCTTAGTGATACCGGTTTGTTTTAACACATCTTCTTTAATAGCCTTTGCCTGTCTAGAGCCTCTTCTCACAACTGCCTCAACCTTTTTCACTCTCTTCTTAGATTGCATTTGTTTTTCTATAGTCTCAGCACTACCAAATACTTCTTCCTTTGGTTCATTTGGTGCTTCCAGAAGTGCTTTAGCATAAGTCTCAATTATATGATCATCTGTCTCATAGCCCATCTCTGTTACCCAGATTGTTCTTGGGAGGACTGCTTCCATCCAAATTTCATCCTTATATTTGTCAACAGATATGAGGGGGAGGGAGCTCTCTCTAGGAAAGAAATTAAATTAACTAGCTATCCTTAAGGAAAGAACAAGGAGGAGGATACAAAATTGAATAATGAAGAAAATTCAAAGCAAAAAGATCAAAAGAGAAAATAAAAACCAAGAGAAGAAGAATTATAAAAAATATAAAAATATTTTATATAAATTTAGTAGAAAAAGGAGCTTTCATAAAACTAGATAGAAAAAATACAACAAAGAAAAAAAGAGTAAATTTGGAGAGAATAGGAATAATGAAAAAGATCGATTGATACAAATGTTGGTATATGGCAACTATCATGCTGCCAAACTTAAATTTTTGTGACTTTTCCAATCATATTTTCCCCCCAAATAAATTAATGGGGGAGTATAGGGAGAGCAAAGCCCCTCTTGTAAGGCTCAGTGGGGGCCTAGGGGTGAAGTGTTAGGGTTTTAAAGCATACTAGGGCAATAAACAATATCAAATGTAATGTAAAATAAGAGAGGCAAAAATAATAAATCACAATAGCACAAAGATTTAATGTGGTTCACCCAATGTGGACTAAATCCACCAAAGAAATAGTCATCCACTTCTTTTCTATTATCCAACAAAGAGAAAATTACAATATGATGATTTCACAATACACATCAAGCCTTTTGGAAATTTACAGAGGTCTATTTACATGTCAAAATAATAGTCAACTCCTTTATCAAATAATGGGCAATTTTTGCTTTAGGGGTGTTGCCACAGAAACCCCTGGTTGGAGACGATGCCCCTTGACAACCCTCATTGTGGGTATTTCCCCTAGACCCCTATTGTGGGCTCTACCCTCAGCCCTCATTGAGGGGATGAGTCCCCTAGTCCCACAAGAGGAGCTTTGCCCCCTGCACTCTCCCATTAATTGATTTGGGGGGAAAACACAACTAACAAAGTCACCACAATTTAAGCCTTGCAACATGATCAATTGCCACATACCAACAATCTCCCACTTGGAGACTAGTCGTAGATAAACATTGTTGCACAGGTATAGCTCCCACTGAATTTAGGCACCTGGACTTGGCTTGTTTCTCATTGCCACTCTTATCATGCTTGAAGGTCAATAGAAACTGAGTAGGAATTTAATTTCTCTCGAGTTACTACCTTGGTCAACATATCTATAGCATTCTAGCTAGTGTGTATCTTATCCGTCCTCAATTGTCCATCCTCTAAATTGAGTGTATGAAATGGTATCTAAATTGTATATGGTTTGTCATGGAGTGAAGGGCAGAGTTCTTTACAAGATGAATGGCACTCAAACTATCACTACACAACCTGATATTCTATCACTTCTTTCCCGACTCCTCCATAAACCTTTGTAACCAAATCATCTCCTTACTAGCCTCAGTAGTAGCAACATACTCTACTTCTCTGGTAGAGAGTGCAACAACCTTTTGCAATCGTGAAATCCAACTGACTATTGCTCCACCTATAGTAAACACATACCCTGTTGTGCTCCTCCTGCTATCAATATCTCCTACTAAATTTGAATCAACATATCCTTGTAGAGTAGAGTTAGAACCTTCTAAATGTAATGACTAGGTAGTAGTACCTCTCAAATACCTAAGAATATACTTTATTGCATTCCAATGCTCCTTTCTAGGATTATTCATATATCTACTTACAACTCCCACTACATGTGCAATATTCAACCTTATACACACCATGGCATACATCAAAATGCCAATGGCTAAAGAGTATGGAACCTTGGAAATGTAGTCCATATCCTCTTGTATCTTGGGACTCATTTCCTTAGTCAATTTAAATTGTCTGGGCCAAGGTGTACTAACTAGTTTTGCATCCTACATCTGAAATCTTTTCAATACCTTTTCCATGTAATCTCTTTGAGACAATGTTAATGTGTGATTTTTTTTGTCTTTAGTTATTCTCATACCAAGGATTTATTTTGTTTCACCAAAATCCTTTATAGTAAATGACTTTTCTACTTTCTTCTTAAGCTTATTGATATGCTACACATTAGATCCAACAACAAGCATGTCATCAACATATAATAACAAGATAATATAGCTACCAATATCTAATCTCTTAAAATAAACACAATGATAAAAATGACATATGTTGTAACCCTGTTCAGCCATAAAACTATCAAGTTTTAAATACCATTGTTGAGGTGCTTGCTTTAGGTCATATAAGCTTTTATTTAACTTGCACAATAATCTTTGACCTCGTATTGTTGTGGTTGTTGCGTATAAATCTCTTCCTCCAAATATCCACGAAGAAAAGTTATATTTACATCTAATTGTTCAAGATGCAATTCTTTTGTAGCCACAAGACTTACAATAGTTCATATTGAATGAAGTCATATTAACAACAGGAGAAAATATTTCATCAAAATCAATACCTTTATCCAGTGCACCACAAGTTTTGTCATATATCTTTTCTTGCCTCCATGTTCTTCCTTTAGCCTATAAACCCACTTGTTTGGAAATTCTCTTTTACCTCTAAGAAATTCAACCAAGTCCCAAGTCTGGTTTTGTATCAAAGAGTCCATCTCCTCTTTCATTCCTTGCTCCCACTTCTTTCTGGTTTCTACTTGCATGGCTTCTACATAACTTTCTGGTTAATTAGAACCAGCCAATAAAATGTAATATAATGAGGGAGAGTCGTTCAGGGGGTCCACTTGTCTTGGTAGATCTTCTTACAGAAGTTTGAGGTACTTGTTGGTGTTCTGGTTGCTCTTTCTAGCACTGATGGTAGTATATATTTTTTTGGAATCTCATCAAGCATCGTGTATTATGTGTTTTCCTTTTCTTGTTTCTTTCCCTGAAACTGGTCTTTATACATGACCTTCTCATTGAATATGGCATCTCTACTCCTAATGATTTGGTGATTTTCATAATCCAATAAATTATAACCAAAATCATTACCTCCATATCCAAGAAAAGTACACTTCTTAGATTTTGCCTCAAGCTTTGTTATGTTTTCTATGTCGATATGGACAAATGCTTTGCAACCAGAAGTTTTTAGAAATGAGTAGTTTACTTTTCACTTGTCCACATCTCCTCTAAAATACCATCATCTAAGGAAATTAAAGGCCCTCTATTTATTAAGTAAACAACAGTATCTATAGCATCTGCCCAAAACTGTAATGGCAATCCTGCAAACAATCTCATACTTCTTTACATTTCATGAATGTTTTGTTCATCCTTCTAGATGCACCATTTTCTTGTGGTGTTCTTGGAACCATCTTTTGTCTATGAATCCCATGGTATGAGCAATAACTATTAAACTCTTTGATGTAGTATCCATCTTCATTAACTAATTTTAGACACTTCAACTTATTTCTTATCTCATTATCAACCAAAGCTTTTCATTTCTTGAAAGTATCAAATACATCTGATTTTCTAGAGTGAAATAAACCCAAGTCTTTCTAGTTGCATCCTCAATAAAAGTAACATAATAATAAGAGCCACCAAGAGATGATACTTGAGCTAGTCCCCATATATCTAAATGCACAAGCTCTAACTTTTCACTCTTCTTTTCCTTTCCAACTCTGAAAAAATTGACTCTCTTTTGTTTTCCATAAACACATTTTTTACATAAATCCAAATCAGTTTGCTTCAAACCTGGTGTATGCGGGAAAAGCGGGCCGATAGAACTCAATATGTGAAAAATTGAGCTTTATGGAGCCTTGCTCACACACCCACAGGACTTCTTGGTGCAAGCTACGGAGTCATGATGCATGGCTCAGCTTCCCAAGGATGGTTCCATGGTTCTCTATCTTGCACGGTCCCTCAAACCAATGTTTTTGCTCTCAGATCACTGAGCAAAATGGTTTAGGGATGGCAAATGCAGGAACAAGGGATGCTTTTGTTGATTTTAATATGGGATGCATCCTAAGCTATGCATGATGCTACAAATGCAATAAACTAGCTATAAGATGACAATGTTAGTAAACAAAACTATCCTAGCATGCTATATTAGTTCATGATTTAAGCTATATGATAAGGAACATACTCTAAATCAGCATATTTAGATTAATTCCTTATTTAAAAGAGAAGCTAAATGATGAGCATATAAAATATGAAAGCTTGAATGGATTTGAGTATAAGTGAGATGCTAAAGACTTGGATATATGAAAAATGGAGGAATGAGAGCTCTATTTATAGCAAAAATAGGGCAATGGATGGTCAGGATTGGAAGAGGCAATCAAGGGCCAAGTTTGAAAGTTGGGAATCCATGTTTGCAATTGGCACCAATGAAATGGTGACAATTGTCAATATAAGGTTGGTTGAGAGGAGGTGTAAGAAGCATTAAATGCTTGAGAAGACCTCATGGTTACCCTAGGGTTTAAGGGTTAAGGTTAGGTTAAGGTTATCCAATGGATAAAGCTTTTACCCAAAGGATAAACTCTTGTGCAAAGGTTCAAGGATAACCATGGTCAAAGCAATAAATGCTTGATGAGACCCTTGGGTTAGATGGGGGTTGAGTTTATGGAAATTCTTTAACCATGTAAGAGGGTTTGAGTTAACCATTAATGGTTATGAAGACTTTGGGGACAACTTTATAAGAGTCCTTCCAAATTTTGGGGTCGTTGAATGGATAAAGGCTTTAATGCATTTTGAAGACTTTGCTCCAAATTTGAGATGTGACCTCCTCAAATTTAGGGGAAAGGGATAATGGATGGGTTTGGGTTAATTAATTAGGTTTAGAAGAATCTAGAAGAGGTTAGAAAGAGGTTTAGGAGGCAAGTGGTAGATGTAGGAAAATGCAAGTGGTTGAGGGAAAATAGAATTTATTAAAATAAATTGCTTTATTTCAATTTGGTTGCAAGTTGGGAAATTGAATAAATTAGATTTATTCAATTTGGGGTGGACTATTAATTAAATGTAAATTTAATTAAAAGTAGCTAGGAAGGGGTTTAATTAAATACATTGATTTATTTAATTAAATGATGCAAAAGGGGTTTAGTGAATTTAATTTAAATAAATTGAGCAATTTACTTAAAATAGAGGAATGTGGGTGATTTAATTAAATTGGATTTAATTAAATATAGAAATGAACATAAAATATTCATTTAGGAATATGGTCATTTTTATACGTCTACACCTGGCAATAAATTCTTGGAATGGACAATCTTCACCCCCTTCTCATTCATGTGCCCAAGTCTATTGTGCCATAATGTTGTATTTTTTTTATAGAAGTCGTGGAAATAGAATAGTTAGAATTACTAGTACATACATACAATGTTCCTACCTTTTCTCCTCCTATGAGCCTTTACTAACCTTCCATGAGTTGTTTGTAAATGTAACTGTGCAACCTTCGCTTCCTAGTTGTCCTATTGAAATTAGATTTCTTCTCAAATTAGGAACATGTCTCACCTCTTTTAGCAATCATTGATTTCTATTTAGTAACTTTATATATATGTTGCTTTTCCCAGCAATTTTGCATGGTTCATCACACCCAAATAAACCTATCCAAAGTCACCTTGAACATAGTCTAGATAATATTTCTTATGGGGTGTGGCATGAAAAGAAGCCCTTGAATCTAAGACCCATGAATCAGCAATGTTATCTAAAGAAATAATCAAAGCATCTTGTAAAACATCACCTGCTACATTTGCTTCCTTATTATTTTCTTATTTGTCCATCCCTTTGTTTTTCCTATCAAGACCGACAATCTTTCTTCACATGTCCTTTTGTCCCATAATGTCAACACTCCAACCTTGCCCTAGATTTGGATTTGCCCTTCCTAGATTTCCCATGATTTGTTGCTCTTTCCTCTTTCCCTCTATCTTCCCTTGTTCTCAATAATCAAAGCATTACTTGATGTCTCACCTGTGCTTTTCTATCATTTTTTCTTGCTAAGGATAATACCTACAATATCATCAAATATTAAAGTGTTTGAACCAAAGACAAAATTACTTACGACCATGACCAAGCTATTACAAGTTTCTAGCAATGAGCACAAAATCAAGAGAGCCCTAACCTCATCTTCAAAAATTACTTTTACAGAACTTAGTTGACTAAAAATTATGTTAAACTCATTCAAATGATCAACAAGAGACCCACCTTCTATCATCTTCATATTAAATAAATGTTTCATAAAAAATACGTTATTAGAGGCTGAGGATTTCTCATATAGTTTTTCTAATGTCGCTATTAGATCCAACATTGTTGTTTATTTTTCTATATTGAAAGTCGCTAACTATGTTAGGCACAGTCATATTATTCCTAGTACCTTCTTAACGAGAACATCCCATTGTGGATCTATCATAGTCATCAACTTCTTTGTTGCTCCACCCAATAAGAAATAAAGATCCTTCTGATATAGATCATCTTTTATTTGCATCTTCCATAGCTGATAGTTTTGGTTTTCGAACTTCTCAACCTTAAGCTTGCCTTATTTTGCTATCGCTCCCGCTTGAATCTACACACTCCTACCAAATGACTGAAATACACAACTCTAATACCAGTTGTTAGGGTTTTAAAGAAAATTAGGGTAATAAACAATATCAAATGTAATGTATAATAAGAGAGGCAAAAATAACAAATCACAATAACATAAAATATTTAATGTGGTTCACCCTATGTGGGCTACATCCACCAAAGAAACAATCTTCCACTTCTTTTCTATTACTCAGTGAAGAGAAAATTATAATATGACGATTTCACAATACACAACCACTTATTTATCAAGTCTTTTAATGGTTTGTAAAGGTCATTTTACATGCCAAAATAATAGTTTACTCCTTTATCAAATAATGGGCTTTTTTGTGCTTTAGGGGTGCTACCCCCAAAACCCCTGCCTAGGGGCATTTCCCCTAGACCCCTATCATGGGCTTCGCCCTCGGGCCTCACAAGAGGGGATCTACCCCCCCTACACTCCTTGATTAATTGATTTGGGGAGAAAATGTGGCTAACAAAGTCACCCAAATTTAATCCTAATAGCATTATCAATCACCACATACCAACAATCTCCCGCTTGGAGACTGATCAGGTTCCACACCAAACACGAAGCCCACAATAGAGGTATGGGGACAATGCCCCCAATGGGGGCTACTAAAGGGAATTCCCCTGAAGCAAAAATTGCTCATTATTTAATAATGGAGTTGGTTGTTATTTTTATATATAAACCAACCTTTGTAAACCACCAAAAAAGCTTGATAAAAAAGTGGTTGTGGAATGTGAAGAGTCATGAGATTGTAATTTGTTTCTTCATTGAGTAATAAAAGAAAGTGGACGACTATTTCTATGTTATTTTCATATTTTAAGTAATATTTGTCAATTTAAGCATTTCCATTATTGTTTTATCTTTTTTTCTTATAAGTGCAAGCTCTCTTTTTTCATCAATCATAGTTGTTGTGGAGGTGGTAACACAAAAATGAGGTTTGACTTAGGCAAGCCCCTATACAACATAACCCTTCTTTCACATTTTTCATGTGTGCAAATTTAGATCCAATAGTAAGGAGTGTTACAGATCTGTAGAGCAAATAGTGACAAACATTCCCAAATTTTGAATAAGCAAAAACCCTTGGACTAAGATGCCCAATATATGTGTCAGATTGTTTTTAGTTGAATTTCATATAGACAAACTTATAGGACCTCCTAATAACAAATGTACACCTTTCTGTTTGCATAGACACCATCAGAATGGGGCATAGAGCGCACCAATCCGACACTTTCAGGTTCCTTTTTGGGTTCTCTTTCCAAATCTGGCCTACTATGTTGGTTTTCTATTATGTAGTTTACTTATTGTTGAAAGTTATCATTTTCCTATCATTAAACCTAGATCTTGAAAACAAACTTCTTAATATCAAATACATTGCAATAAAACACTATCTCCCTCTGAATTTCATTGGAATCTCTATGGGGGACCCAACTTTGCCCAAAACACTAACTCATTTTGTGCTTTTAAAGAGCCCTATTATAGATTTTGATTCCTAAAAATTAAAAGAAAATATTATCTAAAAGGGGGGAGGGGGAAATCTTAGTGCCTTCAATTTTTCAACCATTTATAGCCACCAAGATCTTGAAAGGTCAAGATGAGAACATATTGTGGACAATTGTATATGCTTTGAGGGGAAAGATTATTACAACATAACTTGGACCTAGAAAGAGAATTAATGGTAGATGCAATGTTCCTTCTTTCCACAAGTTAGCCATAAATATGAAATATAGAGAAACAAATGCTAAATGGAGATAGGAGAATAATACTTGATAAACAAAATTACATAACATTTAATATTGTTAGCCTCTTTGAGGGAGAAAAATCATTTGAGAAATGCTCAATATAATATAATTCATGGATATCTTGACAATATCCTATCCCTTATATTCATATTCTATTTAATCTAACTACTATTTTTAAGTAAATGAGATTATTCATGTAATAGCTCAAGGGACAAATTACAAAGCATATGCATCCAAGCCTTTATTACAATAAGGAAATAGTTAGCGAAAAAAAAAGGGGTCATAACATTATGTTACTTGAGGAAAGTAATCTAATTGGTTGAAAATTGATATTTAAGAATAAATTCAAAGTTGACAAATAGTTGGAAAGGTATAAGGCATGATTGGTGGGAGAATGCTATTAACAAGTTGTAGGGGTTGATTTTGCTGAATTTTTTTCTCATGATACAAAATTAGCTTCTATTATATTTCTTATTATTCTTGTTGCTTATGATTTATAAATAGAGAAAATTGATATTGAAACTATCCATGATTTATAAGTTCATGAGATCTCACACGACATCTCCATCAACATTCTCTCGCACAACGGTTTTGTTTACTTTTGTAAAGTGGAAAATTGGGTCCTAGTGACTCCCCACCCAGGAGAGAGAAAGGAAGCCACTAGGATGATTTTCACTTGGGAGAACTTTACATTCAAAAGAGGGGCTCGAATCCACTAGATCCAAATCCAAGAGAGACAAGGATGTAAATTCCAAGTGGATTGCAAGGGTTGAAGTGTGATTTGTTGTCTTTTGTAAATGAGAAAGTTGACTTGTTGACTATGTGGAAAGAGAGAGAAAATGAGTAAAATGAAGAGCTACCAGTTCGGGATAGCGCTATAACTTCGGATATGAGCTAATTAGACTGATATAGATCTGCCTTGCAAATTTAGAGAAGAATTGTCGAGAACATACATGGTCCTCCACAAAATCTGCGAAATGAAAAGGGTTCTTATGTCTCTGCAAATGAAGCCCAAACCTGCAATTATAGTTGCGCACCTATAACCTACACACATAAAAGAGAGGAAAAGGGGTTGTGGATAGGGGTTTGCCTCAGTCAAACCCTGATTGAGGAATCAACCTTGAAAGAAAGTAATTGCAAATGTTTGAATGTAAACAATGGAAATGTATACCTTGTAGATCTACAACTTGTTGATGATGATTGCTTTGCTTCTTGAATGTAATCACAAGTGTTGCATGGAATGGCATGTAACATGACAAAACCCTAACACACATACATACTTTCAAATGAATGTTGAAATATTGCTCCAATGGATGAATGAATAAGACTTGAATGTTTGAATGCTTGATGATGTATATCTTCACCTATGCTTGCTTATGATCCACTTCACTTGAATTTCACCTCCCATTCCTTCGTATGCAAATGAAAAAACCAATTCCCTTTTATACATGCCTCTCAAATACTAATTCATCTCATAAAAGGCCGACATCATGGAGATTTAGGATCCTGAAGTGCAGATGGGGTCGGGGGGACCTATCTTGGGGCTACCCTAAGAGGGTGGGACAGGGGCGCCATGCCCCTGTACTGCCCTATCTTGGG
Organism: Cryptomeria japonica; assembly: GCF_030272615.1. NCBI lineage: Eukaryota > Viridiplantae > Streptophyta > Pinopsida > Cupressales > Cupressaceae > Cryptomeria > Cryptomeria japonica. The sequence continues at coordinate 706,098,925 of NC_081405.1, read as the reverse complement.
GCCCGGACAAGGTCTTGAGGCTATCTGAGGACTCAAACACGAAGGGGGCAAGGGGTGAAAATATAAAAAGAGGTCTTGGTTGGGGAAGAAGACGCCATCACCGTGGTGAGGACCTAAAATGTGGTTAAAATTGTAGGAGGCACAATTTTATGACACTACATTTAGCCCCCACTTTAGCGAGAGTATGACTTACGCCAGTATTGTCGGTAAAGTAGAAGAAATTGAGAGATACAGAGCAAGATCACAAGGAGTATAAGACGTCACTAATCTTGAGGAACCAAGCCCCCAATCTTAGGATCTTAACTCACTCAAACATATACAAGAGCACACAAAACAAAAAGGAACAAGACGCACAAAACAAAAACAAAGCGCAAAAAACACACAACAGATACAAGATGAGAAACCAACTAGCTGAAGAGACCTCTATACTCAGATATCTCAACAACTAATCAGGACACAAAGACCATTGCCACCAGATAAACACAAGTGATCACATAAAAGAGAAAAGATGACATCATCCATGAACCATCAATAGAAAAACTATGGGTTCATGAGAGGAAGAAGAGAGAGAACATGAATACACACTTTGGTGATCCATGAGAAGAAAGGCAAACAAGAGAGAAACCATGGACATCTTGCCCCTAAAATTAGGTGATCCATGGAGAGAAGGACATGGAAAATCTCGCCCCTAGAGCCTGTCTAGGTGATCCATGTAAAGAGAGAGAGTGGGAACACCGTTAGTTCCACTCAACCTCATGCGTGTATGTGCAAGTGAGGTTCAAAGCACCTCATAGGATTCTATGCCCGAGTACACTACAACCTATATAGAATGTATGGTACATGTGTCAAGAAAGGTGTGATATCTCTCTCTAAGAGTCTGTGCTTTGGTTCCAAGAATAATCACCCTGCAAAAAGTGGCATCATCTTGCTCTTAGAGTCTGTGCTCTGGTTTCAAGAATGACCCACTGTACAAGAGAAAAGTTATGACATCTTGCTCTAAGAGGCTTCCCTTTGGTTCCAAGAATGTCCCACTGTACAAGAAAAGTGATGACACCTTTCTCTAAGAGGCCACCCTCTGGTTCCAAGAATGTCCCGTTGTACAAGAAAAGTGATGACACCTTGCTCTAAGAGGTCGCCCTCTGGTTCCAAGAATGTCCCACTATACAATGCATGAAAGAAGTATAGTACAAAGGAGCAGCGTGGGTGCCCCCCCCTTAAGATGTCAACATAGATTAATGTTGATAGCTTAAGGAAATAAGAACAAGGATGTCTACCTTCATCACAAAGAAGATATTCATTATGCAACAATGTCATAAATCCAAGCAAGAGAGGGAATACTCTTCAAGCAAGGATAAGATAGTTGAAAAGAGATATCTTGTTGTAAGTGTAAAGGTGATCCTTGGAGGAGAAGAGATCTTTGTTCAAAAGACATCTACCCCCAAGAGGAGTTATCTTAGACAAATATAACATCTTCTAGAATGAAGCGTAGAAGAGAACAAGAATGAAATTCTTCCTCCTATTGCTAGGTGAAAGGGATTCTTGATGAAGGATGACTCACGTTTAGCCTCAAGAGAGATGGGTGAATTTATCATAGATGTACATTACCAAATGGAAAAGAGGTTGTAATCAAGGACTTACATCACTTGTATAAGAGAGAATTCTTGAGCAAACAACCAACAATTTCACACAAGGAATGACATCAAGTAATAAAGTTCACACCATCCATACAATAGAGAAAAGTTGATCCTTAGAGAAAGAGAGAGGGAGAGAGATCATTTCCCCCCAAGTGTAGGAAAATGAGAAGAATTACACAACTTCTAGAGAGATATTATTCATAAAAGACATACCGTTTCGAGCAAGGAATATATCCTAACCAAGGAACAAACATGCGCTCGCATGAAGGATAACTCCATTCAAGAAAGGACATCAAGTTATGAATAACACAATAGAAGAGGTAATTTTCAAAGAGAGAGAAAGAAGAAGAAGGTTCACAAAATTTCTCTAAATAGAGATTATTCATAATAGACATACCATTTCAAGCAAGGAGAAGATCCCACTCACGGAACAAACATGCACTCGCATGAAGGAATACTCCATGCTAGAAAGGACATCAATTTTATGAATAATGAAATAAAAGAGGTAATCATCAAAGAGAGAGAAAGAAGAAGAAGGTTGACAAAGGTTCTATAGATAGAGATTATTCATAATAGACATACCATTTCAAGCAAGGAGAAGATCCCACTCACGGAATAGACATGCGCTTGCATGAAGGAATACTCCATGCCAGAAAGGACATCAAGTTTATGAATAATGGACTCCATAAAGAAAACAGTGAAACCTTAGAAAGAGGAAAATAAATATTCTTGTCCTCCAAGCATAGAGGCAAAAATAAATAGACTATTATGTTGCTCACTAAGTATGATTGCACTTGAAATCGTACCACCACGAATGACAAAGAGCCCCCAATAAGTAGGCTAACTATGTCACATAGTGAGGAGCAACATAATAGGAACTTGAATGTTATTTTAAATGATCATGATGAATAGGCCATTCATTGTCAGATGTTATTTTTAAAATGCCTAAATCAATGCAATGTTGTATTTGTGTTTTCAAGCTTGACACTCATTAGTAGAATGGCCATGGGTTTGATGATATTTACAAAAAGAAGAATTTTGAGAATGTTGTTTATGCTTTCTTCTTTGTTTAGGACAAAGAGGAAATATGAATTTGGAATTTAGAAGATTGGTCAACACATTTTCTTATTGTGATTCAAAATTAGAATGAGAAGGTGTGGATGTACAAGACAATGGAGAAGAATATGTGGACAAAGGAAAGTGTGATTTCTTATGACTTCGTCGCTCACATTCAAGCATCTGTCCATTGCATAAGATGCAAAAATAAGGTTCACTCTTAGGGGGAATTGGATGGAATTTTAAAGAGGTCCAATCAATTTCAAGATTTGTGTTAAGAGAAAAATTTGGAATATGAAATTCAGGCATCTTAGACTTTCTAGAAAAGGTAGGAGTGAAATCTAAGGACCCCCAATCATCCTCTAAGAGTTCTTCTTTAGGAACTTCTTTGGTAGGAGATGGGGTATTTGAGTGAATTGAAGAGAGGATTGTAGGAACTAAGATAGCATATGATGCTTCACTTATGTTCTCATCAATTACCTCATTAGTATATGTGTAAGGCACAACATGATAATCGAGAAGAATTTTTGGTTTCCTAGGAACATGAATGGAGTTGATTTGATATTTGTTAGGCTCTTGATTTTTTGGAGAGAGAGCATTATGATGAAAAATAATATCATCCTCTTATTCTAAGGTATCTTTATGTTCAAGACACTCATTAGAAAAAGGACTATCATATGTAATTAATGCTTCATCTTTAGAGGGCAAATCGTGAAAAGAAGGTATGGTATCACTAGGATAAGTAGCCATAATATCATCCTCTTGCACCAAATAATCCTTACGATGGAGATACTTTTTAGGAGAAGAAGGAACACAATTCTCCAAATATTCATCTTTAGGAGGGAGATCTATGAAAAAAGTGTACATATTTCCTTTTTGCACCAATGTGCCCTCATGAATGGGATCAATTTTGGGAGAGGGTAAATCAAAGCTATGAATGAAAGGGAGAACTGAATTATCACCATATGCATGAAAGGGAACATCATGAACATATTTAATGTAACTCAAAAGTGAATTAGCAAAATAAGATAAGGACTCCATATTCATTGATGATCAAACAAGAATAATGTTCACCCCATACATGCATAGAAAATTTAATAAAGCAGGGAAAATGGAATTTGAACTGCAAATTTGAAATTTGAATTTGAATTTCTGTTTGACCTTAGAGGGTGTTAAAATTGATAAAGTACGCCAATTTTATGGATTTAAGCAGAAAAACACAGGCAATTCCGTCTCCTAAAATTTTGGGAAAAAGTCGCGGACCATGGCGAAAGTGCACACGGTCCTTCCAACTTTCAAATTTTTTAGGGATGATAGGTATTATGATATTATTGTGGAATCCAAAAAAAAATAGCTGATTTGGAGATGTCTAGATCGATCAAATTTGCAGTCAAAGGTCGAAAATAAAAGGATCTTAAAAATTAGGGTTTTATGATTTAACCACTGAATTTTTAGAAGAAAGAGACAAATTTAAATGATAATTTTGAAATAGAAATCAGATCTGAAACAAGCAATTAAAATGTTGCAGTTCACAAGCTTAATTTCCTCAAAATGAAAAACTAGGGTTTTTATGCAATTAACCTCTAAAATTTGCAAATAGATCAAACTTGGAAATCAAAATTTGAAATTCAAATTGCAATTAATTAGATCTAATAATGAGAAATCAGAATTAATGTGTAAGACATCGGGTTCACCAAAATGTAAAGTGGAAAATTGGATCCTAGTGACTCCCCACCTAGGAGAGAGAAAGGAATCCACTAGGATGATTTTCACTTGGGAGAACTTTACATTTAAAAGAGGGGCTTGAATCCACTAGATCCAAATCCAAGAGAGACAAGGATGTTAATTCCAAGTGGATTTCAAGGGTTTAAGTGTGATTTTCCCTCTTTTGTAAATGAGAAAGTTGACTTGTTGACTATGTGGAAAAGAGAGAGAAAATGAGTGAAATGAAGAGCTACCAGTTCGGGATCGCGTTGTAACTTCGGATTTGAGCTAATTAGACTGATACAGATCTGCCCTACAAATTTGGAGAAAATCCATTGGGACCATGGCGGGAATGTACATGGTCCTCCACAAAATCCGTGAAACAAAAAAGAGTTCTCTTGTCTCTGCAAATGAAGCCCAAACCTACAATTGTAGTTGCGCACCTGTAACCTACACATAGAAAAGAGAGGAAAAGGGGTTGTGGATAGGGGTTAACCTTAGTCAAACCCCGGTTGAGGAATCAACCTTGAAAGAAAGTAATTGCAAATGCTTGAATGTAAACAATGAAAATGTATACCTTGTAGATCTGCAACTTGTTGATGATGATTGCTTTGCTTCTTGAATGTAATCACAAGTGTTGCATGGAATGGCATGTAACATGACAAAACCCTAACACACATACATTCTTGCAAATGAATGTTGAAATATTTCTCCAATGGATGAATGAATAGGACTTGAATGCTTGCTTATGATCCACTTCACTTGAATTTTGCCTCCCATTCCTTCTTATGCAAATGAGAAAACCAACTCCCTTTTATACATGCCTCTTGAAGATTAATTCATCTCATAAAAGGCCGACATCGGGGAGATTTGGGATCCCGAAGTGCAGATGGGGCGAGGGGACCTATCTTGGGGCCACCCTAAGAGGGTGGGACAGGGGTGCCAAACCCCTATCCTACCCTATCTTGGGGCTCGGACAGGGTCTTGAGGCTATCTCAGGGCTCAAACATGAAGGGGCAAGGGGTGAAAATGTAGAAAGAGGTCTTGGTTGGGGAAGAAGACGCCATCGTCGTGGTGAGGACCTAAAATGTGGTTAAAATTGCAGGAGGCACAATTTATGACACTACAACTTTTAGCTAAGGATTGTGAAGGTTTATGTTCATCAGGTATAGGCTTTTTTCTTTTCTTTTAAGGAAGGATACATAGGAGGAGTTCTTTTAGGTTGAACAATAGGAGAGGCTAGTCGCTTCCCTTTGTAAGATGTAGGAGGTAGAACCACACCATATAAAGGAGGAATGGGAGGTGTAGGAAGGAGACTTGGTCCATCATGAGGAGGAGGAATAGGTCTACCCTTAAGAGGAATAGCTTGACACTTGGGAGGAGGAACATTTCTATCCTTGGGAGGAAGAGTGGACTCATCCATAGGAGAAGGAATAGATTCCTCTTTGGGAAGAAGATTATTTCTTTCCTTAGGAGGAAGAATAATCTTATCCTCAAGAAGAGGTATATGATCATCAAGAGTAAGGCTAAGTGTTGGGTTTCTAGGTTTACCCAATGACAAAATCATCTCATTTTTCCATTTTTGATATGAATTAAAGAGAGCATCACTTCTAGGTTGAATTGTTCAGACCAAAAATAATCAAGACAAATATCTCTAGGCCTCACCGTAGGTTGATATATGTTATGATTTTATTATTATGAGGAAATTTGAAATACTTATGAATAGGAGAAGCAATCACTTTCATGGCAGAGATCCAAGGATCTCCCAACTTCACACAAAAATGATCAGATGTAGGAATGATAGCAAAGAGAACATCTAAGAATTTAGTGCGAACATCAATAGGAAGTGTGATAGAACCAATACCAAGACAAGAGAAGCCATCAAAAACTCTAACTACCACATTAGTATCATCATATATCACTTGATGCAATTGCAAAGTATAAAGAAATTATTTTGTTATCACATTAACCAAGTAAGTTGTATCAATAAGCACTCCTTAAGAAGGCATGCCTTTGATTCTTGCAGTTATATAAAGTGGGCCATCAAGTGCTTTAGTAGTCTCACTAGGATCAAATGTAATGCGCAAGTCCTTAAGAGGTTCTTTTTGATCTACAAGGCTCACCACATTATTAGACTCAAGGCCAACATCATTGGGAGAGAAGGAAAGATGATCAGTCTCAATCACATTAGTGGAATGGGAAGGTAAAGGATTAGTGAAAATTTGAAGGTTTTGATTAGGAGGAGCTACTGATTTGTTTCATTTATCATTCACACCAGCCATAGATATAGTATTGTTATCAATCGAATCTTGAATCTTACTCCTTAAGGAATAACACTTTTTAGTATCATGACCAGGTTGACGATGGTATTGGAAAAAGGCTTTGGAATCATAAGAGGCTAGCAAAGGCTTGGTTGTATCAATTGGTTTGATAGGGGGAAGTTTCAACACATTTCTTTGTATCAATTGAGATATAATACTATGGAAAGATTCATTAAGAGGAGTGAATTCTTTTCTAAAGTATTTGGACAAAGGAGGCACACCTATTGCGGCTACCACTTAAGTGTTGTTGTTGTCATTGAATTTGATGAATCTCTTATTCAGTTTGAACTTCACAAAAGGTTGTTGAGCACTTTCACCTATATCATTTGAAGCCATTGAAGAGGATGATTGTTCCAATTGACTCTTAGTAAGATGATAGTTGTGAAGTACTGCGCACAATTGTGTAAAGGAAGTAAACTCAGAAAAGAGAAGTTTATCCTTAATATCCTTTTGCAAATTAGAAATAAAAATTCTTTGAATATCTTGATTAGGCATAGGAAAAGAAATTTGAGAATACAAATGCTTATATCTACCAATAAAATCAGTCACTTTTTCTTTCACACCTTGTTTACAATGTGTAGACACATAAATATGTCCACTAATTAAATGAATATTTAATATTTATTTAATACACTAATATTCCTCTATTAATTAAATTTACATTTAATTAATTCACCTTAGCCTATTCTTCTATCCTAGTTAAATAAATTTTATAAATTTATTTAATTACTAACTATGGTCCCATCTATTAAATAAATTAATATTTTTATTTAATTCCCCTTTCCTCTCATTTAAATAAATTAAACATTTATGTAAAAACCCTAATAAAATCTATGTTTTAAATAAATCAATATTTATTTAAAAATCCCATCCACTTGCATTCACCTACAAATGCAAGTTGCACTCCCTATTTTAATTAAATAAAACATTTAATTAAAAGGCCTATTTATCCTCACCACTTGCCAAACCGACTTGCTCACTAACCTCCTTCTAGATTCTTCTAAGCCATTCTAATTTAGCCTAATCCCTCTTCTAGTCATTTGCACAATCCTAAACCAAAATTAACGCCCAACCCATCATCTCAACCATTTAAGACTCTTACAGAGTCATAAATGCTTATCTTCTTCAACACACTAACCCACATGGGTCTTGACCCTTTAGTCAAGGCTTAAACATGGGTAAAATGTGCACAAGAGTTTACCTATTGGATAATAATCTTACTCTTGGATAATAGCTTTATCCAATAACCCCAACCATGGAGGGTAACCCTCATCTCATCTTAAGTGTTAAATTCTCCTCGCCTCTCCTCTCAAGCCATCTCATGTTGACACTTGTCATCATGGGATTGTGTTGAAAACCATCACATGGATCATGAATCATGCAATCTTAGCCCTCCACAAACTAGATCAATCTTGACCATCCAATCTTCTATTTTGCCTATAAATAGAGCCTCATTCCTCAAGCAAAGGAGGGAAGCATTTTAGCATTGTTACTATAATGGAATTATCATAGATACTTAAGCTTTCTCATAGCTGTTATTGCGAGGATCTGGTTATCACTGAGAGGGGGGTGAATCTGTAATAAAAAGAAACTGAAATCTTTTACCAATCTGAAAATACTTATCAAAAATTGTTCATAACCAGTACCAGTAACTACTCAATCAAACACTTAAAGCAGATTTAGCAAACTACTCATTCATGTGTTCATCAACATGTAAGCAATGTAATGATATCAAATCCACACATAAATAAATCAACCACCATATGAACACTGAGATTTTTCACGTGGCAACCCAAATGGGAAAAATCACGCTGGGAATTGGTACCCACAAAATTTGCACTCTTTCGGAATGTGCCCTATTAAAGGCCTAACCCGGTTAGGAGCTTTACAATAATGCCCGGTTAAGAGAAGACTTTGTTAGGAGTCACCCGGTGAAAGGATTTTAACCTCAACCCTATTAGGAGCTCTACCATGTTAGGAGTAACCTTGCTAAAGGATTTAAACTCAAGTTAATGAGCCACCCGGTGAGGGGATTTACAATATCAGGCCTGTTAGGACCTACCCGGTTAAGGGATTTAAATACTGCTGCAACTATTAGGAAACAATAGGTAAATGACTTGATCACAACACTCTCTGGTTGCTAGTACAAATCCATTTCAACTCCAATCTGCTTCACACATGCAGATATCTCTGTTACTATTTACTAAGTTATCATTAGTTTTATGTCCAAAGTCATCCTATATACTCTAGTCGGTTAATACTACCGAAATATTCAGTCGGTATGTACTAAGACTGTCGGTTACAGAAGAAAGGCTAGTCACCGAGATGAGAGATACCGAGCTGCCTACCGAGTAAAGTTCCTATGCCTGACGAGCAGCAAAGAAGGTATACCGAGTTAATTTGAACCGAGTGGAAACGTGTTACCAGATTCAATGAACCTGGACACATATGTGGAAACGTGTTACAAGATTCGAGAATAGGGAATCGTTATTACATAGGGAATTGCACTTAAAGATTTTGTATGATTTTGAGGAAGTTTATCCAATGAAATAATTTCTATGTTTATTCATTCGATAAAACGTGTTTGTATGATCGATGTATGAACAAGATCACTGCCTCAAAGATCTATATATTCAGAGTTATTTGAGTATCTAATATAGTGAGGGAAGATTGATGATTTGAAAATGAAAATCATGAGAGAAGATAAGATATGAAGAGTGACAGAGATATTCAATGGTCACCGAGAAGGTTTTTCAAAAAACAGTTTAAGGGACAAAGTATACAGAAGAGGTCACCGAGTTGATTTATCAATTACCGAGGGATGCTATGAGCAAGGTAATTTCATATTGACCACATAGAGTCTGCTATAACATTTTAGATATAAAGTTGTAGGTATTTGTAAAGATTTTTGATTGATTAATTATTTGATTTGTAATAGAAACCTTTAACAGGGTAAAATACTCTAACAAAGTCTATAAATTGTAAAGCCTTTAACCAGGTACAACATTTTGTAAAAGTGTTTATAAAATCCTTTAGCAAGGTAGATCTAAAGATCTTGATACTCCTAACAGGGTAAGATATCAGAAATAGCTAAACATGTAGCTCTAACCGAGCAACCTTTATTATTGCAGTAGTGAAGTTGTGGGTGCCATCCCCACCGCAGTTTTTCTCTCTAACAAAGAGTTTCTGCGTAACCAAAATATTTGAGTTATGGAGTGAAATGTGTATGGATGTTATTTCTATGATTATGTTTTAGCATTATATATTATGAGATTAGCTATACACAGTTTATATTTATTAGTAAGATTGTTTTTGAAGAATTTTTTTGAAGTACTGATTCACCCCTCCCCTCTCAGTACATTAGCTTTCCTAGTTGGACCTAACAATCTCAATCTGGTTCGACACACTTTTCTTCTCTGATCTCTGACACACTAAACCTTCTCAAACTTGACCTAAATACACTTTATAATTAGGTTAGTTATAAAACCTTAGAAACATTCAAAATACATTGAATTTACATTTCAAATCATTATAGACCATTGCAAATCATTTATAGTTCATCATACAAATCATTACAACAAATTTCAAGACAATTACAGTCGTTGAATAATCATAACACATCACCACACATCAATTTGATAAGCTATCAAACCCTTTAACACATTCTGCTAAGCACTTCGTTGTTTCCTGAGAAATCTGATCCTTGTACGCGCTTAAATGTAATCTTATCATCAGACACGGTTTCTGACACATCATCACTAAGTAATGACCATTATAAGATTTACCGCCAAACCATAAAACATCACTGGTTAAAGATCTTGTTACTGGTTCTCAAACCCTACACTGAATATACAATAGTCAATTACAAACATGGCTTTCGATTCTCCAAACATGATGCAGTTATAGTCATAGACTGATTACAATGTCATAAGCATACATTCCAAACCGCAACACTTAACTCAACATGGATCACTACCACAACCATCTCCTTCACTGTTCATGCTTACCAGTTGACTGCAACTTAGTAGTTTTGTTGTCCAACTCATTCCATTACTAGTTAGGCTTAGATAACTTAGATGATATACCAAACATAAACAAATATGGTTTCCATCAATGAAAACATAAATAATTGATCATAGAGCATCATATCATAATTATATCATCACCAACAGTCCATCAATATATCATCATCATCCTTTACCGGTACATCATCATCTCTATCAGTTATGCCAATATGCCAACAATAGCAACACTAGTTAAGCATTTGCATAGCATTAGTGTTTCATTTTCAACCATCTTGAATCTCCATTTGGAATCCATGGTTAGTGCTAAACACTTATAGCTACACTCATTTGGATTTTGGAGAGGAGAGAAACAAGAGAGAAGTAACAAAGGCATCATGAAAGCATCTTAGGGAGGCTCTTCTCCCTTCTTTTTATTTTGTTCATGCTTCATTTGTGTGCATTTTAAATCTCTTTTTATGTGTATGTGGAAGATTTTAGTTCATTTGTTTTGGGTTTTATGGTTGGAAACTAACATACTAACACATGAATCTTGTCTTTGGCTTGTCCCCTTTTCCATGCATCACAATACATCAAATCAGTAAAAGTAATTTTAGGACCAATATTATTGTGAAATTGTTGAATAAAAGCATTATCCAATTGTTGAAAAGAAGTAATAGAATAAGGAGGCAAAGAACAATACCATTGCAAAGCTTTATCCCTTAATGTTCTAGTAAACAATTTAGCCAACAATATTTGGTCATGAGCAAGGTCACTACACAAAGTTTGAAATGTTTTAACATGAGTCAAGGGATTACCTTTTCCATTATAAAGCTCTAATTGAGGGACTTCCACATGTTTAGGAGGGACAAATCGGATAATGTCATTGGATAATGGGCTCGCTACATTAAATGTGGGCACATTATACTTAGATTGATTCATAGAAGCTATTTGTTGTTGTAAGGAAGATACTATTTGAGCTAGATTATTGCTAGTAGCTTCAGTAGAAGGATTGAAATTGGAGATGTTGGATTGAGAGGGAGGGGTAACATTGTTGATTCAAGGAAAGGGTTGATAATAAGGAAGGATATTGTTATAGGAAGGCGAGGTTTGAGAATAAAGAGGTCAAACATTATGATAGAATATGGGAAAGGATTGGTTAACAAATGGAAGACTCATGGTAGGAGGAATGAAAGAAGAGGAGTTTTCCCCTTGACTAACATTCGTAGGTATAGGAGAATATTGGGTAACAAATGGAAGACTCGTGGTAGGAGGAATGAAAGAAGAGGAGTTGTCCCCTTAACTAACATTCGTAGATATAGGAGAAGATTAGGTAACAAATGGAAGACTCATTGTAGGAGGAATGAAGGAAGAGGAGTTGCCCCCTTGACTAACATTCGTAGGTATAGGAGAAGATTGGGTAACAAATGGAAGACTTGTGGTAGGAGGAATGAAAGAAGAGGAATTTCCCCCTTGACTAACATTTGTAGGTATAGGAGAAGATTGGGTAACAAATGGAAGACTCATGGTAGGATGAATGAAAGAAGAGGAGTTTCCCCCTTGACTAACATTTGTAGGTATGACATTTTGTGTAGAGGTAGCGATGATGTTTGATGTAAATGTGGGAACACTAGCCATAGGAGTAGTAAAAGGAATAGAATGATTAACTTGACTAGGAGGCTGTGTATAACCTAAGGCTTCAAAACAACTCTTCATGGGCATAATATTCAAATCAACAATATGAGCAATACCACGCAAGATATCAACACCAAGTTTATCACTTTGAACCATTCTTTTTAATATTTCAATCAATGGGAGAGCTTCACTTTTCGGGTATTGTTAACTCATCCATTGGTGAAGATTTTAAAATTGATTGTCAATCTTCTCCAATTGGTCAACTGAAACCCTAGTTAGTGATTCCTCCACATCATGAGAATTATCTAAAGAATGAAGATAAATGAGGACATTTGTAGGATTGGAAGAACCACCAATATCCTCATTGAAAAAGTTATCCAAATTAGGCTCAATCTCCTCAGTAATTAAACCTTGGGAAGCCTTAATTCCACAACTTCTTCTCACGGGGATACTGTAGGTTGGACTAATAGTAGTAAAACTCATGCACTAAGGGAGGGAATTTGTAAATTTGAAACTTGAAGTTTGAAATTTCAGAATCTAAGTTGCAAAATAATTGAATAATGCAAAATTCTAGGAAAAATGATTACTCAATTAAATGAACAAATTGATTGAAAGTGTTTTCAGGGGTAATTTCAATCATAGTTAATCAGATTATAAGAACAAATCACAATTCTAATCTAATTAGAAATACTCCTAAATGGCAATGGAATAATGCCTAAATCAATTTAATAACAAAATTCTAATTAAACTCTCTCAATTGATTCAACAAAGCTTCCATTGCTATTCTCCAAATTGTGTGGTAGGTGGCTCTTAGGTGTTGCACTAGGATTCCTGCATATGACAAACACAATTATTTCAAAGATAGTGATTCTAGATTGAATTGATGAATCAATCTGGTATTTATAGATTTTTAGGTGAGATGAGGTGAGATTTGAAATTGAAGTGTTGATTGATAGTTCACTAATTTTGATTGATCAGTTAAGTGGACTGATTGATCTGTTAACAAGATTGATTGGATAATTGACTCAATTGATTGATTAGTAGACTAAATTGATTAGGGAGATGACTGAAATAGATTGATTAGTCAAAAAAGGTGATTGAGAGTGAAAAGGGGAGATTGAAGAGTTAATTGAGTTAATTGATTTAATGAACTAGTTAGGATTTTCAACATATGTTGTAGGACTTTGAAATTTCAATTCATTTTCATTTTGATTTTCGAATGATGAAATTCAAATGCAATTTATTGAAATTCATTGAAATGCAAATCCGGTGAAATGTTAATTTGATGAAATGAGTTGAAATTCGAATTTGGGGAATTGGAAGACAGAATTAATTAATTAAATAATTTAAATGAAATTATTTAATCATTAGAAATAAGATTAATTAAATAATAAAGATTGTTTAATTAATAAAATTAATCATAATTAATTAATATTTAATTAATATTTGAAAAAGGGTTAAATGATAGAAATTGGATAATTAGTAAGAAAAATGAATAATGATTATTAGGTTAGTTGAGAAGAATTAATTAGCTTAATTAAATAATTGAAGAATTATTCAATTAATAAGACAAATAATTAGCAATGATCAGTGAGACATTTTTAGGTGTCTACATTTGCCCCTCTTTGAGACAATGTCGAAACAACATTGTTTCAAAGAAAATTAAATTTTTTTTTCTCTACTATGCTCCAGTGACGCTAGGGTATAATGCCCCCTTGAGAGATTTTTTGTGCATTGAAGGCATGAATGATCTCTCGAAAGAAGAAGAATGTTAGATGAAAGATGAAGAATGATTAACTTGATAACTCAATGATGAACCACTAGTACCAAACCGGTACTGAGGGGGGGGGGGGTGAATTAGTACAGACACCAATATCATCCAAAACCGGTTTGACAGCAAATACTCCAAAAGACTAACAAACAGGGATACCAGTAAAACAGAGTGCAACCGGCAACATCCAGTATAGCTCAACCAGTCATGAACCGGTCACTCCATAAGCTTTCCTCTTGGCTCAATACCACAGTATCATTATATTCTCATGCATAAATAAGTAAACTTAACCATTAGATCTTCACAATAGTGAGTTCAATGTGTTTTATAGACGGGCATAAAACATAGAACCTTCATATGCTTAACAGGTAAGACAAAGCATCACAAGATAAAAGCGTTTCATATGACACATATTTTTCACGTGGAAACCCAACTGGGAAAAACCACGGTGGGGATGAATACCCACAAGCTACTTTTTGAACTCTTTAGAAGTCCGCTCTGTTAGGAGCCTTGTCCGGTTAAGGACATTACAATAGGTTCTGGTAGGAACCGATCCTGTTAGGGATCACCCGATTAAGGGATACCCGGTTAAGGGTTAAACTCGGTAGGGTCACCTTGTTAGAGGATTTCAAGAACTCAATAGCTGAAAGGATCTCCTAAGCTTCTCAAGCTTCTCATAACTCATTAGCCTCGAGTTACCCGGTTAAGGGATTTGAAACAAGCTGGTTAAGACCACCCAATTTAATGGATTTTGAATCAAGCCAGTTAAGGCTACCCTGTTAGGGGATTTTACAACTGTTGAAGTTGTTAGAGATCAACAGGTATTACAATGATCTGTTAACAACACTTAATGCTAATGCAGATCCGTTTAAGCTCCTCTTTTCCTTCTGCACATTCACTTTGTAGGTATCTCTTCTCTCCTATGGTCTGGCAAGAATCATGTATCACTTTCCTTGGATACACACTCACAACTTTGCCAACAACCTCAGATAGAAACCCAACATCGACCTTATAGGAAACATACAGGTCGGTAGCAAAAACCCTAAACCCTAAACTTGTTAGGTTAAGCAATTCAAACCGTTTGATCCTGACCGTTGAATCATACTGCATTAAATGCAACAATCTTGAATTGATCTCAAGACATTCTCCATCATCCATTATCCACCGTTTTCATGGCGGCTGATAACCCATCACGCATTATCACTGTTTGACAGACTTTGCACTTTCCCGAGGTGGATAGGAATAGTCTTCTTCATGCAAGATCCTTCACACGCATAGAGCTTACGTGGCAACATGATCTGTCCTCCATCATACTGCTAACTCATCACACAAAGATTACCGATTGAGTCACTTGAGTTGCTCCAACCGGAAACCCTGAAGTGGAAGCTACCTACCAACCGGTAACCATACAATACTTCCATGTGCCGGTTCACATAACTACATGCCGGTTCACCTTGAACACATGTGCCGCTTCACTTTGGCATATAAACCGGTTCATACATATGCCGGTTCCTCTCTCTTCACTTATCATGTGTGCCGGTTCTCACCATGTCTCATATTGAATTCAATGACAACATACAATATCATTATGTCTTCATGCCAGTTTACATAAGGCTCATGCCGGTTCACATAATGCCAACATAACTTATGACATGAATGGGTTTGATTGGATATACAAAATGGTTAGAATGATTTGAAGATTGACTAAATGATAAGATTGATAGGATTGATGAGATTGATTAGATTGATTTGATGGATAGGATTGATTTGATAAAGATAAAGTCTGGTTTCAGGAAGGACACATACTGTATAAGACAGATGATCAAAATGTTTGTTTTTAGGAAGGATACATCCCGTATAAGACAAAGATAGATGATTGTGTCTAGTTTTAGGAAGGACTAATCCCATATAAGACAAATGATAGATCAAAATTGGATGAATAATGAAATATGATGAAGGTGAGGAATAATTGATAGATAGAATAATTGATATGAGGAAATGATAGAATTATAGATGAAAAGATTGGAATTAAGTGATGAGAGGGATTATGTTAGATGAAAGAATGATTGAAAATAATTGAAAAGGTTGATCCAAAAAAGATGCTTGATGAGAGAATGATCTGAAGAGACAATCAACATGATGAGATTGATGATGGAATCGCAATATTTTGTAATTTTATTTTTTAGTGCAATATATATTCATCATTGAGCCTTATTATGTGACAATGAAGTTGTGTACAATAGGGTATAAATAACCAAGATGTAAAGATATCTCATTGTAAAAAACAAACATGTAGCAGACAAGGAGTGAACCCTCTGTTAGGATTAATGACAGTCCCAAAGACACTGAGAGGGGGGCTGAATCAGTGTTTAACCAGTTAGCAGAATATTTAAACTTATTAAGAACTTTGCATCCCAGAATAGTGTATCGGTAAATAAGAATTAATGTAGCAAATAAGAATAATAGAGATAGCATAGAGAACACACCATAACACAAGATATCTAATGAGGAAACCCAGTGTGGGAAAAACCTCGGTGGGATTTGTGACCCACAATATTCACTCACTAGCCAATGAATAAATATTACTTACAATGAGGGGCCTGCACATGCAGGAAGGCCAACTGCCTAGAGCTCACTGCTCAATAAAAGTCACACTGACTACAAAAGTGGATTATGAAATCCAATACAATGTACTGCTTCAAATCAGCATCAACTATGCCAGGTTCAGTGCCGGTTTAAGCTCAGTCTATAACCAAAACCTTATACAAAATTTGCCTTATGCATTCGCATATAACATCCTTCCTTTTTCTTATTTTCTACATTCTCTCATACTATCATGCTCAAAATAAACTATAAGATCTCATACATATATATGAGTCTTTTACAATATATCATGTCGGCTTTACAAAAGAAAATTACATTAAAATACAATAAACAAAAGTCTATTCCATGTCGACTGGGGTGTCGGTATGCATTGTTGTCACTACCGGTGAAGTGCTTGCCGGTGTATGTAGAAGTCTATTGCCGGTGTCGGTAACTGTCGGTGGCTTACCAAATGGTTGCCAAATGGTTTCCATCAATCACAACATCAACTATTCTCATAAGAGTGTAGAATGCCAACAATCTCCCCCTTTGGCATTGATGGCAACACTCATGAGAAAAATCCAAAAACCTGTTCCAAAAATTGAAGTCCAAAAAGTTTCCAAAAAGATGTGCTTCCCCTGAGCAAACGATCTTCTTTGAATAAGTATTTTTCTCTCCAATTTTTCCTCAAAACCTGCTATTTCCAGCTCAATAACTGATATAAGTTTGGATGAACCAACTATGTTATCAGTTATGTCATCTATTTGTTTCTGTACTTTGCTGATTTCATTTTCTAAGTCCTCTGTCAAAAGATGGGGTTTGCATGTTTCCTTGTAAAGCTCCTTGTATTCCAAAATTGTAGAGTTCAGTGTCCGTAATTATGTATTCATGTGTTATGTGCACTTCTTTATTGTGTCTTCAAAGAACTTGTCCTTTTCCCCAACCTAAAAATAAAAATGTAATTGGAACTAAATGGGCATTCAGAAACAAACTTAATGAAAATGGTAAGGTAATCAGAAACAAAACAAGATTAGTATGTAAGGGATATTCACAGAAAGAGGGAATTGATTACAATGAAACCTTTGCACTAGTAGCTAGAATTGAGGCAGTTAGACTATTTCTTGCATTTGCAGCACACAAGAACTATAAAGTATATCAAATGGATGTTAAATGTGCATTTCTGAATGGTGATCTTGAAGAGGAAGTTTACAATGAACAACCTGATGGATTTTCTTTGACAAATCACAAAGATATGGTTTGTAGGTTAAGGAAAGCTTTATATAGATTGAAGCAAGCTCCTAGAGCTTGGTATACTAGATTGGACAAATATCTTTTGAAGCTTGGTTACACTAAAGGTAATGCTGACAACAACTTATATTTCAAAGTGACTAATGATGACATCTTGGTTATTGAATTTTTTGTTGATGATATCATTTTTGGAGGAGAAGATGGATTGTGTGTAGACTTTTCTAATAAGATGCAGGAAGAATTTGAAATGTCTATGATTGGGGAGATAAAATTCTTTTTAGAATTGCAGATTTCACAGGCTGATAAAGGTATATTCATATGCCAATCAAAGTACTTGAAGGAACTACTAAAGAAATTTGGTATGGAAAACTCTAAACCGGTAAGTACACCTATGACTACAACTAATAAACTATCACTGAAGGATGATTCAACCCTTGTTAATCTGACAAGATATAAATCTATGATTGGAGGTTTACTATATTTGACATAAATGAGACCTGATATTATGAATGCAGTATGTATTGTTTCAAGATTTCAGAGTAATCCTAAGGAAAATCACGAATCAGCAGTAAAAAGGATTTTTCGGTATCTACAAGGCACAACAAATCTTGGTTTATGGTATCCTAAAGATAAATTTTTTGATTTATGTGCATACACCGATGCAAATTGGGCAGGAGATGTAGATGACAGAAAGAGCACCACCGGCGGAGCATTCTTTCTTGGTAGCAGATTGATTTCATGGTTGAGCAAGAAACAGAGTTGTACAACATTATCAATAGCAGAATCAGAATATGTTGCAGCAAAAACTAATTGTACTCAAGTATTATGGATTAAGAAAATGTTGAAGGACATAAAAGTTAAATGCAAAGAACCTATAATCATCTATTGTGATAATTCAGTAGCAATTGATATATCAAAGAATCCGGTATTTCACTCTAAAACTAAACATGTTTCTATCAAATATAATTTTTTGAAACAGAATGTTGAAGCAAAGGAAGTGAAATTGGTTTATGAGAATACTAAAGAGAATATTGTAGATATCTTTACAAAGCCTTTACCTAAAGAAGCCTTTGAATATCTCAGAGAGCATCTTGGGGTAATACCCTCACTAGTAGAGACTTAGACAATTGGAGATTGGCATCAGATCGACAAAAATTAACAGAGAAACCTTTTTTTTGGCTTTGATGAAGGAGAGCTACTTCTCAGGGGGAGTAGTTCGATAAGTTGGTATTTGTAATTGGTTCTATGAACTGGTTATATTTGGTATTTGTATTGCTTTGGCATTTGATGTCAAAGGGGGAGAGATGTCTATGGAAAAACACATTATCCTTTGGGGAGAGATTATTCATTGGGGGATAGATTGTTACTCTTTGTATTTTGATTTCTGGAATTGATTTTTGGAGATTGTTGGTGTAGTCACATAAATATGTCCAATTTAATTAAATGAATATTTCCTATTTATTTGATTAAAAATCCACTAGCCATCAGTTAATTAAATTAACATTTAATTAATTCATCTTCAAACATTCTCCTATTAATTAAATAAATTATTCAATTTATTTTAATTAATTCATTATACCAAATTCATAAATCAATTAAATGAATAAATCATATTTATTTCATTTAATCCCCTATTCCTCTTTTAAATAAATTAAATCAAACATTTATTTAAATCATAAATCCCCCCAACTTGCATTTTCCTACAAATGCAACTTGCACACATTTATTGAAATAAATTAATTTATTTTAAATAAAAATCCTATTTTCCCTCACCCACCAAATCCACTTGCAATCCTAACCCCCTTCTAGATTCTTCTAAATCCTTCCTAATTAGCCTAATCCATCCCCTAATTATTGTCACATTCCTAAGCAACTTGGAGTCACTTCTCAAAGACTTCAAAGTGTTTGAAAATCATTTAATGCTTTGTGTGCTCAACAACTTAACCTCCAAAGTCTTCCAAAACCACTAATGGCTCTTACATGACCATTTAGGGCTCTTACATAACCATTTATGGCCATTTCAACTTGCACTCATGTGTCTCCTCAAGCATTTATTGCTTTGACCATGGTTATCCCTTTTGCCTTTGCACAAGAGTTTATCCATTGGATAAAGGCTTTATTCTTTGAATAAAGAATTTATTCACTCAACCTAACCTTGACCTTAACTCCCAAGCTAACTCTCAGGTCATGTCAAACATTTAATGCTTATTCTGTCTCCTCTCAACCCATCTCATATTGACACTTGTCAACCAGGGATTGGGTTGAAAGCCCTCACATGGATTGAATTTCATTCAATCCTGAACCTTGTTGAGATTACTCAATCTCAACCATCCATTGCTCCATTTTACCTATAAATAGAGCTCACATTCCTCATTTTCAAATCCTCAAGCATTTAGCATTCATAGTCACAATTCTGAAAACTACTATGCATTTAAGCTATAGTGAATTCTAGAGAGCATTTTAGCATAATCAACTCATATAATTGTTATTTTGGCCTAAAATAAATCATTTTAGTATTATAGCATCTAATATTAGCTTCTATCTACATTTGCATAGCATTTAGAGTAATCATCTACAATCTTGAACCTCCATAAGCATCCATAGTGCAAAAAGCTGCTGAGAGCTACACTAATTTGGAACTTGGAGAGGAGAGGAACAAAGGAGAAGGAGCTAAGAACATGTTAAGAGGCATTTGGAGATACCTTCTTATATTTGTTTCATTTGTTAAATATGTTAGCATGATCTTAGTATCTCTTTTGATATGCCTGCTTAGGTTAATCTTTGGTTGAATAACACTAACATTAATCTCGTTTCTTGTTGTTTTAGTGTGTTATAACACCACAGGTTTTTAATCTAACTTGTCAGTTTTGCAAAGCATCATTTGGTGAACCCGACGTAAATCCAAGCACCCAAAACAATTCTTTAAAAAACTAACAAACATGTTTGAATGTTGAACTTGACACACAGACCGCGCTTTAGCACTTTTGATCACATTGTAGCGCTATTGCAACTTGTTATTCTAGCGCTATTGTTTTTATAATAGCGCTATTGTCTCAAGTTTGGCGCTATTGACATTCATTTAGTGCTTTTGTGTTTGTTTTAGCGCTTTTGCGTTTGTTTTGACGCTTTTGCATTTACTGTCAAGTCTTTCTTTCAGCGCTTTTGTCTCTGTAATAACGTGTTTTTGGTTAAATAGCGCT
The DNA here is from genome assembly GCF_030272615.1 of Cryptomeria japonica. Taxonomy (NCBI): domain Eukaryota; kingdom Viridiplantae; phylum Streptophyta; class Pinopsida; order Cupressales; family Cupressaceae; genus Cryptomeria; species Cryptomeria japonica. The sequence goes on along the minus strand of NC_081405.1, from coordinate 706,077,772 downwards.
TCTGTTTTCACACAGACTAGCGCTATTGTAATAGAACATTGTAAGGAAGACCTTGTAACCAAAAAAATGTTTTTTTTTAGGCTTTTGGAAGCCTTCCCTATGCGTGAATTTTACTAACTATTTTCTTTTTGTGCAGGTCTAAAAACTAACTTCGTTAAAAATCAAAAAATTGTTTTTAGTGATTTAAAATTGAACAAAAACAAACTTTCTTTTCCTTACAAGTTAGGATCATTTGTTTTTGGTGCTTTAAAATCAAACAAAACAAACTTTGTTTCTTGCAAGTTAGGCTTAATTGTTCATTTGGTGCTTAAAATCAACAAAACAAATTTATTTCTTGCATCAAATTTAAGAAAAAACTCACAATCCACACTTCCATTTTGGTGCACATAAAATTCACAATCAACTTGTCTCATTCTTTTTGCAAAGCGATTTTACTTCAAGCAAAAAATGTGTTTTTCATTAAGTTGATCAGGATTTCAAAGTTCTAGTTTACTTAAACATATTGCCTTTGAAGTTAAAAAGAACAAGTGCTTTTCGTGATTGGCACACTTGTGCAAAAAGTTGGTCGAGTGGTCCTACTTCTAACACACACTATCCTCTCCCTTGGCTTTTGTGGTCCTAGGTGCAAGAGAAAAGTGTTAGTAACACTCAAAAGTTTTATCTTTTTAAGAGAGGCCTGCTGGTGCAAGAGCACCCTTTCAAGCTCTCCCTCCTTCTTTGTTTTGTTGGTGTTATGCTTCTTTTGAAGCCATTGTAAATGAATAAGAGCCATGAGCTCATTTGTTCTAGACTAGGTCCTAGTTTTAGGTCCTTAGTGTTTTGTTGTGATTTCTTGTGCAGGAGAGGTTAAGTGTGCCTTGGATGTGTGTTAGGCCTTATTGGCATGTTGATGTCCTTAGGATAGCCCAAAATAGGCTTAGGAGTCATGAAAAGCAACAATGGCAAAGTTGCTCAAAAGATGCAAAAGTTGTCAAGCAACTTTTCCACCTAAAATGGTCTTAGACCCTTGTTGAGCGTGGAGAGCCCTAATTTTGGTACACCAATCGAGGTATGGGTGGTATAAGTAATTTCAAACCCTAAATGAATGGGTTGGATGACAGACATTGTACGACCCTAGCAAAAAGATCAGACTGAGACTGTGAAACTGTTACCAGTCAGTTTGAATGAAGAAAACATGCCAGTTAATGGATTGAGAAACATCTAAATCTGTGTGAAATGTTTGTCATGGTGTAAATACTTTCATTTCAAGCAATTATTTTAGGTTCTTATTTGCAGATTGAGTGTGTTTGTAAATAGTCTGTAAATAGTCTTCTTTCTGTCCAGTTTTGGACAGGATTGTGTAAATGGCTGCATAACTCCATTCCCCATTGTGGAACCACCATGAAACCATGGGGAAAGAGAGTGCAGACCTTGTACCATACTACAAAACAAGCAGGGCCCTTGAAAATGCAGGAAGGCCAAGCAAAGACCCAATCCTAGGCGAGACTGAACAGTGCCCGGCTAGGAAAGGGTAAGTTGCAGAGGTCTTGGAGAGCAAGGTTGGACAGAGGAGAGTACACCCTTTGGAGGAGGTGTAGAGGAGTGTTTGAAGCATCATTGGTGTGAAGGAGGAGCCTCCACCAATCCAGACAAGGTGGCTAAAACACAAAACACTCACTGTGACCCGGGCAGACCATAAAACCCTCACAAAACCCTTAAAAACCCCAAAATTCACCCTAGGCACCGTACGACCACTTGGAGGCCCAAAACCTAGAAAATCCTTGAGCCCTTGCCAGTTGAATGGTAGTCCATTTTGGGAGTTTGGGTTGATTGAGCATTGTTTGTGAGAGGAAGCCCTAAAGGACCGGGTAGGAGGCCTAATTGGTCCTAATCCTTGTAGCCCTGTTTTGTAAGCAAAAACACAAAACAGTGAAATCGGTAGGAAGGATGAAGGTAGCCATTTCTTGGGGGCACATGGAGGGATGCAAAACATGGTTTAGGGCCTGATTTAACCTTACTAAGACCTTGGAAAGTGTGGAACAAGCCTTAGCCCTTATTAGCCATAATAAGGGGTTTTGAGTCTCATGAGTAGGTGAGACCTTAGGAGCAGCATAGCAACTCATTGGTGGGTGGATTGGGCAAGGTCAAGGGATTCCTCAAGCAAAGGGAAGTCCTAGAGACCCTAGGGTGTGGAGAGAACACTAGGTGATCCCAGGGAAGGATCTAGAAGCATAAACTAGGCTAGTCTATCCCAAACCCCATCCCATCACCTGCCAAGAGACACATCACTCTTGGGAACGACCTCACATGGTAAATCCTTCAAGCTGCTATAGAAATCAGGTGAGAGTGAAAGCTGTAGCCTTGGGTATAGCTATTCCTACAGTGTAACTTGCTGAAAGGACAAATGGGCCCCACCACAAGTTACAAGGATCTTAAGTGAGTCACTACAGAATGAACTTATGTCCAAAGACATAAAAAATGACTAAACACCTTTAAGTAGTAGCCCACCCATTCTATTGATTGAGGATATTTGTGATATAATTCAGTGTAAGAGCATAGGTGGTTTTTCTCCCAAGATACTCACCATACATATTTCCTTGAGTAGAAACGTAGCTTTTTGAAAAGTCACTTGTGGCTTGATGAAAGTGGTGACTCCTCAATCATAGGGATCATCTATTTGTTATGCTCGTGCAATACTTAGTATATCACATCCTTACCTGCCACGACAGGATTCATAAGGTATGTAGTACCAAAGTCAAAGAAATATCAAGATGTGGGCTGAATTTATCGCAACTGGCCATTTGACCTTAGGGATACAAAGTGTTTGAAGTGTTTTTCATTTTTAGTCAAGACCAAGTGCAAATTGAGCCAACTTTAGGCTTTGGAAAAACACCTAAAATACACTTAAAGGAAAAGGGTCATAAGAAGTCCAAGGATTGGGTTGATCTAGACCCATACTTATTTGTGCCTTTAAGGCAACATTCTTGTGTTTGTGTGCTTGCTTTGTTTTCTTGTCAAAGAAACATCATAAAAATCCAAAAATCAAAACAAGTATTCATCCAACCAAACATTTTTCAAATCCAACCAAAAGATCAAAAACAAATTTTTTTTTATCAAACTATATGACCATTCTTCACATCTTGAGAAAGAAGAATCTTCATCAAAACATCAACTTGAAAAGAAGACCATTGAGCTCAAAAGCTTTGATCAAAAGGAGGAAATTCTTCTATCTAAATAGACAAATCTTTGTCTCTCATAGAGTTTTTCTACGTCACATGCATCTATACCTTCAAGGCAAATCAAATGAATTTAATTCAGAGTCATTAAACCGCAAAGATTTTATGCAATATAGAGCTTTGAGTTATCACAAAAACCAAGGAGGCAAGATCAATCCCAACCTCTTCCTAGACATTTGTATCACATACAACGTAGCTCGAGAAATGCCACCAACGCCCAAAAGGGAAGAGGTAGAATTTGTTCCATTTGTGACACAAAGCTTTTATTGAAGTTAAAACATTTCATCCATTATCTCATTCACACATCATCTTCACTTCATTTCAACTCTCAAAACATTAAGAGGTTCTTGTCCTAAAGTTCCCTTTTAGATATTGCTTGAATCAAACACAAAACATCACTTTTAGATTGTTTCTACATCTAGGATAAGCTCATCCTAAGAGACATATCTATGCAAGTTAAAACTAGTTTATGAGTGAATCCTCTCATTACTAGGTAGTTAAGTCTGTAATGCATCTCAAATTTCTCTACACCTTATCACATCAAACCTTATCAAAAACACAACAAGCAATTCAAAGAAAGAACTTTGGTAACATCCACCTTTAAGTGCTAGAGATCCACATGCAAAACAACACACCAACCATCAATCTTTCATTTCATCAACAACTCATCATCATTTTCACCCAACTTCAACAAAAACTCATAAACAAAATGGCTCATACCCGATCACAGTCAAGGCAATGAGAAATAGAAATTGAAGAAGAAGAGGAGGAAAATATCAATGAATTTCAAGAAGCACTTGGAGGAAATTTGAATGACGAAAACCCAAGTACTCCTACTCCTGCAACAATAGAAAGGGCTCAACACAACCCTCTCTTTAATAGACTGTTTGACGAAATACTCAGGAGCAATGCAGATGCTCACTTTTTAAAGCTTGCTCAAGAAGGAGCCAAGCTCCTCTTTGACTTTGATCTCACACAACTAAGACAAGCATCAGAACGACAGAGTCGCCATGAGGAAGAAAGAGGTAGAGATCACATCAAATATAACATTCCTCAAGGAAACCCACCACCACCTCCTCCTCCAAATGACATAGAGATGTTGCGGCAACAAGTTGAAAATCTCACCCAACAACTTCGTAGTGGCGTAAAGACTAATCAATTTTCACTCAATGACATTTTTCCTATCCCTTTGATAGAAATTTTTATATGCCACCTTTTCCACGAGGGTTCGAAACACCCAAGTTCAAAAAGTATCGAGGAAAAGGAGATCCTCGTGATCATGTCAGAGAATTCCACTCAGCTTGCCTCGAAGTGGCATACAAAGATACGTACCTCATGCACCTTTTTCCCCAAAGCTTGGGAGGAACAACCACATCATGGTTTTCCTGACTACCAGGTGGCATTAGGACCTTTGAAGAGCTAGTTTAGAAGTTCTTGGCACATTACTCTCATAACATTGAACGTGATATCACCATGACTGATCTATGTAACACTAAACAAAAACCAGGTGAACTATTCTCAGTATTCCTACAACGATGGTGTCAAATGTCTAGCCGACGTTCTCTTTAGTTACCTGAACAAGAACTAGTGGAAATATTTATTTCCAACTTAAATGAAGAAATGGAATTTCACCTGGATGTCAAAGACACAGACTCTTTCAATGACATGATCACAAAAGGTTTAAAATGTGAGCGGGCTCTCATCAAGAAAGGACTTATCAAAATCTATAATGAGCCAAAGGATGGTCCTCGCCCACACTTCAATAGTGACAAACCAAGCTTCTGGAACAAAAACAAAAATGTTGTCAACGACGGGGTTGTGGATGCAAGAACTATCAAAAGTGCACAACCTGTAGTTCGATTTGCAGGACAAAATCCCCCACCTCAGACTAACACAGTTGCTCCTCCAAATCAAGGCCACATTACATCTCATGATGAACCCAGACATCGTCAACAAAAACAAAAGCGAACATACACTCCCTTAGGGGAACCCATCGAAGCAGTATTACGACAACCGGTTTCTCAAAATCTGGTAACCCTACCCAAAACATCAAACTATGAACCTCAAGTCAAACTTGCATGGTGGAGGGATACTGAACATTGTGATTTTCATCAAGGGAGAGGACATAAGACAAGCAATTGTCACAGATTGAAAGATCTTATTCAGGATCTTATTGATCAAGGTGAAATAGAAATCAAAGGACATGACCCAAAGACAACAAACAATAATCATCTTATGTTTAAAAATCCACTTCCATCACCAGATCAAAGGGGTCCTTCTACTTCAGGGAGAAACACAGATACCACCAATTATATGCAAGCTGCGTATAATTATACTGTGAATCACCTATACGATGCCAGTGAACAAATTGCAACTATAACCATCAAAAATCTCAGCTCCACTTGCAATGTTGTTACACGTTGCAACAAGAATACCATAAAAGTAGCTCCACAAGGCACCCCATCTATCCCAAAGCAGTATAACCTTGTGGAACAGTTAGACAAAACACCCGCACTGATATCTATCTTAGAGCTATTGCGCCTATCTCCATCCCATAAAACAATCTTGGATCAAGCTCTCCAAGAGGCGTCAGTCCCTGCAAACCTAAATACAGATTAGTTCCAAGCCATGGTCGGAAATCTAAGATCATCACCTTGTCTCACTTTCTCGAAAAGTGACAACTCCTCCTTCCAGCAACCTTATAACGCCTCACTCCATATTGAAGGGTTTATCAACCAGCATAGGATCAAGCGAGTCTTGATCGATAATGGAGTCGGCTTGAATATTTGTACACTGCAGTTAGTCACAGCTTTGGGATATGCAATAGAATCAGTGGATCCCCACAAGAAGATCACAATCAAAGCCTATGACAATGCAGAGCATTCATCCAAAGGAGCTATGGTACTACTTGTTGACGAGTGTTTGGACACACTCACCAACAGTCAGGTAGTTTATGCAAACACTCACCACCTCTCCTGAAAAGTAACGGGTTCAGAAGAACTCACTACCCCAAGGTCTCTGTTGTCGGGTCTCGACGGTGATGGATAGCTCAATGGCCGATGTAGTTATACCTATAAAGGGGCCTGCTGGTTAAAACTAAATCCCGCTAGTTTATGAACAATTGTATTTCCTTTTTTTTTGTATTTTGTGATTTAAGACTCTCTGGGGAAATAAAATGCGAAGCATAAGGGAAATAAGAAAGTAACAATAAGTGTAGTCACATAAATATGTCCACTTAATTAAATGAATACTTAGTATTTATTTGATTATTTAACCATCAATTAATAATTAATTAAATTAATATTTAATTAATTCATCTTAACCCTATTCTCCTATTAATTAAATAAATTATTCAATTTATTTGATTTAATTCACTTAACCAAATTCAGACCATTAATTAAATAAATAAATCATATTTATTTAATTAAATCTTCTCTCACATTTAAATAAATTAATATTTATTTAAAACCCCCAAAATCCCACCTCTCACATTTAAATAAATAAATCATTTATTTAAAATCACCTTTATCCTCCACCCACTTGCATTTTCCTACAAATACAAGTTGCACAATTATTTTAAATAAATCATTTATTTAAATCACCTTTATCCTCCACCCACTTGTATTTTCCTACAAAAGCAAGTTGCACAACTATTTTAAATAAATTATTTATTTAAAATCCTATTTATCCTCACCCACTTGAAACCTTTAATGGTTTCCCTTAAAGTAGTCAAACTTGATGGCTTTAAAGTCTTCAAACTTGATGGCTTCCTTCTATAGTCTTCTTAAGACTTTAATGGTTTTCCTTAAAGTCTTCAAGCCTTTAATGGTTTCCCTCAAAGTCTTCAAGCATTTTAATGCTTTATCTTCATTTTTCTCATTTAAATAAATTAATATTTATTTGAATATTTATCCAAATGCAAATTACACCATTTAATTGAAATAAATGATTTTATTTTAATTGAAAATACCAAAATTTCTCCCACTTGCATTTTCCTACAAAATCCACTTGTATGCCTAAACCCCTTCTAGATTATTCTAAACCCTTCCTAATTAGCCTAAATCCATCCCTTAAATATTGTCACATTCCTAAGCAAATTGGAGTCACTTCTCAAAGACTCCAAAGTCTTTGAAAAGCAATTAATGCTTTGTGTGTTCAACAAATTAACCCTCAAAGTCTTTGATAACCATTGAAGGCTTTCAACCTTCAACCACTTAATCCCCAAAGTCTCCAATAACCATTAATGGTTAATTCAACCCTCCCACATGGTTAAAACATTTGTTTTGACTCAACCTCTACCCAACCCAAAGGTCTCATCAGGCCATTAATGCTTTGACCATGATTATCTCTTAAACATTTGCACAAAGGTTTATCCTTGCATTAACTCCTAATCCAGTGGGTAATCCTAATTTAGACTTGACCCTTACCTTCTAGATAACCATGAGGTCTTCTCAGGCCTTTAATGCCTCCAACCTCTTCTCTCAACCCAATCCTATGTTGACACTTGTCACCATTTTATTGGTGCCAATTGTGCACATGGATCCCCAACTTTCAAACTTGGCCCTTGATTAAACCATTCAATCTTAACCCTTCATTTCCCCATTTCTTCTATAAATAGAACCCTTCTCCTCAAGCAAAAGGAGAAGCATTTAGAGTATTGTTGTTATACTGGCATTAGCATAGAGCTTTTTCATAGCATCACTATCTACTCTAGCATAGTATTTAGCTTTTCATTTCATATTTGAAGCTTAGTATTAAATCTCAATCCTCCATAAGCATCCATAGTGCAAAAAGCTGCTGAGAGCTACACTCATTTGAGACTTGGAGAGGAGAGGAACAAGGGAGGAGCAACTATGAGCATCTTGATTAGCTATTTCATTTTATGTTTATATGCTTTCTATTTCATGCTTAATATCTCTCTTGATATGCCTGTTTAGGATAATCTTTTGTTGCTAACACTAACGTTTGTTTCTTGTGCTCTTGTGTGTGTTGCCATCAAACAGATTTTCTAATCCTTTTTGCAGAGCATCATTTGGTGAACCCGACGTGAATCCAAACACCAAAAAGATCATTTTTTTTTTTTAACCAATAACATGTTTGAATGTTGAAAATGTCACACAGGTTGCGATTTTGACACTGTTTTGGTGCGTTTGGCATTATTTTGGCGCTATTCCCCCTGTTTCAGTGCTTTTCCCTTCTCTGTCTTTCCCTTTCTTTTAATACGTTTGTGTTAAATAGTGCCTCTGTTCAAACGCAGACTAGCGCTATTGTAACAAAACGTTGTACAAATCACCTTGTAACCAAAAAAAAAAATAAAAAATTTAGGCTTGTAGAAGCCCACCAAATAGGCAGATTTTACTAACTATTTTTCTCTTTTGTGCAGATTTAAATTAGATTAAAGAGTAGATTTATATTTTTTACTAACTTGTTTTTGAAGTTGGTTTTAAAAATGAATTCACTTTTTATTTTGGTTTAAAATTAACTTCACATTTCAAATTTGGGCTTTTGAAAAAGAATCACACATTTGTTTGGGGCTCTTAAAAAGAATTTCATTGTTCAAAGGTAAAAAGAACCACAAACTTATACAAAAACAACTTTATTTTTTTTTTTGCAAGTTAGGAAACAAACTTCGTTTTGGTGCTTAAAATCAACAAGGCAAATTTTATTTCTTGCATCAAGATAAAACTCACAATCCACACTTCCATTTTTGGTGCAAATAAAATTCACAATCAACTTGTCTCATTTTTAAAGCAATCTTACTTCATGCAAACGTGTTTTTCATTAAGTTGACCAGGATTTTCAAATTCTAGTTTACTCAAACAATTGCCTTTGAAAATTAAAAAGAACACCATGATTGTTGGAGCAACATCTCCAAATAGTTAGATCACATTGCAATGATAGATTAAAAAGAACAGGTGTTTTTCGTGCTTGGCACACTTGTGCAAAGAGTTGGTCGAGTGGTCCTACTTCTAACACACACTATCCTCTCCCTTGGCTTTCGTGGTCCTAGGTGCAAGAGAAAAGTGTTAGTAACACTCAAAATTTTATCTTTTTAAGAGAGGCCTGCTAAGGGATCGATACTCTTGGGAACGACCTCGAGCGGTAAATCCTTCGAGCCGCTATAGAAATCAGGTGAGAGCGAAAGCTGTAGCCTTGGGTATAGCTGTTCCTACAGTGTAACTGGCCGAAAGGACAAATGGGCCCCACCACCAGTTACAAGGCTCTTAAGTGAGTCACTGCAGAATGAACTTATGTCCAAAGCCATCGAACATGACTAAACACCTTTAAGTAGTAGCCCACCTGTTCTATTGATTGAGGATATTTGAGGTATAATTTAGTGCAAGAGCATAGATGGTTTTGCTCCCAAGATACTCACCATACATATTTCCTTGAGTAGAAACATAGCTTTTTGAAAAGTCACTTGTGGCTTGATAAAAGTGGTGACTCCCCCATCATAGGGATCATCTATTTGTTATGCTCGTGCAAGACTTAGTATATCACATCCTTACCTGCCACGGCGGGATTCATAAGGTATGTAGTACCAAAGTCGAAGAAATATCAAGATGTGGGCTAAATTTATCACAACTGGCCATTTGACCTTAGGGATAAAAAATGTTTGAAGTGTGTTCATTTTACAGACCTAGTGCGAATTGAGCCGACTTCAGGCTTTGGAAATACACCTTAAAATACATCTAAAGGAAGGGTCAAAAACAAGTCCAAGAATTGGGTTGATCTAGACCCATACTCATTTGTGCCTTTGAGGCTACAATCTTGTGTTTGTGTGCTTGCTTTGTTTTCTTGTCAAAGAAAATCAGAAAATCAATCCCAAAAACAAAGTATTCATCCAACATCTGTCAACACAACCAAAAATACCAAAAACAAAGTGCAAACAACACAAAGTCACAACTTTTATGACCATTCTTCACATCTTGCGAAAGAAGAAGTGTCATCAGAGTATCACCTTGAAAAGGAGACCACTAAGCTCAAAGGCTTTAATCAAAAGGAGGAAATTCTTCTATATCAATCGACAAATCTTTGTCTCCCATAGAGTCTTTCTACATCGCATGCGTCTATACCTTCAAGGTAAAACAAACGAGTTTGATTCAGAATCATTGAACCGCAGAGCTTTTATGCAATATAGAGCTCTGAGTTATCACAAAAATCAAGGAGGAAAGATTAATCCCAATTTCTTCCCAAACATCTGTATCACCTACAACACAGCTCGAGAAGTGCCACCAACGCCCGAAAGGGAAGAGATAGAGTTTGTCCCATTTGTGACACAAAGTTTTTATTGAAAGATTGAAGTTGAAAACATTTTCATCCATCATCTCACTCATACATCATCACTCCATCATCAATCCATCCCAAAACTCTCAAAACATTAAGAGGTTCTTGTCCCACGATTCCTTTTTAGATATTGCTTGAAATCAAAACACATCACATCACTTTTAGATTGTTTCTACATCTAGGATAAGCTCATCCTAAGAGACACATCTACGCAGGTTAAAACTAGTTCATGAGTGAATCCTCTCATTCCTAGGTAGTCAAAATCTGTAACACATCTCAGATTTCTCTACACCTTATCACATCCAAACTTATCAAACAAACAAGCAATTCAAAGAAAGGAATTTCGGTTACATCTACCTTAAAAGTGCTAGAGATCCCCATACAACACAAATCACCAATCATCAATCTTTCATCACCAACTCATCATCATCTTCAATCAACTTCAAAACAAACTTGCAAACAAAATGGCTCAAACCCGATCACGATCAAGGCAGCGAGAAATAGAAATTGAGGAAGAAGAGGACAACCTCAATGAATTTCAAGAAGCACTTGGAGGAACTGGGAATGATGAAAACCCAGGTACACCCACTCCTTCAACAATCGAAAGGGTTCAGCATAACCCTCATTTTAACAGATTATTTGATGAAATATTAAGGAGCAATGCGGATGCTCACTTTTTAAGACTCGCTCAAGAAGGAGCCAAACTCCCCTCTGACTTTGATCTTGCCCAATTAAGACAAGCATCAGAAAGACAAAGTCGCCATGAGGAGGAAAGGCGTAGAGATCCCATCAGATATAACATCCCTCGAGGTAACCCACCACCTCCTCCTCCAAATGAAATGGAGATGTTGCGGCAACAAGTCGAGAATCTCGCCCAACAACTTCATAGTGGTGTTAAGACCAATCAATTCTCACTTAACGACATCTGTCCCTATCCGTTTGATAGGAATCTTTATATGCCACCCTTTCCACGCGGGTTCGAAACACCAAAATTTGAAAAATATAGAGGAAAGGGAGATCCCCGCGATCATGTCCGAGAATTTCATTTCGCTTGTCTCGAAGTTGCATATGAAGACACCTACTTAATGCGCCTTTTTCCCCAAAGCTTGGGAGGAACAACCACATCATGGTTTTCCCGACTACCAGGTGGCATAAGAACATTTGAGGAACTCATCCAGAAGTTCCTATCTCATTACTCTTATAATATTGAACGCGACATCACCATGGCTGATCTATGCAACACCAAACAAAAACCAGGTGAATTATTCTCAGTATTCCTGCAACGATGGCGCCAAATGTCTAGCAGACGTTCTCTTCAGTTACCTGAACGAGAACTAGTGGAAATTTTCATTTCCAACTTAAACGAAGAAATGGAATTTCACCTGGATGTCAAAGACACAGATTCTTTTAACGATATGATCACCAAAGGTATAAAATGTGAAAGGGCACTCATCAAAAAAGGACTCATCAAAATCTTTAATGAACCCAAAGATGGTCCTCGCCCGCGCTTCAATAGCGATAAACCGAACTTCTGGAACAAGAATAAGAATATCGTTAACGATGGAGTTGTGGATGCTCGGACTGTCCAAAATGCACAACCTGTGGTTCGGTTTGCAGGACAAAATCCTCCACCTCAAAATAACACAAATGTTCCTCTTAATCAAGGTCGCATCACATCTCATGATGAACCAAGACCTCGTCCACAAAAACAAAAACGCACATACACTCCCTTAGGGGAACCCATTGAAACAGTGTTGCGACAACTCCTCTCTCAAAATTTGGTCACTCTACCTAAGCTATCAAACTATGAGCCTCAAGTCAAACCAGCATGGTGGAAAGATACTGAACACTGTGAGTTCCATCAAGGAAGAGGACACAAGACAAGTAATTGTCACCGATTGAAAGATCTCATTCAGGATCTTATTGACCGAGGAGAAATTGAAATTGAAGGGCATGACCCAAAAACAACCAATAATGATCATCAGATGTTCAAGAATCCACTTCCATCGCAAGATCAAAGGGGTCCTTCGACGTCCAGTCGAGGTCCTGATACCACTGATTATACGCAAGCTGCGTATAATTACACTGTAAATCACCTGTATGATGCCAGTGAACAAATTGCAACTATCACCTTCAAAAATCCCATCTCAAATTGCAATGTTGTTACACGTCGTGGCAAGGTCACCATCAAGGCAGCTCCACAAGGCACCACCTCTGTCCCGAAGCAATACAATCTTGTGGAACAATTAGACAAAACCCCTGCACTTATATCCATTTTGGAGCTTTTGCGTCTGTCACCCTCTCATAAAACAATCTTGGATCACGCACTCCAAGAGGCGTCAGTCCCTGCAAACCTAAACACGGACCAATTTCAAGCCATGGTTGGAACTCTAAAGTCATCACCTTGTCTCACTTTTTCTGAAAGTGACAACTCTTCGTTCCAACAACCTCATAACGCCTCACTCCACATTGAAGGCTTTGTCAAGCAACACAGGATCAAGCGAGTCTTGATAGATAATGGAGCAGGCCTAAACATCTGTACACTACAGTTGGTCACAGCATTGGGATATGCAATAGAATCAGTGGATCCTCGCAAGAAGATCACCATCAAGGCCTATGATGATGCAGAGCGTTCATCCAAAGGAGCTGTGGTACTACCAATCCGAGTAGGCCCTGTGGTAAAGCACATCATCTGTCAGGTTCTGGACCTTCCTCTGCCATATAATCTATTATTAGGGAGACCTTGGATACATGCCATGCAAGCCGTTCCATCTACCTACCATCAATGTATCAAGTTCCCACATAACGGTGTAGAGATCACAATCCTGGGCGATGCAAATCCCTTTGCATTTTGCCATAATATCAGCCATCAACCAGAGATTACTGTTCCTAATAATAGGAAAGCCATTTCCTCCACATCATATGTAAATCCTGCCTCTCTTGCCAGTTCGAACACCCCTATGCCCAAGCAAGAAAAGCTTAAAATGAAAGTCGCAGAGGAAGGTCCTGGAGAATACAACTTGAGTCAGCTCTTTTGTGTGGGACAAATGCCCACTTCTCCTAGAACACATGGTAAACCACAGCAGTTGCTCCAGCAACCACTAATCACGCCAGCATGTGCCTTAACGCCTTTCATCCTTGGAAAGAGTCAAGAGGAAGAAACACAAGATGAGGACCTGGCGGACTGGATCTATAAGGATCCCATCACCACTGACAAACCGCAAGTTACACTTCCTACGGACCAGTATGGCAAAGGCCTCCTCATTATGCAAAGAATGGGATATGATGGTCAGAGTGCTTTGGGATACTGCAAACAAGGACGACACGAACCTCTACTACCAGAATTCAAGCCCAAAGGTAATACAGGCCTTGGCTTTGAAAAAGAGATCCTTCCTAAACTCAGATTCAAAGGAAAACCCAGCAAACCATTTTGCCCACCTACTGCAAAGAGGATACCTTTCATAATCAAAGCACCATCAAGCACTATCCCCACTGCCCCCTCAAGGCTCACAACTCCACCATCACCAGTGCCAAACATACCACCAATCGCACCAGTAATCCCATCAATAACACCAATAGCAGCAGCAACTATCTCCGCACCCGCAGCAACATCTATGGCGCCAGTAATTCCAGCAGAAGCCACTGAGTCACCATTACCAATACTTCCAGTAACAAATCCTTTAAACCCTATCACGGTTCCTACAGCACCGATCACCACAAAGATACATAAACCAATCACACCTGCAGTATTTAACTCCAAAGACATCCTAGTATGGTATAGCAATCGGATGCTGGAGAGTGATTCAGAGACCGACTCACATGAGTGGGAATTCGATTCAGTGCAACTTAACACTTCAGATGAGGAAGACACATCACCACCTCCACCCCGCAAAGACATCCCTGTTTACGGAGAAGCACAGATAAAGACCACTTGGGTACCTGAGCTGGAAACATCTTCCACAGACCCTACGTCTCATCCTACGCCTGATTCTGACAGGGAGAGTACCATCAACGACCTTCACCACACCGTCTTAACCCTCACTGATACATCTCCCGCACTTAACTTAATCGATGAAGTAATGCCCATTATCCACCCTGAACTCATCGAATGGAACCAACCAAATCCCCCATGTCTTGACCTCTTCCAAAACGATGAGGCTATCATTGACTTTTTGGAATTAAGGGATAATCTACCAAGTGGGGATCACAAAGCTGGATTCGCCATTGAACTTAATAGCGCAGCATACTTCGGGGCGGATGCCAAACCCTTCAGCTGCAAAAATATAACAATAAAACATGGATCTTCTAGTGAAAACCACACTGTGGCACTATTTGATCTGACAAAAGTAAAAAGAAAGAGCGTATCCAACGGTGAAAACCTCTCTGAGGCGCCTGAGGATGAAGGGTTTGACATTCTCCCTGCTAATACACAACAGGAACGATCAACGATCCTCATTGAGGAGACTAAAGAATACAATGTGGGGACTCCTGAAAACCCTCATATCATACATCTGGCATCTCTTCTCACTCCAGAGGAACAGCCTCAATTTATCGAGTTCTTCCAGCAACGCCAGATCAACTTTGCATGGTCATATGCAGACATGCCTGGGCTTGATCCTGATTTAGTCATGCATCATCTCACAGTAGCAAAAGGAGCCAAACCTGTCAAGCAGAAGCTTCGTAAGATGCATCCTCAGATTGCCGTGCTAGTCAAAACAGAACTCAAGAAACTCCTGGATGTTGGTTTCATTAGACCAATTGATTATGCAGAATGGATCTCCAACATTGTACCAGTTGGCAAACCAAAAGGGGGCATCCGCATTTGTACAGACTTCAGAGATCTGAATAAGGCATGTCCTAAGGATGACTTCCCTCTACCAAATATCGACATCATAGTAGATTTGACAGCAGGACATGCCATGCTTTCACTCATGGATGGCTTTTTAGGATACAATCAAATAAAGATCGCACCAGAGGACCAACATAAGACAGCCTTCACATGTCCATGGGGCACATACTGCTGGAATGTAATGCCTTTTGGTCTAAAGAATGCAGGAGCAACCTATCAAAGAGCAATGACCACCATCTTCCATGACATGATGCATACCATGATGGAAGACTATGTGGATGACTTACTAGCAAAATCACTTACTAGAGAAGGACATCTTCACATCTTAGATAAAATCTTTGATAGATTGGAACAATACCATGTTCGACTCAACCCAAAGAAATGTGTCTTTGGAGTAACCTCCGGGAAGCTTCTAGGATACATTGTCTCAAGCAAAGGCATTGAGGTCGATCCAGCAAAGGTTAAAGCAATCATGGACATGCCACCTCCAAAGAATATCAGTCAGCTAAGAACACTACAAGGACGGCTTCAATCTATCCACAGATTCATTGCACAATTGGCTGATAAGTGTCACCCATTTACACATCTGCTACACAAGAACATCCGCTTTCAGTGGGATGACAGATGCCAGCAAGCATTTCAGGCGCTTAAAGACTATCTCATGAATCCACCATTGCTGATGCCACCAGATCCAAGTAGACCATTATTGCTCTATATCTCAGCAACAAGTACAGCATTGGGTGTACTACTGGCACAACATAATGCAAAAGGAAAAGAGTGTGCTATTTACTACATCTCTCGCACACTTGTGGGCTATGAACTCAATTACACACCTATTGAGCGAGCTTGCCTAGCAGTAATCTTGGCAGCCACTAAACTGAGGCACTATCTGTTAACACACAAGGTGCAACTCATTGCAAAGATTGATCCACTCAAGTATTTACTTAACAAAGCAGCATTGACAGGTCGCTTGGCCAAATGGGTAATGATTCTAAGTGAATTTGACATTGAGTATGTGGACCGTAAAGCTATCAAAGGTCAAGTTATTGCAGATCAGTTGGCTGATGCACCTCTCATAGGAGATCATCCTCTCATTTCCAATTTTCCAGATGAAGAGATATTCATGATTACAGAAGCACAGTCATGGAAATTATACTTTGATGGTTCATACACTAGGCACGGCTCGGGGGCAGGCATTCTGTTTATCACACCTCAAGGTGATAGCATCCCGAAGTCTTACAGGCTCACATTTCCATGCACAAACAACATAGCAGAGTATGAGGCCTTGATCACAGGACTCAGATTAGCCATACAATGGAAATTAAAAGAACTGCAAGTATATGGCGATTCCCAACTAGTCATTCGACAAGCAATAGATGAATATCAGACCAAAGATGATAAACTCATGCCATATAAGCAAATGGTGGACACTCTAAAGACATCATTTACTACTATCACTTTTGAGCAGATACCAAGAGATCAGAATCGAGCTGCTGACGCTATGGCTACCATTGCATCTCTACTAGATCTTCCACAGAATTCAACACGCTACGAGTTCTTGGTAGAACAACTTTGGATCCCCGCTTATGATATCCCCGAATCTGAAATGATATGTTGCCTTGTTGGTTCTGAATCCCCATGGTACGGTGAGTTCTACACCTATCTCCACGATCACACCCTTCCTCCCAACCAATCAAATAACCAACGTAAAACCTTCATTCGCCAAACTGCTCGATATACCATTATTGCCGAAACCCTATACCGACGCAGTCTTGATGGTACTCTCCTTCGATGTCTAGAACAAGGTGAGATAACAAAGGCTTTGGAAGAGGTACATGAAGGAATTTGCGGGACTCACTCAAGTGGTCCATCACTAGCCAAGAAGATCATGCGAGCTGGATACTATTGGCCCTCTATGGAAAAGGATTCCTACTACTTTGTCAGGAAGTGCAAGAAATGTCAAGTTCACGGTGACCTGATACATGCACCAGCACAAGAACTGCAACCAATCACAACACCATGGCCTTTCTGTCAATGGGGCCTTGACCTTGTGGGTAAGATTCATCCATCTTCATCCAATGGCCATAAATTCATTATTACCGCCACCGAATATTTCACCAAGTGGATCGAAGCTGTTCCACTTACCCAAGTCACCGGCAAGCAGATCGCCTCATTCATCCTCAATTACATCATCTGCCGGTATGGTGTGCCCATGTCCATTGTCACAGATAACGGTCTTCCTTTCAAAAATCAGGATGTTCGTGAGCTTTGTGAGAAATTTCATATCCAACACCGCTTTTCCACTCCCTATTACCCACAAGGCAATGGTCAGGCCGAAGCATCCAATAAAAACATATTGAGGATCCTAAAGAAGACAGTCAATGATGCTGGCCGTGATTGGCATGTTCAATTGAATCCAGCGCTATGGGCATATCGAACTAGCATTCGGACCCCTACAGGTGCAACTCCTTATTCATTGGTCTATGGTGCTGAAGCTATCTTACCTATTGAGGTCGAGATACCATCCTTACGAGTTTCATTGCACAATCTCATCGATGATGAAGCATACAGAGTATCTCGTCTTCAGGACTTAGAGTTACTAGATGAGAAGCGACAAGCTGCATACAATCATCTCAAAGCCTATCAGCAGCGCATGAGTAGAAGCTACAATCACCGAGTTAGACCTCGTACATTTGAGGTAGGTGATCTTGTTCTTCGAGAGAATCCTCGCAACCAACCAAACAGAGAACATCAAGGCAAGTTTGAATCAAATTGGCTAGGCCCATATGTTGTCACTGCTGTATTTGGGTCCGGGGCATATCAGTTGGCTACATCAGAAGGAGAACCGCTTGCAGATCCAATCAACAGCATGCACCTCAAAAGGTTTTATACCTAAGGTGTACAGAGCATCAGGCTCCACTGCACATCAGAAAATACAAAAAACATTCAGAAAATGTCCTGAAGAAAATACAAAAACATTCACAAAAGTAAAAAAAAAAATCATGCATCCAAACGGTGAACAACCACTCCGGTGGCACCTTGGGTAAGTGCGATGGTGAAAACCTGGCAAACAGGCGCCACTCGTAAAGGCAATGGCTCCAGTATCTTTCAGGCTCATTGCGATCACATTCATGCACACATACATCCATCCATCCAAACCATGGCTTGTTATTTGATCTGCAATTAAGAAAATACTCCATGCGTCTAGCATCCCACCTTTTCATAGTCAGGTCTACAAACTGGGGGCAATACCCTTACCCTCGTGAAGGAAGTGGATTCTACATTGTCTCATATGATTCATTACGCTCTTCATCCAGGCAATCATCAGAAAATATCAAAAACATTAAAAAATGACTCTCAAAATACCAAAAACATTCAAAATTGTTTCACAAAATCCAAAAAACATCGGAAAACCCATCAAAAATCACACAAAAACATGGCAACACCTTGTACATATTTATCCGATCAGATACAAAATAAACATTGACAAAATACTCACACAATGACCATTTACCAATCAAACCACACAATCGACATTAACAAATCCAAACCTGTCTTTAAACAAGGATGCATCCTTCCTTACCAAAACAAAGACAAGATGATGTTTTCTTTGACAAGAAAATTCTGTTAGGCTGTCAAATACTTGGTTGATTTGTGAGTAATTCATTCGTTTATCTGTATCGGGATCTTTTCAACATTGTTTTGTATCGTTTGTGCATTATTTCCGATGAAGTTCTGGGGCATGTACTAATGGTGTCTACGTGGGAAGTTCACCAAGCGACGTGATCTTATGCCAAATGCAGTCATAGATCACTACGGCTTGCTGACTACAGCGTATATCTCGACCATATGAGCATGAACCATTACCAAGGATCCTTATTCTTTATTCTTTATGTATATACTGTTTGGTTGCAGGTACAATGCTCATTCTTTGGTTCCTCTTCCTCCAAATTGGATAAAGGTTTTATTTTCTTAGTACGGTATGTACTTGTCTAAGGATATGATCAGCCTAAGATCAAGGAGGACGATCCAAGTCATGCATGAACGGAGATAATCCTTGTCTGTTCCACAAGCAATACTCAGGTCAACTTGATCCATTATATCAAGTTGCTTGTATTAACTTGCTATATATAAAATCCATGTAAGAAATACTCTGGTCATCTTGAATCTTTATGTCAAGTTGCTTGTATTTTCTTACAACATTTTAAAGCTCAATGATGAAAAATAAAGCACTATGGATCGTCATCTCATCTCATCTGTATATATTGCATTTCGTTGCATTCCATCCATCCATACATTTATAAATAGCTGCATATCATGCATACATAGTCATAATAATGCATACTCTATTTTCCTCTTCTTCCATAGGAATGAGTCATAGGTCCTCCATTTCTTCTAACATCGAACCCCCCCAACCCTCCCCATCTCAATAATCAACATCACATATCCTTCATCGTGTCTCAATCAACCTAATCAAGCCACGTTCATCACCATCCATCTCTAAATAGGAGGGATTGTGTTTCCTATCCTAAGTCATCCAATAAGCCAAGCAAGTTATAGGTACATCGACTCCCACACACCTAGACTATCAACAGATACTCTGATCAAGTATCTTCGGGTCTCAACAGGTAATCGATTATGGTAATCCTAGACTACATCAAGCATTTATCATAATGACCTAGTCTCAACGGGGTTGCCATGATTCCCCACAACCATCCATCACACGCACACACTATCAATTGATCAACCAATCAAACACAATCCAACGGACAATTACATCAATTGTCTACATCTCAACGAGTATTTTGCTTCATATACCTTGACTTCATCGGGCAATTACATCAATTGTCTAAGTCACCATCAGGTCACTTTGATTCACTTACTCAAACTTTATCATGTTCAAGCGACCAACTGACATCAACTGTCACGCTTTGACTTGACCGGGGCAATTAAACCGATTGCACCAGATTGTCCAAACAATTTTGATCAATTGTATAGCATCAATCCAAACCCCACACTACATCTGCTACGTATCTCTTGCATGACCTCAGGGTACTCGCTGGCTTGTTGTTTCTTCATATTCACTCCATTTTCTCCCATTCTTTCATCATTAGTTCTAATTTCTTCTATTCTACCTCCCCTCCACTTTTCATTCTTTTTCGAGAGATCGCCCGATTTAAAAAAAATAAAAAAAAATAAAAACATTCGGCCCATCTCTCGAGGGGGCATACCACCCATTAAATTTACATTTTATGGGGCATTTCTTCACACCTATTTTTCTTTCTTTGAAACGACGCGATAAACCGCACCGTCTCAAAGAGGGGCAAATGTAGTCACATAAATATGTCCACTTAATTAAATGAATACTTAGTATTTATTTGATTATTTAACCATCAATTAATAATTAATTAAATTAATATTTAATTAATTCATCTTAACCCTATTCTCCTATTAATTAAATAAATTATTCAATTTATTTGATTTAATTCACTTAACCAAATTCAGACCATTAATTAAATAAATAAATCATATTTATTTAATTAAATCTTCTCTCACATTTAAATAAATTAATATTTATTTAAAACCCCCAAAATCCCACCTCTCACATTTAAATAAATAAATCATTTATTTAAAATCACCTTTATCCTCCACCCACTTGCATTTTCCTACAAATACAAGTTGCACAATTATTTTAAATAAATCATTTATTTAAATCACCTTTATCCTCCACCCACTTGTATTTTCCTACAAAAGCAAGTTGCACAACTATTTTAAATAAATTATTTATTTAAAATCCTATTTATCCTCACCCACTTGAAACCTTTAATGGTTTCCCTTAAAGTAGTCAAACTTGATGGCTTTAAAGTCTTCAAACTTGATGGCTTCCTTCTATAGTCTTCTTAAGACTTTAATGGTTTTCCTTAAAGTCTTCAAGCCTTTAATGGTTTCCCTCAAAGTCTTCAAGCATTTTAATGCTTTATCTTCATTTTTCTCATTTAAATAAATTAATATTTATTTGAATATTTATCCAAATGCAAATTACACCATTTAATTGAAATAAATGATTTTATTTTAATTGAAAATACCAAAATTTCTCCCACTTGCATTTTCCTACAAAATCCACTTGTATGCCTAAACCCCTTCTAGATTATTCTAAACCCTTCCTAATTAGCCTAAATCCATCCCTTAAATATTGTCACATTCCTAAGCAAATTGGAGTCACTTCTCAAAGACTCCAAAGTCTTTGAAAAGCAATTAATGCTTTGTGTGTTCAACAAATTAACCCTCAAAGTCTTTGATAACCATTGAAGGCTTTCAACCTTCAACCACTTAATCCCCAAAGTCTCCAATAACCATTAATGGTTAATTCAACCCTCCCACATGGTTAAAACATTTGTTTTGACTCAACCTCTACCCAACCCAAAGGTCTCATCAGGCCATTAATGCTTTGACCATGATTATCTCTTAAACATTTGCACAAAGGTTTATCCTTGCATTAACTCCTAATCCAGTGGGTAATCCTAATTTAGACTTGACCCTTACCTTCTAGATAACCATGAGGTCTTCTCAGGCCTTTAATGCCTCCAACCTCTTCTCTCAACCCAATCCTATGTTGACACTTGTCACCATTTTATTGGTGCCAATTGTGCACATGGATCCCCAACTTTCAAACTTGGCCCTTGATTAAACCATTCAATCTTAACCCTTCATTTCCCCATTTCTTCTATAAATAGAACCCTTCTCCTCAAGCAAAAGGAGAAGCATTTAGAGTATTGTTGTTATACTGGCATTAGCATAGAGCTTTTTCATAGCATCACTATCTACTCTTGCATAGTATTTGCTTATCATATTCAACCATCTTGAATCTCCATATGGCATCCATGGCTAGTGCTAAAAGCTGAGAGCTACACTCATTTGGGACTTGGAGAGGAGAGAAACAAGGGAGAAGTATCAAAAGGCATCATGGAAGCATCTTAGGGAGGCTCTTCTCCTTTCTTTTATTTTGTTAAACTTCTTTCATGCTTTTTGAAATCTCTCTTGATATGTTTGGAATGGTTTTTAGTTCTTTGTTTTGTTTTTATGGTTGAAACTAACTTATTAACATTGAACTTTGTTGTTGCCTTGTCCCCATTTCCATGACATCAATAAGGACCAATATAATGACAACTTAATGAACTATCCAATTAATTCCCTGCAATCCAAGCAATTATCAAATATTATCCAAGTTAGCATTCAACAACGAACCTCCAGCAAACCTGCAATATCATCAATTTTACAAGCCTATGGAAATAAAAATCATCAACAATATGGCCTATCGCAATAATTCTCATACACCACTGTCATGCGCAATATGATTCATAAAGTGATAGACAAAAAAAAGATTAAACCACATTGCTAACTCTAAATAATAGACGTTACCGGATTACATAGAACAATTTGGTAGAATATAAATTAGATCAGGCAATCTACGAGCTGCTTTTCATATTAATCTCCAAGAATGTATAACAGAAATAAGTCAAACTTCTTAACAATCTGAAAAATACTCTAAAATCTCTAATTGGACCTCAAATCATCAATTTGCGGACCCCTACAAATGAATTCAACTTCTCAATTTATAGAAGTTCTTTCACCCTTTTATTTAGGAAATAACTCTACCCTAAATTAAGAACTAAGAAAAAGGAGTCACAGTTAACTTGCAAGTTTCTACCTGGACACTCCACATAACAACTACAAAACTGACACTGCATGAGCATTACGAAGACCCTGCTGGGTGAGCCACGTTTTCGTAATCATGCAAGATTTCTTTCAAAATTGGGACTTGAGTGAGAGGAGCAATTTTAAAAAAAGCTTTGCTATCTTTAGCAATTTTGGGAATATCCTTTATTTCTTGGAAAAAGCCTATAATTTTCAATTATACATGCAACTGCTTGGGCTGGCGGATTGGCCACATGCTTAATTCTAAATTTATATTTCTTCAAGGCCTCATCTGCATGTGTTCCCTATTCCTCTAACTCCTTCACCATAGCCGCCACCTCTTGACACTAAGTAATCAAATGTGTATATCTATCCATAAGGGCGGCACCGAACTGGGCGGCAGGTCCTAGGTTTTGTGCTTCATATGCATCCCATTGATTCAAAACTCACTGCTGGTCCATTATTCCAGTATCGGCTATTCAGATGCCAAAAGGCCCCAATACATTTGTCACAAAATTCTCATACGACAAAATCTCTCTGAGGAGAGGGTCCCGAATATTAGTAATCTCCTTGATATACTGCTAATACATCTCTACTTTCAACTCCAGAATGTATATGTAGGATTGTAGATTCTCACAACTATCCCATCCTAAAAGGTCCTCTTATACTATCATCTCCTCCCCTAAGCGTAGTATCCTTTTCAAAATTTGGAGTTGCTTATTAAAGGTGTTCTCTTTCTGCTCCCATTGAGTGGAGCATGTTGCCAAAGCTCCTCCCGCCTGTACCGCCTTGCGGTATATTTTCATTGTATCCTATAAAAACAATCTAATCTTGGTTGCATTTACTTGAGCCCAAGATTTGGCGGCCACAGCTACTCGTCTCACCTCCAGTAGTGCCTTTACCTCCCCTTTTGGCAATGATGAGGTTGAAGGCAAGTCATCCGTCTTACAGGAGTCCAAAGGCTTGCACATTTCTACCAAGAGATGTTTATATTGTCCAAGCCGTGCTTTAAGTTCTACATTTGAACTATGTTGCTTTTCCATGCGCCCTCTAACAACACTCGTGGCTAGCTCCAAGGTATCTAATTCTCCCCACTTGGTCTCCTTACCTAGGTTTACCTGTGATACTTGGTATTTGGGAGAAGCTTGTCCTTCGGCCTGTGATGGAACTGCCACATCTGTAATCACTTCATCGAAGCTAGTTTTTGACAGGTGGTGAGCCATCTTTAACTTCTTAATCTTTGGTGGTTCCTCGGTGATTGCTTGTTGTAGAGTAACCTTGGGAAGCTCTGCTTTTCTCTTTTTCTTTCAAAGGTAAACTCTAACCATTTTGGTATATCCTCAGCTTTGTCCCCTTGATGTGACACAATCTCAACAGTTATAACATGCACCTCTGCCTGCTCCTCTATCTGCTCCTCTGCTTCAGCTTTCGTTTGGCTAGGATGTTGGAATGATGAAACTTGGTGGGCTAAGTTAACCTGGAGAGCAGCTTGGAGAGCTTGTTGTTTATGTAACTCTCCTAGCTTACCACTTACCTCCTGATTGAATGCCATTTCTTCTTCACCTAGCTCCATCTCTATCTGCCTGGCTTCTATATCCTTAAGCAAATCCTCTTGGTCTTGAGGAGTTAGAATCAATCTTTCATTTAGGATATCTTCTGCTTCACCTCCTTCTTGCTCACTACCTAGAGGCCATTGTTGGTCGAGGTCCTCTTCCTCTTGGTCAGAGTCAGACTCGACATTTCTAACTTTCACTTCCTCAATAGTGGATGTAAATCCTTGCACTCTAGGCTGCCCTGTGAAAACATTCACTGGTGGTGCGGGAGCAGCGGTGCTTGAAGGACCTGTTGTACCCATGGAGGGTGGCTGAGCAGGTACCTCCTCGGTGGCTTCTAGGTTCTCCTCTTGATCTTGAGTACCCTCTCCTTCCTTGTGGCCTATAGCAGTCCTTGGTGGGAGAACTCTGGCAAGTGGAACTGCGCCTAGCCCATCGGTCACTCCTAGGTCTGCAGCCTTCTTTAGTAGTTCAAACTCCTTCATCTTTTCTTGGAGTTTCTTCAACAAGCCCTCAGTGCTCTCTTGAGGCTTGTCTTCCTCACCTTGGTCGGTGGAGGTATTCTATCTTGACGCTGACCTTGTTTTCTGAGCATACTCTTTATGACCTCTCGACTGCGGCACCCCTGAGGTGGATTCCTTTTGATTTGTCTTTGATGCATTGGGTCTGACCCTCTAGCTTAACCATTGCTTAGTCCTATTGATGACTACTTGGGAGACCTTCTCTGTGTCTGTATCTTTTCTTGTGGACCATTTCACTAGGGAGAGGGGCCTCTTGTCTATCCCTGATTCTTTATAAATTGGATCAAGTAACTCTCCATCATCTCTCAGGTCTTTAGGGAGGTTAGTCTCGATGCCAAAGTCTCTGACTTGCGGTACAGACAACTTGTTATAATTCTTCTCCCTGACTTCAAAGCTGTCCTACAAATTGGCCCAAAAGTCTTCCAAGCTGGGCCTATGCCCCTCATATGCCTTAGGCATAGCTTGCTTAAGTTTCCTGTAGGGATCATAAAATTCCCTAGTATGATTATATTCTTTCAGGTTCAAATCCTAAAGCTCTTGCTTGGCCAATTTCGCCACTTGTATTTTAGAGCAGGCGAAGTACCCAATGGACACCGAGAAATCAATTCCTGTCTTATGCTTTGATGACAAGAGTGATTGGAGGCCTACAAGTTGTCTTAAATATTCCAACAGGATCACCCTATCATTGCAATAATGAGGCAGCAACATTGGATTCCCTGTGAATCCACTAACTCTGATGTAAGTGGAACATGGGTTCTGGATGAACCAACACGCCCACTCCTGGATGATAGCCATAGCCTTGGGGCTAATCCGGTATCCTGCGTCTCCAGTCAACTTAATGATTATAGGGAAGACAAAAGCATCATTAACCCTCTTAAAGTGTATCTTTGCATTTGTTAGAGTGAGCTGGGAATAATGTTCCCATATCTTCTTCTATCCTTCTTTCTCTCCTAACTGCCCATCCACTTGTAGGCCTGGGAATTTTCCAGCTCTGGCAGCTACCCAGATGACATATGATGTGAAGAAGAATTTCTGTGGTTGTTGCACTTCTTTCATTTGCCTACAGATATTGTCAGAGAGGATCTGTGGCCAGTCAAAGTATTATTTCCCTATTAGAATGGTGGTCATAAACTAGAACATCGAGGGATGGAAGTGTTTGTAGTCTGGCTTGCCGAAGGCCCTGCTGAGCGTAATAATCAAGTCCCTTTAAGGCTCTTTGACATCCACCCTTAGGACCTTTGTAGCTTTGAGCCTTGTTTTTCTCTCTTCTTCTAGCCAGTTGGTATTCATGTGTCGTTTGCTGGCTGACACCTTGTCATTCCATGCCTTCAAAGCTTCTTCTTCTATTAATAAGAATGCCTCTTCCCTAGTTGGGATTCTGAAGATGAACCCAGCATATCCGGTGACAGGTCAATAACAGTCTTTCCATGTGCATCAGTACACTTTTTGGTGTCTAGATTGTAGAATGGGGCAATGGTCATTATAAACTCTGGTGCTTGCAGGGACTGTGGGAACACAGTAGCTTCCACAAGACCCGACCTCTTTATTCTTCGGTGGAGAGCATCTAGGTTTGGTTTATCCTGTTGGGTTACAATATCCCCAATCTCTATGTGTCCCACCTCGGTGTCTGTGACCCATCTAATTTGATCATCCAACTTCGAAACATGAACCTGTCCTTGATATTGGTACTTCATGGTGGTTGACAGTCTATCAATTTCTTTGCCCCTCTTGTTGGCGGATGTGTCCATCTAATCACTGGAACCTGCAGGCAAAACACAAGTCTTAGTCCTCAATGCTAAACATAAATCTTAATCTAGTTCAGGACTTCGGGGTCACGGGGTCCCGGGGTGGGATGATAATGAAACCTGGAACTCCGGAGACCCGGGGTTCCGAGGTGAAATGGAAGAGAAACTCGGAACTCCGAGGACCCGGGGTTCCGAGGTGGATATGGAAGAGAAACTCAGAACTCTGGGGACCCGGGGTTCTGAGGTGGATTGGAAATGAAATCCGAAACTCCGGGGACCCGAGGTTCCTAGGTGGAATGGAATTGAAACTCGGAACTCCGGGGACCTGGGGTTCCGAGGTGACACTAGGGCACGCCCAACTACAAAACACGAAAGGAAAACAACAAAAACAAAAACAAAAAGACAACCAAACAAGAAAAACATGCAAGGAGGGAAGATTCACCAACCTGGTGAATCGAAAAACCAACAAACGCCGAGAGAGAGAGAGCTTCGGAAGACCGGAGGTTCGTGACTTGGAGCTAAGGAGGAGAAGGTCGATTGTGCAAATGAACTTAAAAGTTCATTAACTCATATCTATAGCCTCCCGAAAACCCGTCCGTACGAAAACCATAAACACGACTCTGGAACTCCGGGGTCCTGAGGCCAAAAGAAAGGAAAAACAAAACAATCTCGGGACTCCGGAGTCCCGAGGTCAAAAGACCCAAGACCTCGAGACTCCGAGACTCCAAAGTTCCGAGGTCAGAACAAACAAAGAAGACCTCGGGACTCCGGGACTCCAGAGTTCTGAGGTAAAACAAAAAGGGACCTCGCAACTTCGGGACGCGGGGTTCCGAGGTAAAACAAAAAAGGAAGAAAAACAAAACAAGAAAGGGGGGCCACATTTTGACTCAAGGAGAACAAATGGGGAAATAGATATGCTAGGCATAACACTATCCATCTGAGTGGGCCCTGTGGTGAAGCACATCATCTGTTAAGTTCTGGACCTTCCTCTGCCATACAATCTATTGTTAGGAAGACCTTGGATACATGCCATGCAAGCCATTCCATCCACCTACCATCAATGTATCAAGTTCCTACATAATGGTGTAGAGATCACAATCCTGGGTGATGCAAACCCCTTTGCATATTGTCATAATATAAGTCATCAACCAGAGATTACCGTTCCCAACAATAGAGAAGCCATCTCCTCCACATCATATGTAAGTCCAACTTCTCTTACCAGTTTAAACATCACTATACCTAAGCAAGAAAAGCTCAAGATGAAAGTAGCAGAGGAAGGCTCGAGAGAATACAAATTGAGTCAACTCTTTTGTGTGGGACAAATGCCTACTTCTCCTAGAACACATGGAAAACCTCAGCGGTTACTTCAAAAACCACTGATCACGCTAGCATGTACTTTGATGCCTTTCATCCTAAGAAAGAGTCAAGAAGAAGAAACCAGAGATGAGGACTTAGCAGAATGGATCTATAAAGATCCCATCACCACCGATATGCTACAAGCTAAGCTTCCCACAGATCAGTATGGCAAAGGCCTTCTCATTATGCAAAGAATGGGTTATGATGGTCAGAGTGCTTTGGGACCTTGCAAACAAGGAAGACATGAACCACTGCTGTCGGAATTGAAGCCCAAGGATAATACAGGCCTAGGCTTTCAAAAGGAGATCTTTCCCAAGCTCAGATTCAAAGGAAAACCCAGCAAACCACTATATCAGCCTATTGCAAAGAGGACACCTTTTATTATAAAAGCAGCATCGAAAACCATCGTAACTGCCCCACTGAGGCTAAAAATCCTAACACAACCACCTACAATACCCATCATCCCACTAATCAAACTAGTGATCCCATCAGCAACAACAATAACATCAATAGCACCATTAGCAGCAACAACTATATCAGAACCCACAACAACATCTACAACATCAGCAATTCCAGCAGAAGTAGCAGAGTCAACACTACCGATACTCCCCGTATCGGATTCATTGATCCCTATCATCCTTCCTACAGCTCCGATCATTTCATCTACAAAGGTACATCAACCAATCACACCTGCAGTGTTTAACTCAAAGGACATCCCAGTATGGTATAGTAATCAGATACTGGAAAGTGACTTAGAGACCGACACACATGAATGGGAATTTGATTCCATCCAGCTTAATACTTCAGATGAGGAAGACACATCACTACCTCCACCATGCAAAGACATCCCTATTTACGGAGAAGCACAGATAAAGACCTCTTGGGTTCCTGAGTTGGAAACTTCTTCCACAGACCCTACATCACATCCTATGCCTGATTCTGACAGGGAGAGTACCATCAATGACCTTCACCACAATGTCTTAACCCTCACTGACACATCTGATGAACTTAACCTAATCGATGAAGTAATGCCCATTATCCATCTAGAACTCATCGAATGGAACCAACCTAATCCCCCATGTCTTGACCTTTTCCAAAATGATGAGGCACTCATTGACTTTTTGGAATTACAGGATAACATACCAAGTGGGGATCACAAAGCTGGATTCACCATTGAACTTAATAGCGTATCATACTTCGGGGCGGATGCCAAACCTTTCAGCTGCAAAAATATAACAATAAAACATGGATCTTCTAGTGAAGACCACACCGTGGCACTGTTTGATCCAACAAAAGTAAAAAGAAAGAGCGTATCCAATGGTGAAAACCTCTCTGAGGCGCTTGAGGATGAAAGGTTTGACATCCTTCCCTATAGCACACAACGGGAACGATCAATGATTCTCATTGAGGAAATAAAAGAATACAATGTGGGGACTCTTGAAACTCCTCACCACATACATCTGACATCTCTTCTAACTCCAGAGGAACAACCTAAGTTTATAGAGTTCTTCCAGAAGTGTCAGATCAACATTGCATGGTCATATGCAGACATGCCTAGACTTGATCCTGACTTAGTCATGCATCACCTCACTGTAGTAGAAGGAGCCAAGCCTGTCAAGCAGAAGCTTCGTAAGATGCATCCTCAGATTACAGTACTAGTCAAAGAAGAACTTAAGAAACTCCTAGATGTTGGTTTCATTAGACCAATTGATTATGTAGATTGGATATCCAATATTGTGCCTGTCGGCAAACCAAATGGGGGCATCTATATTTGTACTGACTTTAGAGATCTAAATAAAACATGTCCTAAGGATGACTTCCCCCTACCAAACATCGACATTATAGTGGACCTAACCGCAGGACATGCGATGCTTTCACTCATGGATGGCTTTTCAGGATACAATCAGATAAAGATCGCACCAGAGGATCAACATAAGATAGCCTTCACATGTCCATGGGGCACATACTATTGGAATGTAATGCCTTTCAGTCTCAAGAATGCAGGAGTGACCTATCAACGAGCAATGACCACCATCTTCCATGACATGATGCATACTATGATGGAAGATTATGTTGATGACTTATTAGCAAAATCACTCACCAGAGAAGGTCATCTCGACATATTAGATAAAATATTTGATAGACTGGAACAATATCATGTTTGACTCAACCCAAAGAAATGTGTCTTTGGAGTAACCTCAGGGAAGCTTCTAGGATACATTGTCTTAAGAAAAGGTATTGAGGTCGATCCAGCAAAGGTCAAAGCAATCATAGACATGCCACCACCAAAGAACATCAGTCAGCTAAGGACATTACAAGGATGACTATAATCCATCCGAAGATTCATTGCACAACTAGAAGATAAGTGTCACCCCTTTACACATCTTCTACACAAAAACATCCGCTTTTAATGGGATGACAGATGCCAGCAAGCATTCCAGATGCTTAAAGACTATCTCATGAATACACCATTGCTGATCCCACCAGATCCAAGCAGACCTCTGTTACTCTATATATCAGCAACAATTACAACATTGGGTGTACTTCTAGCACAACATAATGTAGAAGGGAAAGAGTGTGCTGTTTACTACATCTCTCACACACTAGTTGGCTATGGACTCAACTACACACCCATTGAGCGAGCATGCCTAGCAGTAATCTTGGCAACCACTAAACTAAGGCACTATTTGTTAACACACAAAGTACAACTTATTGCAAAGATTGATCCACTAAAATACTTACTCAGTAAAGAAGTATTGGCAGGTCGCTTGCCCAAATGGGTGATGATTCTCAATGAATTTGACATCGAGTATGTTTACCATAAAGCTATCAAAGGTCAAGTTATTGCAGATCAGTTGGTCGATGTACCACTCACAAGTGATCATCCTCTCATTTCCAACTTTCCAGATGAAGAGATATTCATGATCACTACAACACAACCATGGAAACTATACTTTGATGGTTCATACGCTAGGCATGGCTCAGGGGTAGGCATTCTGTTTATCACACCTCAAGGTGACAGCATCCTGAAGTCTTACAAGCTCACATTTCCATGCACAAATAACATAGCAGAATATGAGGCCTTGATCATCGGACTCAGGCTCGCCATACAATGGAAGTTACAAGAAATACAAGTATATGGCGACTCCCAATTGGTCATTCGACAAGCAACTAATGAATATCAGACTAAGGATGACAAACTCATGCCATACAAACAAATGGTGGACAAATTAAAGGCATCATTTACTACTATCACCTTTGAGCAGATACCAAGAGATCAGAATCGCACTGCTGACGCTATAGCTACCATTGCATCTCTCTTGGATCTTCCACAAAATTCAACACACTACAAGTTCTTGGTAGAACAGCTTTGGATCCCCGCTTATGATATCCCCGAATCCGAGATGATATGTCACCTAATCAGTTCTGAATCCCCATGGTACGGTGAGTTCTACACTTATCTCCGCGATCACACCCTTCCTCCTAACCAATCAAATAACCAACGTAAAACCTTCATTCGCCAAACTGCTCGATATACCATTATTGCTGAAACCCTATACCAACACAGTCTTGATGGTACTCTCCTTTGATGTCTGGAATAGGATGAGATAACAAAGGCCTTGGAAGAGGTACATGAAGGAATTTGTGGAACTCATGCAAGCGATCCGTCACTAGCCAAGAAACTCCTACGCACTGGATATGATTGGCCATCCATGGAAAAAGACTCCTACTAATTTGTCAGAAAGTGCAAGAAATGCCAAGTTCATGGAGACCTGATACACGCACCGGCACAAGAATTGCAACCAATCACAACACCATGGCCTTTTTGTCAATGGGGCCTTGACCTTGTGGGTAAAATCCATCCATCTTCATCTAACGGCCATAAATTCATTATTACTACCACCGAATATTTCACAAAGTGGATCGAAGCTGTTCCACTTACCCAAGTTACCGGCAAGCAGTTCGCCTCATTCATCCTCAATTACATCATCTTCTGGTATGGTGTACCCATGTCCATCATCACAGATAACGGTCTTCCTTTCAAAAATCATGATGCTCGTGAACTCTGTGAGAAGTTTCACATCCAACACCACTTTTCCACTCCCTATTACCCACAAGGCAATGGTCAGGTCGAAGCATCAAACAAGAACATATTAAGAATCCTAAAGAAGATAATCAATGATGTCGGTCGTGATTGACATGTTCAATTGAATCTAGCACTATGGGCATATCGAACTAGCATTCGAATCCCTATAGGCCCAACTCCCTACTCATTGGTCTATGGTGCAGAAGCTATTTTACCTATTGAAGTTGAGATACCATCACTACAGGTTTCCTTGCACAATCTCATAGATGATGAAGCATATAGAGTATCTTGTCTCCAAGACTTAGAGCTACTTGATGAGAAATGACAAGTTACATACAATCACCTCAAGGCCTATCAGCAGCGCATGAGCAAAAGCTATAATCATTGAGTTAGACCTCGTACATTCGAGGTAGGTGATCTTGTTCTTTGAGAAAATCCTCGTAACCAACCCAACCAAGAACATCAAGGAGAGTTTGAATCAAATTGGCTGGGTCCATATGTTATTACTACTGTATTTGGGTCCGGAGCATATCAGTTGGCTACTTCAGAAGGAGAATCACTAGCAGATCTGATCAACAACATGCACCTCAAATGATTTTATACATAAGCTACGCAGAGCATCAGCCTCCCATTTATACTGGCAAAAATACCAAAAAAATCCAGATAAATGACCTGAGAAAAATATAAAAACATCAAAATAGTAAAGAAAAAATCATGCATCCAAACGGTGAACAACCACTTCGGTGGCACCTTGGGTAAGTGCGATGGTGAAAACCTGACAAACAGGCACCACTCGTAAAGGCTATGGCTCCATTATCTTTCAGACTTGTTGCGATCACGTCCACTACATACACACATCCATCCATCCAAACCATGGCTTGTTATTAATCTGCAATCAAGAAATTACTTCATGCATCTTGCATCCCGCTTTTTCATAGTCAAAGTCTAAACTGTGGGCAATACCCTTAACCTATTGATGGAAGTGGATTCTACATTGTTTTGTGATTCATTAAAGTTTTTCATTCAAAACTATCTCGCAAAAATACCAAAAACATTCCAAAATCGTCTCACAAAATCCAAAAACATTCAAAATGTCTCACAAAAATCCAAAAACCTCGGAAAACATCAAAAATCAAACAGAAAAACATGGCCACACATTGTACATACTCATCCAAGCAGATACCAAACAAGCATTGAAAAATACTCGCACGATGATCACTTCTCAAATCGACCAAACAATCAACATCAACACTCAAACCGTCTTCAACAAGGATGCATCCTTCCTTACCAAAACAAAGACAAAATGGCGTTTTCTTTGACAAGAAATTTTTTGTTTAAAGCTATCAAATACTTGATTGATTTGTGAGTTATTCATTCATTTATATATATCAAGTTCCTACAGCATTGTTTGTGTATCTTCTGCAGATTATTTCGATGAAGTTCTGGGGCATGTACTAATGGTGTCTATGTGGAAAGTTCACTAAGCTACGTGATCTTATGCAAAATGCAGTCATAGATCACTACGGCTTGCTGACTACAGCGTATACCTCGACCATATGAGCATGAACCATTACCAAGGATCCATATTCTTTATTCTTTATGTATATACTGCTTGCTTGCAAGCACAATGCTCCTTCTTTGGTTCCTCCTCATCCAATTTGGATAAAGGTTTTTGTCTCTTATTAAGGTATGAACTTGTCTCAGGATATGATCAGTCCAAGATCAAGGAGGACGATCCAAGTCATGCATGAACGGAGATGATCCTTGTCTATTCCGCAAGCAATACTCTGATCAACTTGACCCATTATATCAAGTTGTTTGTATTAACTTGCTATATCAAATCCATGTAAGAAATACTCTGGTCATCTTGAATCATTATGTCAAGATGCTTGTATTTTCTTACAACATTTTAAAGCTCAATGATGAAAAATAAAGCACTATGGATCGTCATTTCATCTCATCTGTTTATATGTTGCATTCCGTTGCATAGCGCCCATCCATCCACTCATTCATATGTATGGTTTTTGTATGCAAATGTGAACAAAGTTAAAATGAGTAGTTTTGTGAAAAATTAAGCTGGTCTTGGATACAATCGCGACCGAGCACTCTGATACATCATCAATGCATCATGCAAAGTCTAAAACACCTTGTATTCATCACGATCATATCATCATCATTACATTTAGTTGCATTTTGTATCCAGAACATTTCATATCATTTTAGTTGTTTAAAATGCATATAGTTCATTATCATTTATTAAACATTAGTCTTCTTATATCATTTTATCATTACATAATGTTTAGATTCATTCATATAAACCAATTGTCCTTGATTGTATTAGCCATTTACTATGCATTCATTTAGTGTCAGTTATCAATTATCATTTTCTCATCCTTTATTATCCTTTATCATTTATCGTTGCATACATTCATTTATCTATTCATTAGTTAAAAAGTGCATTCATCCATCCATTATTAAGTGTCTTATTATGCTCATTTTAGGATTCATTTACATTGCATTCATTATCTCTTTTTAATTGCATTAAGGTGCAGTTATTAAACCATAAGTTGTATTATCATCACATTATCATTTTACTTCATCATATTTAGGCATTTAGAATCATAAAACCATTTGTCTCAAACATTGGTTCATACCATTTTATATATACATTATACATATGCATTCATTTAGAAATCATCATATAAACATTTGTACTTTACATTTGTTTATCCATATTACATTCATCTAAAAACCATCTAGATGCATTTACATACACAGAATCATTCATTCAAAACATTGCATTAACATCCTTGCATATCATTATCTCATCATTATATCAACATGAAGCACAAGATCCTGTCTATATCGTCATAAGCATACATCGTCATCATAGCATTACATCCATAAAGCATTACATCAAACCAAACATGCACACATGTATAAACCTGCAGTCATATGTCAGTATCCAACATCACAAATCATCATAAAACATGCATATAGGAATCATCTCAT
This sequence comes from Cryptomeria japonica, assembly GCF_030272615.1. Classification (NCBI taxonomy): domain Eukaryota; kingdom Viridiplantae; phylum Streptophyta; class Pinopsida; order Cupressales; family Cupressaceae; genus Cryptomeria; species Cryptomeria japonica. The sequence continues at coordinate 706,042,452 of NC_081405.1, read as the reverse complement.
AAATGCATACATATACAAGTATCCATCTAAGCATAACATCCATACATATCAACATGCATATCATAAAAAATATGGGATCTCCTCATATATATCATCTCATGTATCAGAGTACAATGAAGTCTACAAAAATCGGCTACCAAGAGCCATCCAAGACATAGTCCAAAATAACAATACAAATACATGCATGTAAAAATAATCTCTCAGATGCCACTCTGACCAGATGCTGCACCACCATTGCCACCTACTCCCCCACTAGTCCCTGCACCATCTGATCTATCTCTCCGTGGAGGCCCCATCAAACCCCCACTAGCTCTTGCACCACCTGACACCTCTCTCCGTCGTGGACCCACCACACCCGCACTACTCTTTATCCTCTGAGACCGCTATGACCTGGTCTGCTACATCTGTGTATAGCTCAGTGCTCGCTGACTAGCTAGCACCACCTACTTATATAATCCCCGCCAATACTCTATCTCAGCCCCTGCCCGTCCAAACTGTCTCATCACCTCCCCAGTAGGACCCTGCGCTCCTATTCTAACCTAGACTCTCTCTTGTAGCTCCGCTAATCTCTCCACTGCACTATCCCTCTCCTGTAGCACTACAAACAGTTCTGACTCTCATGCAAATAGCTTCACATCTCTCGCTGCAACCTCCACCTCCAGATCTTCCACCCATGTCTCGGCTGCTGTCAATCGAGTATGCAAATATGCTAGCATATGCTCCCGAGGATCACCACCCCTTGTCGCTCCCTCCCCTGTCTCCATAGGTGCCTCTTGAGTGGCTCCCTCCCCTCTGTCCATCGGTATCTCCCTCTCCATACTTCGGCCACCTAATCTGACTCCTCCTGGCACCAACGGTCCCTGTGATATCCGCAGTGGCAAAATCCGCCTCTCCCTCTCCACTGGACCCGACCACCTCAGCCACCTCCTCCACCTCCTCCACCTCCTCCATCACCACCATCCCCCCTCCCTCGTCCACCTATCATCGGTTCTTGACCTCCTCCCCTCCTCCATCTCCGTCCCCTCTCCTCCTCAAAATCAGGAATCGACTTTGCTGGATCTGATATCCGAAGAATCGGATGAGCCGCCATATATTGTGTATACTCCTCCGATACCCCTGCATCTACCACCCTCGGTCGTATATCCCATGGCCTCACCTGAAGCATCTAGGACTCCGCCAATGCCTGTTCATAAGGAAGTACTGGCCCCCATGCATATCTCTCTCGGACCACTCTGGTGTACTCTCCTAATCGCCTCGACAATCCCTACTGTCGCCCAAACTATCTCATCACCCTGCCTGACACCTGTCTCTCTACATCATAGCATATCCACCCAATGAGGAATCAGGTCATAAATACATATGGCATCGCCTCTGCATCATCCTCCCAGGGCTCACACTTAATGTAGGGTCTCCAAATCATTGCATCCATGTCATCTAACGCTCGCCGCCACCACTCTAACTTCCCTAGGTGGGGCTGACTCATCATACTGCTGTACATGAACATATAGGGTTGATCAACTGCCCGAAATCTCAGACTCACTGGTCGAGTCACCGATAAGTGCTCCCACGCCCAAATGTGCAGCAACGTCACTCCCACTGCCAAGGAGCCTCTCCCATGCTACACTACCTCATGCAGCTCCTGATACATGTGCGCTAACACGCATGGTCCCCAAGCAAATCGGATCCCCTCTGTCATCATCTGCTCTATCACCTGTCCCCACCCAATGGCCAGACCATGCGATCGCCTATCAGGACACAGTAGCCCTCCTACGATCCCAGACAAAACTCCTGGTAATGGCTCATACAATGCCATGATATCCTCCCAGGCTATGGAGTCGTCATCAATATACACGTCCTCATCGAAGAATCTTTGCACCGCTAGAGTCCCCCATGTTCTATCATAAGTGACCAGCTCACCCCGAATGGGAATATGTAGGATGCACCACACATCCTCCAATGTCACCGTCGTCTCCCCTTGCGCTAAGTGAAACATGCAGGTCTCACTGTGCTAGCGCTCTGCCAAGGCTGTAATCAAACCATGATTCATCCGAATCATGGGCATATGCATCACATCATACAGCCCAGTCACTGCAATGCAATCAATCTCAGCCTTTGTCAGCTGATCGCGTAACCCCTGTGTAGCCGGATGTCTCTCGTGCAACTGTAAGACGCGTAGATCCTCTTGCACACGGGCATCAATCAATCATCATCAGTTGTTTTGTTTTCAAACTTTCTTAAGTTTAAACCTAGACTATCAATAGATACTTTGATCAAGTATCTTTGGGTCTCAACAGGTAAGCAATCATGGCACACCTAGACTTCAACAGACATTTATCCTAATGACCTAAGTCTCATCAGGGCTGCTATGGTTCAAAACAACTCTCACTTCACCTCCCTATCTATCCATCATTGGCATCGGGAGCTTTTTGTTCACACAAACTGGGGCATCTATTTTCCTAAACAAAAGCGCTATCTTGCAAACAAACGCGCTACTTTCTCAACAATAGCGCTAAACCCCTAACACAAGTGCTTAATAAATCCTACAAAAGCACTCAAATCACAAAAGCGCTACAAAAGCTACGCAAAAGCGCTACAAAAGCTACGCAAAAGCGCTACTTAACATCAAAAGCGCTCAATTGACCCCTCAATCACGCTACTCAAACAATAGCACTCAAACATGCATACAATAGCGCTCATCTTTTCAAAAGTGCTCAAACAACAACACACTAGTGCCATTGCGGCACAAAAGCACTAATTCATTGGACAAAAGCGCCAAAACATAGTTTCAGCGCTATTGTCCTGACTCAACTTGGACTCAGCAAAAAACATGTCAAAAATGTATCAAATTCAAAATTTCAAATTTGTGTACCACTGGTCCGTAGTCCTCTGGCCGCTGGAATTGACGGACTCACTCGAAACAATGCTCTGCAATGGGTACCGGCATCCTGATTGCTGCTTGCTCCTCCAAAATGTCACTATCAGAGCTCTGAATTCACTATGGTCGTGGTAACAAATGACCTTGTTTTCACCCCTTTCTCTCCATATAAACCATTCGTCGTCATTGTAACTTTCCCCCGCTCACCGCCGTGGTCCCCGTGAACTTCCCGAGCCTCCTATTTCTCCATTTTATCTCCGATTTCTTCTATTTTTCACCCATATTGCTAAAATCTTCTCTTCTATCACCTTGCCAATTTTCATTCTTTTTCGAGCGATCGCTCAATTTTTCGAATTTTTTCGGCCTCTCTCGAGGGGGCATACCACCCATTAACATTTTATGGGGCATTTCTTCATACCTATTTCTCTTTCTTTGAAACGACGCGATAAACCACACCATCTCAAAGAGAGGCAAATGTAGTCACATAAATCGGTCCAATTTAATTAAATGAATATTTCCTATTTATTTGATTAAAAATCCACTAGCCATTAGTTAATTAAATTAACATTTAATTAATTCATCTTCAAACATTCTCCTATTAATTAAATAAATTATTCAATTTATTTTAATTAATTCATTATACCAAATTCACAAATCAATTAAATGAATAAATCATATTTATTTCATTTAATCCCCTATTTTTCTTTTAAATAAATTAAATGAAACATTTATTTAAATCATAAATCCCCCCCACTTGCATTTTCCTACAAATGCAACTTGCACACATTTATTGAAATAAATTAATTTATTTTAAATAAAAATCCTATTTTCCCTCACCCACCAAATCCACTTGCAATCCTAACCCTCTTCTAGATTCTTCTAAATCCTTCCTAATTAGCCTAATTCATCCCCTAATTATTGTCACATTCCTAAGCAACTTGGAGTCATTTCTCAAAGACTTTGAAAAATATTTAATGCTGTGTGTTCAACAATTTAACCTCCAAAGTCTTCCAAAACCACTAATGGCTCTTACATGACCATTTATGGCTCTTACATAACCATTTATGGTTATTTCAACTTGCACTCACATGTCTCCTCAAGCATTTATTGCTTTGACCATGGTTATCCCTTTTGCCTTTGCACAAGAGTTTATCCATTGGATAAAGACTTTATTTTTGAATAAAGAATTTATTCACTCAACCTAACCTTGACCTTAACTCCCAAGCTAACTCTCAGGTCATGTCAAACATTTAATGCTTATTCCGTCTCCTCTCAACCCATCTCATATTGACACTTGTCAACTAGGGATTGGGTTGAAAGCCCTCACATGGATTGAATTTCATTCAATCCTGACCCTTGTTGAGATTACTCAATCTCAACCATCCATTGCTCCATTTTACCTATAAATAGAGCTCACATTCCTCATTTTCAAATCCTCAAGCATTTAACATTCATAGTCATAATTTTGAAAAATAGTATGCATTTAAGCTATAGTGAATTCTAGAGAGAATTTTAGCATAATCAACTCATATAATTGTTATTTTGGCATAAAATAAATCATTTTAGTATTATAGCATCTAATATTAGCTTCTATCTACATTTGCATAGCATTTAGAGTAATCATCTACAATCTTGAACCTCCATAAGCATCCATAGTGCAAAAAGCTGCTGAGAGTTGCACTAATTTGGAATTTGGAGAGGAGAGGAACAAAGGAGAAGGAGCTAAGAACATGTTAAGAGACATTTGGAGATGTCTTCTTATATTTGTTTCATTTGTTAAATATGTTAGCATGATCTTAGTATCTCTTTTGATATGTCTGCTTAGGTTAATCTTTAGTTGAATAACACTAACATTAATCCTGTTTCTTGTTGTTTTAGTGTGTTATAACACCATAGGTTTTTAATCTAATTTGTCAGTTTTGTAGAGCATCATTTGGTTTTTGGTCTACTGGCATTTCTGCTTTGGCACTTAGATGGTTTTTCCATCTTGTGTTGCCATCAATGCCAAAGAGGGAGATTGTTGGTATTATGGATGTGTTGCATTGGTTTTGTCATTGATGTCAACACTTACCAGCACTTATCTTTTTAGAGATCTTTGGTTATGTTGAACTGACCCATTATGTTCACCGACATGTTGAGTGACTTATGCACAATCACTGGTATTTGGTTCACGGGCAGTTTACATTTTTCACCGGCACTAAGGATGATCTATTATCATCTGGAGATTACTTGGTTATGTCGAAGACATGGTTTGGACACTTGTTTTGAAGATTTGGTTATTGGTCTAATCGAGTTGGCATATTTGTTGTTACCGACAAATTGGTCTAGGTTATGGACTGACATGCGTTATCTATTCCAGATCAGCACAACACGTTATGCAGATGATTTATTGATTGACTATGCATTGAGCTGACATGATGCATCACATATTGATTCATTTGTAATTGATTTAATTGTAATATTCTTAGTGAGCCGACCTACACATTTGATCTTAGGTTTTGGTATACATGTAAGATCTCAATTGTGAGATTGATATAGGAAAGGACATAGGCATTATAAGGTTGTGATATTCGGTATATGTGAATATAAGCAGAGCTACTCACGCAGACATCATTTGAAGATTCAAGGAAGGTTTGAAGAAGATTATCAGAGCTTAACCGATACCGAATCTAGTATATGAAGATGCTATTTTGAGCAGTACATTATCTAGGATTTAACTATCCTACTGTAGTCATTGTGACTCCCATTTGAGCAGTGAGTTCTAGGCAGTTGGCCTTTATGCATGTGCAAACCCCATTTATACACACATACTATCTGCAGTAGTATCATCTGATTGTGGGTAAGGTTTCCCACCGTGGTTTTTCCCCTTACAGGGTTTCCATGTACAAATATCTATGTTATGTGTTGTGGATGTTGTTTCTCTTTTTGTTTCATGCATTAAGCTTCATCGGTACTATTATTAACTGTTAAACTGTCAACCAACATTAAGTTTGGTTTACCAGTATTATGCATCAAGTTTGATTAAGTTATATTTGGGTTGAAATTAATAGACAACTGATTCACCCCCCCTCTCAGTTGCCTTTGGGTCCTAACACCCTCCATTTTGGGAATAGCACCAGGGGTCGAGGTATGTGCAATAGTCACAAGCATAGTTATCCTTGACTTCATTTTTTGTATAGGATACTTGCCAAATAAACATACCAATCACAAACACCCATTGGAACTATTGCTCCAGAACTTCATTGGTTCACACCACAAACAACAAACAAAGAAAAAAATCATGCTCATCATGGCTTCTCTAGTCACTTGTGGACATCCTTGAGTAGCATAGTAGAATAGGACAAAGATTCGGTAGCCTTGATGATCTATGTCTTCGTTTTAATTGCTTGATGTGATGGTTGATAGATTGTCTAGTTTCAGAAAGCTTGAATCTCGTTTAAGATTGACTTGTCTAGTTTTGAGTGTATCCATCTCTATTTAATACAAGATAATGATCACGTTGATATGGATATTGATACGATTGATAAGACAATTTGATCAGTTTGGTTGCAGATATTGATTAGATAGTTTTATCCTTTGCGAACTTCATGCAAAGTGTTTGTTGGAGATCCGCTAGGGTATTTGATTCTTACAAGACATTTTATTGCAAGTTTTCTGATTGTTTTTTATTTTTAGTTCTTTTTGAAGAGCTAAATTTCGATGTTTAGGGTTTTTTCATGATTGTATTTGAATGTTTTTATTTGATTTTGTTGGATTTTTCAATGTTTTGGGTATTTTGTTGGATTTTCTATATTTTTTGTATTTTGTTGGATTTTATCTGATTTTTAGGATTTCGTTGGATGGTATTTTTTGCTTTTCAATGTTTTTGTGCTTTTTTTCAGGATTGCTTTTTGAATGTTTTTTATTTTTACATTTTTCAATGTTTTTTGGTATTTGTTCAGGATAATTTTAATGATTTTTTTTTCATGTTTTATCTGATTTTTAGGATTTTTTTTTCAGGACTTTATCTGATTTTTATGATATTTTCAAGAATTTATCTGATTTTTATGATTTCAGGACTTTATCTGATTTTTAGGACTTTATCTGATTTTTATGATTTTTTTAGGACTTTATCTGATTTTTAGGATATTTTCAGGAATTTATCTGATTTTTATGATATTTTCAAGTTTTTATTTGATTTTTTAGGATTTTTTTAGGACTTTATCTGATTTTTTCAGGACTTTATTTGATTTTTTAAAGATTTAATCTGATTTTTTAGGATTTTTTCAGCTATGCCCCCAATATGCAAACCTATATGACATGATGATCTAGGAGATGCATGTGGAGATAATGAATTTAGGCATGACCTATGCTAATGCAATATGAAGATAAAGATGTAGTTCTTATTCGAACAAGGATGATTGTATGTGTTTTTCATTCTGAAATGCACTGATTGAATTAAAGGTATGAAACATTTCAGAGATAAGAGTCCAATCCGTTCTCAAAAAACCTTAAACCATCCAACCTAACACATTATGTAACCAAGATTTATGAATGGAGGCGCACAAAACTTCTCCATCAATTCTTGAAACTTTGATCTTATTTTTCCCATGTGTGTGTAATTGGATTTATTCTGACTCTTGTAACCATTAGAGACCCTTGGAATCCTATGTGGTGCTATGTGAGTTATTCAGAATTCAAAAGTATCCTAGATAGAGCCTCGCTACTAGTCAAATGTCTATAGCCCCGATGAGGTTATACATTGTAATCTCTTGAATATTGCTCCATTGCCAGTAGGCATCCATAGCCCTGATGGAGTTACTCACATGTTCCCTTAGTCAAGAATTTATTGTACTTTAATGCATGATATTTCAGTTATATATCATTGCTCTTTTGCCTTGATATTTTGATATGGATATTGGCATAACACTTTAAATTTTTTTTTTTTTCCTTGACTTGTAAGTAATGAAACCTACTTGGGTATGACGATTATAGCGGCGTTGAAGTATAATATTGAATTTTTCACTAGCCACATGACCAACTAGGTATCTGTAATGACCTAGAGTGTTTGATTAATGTGTGAGATATAGAAATCGATAGATTTTGGGTAACATGGCTCAATAGTGAAACCTCTACACAACCATGGATAAAGATCAATCACAAGGTGACATTGAAGATGAATGACCTAAGGCTTCCTAAAAAAATCATGTAACAATATCTAGGAAATGAGACCACCTTTGTTCCTTTTAGTGCAGACAGGTGAATGACTCAGACAATTGCCTTGTTTTATTGATGTAACTATATGAGAAAGTAATAATGATATGCAACTATATGTTGTGCAATGGTGATATGAAAGCAACTACGATGCACTCTGAAATGGAGATATGCGATGCAATATGGTAAAGAAATATGCAAATGCGGTACTAAAAATTTAAATGAACCCATCCCTTAGATGTAATATCTTTTTACGTAAATGTTGTTGTTGGCAATTTGGAGGAATTGATTATGTGTTGCATTGATGTTTTGTCAATGATGTCAATACTAGGTGCTTTGGTTGTTTACCGGTATCTAGTTGGTCTCAATAGGATGTTTGGTTTCTAGTTGGTTAGATCATGTTGATCCGGTATACTCCGATATGTTTTGGCTTATGGAATTGGCTTAGATCTTCTATTCAAGCTACTCAGATTTATGTTCAGTCAGTTGGTATTGATTTGGTGATCGGATGCTATCTTATATGCTCGTAAGCTTGGTTTATTGATTGAGTGAGGGTTTCACAGGCAGAGCTTTGTTGAAGATCTTTTGATACTATGCATAAGTGGTGTTGGTGCGGCTTCTAGTAGCGATTCAGGATGCTAATGGTTATCATGTTCATGTTCCAGTTGATCGGTGGTGTTGCATTTAGCACCAAACCTAGTCTGTGCTATCTAGGTTATGGACCGACTTAATGTAACGTGTTGTTGGCACTTCTCGATGTGTTTTCAGGATGCCTTATGGGTTGGATGATATTTGTTTGGTCTCAGGCTGAAATGTTTTATAATTAAGTAATAGGTTTTATCGTCTGGGTAGCCGATCTAATTGGTTAAGGTCAAGGGTTTGTATATATATATATATATATATATGTATGTATGTATAATCTCTTTGTAGATCATGAAAAATGGTATGCAAGTGAATAATGTAATAATCATTCATGCAGAGGATTTGGTTGATCATAGGTGATCGAGTTGGGTTTATGCAAGAGGTTTAAGAGCTTAGGTATTGAGCTTAACCAGAACTGTTCTCAGGCATAGGAGATGCTATTATTGCAGTTCATTCTTCCTTCTGGATTGTAGTCTGGATTTTTATGTAGTCAATGAGACTCTTTTTGTAATGAGCAGTGTGCTCTAGGTTGCTGGCCTTCCTGCAAGTGCAGGCCCCTCAATTTGTAATCACATACTTACTGCAGAAGTATTATCTGATTGTGGGTAGGCTTCCCACCGTAGTTTTTCCCTTTACCGGATTTTCCACGTACAAATCTTGGTGTCATGTGGATGGTATCTTTTCTCTAATTGTTGCTTATGCTTAATTGGTATATATGCTATTTTGGTAATTGGTTTATGTATTCCAGTATTGATCTTATGTGTTTTGATATTAAAGTTTAATATGCTTAAGGTTTCGGTAATCTGGTGACAACTGATTCATCCCCCCTCATAGTTGTCTTCCAGTTATTTGAACTATCTAACAATTGGTATAAGAGATCTGGTCCTCTCTGCAAAAGCTTAACCACTTGAGGAAGATCCTATGGTGTCTAATAGTTCAAGTTCATCTAGTTCATCTGCAGTTGTCTTTCAAAGAGAAATTCCTAGGCTTGATGGAACAAATTACAGAGTATGGAAGATTCAAATGGAAATTCATCTGAGATGTCTTGGTAAGGAAATCTGGGAGATCACTGAGAATGGTCTAACCCCTTTTAATCCAGCATCTGGAAATCCTTCTCTGATAAACTTGGATAAGGAGCTTGAGAATGATTGTAGAGCTAGAGAAGTCCTCTTGTGTGCACTTTCTGATCAACAAATAATGGGATTGACTGACAAATCAACAACAAAAGCTACATGGGATAGTTGAAGACTCTTAATGAAGGTGACCATACTGTTAAGATTGCTAAAATTGATGGTTACCGGGTGAGATATGAAAATTTGAAGATGGAAGAAGATGAAAGGATTATTGCATTCATGGAAAGGGTAAATGAAATTATCATGAGAATTTAATATTGTGGTGGATCTCTGAGTGAAGATGAACTGACAAGCAAGATTGGAAAGCTTTGGATGCAAAGAAATTGGAAGATATGAAGAGGGAAGATGAAGAATTTGAGCAACTTGAAGCCCTATTTGCTAGAAGAGTACCTAAAGGACCGATAGGAAGTAAGTATGAAGGAAAATCACCCTTTAAATGTTTTGCATGTAATAAGATAGGTCATTTTGCATCTAGATGTCCTGAAAGGAATTCAAGATTTGAAGAAAGAGCTAGAAGATTTTTTAAGCCTAATCTTGAATATCAGAACAAGCATAAGTATAGGAGAAACAAAGATAAATCATGTTACTTTGTGGATGAGGAAGGTGTGACTGATTCTAATGATGAACCGACACAAGACTTTGCTAGTGGTTTCGACAATGGAAAGGAATGGGTATTCTTGGCTATCAAGGAAGATGATCTGGTACTGGAAAAGAATCGACCTGAACAAAAGGCCCTTGCTGCTAAAGTTGAAGATAAGGATGAATGGGTAATAGACAGTGGATGTTCACATCATATGAATGGAGATAAAAGGAAATTTCTATCTTTGTAAGAATTTGATGGCGTTTCGGTTAGATTTGGATATGACAAAGCATGCATGATAAAAGGAAGAGGAATGATATCATTAGATGGTAAGCACAATACTGATAATGTTTATTATGTTGAAGGTTTAAGGCATAATCTTTTGAGTGTAGGACAGTTGGTGGATAAGGGATTTCAATTACAATTCAAGGATGGAAAATGCAAGATCGTTAATAGATCTGGATTGGAGATTGCAATCGGTACTCAGACAAAAGGTAATATATTTCATTTGAATTTCGATGAGAAGACATGTTTGATTTCACAAATTGATGAGAGTTGGATTTGGCATAAAAGGCTATGTCATGTGAATTTTGATTGCATGGTAAAGATCAGTTCAACTAAGGCAATTAGAGATATACCTAAGATTGTGAAGCCCTATAATCCGGTATGTAAAGAATATGAAATGGGAAAATAGGTCAGAACCTCTTTAAAAGTATACAAGACAAATCTAATGATGTTCTTAATCTTATTCATATTGATTTGTTTGGTCCTGCTAGAATCAAAAGTTTTCAAGGTGATAGATATTTTATGCTAATCATTGATGACTATTCTAGAATGATGTGGGTTACTTTTCTAAGGGAGAAAACTGAGGCTTTTGAAAAATTTAAAATATTTAAATCTAAGGTTGAAACTGAGACAAGATTGAAGATTAAGTGCTTAAGGTTAGATCATGGTGGAGAATTCAAATCGGGTGAGTTTACTAACTTTTGTGAGAAGCATGGCATAAGGAGACAATGTTTTTCTCCCCGGACACCTCAGTAGAATGGAGTTGTGGAAAGAAATAACATAACTATCTTGGATGCTACTAGAAGAATGATGATAGAAGCTAATATACATCATATCTATTGGAGAATCAGTGAGCACGATAGTTTATACATTCAATAGAGTTCATATCAAAGGAGAAACAGGTAAGACACCTTATGAGTTATGGTTTGGAAATACACCTATAGTTAAGTACTTCAGAATATTTGGTAGTAAATCTTATATCAAGAGAGATGATTTCATTGGCAAGTTTGATCCTAGATGTGATGAAGGAATATTTCTTGGTTATTCTAATGAAAGCAACACATATAGATGTTATAACAAAAGATTGCAGAGAATTATGGAGAGTGCTAATGTTAAGGTGGATGAGTAGAATATAAGTCAAATCAAAATTTATGAGCAAGAAATGACAGTGGAAATGATCATAATTAAACCGGTAACACCTTTACTAGAACAAAATGCTAAACCAGTTACTCCGATAGTATCAGAAAATTCAATAGTAATTGAAGATCAGGGAAGAGAAACAAAAAGTCAGAAGACTCCTAGGTATGTAAGGTTGAATCATTCAGAAGAGCAAATAATTGGGGATAAGAACAAAGGAGTGATGACAAGAAGAATATTGGTAGATGATGAGGTATGTTTAATTTCTCTAGTTGAATTGGTATCAGTAACCGAAACATGTAAAGATGAATGTTGGATGAAAGCTATGGAAGAAGAATTAGATTAGATAGAAAAGAACACATGGGTTTTAGTTCCCCGACCTAAAAATAAGAATGTTATTGGAACTAAATGGGTTTTTAGGAATAAATTAAATGAAGATGGACAAGTTGTGAGGAATAAAGCTAGATAGGTTTGTAAAGGATATTCTCAGAAGGAAGGAATTGATTATGGTGAAACTTTTGCACCTGTAGCTAGGATTGAAGCTGTAAGATTATTTCTTGCCTATGCTGCACATAAAAACTATAAGGTTTATTAGATGGATGTTAAGTGTGCTTTTCTGAATGGGGATCTTGATGAGGAAGTTTATATTGAGCAACCTGATGGATTTTCACTTTCAGATGATAAAAACATGGTTTGCAGGTTAAAGAAAGCCTTATATGGATTGAAATAGGCACCTAGAGCTTGGTATGCAAGGTTGGACAAATATCTTTTAAAACTTGGTTTCACTAAAGGTAATGCTGACAACAATCTATATTATAAAGTCACTGATGATGATATACTGATTATTGAGGTCTTTGTTGATGACATCATTTTTGGAGGTGAGGATAAGTTGTGCATGAAATTTTCCAACAATATGGAGAATGAATTTGAGATGTCTATGATTGGGAAAATGAAAATTTTCTTAGGTTTGAAGATTACTCAGACTAATAAAGGTATTTTCATCTATCAAACTAAGTATGCTAGAGAGTTGTTGAAGAAATTTGGTATGGGAAATTCTAAACCAGTTAGTACTCCTATGGCTACAAGTGAGAAATTGTCAAAGAAAGATGAATCAGCACCGGTAAATCCTACAAGATACAAGTCTATGATTGGAGGTTTGCTATATTTGACTTAGACTAGACCGGATATAATGAATGCAGTTTGCATTGCATTACGATATCAAAGTGATCCTAGAGAAAATCATGAGAGTACGGTGAAAAGGGTTTTTAGATACTTACAAGGAACATTTGAATATGGTTTGTGGTATCCTAAAGATGATGACTTTACTTTATGTGCATATACAAATGCAGATTGGGCAGGTGATGTTGATGACCATAAAAGTACTTTCGGTGGAGCTTTTTTTCTTGGAAAGAAACTTATTTCATCGATTAGCAAGAAATAATCTTGTACCTCCTTATCTATTGCTGAAGTTGAGTATGTTGCTGCTACTACTAACTGTACACAAGTTTTATGGATGAAGCAAATGTTAAAGGACATAAAAGTGCATTGCAATGAACTGGTAGTTATTCACTGTGATAACTTTGCTACTATAGACATATCGAAGAATCTGGTATTTCACTCTAAGACAAAGCACATATCAATCAAGTATAACTTTTTGAAGGAAAAGGTGGAAGAAAATGAAGTCAGATTGGTTTATGTGAACACTAAAGAGCAGATTGCAGACATCTTCACTAAACCTTTGCCTAAAGAATCATTTGAGTACCTTAGAGATAGATTAGGGGTTTCAGCCCCTTCGACAGAAAACTGATTGATGCTATTTGGCATCAGTTTGGTATGCATTATCAGAGCTATTATTCATTCCAGATTGATGTGGTGATGCTACTACTCAGGGGGAGTAGTTAGTCTTGTGATTCAGTGGTTTATGATTTTGCTTTGATATTTATGCCAGATCTTTGGCATTGATGTCAAAGGGGGGGGAGATATTCATGTGAAAAACTTAAGGAGTTATATACATTAGGGGGAGAAATTTGCACAACTTAACTATGATATCATCTACAGGGAGAGTATGAATCAAAACTTCATTGCTATATTCTTGTGTGGGAGATTTGTTTGGCATTTCTTGGCACTTGGATGTTTTTCACATCTCGTGTTGCCATCAATTCCAAAGGGGGAGATTGTTGGCAATTTGAAGGAATTGATTATGTGTTGCATTGATGTTTTATCATCAATGTCAACATTAGTCGCTTTGGTTGTTTACCGGTATCTAGTTGGTCGCGGTAGGATGTTTGGTTTCTGGTCGGTTAGATCATGTTGATCCGGTATACTCTGATATGTTTTGGCTTAGATCTGCTATTCATGCTACTCAGATTTATGTTCAGTCATTTGGTATTGATTTGGTGATCAGATGTTATCTTATATGTTGGTAAGCTTGGTTTATTGATCCGGTGAGTGTTTCACGGGCAGAGCTTTGTTGAAGATCTTTTGATACTATGCATAAGTGGTGTTGGTGCAGCTTCTAATAGGGATCCAGGATGCTAATGGTTATCATGTTCATGTTCCAGTTGATCGGTGGTGTTGCACTTAGCACCAGACCTAGTCTGTGCTATCTAGGTTATGGACTGACTTAATGTAACATGTTGTTGGGACTTATCAATGTGTTTCCAGGATGCCTTATGGGTTGGATGATATTTGTTTGGTCTCATGACGACATGTTTTATAATTATCTAATAGGTTTTATTGCCTGGGTGATCGACCTAATTGGTTAAGGTCAAGGGTTTGTATATATATGTGTGTATCATCTCTTCGTAAATCATGAAAAATGGCATGCAAGTGAATAATGTAATAATCATTCATGCAGAGGATTTGGTCGATCATAGGTGATCAAGTTGGGTTTATGCAAGAGGTTTATGACCTCCGGTATTAAGATTAACCAAAACTATACTCAGGCATAGGAGATGCTATTATTGCAGTTCACTCTTCCTTCCGGATTGTAGTCTGGATTTTTTTGTAGTTAGTGAGACTCCTTTTGTAATGAGCAGTGTGCTCTAGGTTGTTGGCCTTCCTGCAAGTGTAGGACCCTCAATTTTTAATCACATACTTACTACATAAGTATTATCTGACTATGGGTAGGCTTCCCACTATGGTTTTTCCCTTTACCGGGTTTTCCACGTAAAAATCTTGGTGTCATGTGGATGGTATCTTTTCTCTAATTGTTGCTTGTGCTTAATTGGTATATCTACTATTTCAGTAATTGGTCTATGTATTCTGGTATTCATCTTATGTGTTCCGGTATTAAAGTATTAAATGCTTAAGGTTTCGGTAATCTGGTGACAACTGATTCACCCCCCTCTCAGTTTCCTTCGGTTATTTGAACTGTCTAATAGTTGTTCATAGGGTTGGGGAGTTTTGTGTAGGTAGTTCATTGGTTTGTGTTTGAAGAGTTGGATAAACCTTGCTTTTTCAATAGGAAATTTAGCTAGGTGTATTTCATGTATAGTTTCTACTATAGCCTCATTATTTTCAAACCAATCCAGTTGTGGTAGATCTTATTGCCCCTAGTCTATCAAGTGTGGGTTTATGAGGCAAATAGATTCTAGTTCCAAAGTTGTGACATGAGCGGGTGGTATGCATATTTATATTGATGCACTTGAAGAGGATGATGAAGCCAACCAGGTGTTGATCTCATTAGCTGGTGTTATTCTTGTGCTTGAATAAGATGATGGAACAATTTGGGTGTTGATTTTATTAGCTAGTGCCATGCTTGTTCTATCACCACATTGGCATGTGAAAATAACGCACACACAATCGTTGATAAATTATTCTCTGCAGAATGATTTGGATTGCTGATTTCATTGATAAGGGGTTCATGAACAACTTGTGTAGAGGGATTGGGATCATGAGAGGGACTAGGAGAAATGGTAAGTTCATTTGAGAGAGAATCTTGTGAGGAACATGGAGGATTATGACATGGAGATGAAGGGATGGAGGGATCTTGATTAGGATCTAGAGAAATAATGGGATCTTGCTTAGGACATGAAGGTGAAGGAATACTTTGATCTTGACTTGGAAAGGGATTATTAGGAAGGATGGAAGGGATGTCCCGATCTTGCTTAGGAGGTGTATGTTGGATATCACTTGAAAGAACATCTTGCTCTTGAGATAAAAGGGTGTTATTATGAATGGAATAGAAAAGAATGAGGGGATCATCACAAGATTCTTGGTTGGTGGGATCTTGATCAAAAATTGGGAAGACAAAGCATTGAGATTTAGCGAAGACGTAGAACTGACAGGATTCTGATCCGGTAGGACTGAGGCTAAAAGGCTGAGGTTCGGATTAGGATAGAACCAGTAGACTATTACCAGAAGCAGATTTGATATGAGGATGATTTGTGGATCTTGTAATTGCATTGTAAGCATTGTTTGTATCCTGGATTGCGATCCAACATGTGGCATGTATAATTTTCCAGATTGTAATAAGATTCATTCACATTGTTTATCGGTTATGTCTTCTATCTTGTTACTGGTTGTTCTTTCTGTTGTTTTTGGCACCTTGTTATCGGTTACCAATATGCTTTGCATGGTTTGTGTGTTTAGGTGCAAGGTTGGGTTGTCCTTCATTGGATCTCCCTGCCTTGACTGTGTCACACAGGGAAGGAGTTTGCATATGCATGGGAGATTTTTGGAAGGTTTAAACACTTTGGCCTGATGAGAAAGGATTTTGAATGAGACTCCCTAAAGTAGGTTTTATTGGAAATGGAATATATGGTGGCATTGGATCTCAAATTTTTGAAGCATGGAAGGGACTAGCATGAGGATTAAATTGGCTTTGTATGATGGATAGCCCTTGGGAGATTGTGTTATTGGATAGAGATGGCGTGGACTGCTCTTGTGTGACTTCAAAGGATGATGAAATGGTAGATAGATATGGTTGATTTGGAATTTGGTTGAATGAGATTTGATTTTGGTTGAAAGGGGTTTGAATGTTGGGTTGATGTGATTGGTATGATTGATATGTTGAGTTGAAAGAAAAAGAAGGTTGACCCAACTCTAATGTTGGTTGAATTGAAGTAGGAGCGATTTTATTGAAGAATGAAGGTTGGCATGTTTGAATGGTCTCACAAGAGAAGGATTGTTGACATGATAATGATTCCCTTATGGTTTTCACTTCCCTCATTATTTTTTCTAACCAATCCCTATAGTTGTTAGGACTAGTCATGTCTCTCATTTTTTGTTGCAAAGTCTTAATTTATTAAGCTAAAATCCCTATGGATGACAATGGAATAGGAATGGAAGGGATGAATTCTTCACCTTCCCCATGAAATGCATAATGCCATTCCATGATGTTTACTCGATTGGTTTGGACTTAAGATCGCAACAGATAAGATGTTTTCTCCATTTCTTTGAAAGTGGCAATTTTGTTTTGATATGTTAATCTTGACAAACTTGTTTGAGTTGAGGTTGAGTTTGATCGATTTCTCTGATTGTATTTTCAATGTTTGAAGTATGAATTTTTGAAAATGATCACAATACATCAACAAGTAAAAAGGTACTCATAAACAAAAGAAATCATGTTTAATAGGATCTTTTCAAATCCTAATGTTTTCGATAGATTTTGGCCAAATTATAACACATAAAGAAAACTCTCCTAAGGTGAAAAGGTCACGAATAATACCACATCCCACATCTTGATACTTTGTTAGCTCAAATAGCCCTGTCACACCCTAGGGTGCGCTCATTTTTTTTGGCTTTTGCCAGAAGTTGAACCAAAGAGAATCGCTTCTGAATTGGCTCATTTTCCTAGGAGATATATGGTGAGTGTCTTGGGGGCAGATTCTTCCCCACCCTTTCATTGTGATATTATAAGTGTCTAGTTATTGATTCAACTTGGCTACTAATTCCCAAAGATTTTAATGAGGGTTTCGTTCGAGTGGTCACAATCAACAACATTTTCCACTCCGTTAAAGGAGGTCTCCCAATTTGTAGAGGTTACGCTCTACAAATTTTTACGTTCCATAAGACACTGAGGGAGTCATGATGTCGTTGTGATAGCATGTAACACTTGTCACTTGTGATTTTCATCACAAACACATTTATTTATAGTGGCTTGGATTACTTGGCTTTAGTCGTTGCCACTTAGATCGTTCTATTGGCAATATTGCATTATAACAGACAATGAAAGATTGTTGGCATTTCATAAGGATATTGAGAAGGTTGTTGATGATTATGGATATAACTGATTAAAGATGTTTTACTGTCTTGATATTATTATTTTGTCATTGATGTCAAGAAATTGATTTTCTAATTCAGTATGATGTTGTCATATCTTGAGAAGTATGATATGAAGATTATAAAGATGTTGGTAAAAGACACAGGAAAGAATATGATGAATAAGGGGATGAATAAGGTATTCAATGGGAAACTACTACCGAGTCAGACAATGATGAGATAATGATGTTTTAGATTGTTTTAACATCATACATATGTTGTAAATTGTAAAGGTTAATACTATACTATGTTATCAAGCAAGGAATCTAGTCAGTAAACCCTAAGGAACCTAGTCGGTAAACCCTAAGGTTATCGCTATCGGTTAATGAAGGTAGAATGCCTACCGAGTGGAGTTTAGTATTCACTGAGTTGTTACCGAGTTGTAACCGAGCTATAATAGAATGCATTAAATGTTTACATGCGGTATTTAATGAAGGAAGCTGATGAGCTGGAGCGGATTAAATGATTGGTAAGCTGTGAATGAAGTTTGTTAATGAATCTAAGGCAATGAAAAGTTGACATGAAGATCTACAGCTCAGATTGAACCGCAATACCCTGGCGCAAGTTCCAAGACTATTATGCAAGTTCCAAGGTGGGGTAAAACATTTTTAGATCGAAAGATGCATTGAACTTGGACAAGATTAAAGATCTGATGGCTATGATTGATCATGGGAAATGTGATCAAGGAGATTAAGAAGTTATCTGATTGTTTATAAATAGGAAACTGTTGATAAACAATGTATGCGAGCAAGTGTATGCACAGGGATGCTACATAGTGATTACCGAGCACAGAAGCTTGAAGACCTGTTAGAATAACATAGTATAGAAGCCCAACAGATAGACAAGATTAGTTCTATGTCTAGATTATATTGAACAAATAGGAATCTGCTTTAGCATTTTAAATGTGAAGTTGCAAATAGATTTTTATTACTATTATTTTGTGAAAGTGATAGAAAATCTCTTAACCGAGTGGACTTAATAGTCTTATATGTAAACCCTCTAGCAAGGTGACATTCTGATTGAGTGTTTGAAATCCTTTAACAAGGTCACTTCTAACAAAGTGAAGATCCTAATAGATCTAAGGGAAATCCCTTAACCGAGTCACATCTAGCAATGTGTTTGTAATCTTTAATAGGATTTTCTTTTAACCGAGCATACTCTAGAAGAGTATATTTCTTAGTGGGTCTGAAATCCCACAGTGGTTTTTCCCTATTTGGGTTCCCACATTAAATCTGGTGTTATGAGGTTTATATTGTTCATATGCTTTTGAGTTTGCATGCTTAACAGTTTTGGTTATATTACTGATATATATGTTACCGAGGTTGAATATGATGTTTTTATGGATGATTAAGTTTGTATGATTCACCCCCCCCCTCTCATCTTGTTGGCTATTGGATCTATACTTATATTAAGTATCAAAACTATCAATTGGTATCAGAGCTTTGGAATCTGGAAGGAAAGTTTAAAGGCACTTGAGTTAAAGATCCAAAGATGTATAAGAGGGATGCACCGAAGCTGAACAAGTCAGAGGGATGCACCGAAGTTGAACAAGTCAAGTTTCTCTACATGGCAGAAAAGGATGAAGCTACATCTATTAGGAGTTGGAGAATATGCTGTATACTATCTGGAGAATGATTTTGTTGCACCGAGCACCTATCCATTGACTATGGAAGAGATAAAGGCGAAGCAAGAACATATTCAAGCAATGATTGAAATAACATCTGCATTGACCGATTCAGAGTTTAATGATCTAGAAGGCTGCAATGATGCAAAGGCAATGTGGGATAAGCTCATATCAGTATATGGAGGAGATGAACATGTTCAAAGAGCAAAAGTAGACAGTTTGAGAGGACAACTTGAATCTATGAGGATGAATGAAGGTGAGAACATAACTCAGTACAATACAAGACTAAAGGAGATTGTCAATCAAATCAAAGGAGCAGGTGGAACTATTGAAGAAAAGGATATAACAAGTAAGTTGTTGAGAACCCTTCTACCAGCTTATGCAATCTGAGTCTCTGCAATCAATGAATTGAGGTCTGTACCTAATATGCCAGTTTCTTTGGATGCTACTATTGGTAAGCTACATGCATTTGAGTTAAGTAATTTTGATAACAGTGGATCTTTGGTAAATAAAGTTGAATCTGCATTTAGTTCTTTTCATCTTGATGAATCTAATGACTACAATGAAAGAAAGTATAAGTACTCTGAAGGAGATCATCGTGGAGCAAGTGAAAGATTTCAGAAGAACATGGAAGAAGTACACAAACTGTATGAAGAAATCAGAAAGTAAGAAGAGTTTGAAGCACTATTAGCCAAAAGGTTACCGAGAGGCAAAGGTAAGTATAAAGGAAAGCTACCTTTGAAATGTTTCAATTGTGATAAGATAAGACATATGGCTTCTAACTGTCCTGACAAAGATTTTACTAAAAAGAGAGATTATCGAGATAATAGACAGAAAGATAACCATTATAGAGGACACCGAGACTTCAGAAGAAGAGATAGAAAGACATGCTTAATAGTTGATTAGGAATCTAACGATGATAAATCAGATGAGACTGATATAGAGGAAGTAGTTTATGTGGCTATCAAGGATGGCTTAGATGAAGAAAGGTATGAAGAAAAATCCCTAATATCTCACATAAACACTAATGATTCTTGGATTATAGATAGTGGATGCTCACATCATATGATAGGAGATAAACACAAGTTTGTTATATTAGAAGATTATGATGGAAGCTTTGTTAGATTTGGTAATGATGCACCATGTCTGGTAAGAGGTAAAGGATCTATAACACTTCTTGATAATGCAAGATGCAATGATGTTTATTGGGTTGAAGGTTTGAAATACAATTTGTTGAGTGTAGCACAACTAAACAACATAGGTTACCGAATAGAATTTCAGAAAGGAATTGTCGAAGTTCATGACAAGAATGGAAAGTTAGCTACTACCAGGACACAAACAAAAGGTAATACATTTCACCTTGACTCAACTCAAAATAAGTGTTTGCATGCAAAGATTGATGATACCTGGTTATAGCATAAAAGGTTTTGTCATGTAAATTTTGATAATCTGATCACAATAAGTAAGAAGCACATAGTAAGAGGTCTACTGAGTCTTGAAAAACCTGAGAATGCTATGTGCCGAGGATGCCAGATAGGTAAGATGACAAGATCAAGCTTTACAAGTAAGTCTTACACTTCTAAGGGAATTTTAGATCTAGTGCACACTGATCTTTGTGGTCCTATGAAAGTTCAAAGTTATTATGGTGATAAATATTTCATATTATTTGTGGATGACTATTCAAGGATGATGTCAGTAATGTTTTTAAAAGAAAAATCAAAAGCTTTTCAAATGTTTAAATGGTACAAGGCAAGAGTTGAAAATGAAACAGGAAGACAACTGAAATGTCTTAGATTAGATAAAGGAGGAGAGTTGACATCTAATGAGTTCAACTTATTTTGCAATGATGGTATTAAAAGACAAGTCTCTGCACCGAGAACTCCACAGCAGAATGGAATAGCTGAAAGAAGAAACAGATCTATTGTGGATTGTGCTAGAACACTGATGATTGAAAAGAAGGTGCCACAAACATTTTAGAGAGAAGCAATAAGCACAACTATTTACACCTTGAAGCGAGTTCAATTGAAGAAAGAAAGAAATGATGAAGGAAATTCCAAGGAACCAGAAGACTATGATGGATTTGTCTATGTTCAACCGAGAAGACTGTTGAAGAAAATGAAGAAATTATCCAGTTACCAAGTGATGAAGAAGATCATACAGAGCCTACCGAGCCTGTATTAGCCAAGTATGTCAGAAGACATCATGCACCAAGTCAGATTATAGGAGATAAGGATGATCCAGTGATGACAAGGAACAAACTAAGACAAAACACATGCTTGATATCTGAATTTGAACCGAGAATGGTAAAAGAGGCATTTAACAGTGAAGATTGGGTAAATGCTATGACAGAAGAGACTGATCAAATCAAGAAGAATGACACAGGGACACTAATCCCAAGACCGAAGGACAAAAATGTAATCGGTGCAAAGTGGATTTTCAGAAACAAGCTAAATGAAAAAGGTGAAGTCATTCGAAACAAAGCAAGACTAGTTTGCAAAGGTTATGCTCAAGAAGAAGGAATTGATTATGGTGAAACTTTTGCACCTGTTGCTAGACTTGAAGGAGTTAGAACATTGTTGGCCTATGCTGCTTTCAAAAATTTCAAGATATATCAAATGGATGTCAAATCTGCATTTCTGAATGGAATATTAGAAGAAGAAGTTTTCATTGAACAACTTAAAGGATTTGTTGAAGACAATATTAAAGATCAGGTATGTAAATTGAACAAAGCTTTATATGGTTTGAAACAAGCACCAAGAGCATGGTATGAAAGATTGCACTCTTATTTGATTAAGATTGGTATTACAAGGACAAGTGAGAGCATCAACTTGTACATGAAGAATGATGAAAATGAAATACTGATCTCAGCCATATTTGTTGATGATATTATATTTTGTGGAAATGACTCTTTATGCAAGAACTTTGGAAATGAAATGAGCAAAGAATTTGAGATGTCATTAATCGGTGAGATAAAGTATTTTATAGGTTTACAGATACTGCAAATGAAAAATGAGATTTTCATTACTCAATCCAAGTAAATAAGGAGATCTTGAAGAAATTTGGAATGGATGATTCAAAACCAGTAAGTACTCCTATGACTACCAACTGTAAATTATCTAAGAATGATGAATCTGCATTTGTTGATGAGACACTCTACCGATCCATGATTGGAAAACTACAATATGTTGTTCACATCAGACTAGACATAGCACATGCAGTAGGTATAGTTGCAAGATTCTCTGTAGATCCTAAGGAAACACACATGATAGCAATCAAAAGAATTTTTAGATACTTGAAAGGCACAGAGGATTATGGCTTAGTATATCTGAAAGGAAATGATTTTGATTTAAAGGTTTATACTGATGCTGATTGGGAAGGCAACATTGATGACATGAAAAGCACAAGTGGAGGAGCTTTCTTTTTAGGAGAAAGACTAGTGAGTTGGCTTAGTAAGAAACAAGGATGTGTTTCACAGTCAACAACAGAAGTTGAATACGTTGCTGTAGCATTGAATTGTACAAACATTGCATGGATCAAACAACTGTTGGAAGGTATAAATGAAAAAGTTACTGAGCCAGTAACTATATTCTGTGACAATACTAGTGCCATTATTATTTTGTCATTGATGTCAAGAAATTGATTTTCTAATTCAGTATGATGTTGCCATATCTTGAGAAGTATGATATGAAGATTATAAAGATGTTGGTAAAGACACATGAAAGAATATGATGAATAAGGGGATGAATAAGGTATTCAATGGGCAACTACTACCAAGTCAGACAATGATGAGATCATGATGTTTTAGATTGTTTTAACATCATACATATGTTGTAAATTGTAAAGGTTAATACTATACTATGTTATCAAGCAAGGAACCTAGTCGGTAAACCCTAAGGAACCTAGTCGGTAAACCCTAAGGTTATCGCTATCGGTTAATGAAGGCGGAATGTCTACCGAGTGGAGTTTAGTATTCACTGAGTTGTTACCGAGTTGTAACCGAGCTATAACAAAATGCATTAAATGTTTACATGCGGTATTTAATGAAGGAAGCTGATGAGCTGGAGCAGATTAAATGATTGGTAAGCCATGAATGAAGTTTGTTAACGAATCTAAGGCAATGAAAAGTCGACATGAAGATCTACAGCTCAGATTGAACCGCAATACCCTGGCGCAAGTTCCAAGACTATTATGCAAGTTCCAAGGTGGGGTAAAACATTTTTAGATCGAAAGATGCATTGAACCTGGACAAGATTAAAGATCTGATGGCTATGATTGATCATGGGAAATGTGATCAAGGAGATTAAGAGGTTATCTAATTGTTTATAAATAGGAAACTATTGATAAATAATGTATGTAGGCAAGTGTATGCACAGGGATGCTACATAGTGATTACCGAGCACATAAGCTTGAAGACCTGTTAGAATAATAGAGTATAGAAGCCCAGCAGATAGACAAGATTAGTTCTATGTCTAGATTGTATTGAACAAATAGGAATCTGCTTTAGCATTTTAGATGTGAAGTTGCAGATAGATTTTTATTACTATTATTTTGTGAAAGTGATAGAAAATCTCTTAACCGAGTGGACTTAACAGTCTTATATGTAAACCCTCTAGCAAGGTGACATTCTGATTGAGTGTTTAAAATCCTTTAACAAGGTCACTTCTAACAAAGTGAAGATCCTAACAGATCTGAGGGAAATCCCTTAACCGGGTCACATCTAGCAATGTGTTTGTAATATTTAACAGGATTTGCTTTTAACCAAGCATACTCTAGAAGAGTATATTTCTTAGTGGGTCCGAAATCCCATAGTGGTTTTTCTTATTGGGTTTCCACATTAAATCTGGTGTTATGAGGTTTATATTGTTCATATGCTTTTGATTTTGCATGTTTAACAGTTTTGGTTATATTACTGATATATATGTTACCGAGGTTGAATCTGATGTTTTTATGGATGATTAAGTTTGTATGATTCACCCCCCCCTCTCATCTTGTTGGCTATTGGATCTGTACTTATATTAAGTATTAGAACTATCACGTTCCCCTCTCACCAGCCTTATGGGCTTCTCAGGAGGGCAGACTTGCTAGGGGTTTTATCCTAATGCAAAAAATGAAAGAAAGCATAAATGGTGAGTCTGGCCTTTTGGTCACCCAATTAAGGGGAGAGAATATGCCTATCACCTTTGAGACACAGAAAACAAACTGTTCTTCTTTAACCTTTCATTGCAATTGATTTCTACAAATTATTTAGAGATGTTGCTCTAATAGACACAGTGTTCATTTTAATCCATATAGCAATGATGAATGGATTGCAGTAAAACAAGTTTGTTTTGTTCTTTTTAAATAGCACCAAAAGAAGTGTGAGCTAAACTAGGTGCAGTTGTACCTGCAAAACCCATGAAAGTGTTAGCACATTGTGGGCTCACAAGCCTATTTTTTTTTCTCTTGTTACATATTTGACTTCATTGTATGCTAAAATAGAACATTATGATAGTAGAGAATTGAGAAAGGATAGAACAATGATCTTCTTTTAGCCTCTAACAAATGCGAATCAGGATTAGAGCAAATGCAAACCACCGTCTACACCAATGTGAATTTGTGTAATGACAGATGCAAATTTCTATCAATACAAATGCAAATTGATCTCTACACAAATGCGAACTGATCTCTGCACAAATGTGAACCACCTAAGAATAGAAGAAAAAGGTAGAAGACATAAGTTATGTTCGAAAGGTTTCATTCCAGACAAGGTTGCCTAGGACTTTGACCTCGTCATAGATGTTAAACTTCTTCAAGATTTTGCCTACAGTGCATTGGAATTGAGCCATAGCTTGTTCCTCCTCTAGGTCTTGGAGTTTTTTTTTGCCTTTAGGATCCATTGGTAGGATCTCTTCTATCTTCTATGTTCTTTTCTTTTCCTGGCACCTGAAATCTTGAAGGTTACTCTTCCTATCATAGGGTTAGACACACTTTATGTAGAAAAAAAAGAAACTTTCTAGAATTCAAGTTTTTTTATGGGTTAGCAATGAAATGGGTCAAAAGTAGAAACGACAATTAAAATTGAAATTTTGAATAAGCCCTACAAATGCGAATCAATTTTAACAAATGTGAATTGTTGTTTGAACAAATGCAAATTGTTGTCTGAACAAATACAAATTGTTATCTGCACAAATGCAAATTGTTACGAACAAATGCAAATTTATGCGGGGACATATGCATAGCACGTTTTTCTAAGTCCTACAGAATCCACATATCACAAAAAGGACATCAAAAGGTTAGTTTCATGTTAGGTTCACCATTGTTTTTAGGGGTAAATTCAATCACAATTAATCAGATTATAAGAGTGAATCACAACTCTAATCTAATTAGAAATACTCCTAAATGACAATGAAATAATGCATAAATCAATTGAATAACAAAATTCTAATTAAATTCCCTCAATTGATTCAACAAATCTTCCATTGCTCTTCTCAAAATTGAGTGGTAGGTGGCTCTTAGATGTTGCACTGGGATTTGTGCATATGATAGACACAATTATTTTGAAGATAGTGATTCCAGATTGAATTGATGAATTGATCTGGTATTTATAGATTTTTTAGGTGAGATGAGGTGAGATTTGAAATTGAAGTGTTGATTGATAGTTCATTGATTTTGATTGATAAGTTAAGTGGATTGATTGATCTATTAACTCATTTGATTGACCTATTAACAAGATTGATTAGATAGTTGACTCAAT
This sequence comes from Cryptomeria japonica, assembly GCF_030272615.1. Lineage (NCBI taxonomy): Eukaryota > Viridiplantae > Streptophyta > Pinopsida > Cupressales > Cupressaceae > Cryptomeria > Cryptomeria japonica. The sequence continues at coordinate 706,015,986 of NC_081405.1, read as the reverse complement.
TGATTGATTAGTAGACTGAATTGATTAGGGAGATGACTGAAATAGATTGATTAGTCAGAAAAGGTGATTGAGAGTGAAAAATAGAGATTGGAGAGTTAACTAAGTTAATTGATTTAATGAACTAGTTAGGGTTTTCAACATATGCTGTAGGACATTGAAATTTAAATTCATTTTCATTTTGATTTGAATTTGAATTTTGATTTTCGAATGACGAAATTCAAATGCAATTTATTGAAATTCATTGAAATGCAGATTTGGTGAAATGTTAATTTGATGAAATGAAATTAATTGAAATGAGTTGAAATTCGAATTTGGGGAATTGGAAGAAAGAATTAATTAACTAAATAATTTAAATGAAATTATTTAATCATTAGAAATAGGATTAATTAAATAATAAAAAATTATTTAATTAAGAAAATTAATCATAATTAATTAAATAATTAATATTTGAAAAAGGGTTAAATGATGAAATGATAGAAATTGGATAATTAGTAAGAAAAATGAATAGTGATGATTAGGTCAGTTGAGAAAAATTAATTAGCTTAATTAAATAATTGAAGAATTATTCAATTAATAGGATGAATAATTAGCAATGATCAGTGAGACATTTTTAGGTGTCTACAAAAAGAATAAAGAACAATAATGGAACCTCCTAGGAAATTGAAATTTCAAATTAGGATTATGTAAAAATAACCTCTTAATTTTAATTTAAAATTAGGGCCTTGTAAGAATAACCACTTAATTTTTAATTTTTGAAATTGTTGAAAAGAAAATTAAATTTAAAATTAGGGCTTTCTAAAAATAACCGCTTAATTTTAAAATTTAAATGTGATCCAAGATTGGAATTTTGAATTTGAATTGAAATTAACAACCAAATTTGAAGAGGTAGATCCAAAATTTAACCAACCCACAAGCTCAATTTGCAAAATTTTAAAAATTAGGATTTTTGAAATTAATCACTTAATTTTAAAATTTAAAATTGGATCTTGGAAGTGAAAATTTGAACTTTGAAATTGAAACAAGAATCTCAAATCTGAAATAATTAATTCACAATTTAGAGAATGCACAAATTCAATTTTAAAATTAAAAAATTAGGGTTTTTGAAACTAACCACTTAATTTTTGAAATTTGATTGCAAATTGAACATGTAAATGAAAAATTGAATTGTAAAATTGAAGAACACTTAGTTATGAAATAATTAATCCAATTTAGACAAATTACAAGCTCAAATTTGAATTTAAAAATTAGGGTTTTAGTGAATTTAACCTCTAAATTTTTAAAATTTGCAAAGAAATTAAACTTGTGATTGAAAATTGTGAATTGTGAATTGATACATACTTAGATCTGAAAAATAACAATCAAAGTTAAAGGTGCAAGGAGTCAAGTTCACCAAAATGTAAAGGGAAAAATTTTGATTTGGCAATTTGCAACATAGAAGGAGAAATCTCCAAATCAATTTTTCGCTTTTAGGGGAGGAATTCCTTTACTTTCAAAAGAGGGGAGGAATCCTCTAGATCTAGTTACAATTCAGATAAGGACTAAATACTAAGTGGATTCATTGATTATGATGTGTTTTTCCCTCCTTTGTAAGTTGAAATGCTAATTTAGGGTAAATTATTGAATTTGGAGACAAAATTGAGAAAATAATGAGCTACAAGTTGGGGATTTTGTTGTGCACCTGGATCTGAATAATATAAGCTAATTCAGATTTGCCCTACAAAAATGCCCCCAAAAAGTAGGGACCAAGACGTGGCAACACAATCCTCCAAATTTTTTGCACACAAGAAAGGGTTGTCCTATCTTTGTGTCTGAAGCTTATTGTGAGAAGTACAGTTGTGCACTTGTTTTCTGCACACAAAAAGAAAGAGAAATAGGTTGGGAATAGGGGCTTTCCTTAGGTCAAACCCCAGTTTTGGAATTAACTGTGAAATTGAGATAAATGTAATTGAAATGACTAAAAGGAAAGGTTCTCCTTTTGAGGGAGATGTTAAATTATGACTGAAAATTGAATGATTATACCTCGTGAGGTTTTGCTTGCCTCCACATGCAATTAGGGTTTCATGAAACAGGATGAAGATCTCCACTTTAATGCTTGAATCTTGACTTTATTTTTGCTCTAAGGCTTGAAGGTTGATTGGAAATGCCCGATTGCTCTTGAATGCTTGATCCAATGTGTGTTTTTCGAATTCTTGATATATATGTTAGATGTTCAAATGAGAGGGGAAATCCTATTTATATACTTGTCCGTTGAGAAAATTAACTAATTTTTCGACATGAGCCGACACAGAGAGGGAAATCTCACTTAAATTTGAAATGCTGAAATGGGTTCAAAGAGGGCCCATTTTAGGGAGGACCATGGCGCCATGCCCTAGTCATGCCCTATTTTGGGTTAGGATTAAGGTACCCAAGGGGGTGTCAATCAAGGTTTTTGATGTATATGATGCACATGAGCATAATCAAGTCTTCAATCAGGCCAAGGGGCACAAACACTAAGTGAATATCCAAATGCCGTCAAAATTCCAAGGGGTGCAATTTTAGGATGCTACAATATGCTAAGAAATTTGACATAAGAACACTCTTACCATATAATAAAGTGCTTCTAAGACAAAGATTGGAGAACAACTCTACTTATTTATTGATAAAATTTTTGGATTTTCACTAAAAGCACAAAGTCTTTGATAGCTCTACAATCAAACAGGATTTTGATGCATTAGCCAAAAGATAAATATTTACAATGGGGCCTCTCCTTCATATAGAGAAGAGCCTTGAGAATATCTAAGAATTCTACAACTAATTTTGACTTATTCAAAGTATGGTCCTGTAAAGCGGAAAAATCGCAGTCGAACCCTAGTTGTTCTCCCCTCTTCCGACTCCGAGGAGAGAGAAGGGAGGTTCGCTAGGATTCGATGGTTTTTCACTTAGGGGAGAGACTTTACATTCAAAAGAGGGGTTGAAACTCATAAGATCCAATCCCACACAATGTAAGATTGGATGCTAAATGAATTTCAAGGGTTAGGAAAACAAGGCTACCCTCTTTTGTAAAGAATGTTGTTAAGGAGATTAAGCTAAGAATACATAGAAAGTCATAAAGATTCTCTTATAAACTGAGTTCGGGTTATAGGATGAAGCTGCGGACCTGGAATTAGTAGTAGAATGTCGATACGGCGCTGTCCTGCAAATTTGAGCAAAAGTTGTCGGGACGATGGCGCCCGGCGCCACGGTCCTCCGAAAAATCCGCGAAACGAAGGGGGATCTGTTTGTCTCTGCACAAGGATTCCAGATCTTCAATTTCAGCTGCGTACCTGCAACCTACACACAGAAAAGCGAAGATGATTGGGGGGTTAGGGATTGGGGGTTTGCCTTTAGGTCAAACCCCGGTTTTGGAATTAACCAAGAAATGAGCAAGCGCTGTAAATGTAAATGACTGTAAAACAAGTACTAATACCTTGTTCTAAGGATGTTGGTATCCTTATGTGTGAAGGTTTAGATGTTGTATGTTGTATGTTGTAGCATGTAGTATATGATCTCCTCTTCAATGGTTGAATCCTTGTCTTGAATGCAACACTTAGCCTTGAATGGAGACTTGAAATGATCAATTGCTTGAAAGAATGCTTGAATGCTTGAATGCTTGAGTATAATTTCCACGCTTTGTACACATATCCTCTCCCTCCAAATGAGAGAGAAAAATGTAGTTTATATACTTGTCATTTAGGGCTGATAGACTGATTTTCCCGACCTTAGGCCGATCAGGGAAAGTTAATTTCCAAATTGCAAACAAAAAGACCCGAGCCCCTTAGGAGACCGGGCCCAAAATAGGACCCAGGGCGCTGGGCGCTCTGGTCCCACCTCCCGAGACAGCAGGGTGCAAGGAGGTTCAGGCCAGGGTACTTGAAAAATGCAGTTTTTGGTGTCGTGAGCAAGTTTCGGGGTCTCCATTCAGGTTGCATGTTGCATCACCATCGTGAAGACCGAAATGCACTCGAAATTGCAAGTGTCATAATTTTAGGATGCTACATTTAGCCCCCACTTTAGCGGGAGTATGTATGCTCATACTTCCGGTAAAGTACAAGGAAACAACATTGAAAGACTTTCACCACGTCAAGGAGGCAAGATACACCAAGCCCCCAGTGGACTAAGGATCTTACGACTTCGATTGACAAAGTAAAAGGGAAGATCAAGAGGGAGAACCATGACTGTCAGTAGTAAGGTTCCCTCACTATGAGTCATGCAAGAAAGATATCAAAAATTTTCAAGGCAAAGCTAAGTTTGCCAAGAAATTTTCAAGTATCTTGAAAAGATATGAACGGGATGTATGCCCCCCTACGTTAAAGCGATCGTACACGCCTCACCGGGGGTGATTGTTTTAACGTAGTGATACACATAAGAAATGAGAAAGGAAAGGAGCATGTTATCGCAAGGATTTAGCCCCCAAGTGTGAGATAAACCCAAGGATAATAGACACAAAACACAAAGCACAAGGTGACTTCGGTTTCCTCGGGGTCAATATGCTGTATGATAATTCATGTATATATATCATATGTATGTATGCATAATTGTTCTTCATTCCCCAATCAAGGAAGGTCACCTAGAAGAAGGGAACACATGTGTCTTTTGAGTCAAAATGAGAGAGATCGAGAGATCTCAATGCTTTGCATCGTCCTCAAGTAGACAAAACTAAGGACAACAAATAGAAGAGTGAGAATAACATATAGAAGAAGTAACACAAGAGAGGAGAAGAGAATTTTCTATGCTAATGTAACTAGTCTAGCATGTCATCTACCCCCCGATCTTGCTGATCAATGTTTCGGGAAGGCAGGGAACACGCTAGAGGAGGAACATCCAACACAGCAGATGGAGCTATCACAAGATCCAAACAAGGGCTATGTTCATGTTCCGAGCCACATTGTTCTTGTCTAGGAGCTAGGATAAGTGCTTTAGAAAATTCATTAGATAAATGGTTATCGACATCAACAAGTTCATATTCACTATCAGAAGCAAGAGGAGTAACATTTTCATCTATATCGTCATCAAGATTTATAAAAATAGGATCTTTAACTCGCACAGGATCAAGATCATCATGCATCTTATGTTTAGGAGATTTAGGCTCAATGTCCGGCTGAGGAGAAAATGGAATAATGCTTGTTGAAGGTGTTTTTGGAGATTGCAAAGTTTGAGAAGCAGCTGCCTGAGCTCTAAGACGACGCTTTCGTCGGCGTTCACGTGCAGAATGATTTCGTCTAGTCTTAGTAGGAAGTGGAGAAGATTGAGGAGGAGGAATGTTCTCATCCTTAGCACTTGGGTGTTTAGGTTGTGGTCTCTTAGGCTAGATAATAGGAGAAGAAGAAGGTCTCTTCTCTCTATAAAAAGAAGGAGGAGGAACTGCTCCATATAATGGAAGAATATTTGGTTTAGGGAGAAGACCAAGTCCATCATGACGAGGAGGTATAGGTCTACTCTTAGGAAGTTTATTAGGCATAGACATAGTCACATCCATAGGGATGGGTTGGGAATCCTCTTGAGGAAAGACATTAGTTTTATCTTTCAAAGGAAGAACTTCCTTCTCAAGAATGATAGGAATGTCAAGTTTAGGTGTTCTAGGTTCACTTAGAGATAAGATCATATCTGTTTTCCACTTTTGATAAGATTTGAAAAGATGATCACTTCGCGGAGGAAGAGATTGGAATTGTTTAGGCCAAAAGTAATCAATAGGAACACTAGAGGTTCTTTCAGCTGGTTTAAAGAGACTATGATTGACAGTAACAACTTCACCATTATGGGGAAATTTCAAACACTTATGAATAGGAGAAGCAATAGCTTTCATGGAAGATAGCCAAGGATAGCCAAGCTTCACACGAAATTGTTCGGAAGATGGAATAATAGCAAAGTTCACATCAAGAGATTTGTTATGGACTTCAATAGGCAATGTAATAGAACCAATTGCAGGAGAAGAAAATGCATCAAATAATTTCACAATCACATCTGTTTTGTCATATATCACTTGATTCAATTGCAAAGTAAAAAGAAATTCTTCAGTAATAACATTAACCATGCACGAAGGATCAATAAGCACTCCACGGCAAGGCATATTCTTGACTTTTGCAACTATGTATAAAGGATCATCAGGTGCTCTAATGGTTTCACTAGAATCAAATGTGATGGAAGGTTCTTTAGGGATTTCTTGCTGCTCTACAAAGTTAATCACATTCAGAGTCATAGACACAAGACCATCAGATGAGAGAGAGGAATCATTAGTCTCAATCGCATTAGAGGTATGAGAAGGCAATGGATCAGTGAAAATCTGAAGATTTTGGTTAGGAGGAGCTACAGATGTGTTGCCTTTATCATTCACTCCAGAAACAGAGATAGTATTATTATCAATCAAATCTTGAATTTTACCCTTTAAAGAAAAACATTTTTCAGTATCATGCCTAGGCTGACGATGAAAATGACAAAAAGCTTTGTTATCAAAATAAGGTGAAGTAATCTTTGCAGGATCAATTTGTCTTATAGGAGGAAGAGTAAGCACATTTTGTTCCAATAACTTATTCATAATACTATGCAATGATTCATTCAAAGGAGTATACTTTCTTTCTCTCTTGAAAAATTTAGAAATAGGAGGCACACCTGATGCTGCATTCACATTGTTGTTGATGATGTTTTCATTGAATTTGATGGAATCTCTGTTCGGTTTAAACTTTCCAAATGGTTGTTGACTGCTATCACCCTTATCACTCGGAGCCATAGGATGTGATTGTTCCATTTGACTCACAGTCAGTTGATAATTGTGAAGAGTTGCACACAACTGTTGGAAAGAAGTAAACTCAGAAAACAGAAGTTTGTCTCGAATATCTTTTTGTAAATTAGAAATAAAGATTCTTTGAATATCATTGTCAGGCATTGGAAAAGAAATTTGAGCATACAAATGCTTATATCTACCAATGAAATCAGTCACTTTTTCTTTAACACCTTGTTTACAATGCATTAAATCAATCAAAGTAACTTTAGGACTTATATTGTTTTGAAATTGTTGAATGAAAGCATTTGCAAGTTGTTCGAAAGAAGTAATAGAATAAGAAGGCAACGAGCAATACCATTGTAGGGCTTTGTCTCTTAATGTTCTAGTGAATAGTTTTGCAAGCAACCTTTGGTCATAAGCAAAATCAGTACATATTGTTTGAAAAGTCTTAACATGTGTTAGAGGATCTCCTTTACCATTATAAAGCTCCAAATGCGGGATTTCAACATGTTTAGGAGGGATAGCTCGAACAATGTCAAGAGAAAGTGGGCTCGCAACGTCAAATGTGGGCACACTGAACTTAGATTGATTCATAGAGGCAATTTGTTGCTGTAAAGAAGAGACAGTTTGTGCAAGATTGTTAATGGTCGCTTCAGTCGAAGAGTTCATATTGGATGTGTTAGATTGAGATGGAGGTGTTATGTTATTGAAAGAAGGTAGAGAGTAAGGTGGTGGGACTCTATGATAATTAGTCATAGGAGATGATTGGACAAGAGGAACACTACAAGGAGGAAGGGAATGGTTAAACGAATTGCCCCCTTGCGTCATGTTCATTTGTGAAGATGTAATAGGAACACTCATTGAAGGAATGAATGAAGAAGTCGGATTGAATGAAGGAAGAGGGTTAATTGAAGAAGAAGGGTTGCCCCCATGACTAGTAATCACAGGAGAAATGTCTTGTATAGAAGTAGCCATGATGTTTGATGTAAAGGTAGGTATACTAGCAATAGAAGTCATCAAAGGAATAGAATGATTGACTTGAGTAGGAGGTTGTGTATAACCAAAATTTTCAGCACAACTCTTCATAGGCATCACATTCGAATCCACGATGTGTGCAATACCACCCAAAATATCAATTCCATTCTTATCACTTTGAAGCATACGTTTTAGACCCTCAATTAAAGGAAGAGCTTGACTATCGGGGTACTCATGAGACATCCATTGGTGAAAATCGTCAAATTGGTTATCCAATTTCGAAAGTTGTTCTTCAGAAACCTCATGGAGAGCTTCTTCATCATTAGGAGGATTAGAGGAATTACCCATGTCCTCGTTAAAAAGGCTATTCAAATTAGGTTCCATCTCCTCAATAGTTAAACCTTGGAAAGACTTAATTCTACGGCTTCGTCTAACGAGAATAGTGTAAGTAGGGCTTATTGTTGTAAAACTCATGCACTAGAAAGAGAGAGAAGATTTTGAATTTAGAGGTAGCAATTTTCAGTAAAATCAGCCAATCTTCTGGATTTAAGCTGTTAAATGCAATCACAACAGTCTCTCGAAATTTCGGAAAAAAATGTCCGGGACCGTGGCGCCCGGAGTGCAACACGGTCCCTGCAAATTTTTTCGAAATTTGCAGGGATGAAAGGTATGATGATTTTAGAGCTAATCCGAAAAAATTGAGTGATTTTACGATCTGTAGATAGGCCAAATTAAAGTTGCAAATTCAAAATTGAACCCTATCAAGATTGTCGAAAAATGCAAAATTTGAATTTTTTAAAAAAAGAGGGAAACTGAAATTTTGAATTTTATGATTTTAGAGGGAATATCAAGAGCAATGCAAATTTTGAAATTTGAAAATTGACTCAATTTCACGCAAAATTCAATTTTGAAAGCGGAAATCAAAGTTGTTGTAATTAAGCACTTAATTTCAAAAGTCACAAAATGCAAGAATTTGAATAAAGCACTGAAATTTTTAATGAATGATAACACACTTTTCAGATTTATGATAATAAAAACGCAATTTTGACACAAAATTTTAATTTCAATGATTTTTGAATGATTAGAAGCCTTAGACCAAGCAATCGCAAGACCAACTTTGACTGTAATTTTGAAAGTGTTATAATTGACAAAATCAGCCAAAATTCTGGATTTTAGCAGGAAAATACAGCAAGATCTCGCTCCCAAAATTTTGGAAAAAATGTCGGGGACGATGGCGCTCGGAGTGCAACACGGTCCTCGCAACTTTTTTCCAAATTTTCAGGGATGAAGGATATTGTGATTTTATTGCAGAATCCAAAGTTACAGCTGATTTGGAGATGTTTTGATTAGTGAAATTGTCGGACAAAGGTTGAATTAAGAGGGTTTCAAAAATTAGGGTTTTGACATTTAACCACTTAATTTTCAGAATTAAAGCACAAATATGAATTGATAATTTGTAATAGAAGGGCAGATCTGAAACAGGCATTAACATTTAGACATTTCGCAAGTTCAATTACTAAAAAGAAAATTTAGGGTTTTTATGCAATCACCTCTAAAATTTTGCAAAAGATCAAACATGGAAATGTAATCAATTTTTTCAGATCTAAGCATGAAAAATCAGAAAGGATGTTCACGTCGGGTTCACCAAAATGTAAAGCGGAAAAATCGCGGTCGAACCCTAGTTGTTCTCCCCTCTTCCGACTCCGAGGAGAGAGAAGGGATGTTCGCTAGGATTCGATGGTTTTTCACTTAGGGGAGAGACTTTACATTCAAAAGAGGGGTTGAAACTCATAAGATCCAATCCCACACAATGTAAGATTGGATGCTAAATGAATTTCAAGGGTTAGGAAAACAAGGCTACCCTCTTTTGTAAAGAATGTTGTTAAGGAGATTAAGCTAAGAATACATAGAAAGTCATAAAGATTCGCTTATAAACTGAGTTCGGGTTATAGGATGAAGCTGCGGACCTGGAATTAGCAGTAGAATGTCGATACGGCGCTGTCCTGCAAATTTGAGCAAAAGTTGTCGGGACGATGGCGCCCGGCGCCACAGTCCTCCGAAAAATCCGCGAAACGAAGGGGGATCTGTTCGTCTCTGCACAAGGATTCCAGATCTTCAATTTCAGCCGCGTACCTACAACCTACACACAGAAAAGCGAAGACGATTGGGGGGTTAGGGATTGGGGGTTTGCCTTTAGGTCAAACCCCGGTTTTGGAATTAACCAAGAAATGAGCAAGAGCTGTAAATGTAAATGACTGTAAAACAAGTACTAATACCTTGTTCTAAGGATGTTGGTATCCTTATGTGCGAAGGTTTAGATGTTGTATGTTGTATGTTGTAGCATGTAGTATATGATCTCCTCTTCAATGGTTGAATCCTTGTCTTGAATGCAACACTTAGCCTTGAATGGAGACTTGAAATGATCAATTGCTTGAAAGAATGCTTGAATGCTTGAATGCTTGAGTATAATTTCCACGCTTTGTACACATATCCTCTCCCTCCAAATGAGAGAGAAAAATGTAGTTTATATACTTGTCATTTAGGGCTGATAGACTAATTTTCCCGACCTTAGGCCGACCAGGGAAAGTTAATTTCCAAATTGCAAACAAAAAGACCCGAGCCCCTTAGGAGACCGGGCCCAAAATAGGACCCAGGGACCAGGGCGCTGGGCGCCATGGTCCTGAGGGACCAGGGCGCTGGGCGTTCTGGTCCCACCTCCCGAGACAACAGGGTGCAAGGAGGTTCAGGCCAGGGTACTTGAAAAATGCAGTTTTTGGTGTCGTGAGCAAGTTTCGGGGTCTCCATTCAGGTTGCGTGTTGCGTCGCCATCGTGAAGACCGAAATGCAGTCGAAATTGCAAGTGTCGCAATTTTAGGATGCTACAGGTCCAATTTTATTTAGGACTCATAATTTATTTACATGGAAACTAAATATGTACAAGTAAACATGTAAAATATCAAAAACAAAATGAAAATTATAATAAAAAAACTTAAATAAAAACTACTAAGTGTCCTAGACAACCTCCACCTTGTATTGACGAATCGAAAAAATGGCTATGCATTTCGACGAACAACATAACCACCCGAACAGGGGTTTTGACAAGTATGATATAGGGTTTTCCTCAACAACCGGTAGGGCTCCCCCTCCGCAGAATCAATCATGGCATACAATGAAAAGCAGGTGAGCGACGAAAGCTGAAAGAAGGGAAGCGAGGGTTTTGATGGATTTGTCTAAAGTTTGGGCGATCCCCATTACATCTCGGATCCCAGAATGTGCTACAAAGGTGAATCAAATTCCCTTGGGAACTAGGGTTGCTACATTAGACCGGTGTCAATCCCTTCAAAGGCCCCTGCACAATTCACAGTCACGCTTTAATCATGTAGAGGGTTTTATAAAACCTACCGGAGTTGGAGGAGCGGCCCTGCAACAACAACACTACGACTTTAGAATCACCAAACCTGCTCTGGTGATTAGGACTTCTTATAATTCAATGAATAATTGTGCCCCCAAGGCAAGAGGGAATCAATATGTCCTAAAGTCAGTAACATCCAACCTGGATAGGATCAAAATCTCCACTCCCATTGATGCACTGGTGTTGAAGAATTATTGTGAAGAGCATGGGATTTTTTCAAAATGGGGTGGAAAGGGCCAACCCCTTGAAGAGATTGTTAAATTGTGGAAAGATACATTCCAAAGATAGGTAAGTATCACTACCCTAGCTAATAATTTTATGTATATCAAATGCCATAAGAAATCGCTGAAAACAAAGCTATTGTTTGAGGAATTTGTTTTCTACAAAGGAGTAAATTTTAAATTCATCGACTGGCATTTTAAATTTGATGCTAATAAATTTGAATTCAAAACATCCTCTAAATGGATTAAAATCCGTAATATTCCTGTTGAGTTAATGCATGCCAAAATTCTCATAGAAATTGGGGATAAATTAGGCAAATTCATAGCAGTAGAAGCGAATTGGTCGGAAAAATCTGATATCAAAATTTTAATAGAAGTAGATAATAGCATGAAGAATTTAAAAAATATATCTCTAGACACAATAGATGGCAATTATATTTTATCTCCGGTATGGTATCTTGGCTCAGTCTCTGAGAAATTATCCTTTTGCAAAAGGATCAACCCTAGCACACCAAAACCTCAAGTCCCAAAACCAGATAAGCCTATAGAATACCACAACAGAGTTAACATCCAATTTAACAATGATATTGGTAGCTTTATCATCAATACTAACCATCAAGAGGAGAATAATCATGCAACCCCCCTCCTCCCTCGGATCCACAGACTGAAAATAGTCCAAATAAGTCAGAACAGAATAACAAATGTAGGCATGAGGATCAGATTCAGAGGGAATTAAGCAACGTCATTGATAACTTAATGGGTAAACTAGCGGAATAATTTGTAGAGGAGGTATACAATGATGCTCCGATAGAGGTGCCAGACAATAATACTAATCTCAATTTAGAGTATGAGAAGATTCCTGGCAATAACTCAAACCAAGCGTCACCTGAGGAGAATGCCTTAGACTCTCCCAATATGGAGAAATCTTCTCCTGCTGTGGAAGGGTTGAATGAAGAAGAAGAGACATAATACATAATCAAAGAACTTATCACTATGCAGGAAGGAGAAAACAATTTAACAATGAACAACAACCAAAATAATATGTGTAATAGGGGCATCCTCCAGGTGGTAGGTGATAAATTGATTCCAGACTGTGGAAAATCTACTGCCAACAAAAGGGGTCGGAAGTCTTTTTTAGACAAGATGAAAATGGATGGAGAAGCAGAGGGGCATACCAAAATCACAACTTTGATGGGCCCATGAAATTCTCTCCCTCCCCTCGTAATGGATTAAACATACTAACATGGAATGTTAGGGGCCTGGGGCCCCCTAACAAATAGCACCTTATTAAGCGCAGTATAATGAATTATGTTATGGACCTAGTAATGCTGTAAGAAACAAAATTGGGTAAGGTCGACATGACCAATTTTAGTAGAAATTTCATCCAGTGGCAGATGGAGATGGTGGATTCTATAGGGGCTTTGGGTGGGCTGGCAATAATGTGGAAAAATAATTCAATCACTTTCACATGCTACGTTAGAATGCAGAATTGGCTGGCTAACAAAGTAAGATCTCTTAGCCGAAACGTTGAATTTATCATCTTGAATATCTATGGCCCAATCCCAACAGACAAGAAAATGGTAGTTTGGCAAGAAATAGAGCACTTCTTGAGAAATCAGGATGCTAAGCACATCATCATAGGAGGTGATTTTAACACCATTCTACACACGACAGACAAGAGTGGGGGGATAAGGTCCATCAAACAACCACAAAGAGACTTTGCTAATTGGATAAGTGAAAACAATCTCTTGGAAATCAGGACTGAGTTGGACTTGCATACATGGAATAATAGAAGAAAAGGATTCTGCAACATTGTTGAAACTCTGGACATATTTTTTTCAAAGGAGACCTATCGGACTTTAACTCCAAGTTAAAAGCCACTGTATTACCATGGTCAGGCTCTGACCATTACCTGATACTATTAGAGTTATTAGGGGCAGCGAAGACATTTGGGCGCCCGTTCAAGTTCGAACTAATGTGGCTCAAACATGAGGAGTTTCTTCCTAATATCCAGAAATGATGGAATGAAGGTGTCTTTGTTGGATCCAAATTGTACTGTCTTGTCTCAAAGCTGAAAGTTATTAAGCATAAACTGCTAGATTGGAACAAAATGAAATTCAAAAACATCTTCGAGGAGAAGATAAGAATTGAAAAGGAACTAGAACTTGTTAATAATGATGTTATGCAACATGAGATGACCCAAACAACATATGATGCAGAGAAAAAGCTTCTATGTGAGTATGAGGATATTTTGGCCAAGGAAGAGATATTCTAGAAACAAAAATCTAGAGAAACTTGGCGAGAGGATGGAGACAAAAACACCAAATTTTTTCATAACAGTGTCAAATTGAAAAGGGCAAGAAACAAAATTACTCAGATTATCAGCGATGATGGGCAAACCATTACAAAGCACTCAAACCTCATTAACAATAGGGCCTTATTAAAAAACATACCTAAATTAATAACAAATGACGACAATCACATGTTGAATTGCAGAATCTCTCATGAAGACAAAGCCATTGGGCTGGATGGCTTCCCCGCGGGATTTTTTTAGAAATGCTGGCACATTCTAGGAGATGAGGTCACAGGTGCCCCGAAATCTACTTGAAATGTGGGGAAATTCTTGAAGGAAATCAACAACACCTTCCTAGCCTTACTCCTGAAGAAGGAGAATCCCTCAAAATGGGAAGAGTTCAGACCCATTTCTTTGTGCAATGTGATTTATAAATTATTATCAAAGGTCATGGCCAGTAGGTTGAAATAACTACTGCCAACCATTATCTCAGAAGAGCGAACTGGTTTTGTACCCAATAGATCAATTTTGGATGGGATAGTCATAGTTCAAGAAGCTATCCACTCCATTCAGGCCCAAGGCCAACCAAACATGATGATAAAACTAGATATTAAAAAGGCATATGACAAAGTGGATTGGTATTTCCTCTATAGCTGCATGAGAGATTTTGGCTTTAACAAACAATGGGTAAATTTGATCCATTTCTGCATCTCAAACCCAAGGTTCTCAATCCTATTGAATGGGAAGCCATAAGGGTTTTTTGGAGCAACTAGGGGCCTAAGGAAGGGAGACCTACTCTCCCCATTTTTATTCATTATTATGTCTGAAGCTCTAGCTAGATGCTTTGATGCATCTTAGAGAGCGGGAAGGCTTTTAGGTATCCAAATCACAGGAGGTGTAGATTCGTGTACTCACCAATAGTTTTCTGTTGATACAATGATTCTGGGGAAAGACAAGTTGAATGAAGCCAAGGAAATACAGAGAATATTGCACTCTTATGGGTTGGCATCTGGGGAAAAGGTCAATGGGGAAAAATCTGAAATATTCTCTTTTAACATGACAACACCAGAGGAATCTAGAATTGCATCATTTTTAGGTTACATAATTGGTCAATTACCATGTACATATCTAGGGATGCCTTTGGACAAAGACATCAGGACTAATAAACTCTGGGATCCCTTGAATGAGAAGGTTAGGGAAAGGTTATCTTCCTAGAAAGGCTTATGGCTGACTGGGGCAGGAAGATTAACACTTATTAAGACAGTCCTGGTGGCAATGCCCATCTACCTACTTTCATGTATTCCACTTTCAAAAGGAACCCACAAGAAATTGACTCAAACAATCAGAAATTTTTATTGGCAAGGCGCAGAAGAAAGGAAAAAACTTAAATTGATAGCATGGGACAAAATATTTTGAGAGAGATGTGATGGGAGTACAGGGATCGGGAAAATGCTTTGGCAAAATAAAGCCTTAGGGGCAAAATTGGTATGGAGATTATACACCTCCTCAGAAGCCAAGTGGGCCAGAATCCTTAGGAACAAGCATCTTACAAGTAATCATAGGGAGGTAGTATTCAGGGATATGGAACCACCAAAGGGTTTGAGAATCTGGAATTTCACAAAGGAATGTTGCACACTCATATACAACTCCCTATCCTGGCACATTCATGATGGCGGATCTGCTTTGTTCTGGGAAGACTCCTGGGGGGGACATCCTTCGATAGACAAGCTTATGGAGACCATTGTTATAAAGGAACAATTGAAAAGCCTATGGGGTATTTATGTAAGGGAATATATAACAATGGAACCAAACTTAGCAATTGGATGGAAATGGAAAGATATGCATCCTTTCATGATGGACAACAAATTTCAAGAACTACATCAAATACTCAGTTGCAGAAGGATGATCTTCATACATGGGTCAGATGAATTGATATGGTCTAAATCTAAGGATGGGCAGTACAACTATAGAGATGAATTTAGAACCATATATGATGAGGAAAAGGTCCGCAAGGATCACATACCAATTATACTATGCTGGGGAAAAGTCTATCTCCCAAAAGCTAGTCTCTTTGCCTGGGCTGTAGTCAAAGCAAGGGTTCTCACTGCAAAACAATTTAAACTTAGAGGCTATCAAGGGCCTTCAATCTACCTACTATGTAAGGAAAATGAGGAAACATGTGAGCATATCTTTACAACCTGCAACTACTCATAGAATGCTAGTACTGGCTGATGGCCCAACTAGGATGTTTAGGTGCTCTTATCCCTTCCCTGATGGATTGGTTCAAAGGATGTCTGATCATCAAAAGAAATAATGTTTTCTAGAACTTATGGATTTGCAGTCTAGCCATAGTCATTTGGGAAATATGGAAGGAAAGGAATAAGAGAATATTTAAGGATACAAAAATGCAGCTGGAGAAACTTATAGAAAAGATAAAAGCCTCCATCACTGAGATAACCGACAACAAGAACTTGTCTATCCCACAACATGACAAGGTATTTACTGACTGGGACAACTTTATCAGAAAGCAATGGAAGGGGATCAAGATCGCTCCCTTTGTCGGGAAGGAAGGCACAGATAAAAGTGCGGTGAGGAGAACATGCAAATGGTCACCCCCGGGGAATGGGTGGTATAAAATCAACTTTGATGGAGCATCCAGAGGAAACGTAGGGGTGGTAGGTGCAGGTTGTATAATACATTCGAACAATGGTAGCTGCATTGGCTCAAAATCCATACATTTGGGACAATGCACTAACAACATTGCAAAAATGTTTGGCTTAATAGAAGGATTAAACCTGTGTAGGCAATTGAAAATATCCAAATTAGAAATTGAAGGTGACTCAACCATTATAATTAATGCAATTAGAACCAGAACAATGCCAAACTGGGAACTTAGAAGCCTTTTGGACAAAGCTTTATCACTACTAGATAGCTTCTTAGATTACACAATAAACCATATATACATAGATGCTAACTTGATGGAGGATAATCTAGCCAATATAGGGGCAGATGGAAAAGATAGAATCATGTCCTTCATCCCTGGTCCCTCAGATTAGTCTATTCACAGGAAGACAAAGGCATTTTGCAATAACACCTAGGTCGGAGGACTAATTTGTACTCATCCCCTACTCTCATATTTTCATACTTTTAGCCTCATGCATACACATACTTATATCTGCATATGCATATAATGACATATGCATATATATATATATATACACACACACTTATATTTGCATATGCATATAATGACATATGCATACACACACACACACACACACACACACACACACACACACACACACACACACACACACACACACACACACACACACACACACACACACACACACACACACACACACACACACACACACACACACACACACACACACACACACACACACACACACTTATATTTTCATATGCATATATATAGATATATATATGCGTATATATTTATACTTAACTATTTGCATAAAATTGTATATATATTTTCTCATTTGTGTATATATATATAAATGTATTATTGCATAGCCTTCTCTTCTACTCGAATTAAAACCTCTATCCCGATGGCATCTATAGAGGCATTGATTTGACCTTCATTGTCTCGCCCACTAGCTGTGACTAGTATACAGAGAGTTCAATTAATGCCATTGGTATTAATTACCTTGATCTCGGAGATCATCTTTCATAATTTTCTTTGCATCGTGACCTTTCATTCCTCTCTCTTTGACACTCTTAAATGATTAAATAGGCCCTTTTTGGAGATAGCAGAGCTATATTTTACGACCCTTTTTAAGCACAATTACTACAGTAGTGGCTTTGTTTATCTTTCTCTATAGAGCAATCGGTTCTTCCAGTGTAATCTAGGTTGTCCAATGATCTGAGTGAGTTGGGCTCATTATGGACACACCACTGAGGATAGTTGGGCGCAAGAGACAAATGGCATTTTCAGGGGACATGAAAGATGATAGATTGAAAGGCATTCTTGTCTTTCCTAATGTCCTGGTTATTTGAGCGGTTAAGAAAATATTAGGGGAAGAGTATATCAAGAATGATGACCGAGCTAGGGCCAACTTTGATATAGCTGCAATGTTTCTAGTGGTGGCCATGTACTTTGAAAAAGATAGGGAGGTGGTTATGAAATTATGCCAAAGTGTCTTCAAGAAGGAACTGTTGGGCAAATTGGATAGGGTTTTCATCAATGTTGATGAGGATTTAACTGTCCCTAAGCCTCAAAACTATGACAGGTTTATATGGAAAAACAAACCGGTGCTAAGATTTCCAATCTTGGAAGTAGAAGATGAGGCTGCCTTTGTGGCCTACAATCCGATAAAGAAGAGAAATTTTTTCTTCCTCATGTGGCTTCTGCATGTTAAAAAACTGCCTTGTAATAGATGGCTTGCTAACTATCTCGAGGCAAAAAATGTTGAAGTAGTCCTTGATGATGTAGAGATCCCCTTTGCCCCTGTCTCCAGACCAGGAGAATCCTCTGTTAGTTCAGGGCCATCGACAACCAAGGAGCAGTCAAAAAGGAGTCAGGCTTCTCCTAAGTCCTAGGACTTACTCTCTTTCTGCAGGGCAGTTTTTTCTTTCTCTTTTGGTTTACTCTTAACTATATCATCTTTCTTGGCTCCGACATGACTCCTTTGATATCTAATGACTACTTTTGATTTAAGTACTATTGAAAGTAATACATACATATGGATGTTTATGTTAATATTATATTTAGCTTAGATGTGTTATTAGTATGTTTAGTGTCCAACGTTTTGGTCCTTCCGCCTCAAATTTCTCTGATTTGGGTGCATTCTCTGAATTTTGCATAGATGTGTATTTGGTCGATATAGCCGGCCTTGCATTTGGGTTTAAACGGATAATTTTATGAATATATAGATTCATACAGATATATTGAAAATGTGGTTTATCCACCCTGTCGGCGCTTACTCTGGCGTGATCCCCTGCATGCACGTCTTTGCTCTTAGTTAGAGTTCTTTTTCTTTTTTGTATATATATATATATATGTGTGGGTGTGTGTGTGTGTGGGTGTGTACACACACACACACACACACATATATATGTATGTATGTATGTATGTATATATATATATGTATATCTATATATACATACATATACATGTATATCTATATATACATACATACATATATATATATATATGTATGTATGTATGTATGTATGTATGTATATGTATATATATCTATATATACATAGATATACATACATACATATATACACATACACATACATGTACACATACACATACACATACACATACACATACACATACACATACACATACACATACACATACACATACACATACACATACACATACACATACACATACACATACACATACACATACACATACACATACACATATACATATACATATACATATACATATACATATACATATACATATACATATACATATACATATACATATACATACACATACACATACACATACATATATACATATATACATATACATATATACATATATACATATACATATACATACACATACACATACACATACACATACACATACACATACACATACACATACACATACACATACACATACACATACACATACACATACACATACACATACACATACATACATACATATATGTATATACATATACATATACATATGTATATGTATACATATATATACATATAAATATATACATACATACATATATATATATGTATATACATATACATATATACATATACATACATATATATACATACATATATATACATATGTATATGTATATATGTATATGTATATACATATATATACATATATATATATGTATGTATTTATATTTGTCTATATTTTTACATCCCTGTAGATAGATGTAGGCTGGGATTTTCGCTTTCTTATTAATTCTCTATGGCTAGGTCTCCTTAATTTGTCTAAGGTAGGTTTAGAGACCTGGGACTGAGATTTATTTTAGGCCTTTCAGACATATGCAGGCTGTTGATGAGCCTTATGAAGGTAGCCCTCCGGTTTATAACCAGATATCTCTACCTGTCCTTTAGCATTATCCATGTTCATGGTGCATTTCTGGCTAATTTTGAAAAATAAATAATATAACCGTCAGATTCACTTATGGTTTATGGTTCGGTTCTCTTAAGGAACCATTGTACTCATGGTATAAGGATGATTAGTTGTTTTAACATTCCTTATGGTTCACACTTGTTGGTATTTTGGGACTTAGACTCTTCACATAGTATAATATATACATACTAAGATATCTATATATATGTATATATATAGCTTCACACACATAGTCTCTTAAAAGGATCTGGAAGTCATATACAACCTTTGTGGGAAAGTAAATGAAATCTTCTGTAAAGGAAACTTAATAGGATTGAAACTTCACTGGATGAGTATTATGGGATTTCAATTCTTTAGGGAGGATTGCATATCCTCTCCTTTTCAGGTCCTTGGCTTTGTTAGTGATCTATTGACTTTATGATATAAAGGTGTTATCCTGGAATGGGGACAGACAAGTTTACTTCTCATGTTGTGATTGTAACCTGGGTAATGTTTCATCTTGCAGTCAACATTAAAACGAATTCTTTGTTGTCTCAATATAAAAGATGCCTTGGTTGCAATAACAATAGTGGAAAGTGTTTTGAAAGCCATTTTATATGAAAATTGTCCTTTTATACATAATTGGGCTAACAAATCATGAAGTGGTATGTTGTAGGGTTGTGTTGAGATTTATTTTGCAGATGATAGTGCTAGCCAGAAGCTTGTGAATCAAGATAAACGAGGCAAGATACTAAAGAGATTGGAGATAGTGTGTCAATAGGAGCATCCCTATGATGGGATACATTCATTACAATAGTTAGAAGAGGAGAACACTTGGACCTGTAAGAGTCTACTTAATCTAAGACGAAAGATTCAAGATGTAAATTATGTAATTCCAAATGTTGTAGAGTTTCAGAATCATTATTTGGCTAGACTTAATGTCCCAGGCAAGGTCGAAGGTTTTCTCCTCTCCACTCTTTCCTACTGGCCCTGACACTGAGCAGAGAATGTAATATTGTTTAAAATTTAATAAAATATTCTAGCTTCGGCCTTTTACCAATCAAAAAAAAAAAAACTACTAAGTGTCGAGGGACACTTCTTATTCTTCATTAGAATTATTCTTTAAAAATTGGATAAATTTGACAAGGGCTTCTTTCATTAGGATTCATCGGGTCCATTAATGTGACTAGCAATATGGTGCAGGAGAACCCTTCTAAGGGCTCCCCACCATTTTTTTTTGTTGTGATTTTGCTTCTTCATGAAGCCATGTAATGTAATAAGAGCCAAGAGCTCATTGGTTTTGTTTAGGTCCTAGTTTAGGTCCTAGGTTCACAAGTCTAGGTTGAGTTTTCTTTTGGGGTTGAGGGAATGTGAGCCTATTGATGAGTTTGGGGTCCTTTTGGAATGGTTGTGTCTAGAGGATAGCCTAATAAAGGCCTAAAAGCCAAGAAAAGCAACATTGCAAAAGTTGCTTAAAAGTTGCAAAAAGTTGCATGACAACTTTTCAAAGTTGTCATGCAACTTTTCCACCAAATTGGTCATAACCTTAGCTTGGAATTGGGAACCCTAACTTTGGCACACAAACCAAGGCAAAGACATTAAAAATTGTTGCAAACCCTAAAATGATGGGTTAGATGTCAGATTGTATGGCCAAAGGAAAAACACCTTGACTGTGACTGTGTTTTTGTTGCCAGTCGGCAGCCCCGGCAAATGGTTTATGGTAGGGCCATATAATTATTCTATACAAGATATTCTTTTGCCTAACTGGCTATTCAACTAAAAAACTATAATGGCTAGTGAGAACTGGCTTAGTGATAGGAGAGTAGGGCTTCGCTAAGTTGTTTCAACATGAAGGCATTCCCAAGCTGGAACAAGATACTAATATTTGCCGAATCCCATGCCCTTGAGCTGTGGTTTGGTATAAATGGAGCATTAAAGGATTGATAATGGATTGTTCTAGAAACTAAACTATGTTGAGAGTCTTGTATAGTGTTTATACTTTCATTTTGAGCATTTATATTAGGTTTTGTTTTGCAGGTGTTGTGTGCTTTGAAAATATTTTGTAATTACCTCTTCTTCACTGTCCAGTTTTGGACTGCTTTGAGAAAATGGGTTGGTAACTCCTATCCCCATTGTGGAAACACCATGAAACCATGGGTTATAGGAGTAAAAACCCTATATAGTATCTTAGAGGAAGCAGGGCCCTGGAGAATGCAGGAAAACCTTTCAAAAACCCACTCCTAGGTGAGACTGGTCTGTGCTCGACTAGGAAGGGTCAAGGTTGTAGAGGTCCGTGAGAGCAAGGAAGGACAAAGAAGGAAGCACCCTTTGGAGGAGTTGAAGAGGGGTGTGTGGAGAATAATTGGTGAGAAGGAGGAGCTTCTACCAATCGAGAAAAGGTGGTGAAGGCAGCAAACCAACTTTGTGACCCTGGCAGGCCTAAAAAACCCTTAAAAACCCTTAATTTCATCTAGGGCAGTGTACGGACACTTGGGGTTCCAAAACAAGGAAAATGCTTGAGCCTTTGATAAATGAATAGCAATCCCTTTGGGAAGTTTTACAAGTTTTGGCATTGTTTGCAAGAGGAAGCCCTAAAAGTCCGGAATGGAGGCCTAATAGGGGCTCATTCCTTGTAGCCCTATTTTGTAGGAAAAAAGAAAAATTGTGAAATTGGTAACAAGAAGGAATGTCAAAACCTCTTGGGGGCACATGAGTGGTTGGAGAAACATGTCAAAGACCTGTCCTATCCTTGCTAGGACCTGAGAAGGTGTAGGAAGAGTTAAACCCTTATTAGCCTATGTAAGGGTTTTTGAAGCTTGTGAGTAGGTGCGAGCTTAGGAGAAGAATCACATGTCATTGGTGGGTGGATTGGGAAAGGTCAAGGGATCCCACAAGCAAGGGAAGACCTAAAGACCCTAGGGTGTGGTTGGAACACTTGGTGATCCAAGGAGAGGATCAAAGAGCATAGACTAGGCTAGTCTATCCCAAGCCCATTTCCATCAGATTGGTATCAGAGCCCAAGTTAAAGATTTGGTGGACCGTGCATGTCTCTATATTCTGGTGAATCAGTAGGGGAGAACATAATGGTCACCAATACAAAGCTAGCTAGGGAGGTAGAAAAATAAAAGGAGAAAAATAGACTCCTTGAAGATGCTATGAGTGAGATAAGGAACAAGCTGCAAGAAGTGGTTGATCAGAGAGCACAAGAACTTTGGGGTGCAGACACCAATGATAGAGGCAAGAAAGCTATTGATATAGATGACATCATACCTGAACTAGACCCCTTAATCAATGAAGAACCTTTTGTAAAGGCCATTAAGGCTTTGAATATAAAATCTTTTGAAGGATTGCCACTTTTTAGTGGAAGGATGGATATTGACACTGTCATGGAATGGATTGAGGGTATGGAGAACCATTTTGAGTGTGAAGGTGTGATAGAAGCCCAAAAGGTTAAGGTTGCCAAATCAAGTTTAAGGGGAGCAGCCTTGACATGGTGGAAGTACTTGAAAGAGGAGAGAATTAGCATGGGGAAGCTACCTATTGCAAACTGGAAGGCCATGGTGAGTAAGATCAAGGCGAACTACTTGCCAGAGGATTATGAAGTCCAAATTCATAAGAAGAGATAGGGATTGAAGCAGAAAGATCTTGATGTGGCCTCTTACACAGAGGAGTTTTAGAAGCTTTGTCTTAGGTCCAAAGTCCAAGAAGAGGAATCTATCAAGGTGGCTAGGTATCTAAGTGGCCTAAAGTGGAACATCTAAGAGGAGATAAGCCTATGGATTCCTACCACTGTCCAAAAATGTCATCAACTTGCTGCTAAGGTGGAAGAGAGGAACAAAAGGAAGGGAGACTACAACAATAGGGGTAGAGGCAGAGGTAGAGATCAAATGAGTCACCGAGGTGGTTACCAAAGCAAGGCAAATGAGCAAAGGAATCAAGGAGAGTCCAAGTTGACTGAGCATAACAGTGAAACCACTCTTAGAGGAGGCCATTCTAGAGGAAGAGGTGCACAAGGGGGTCAAAATAGGGGCAGAGGTACCGGCAGGGGTAATTCCTACTTTGCAACCATGAAATGCTACAATTGTGGTCAATTGGGACACCCGACCTATAGATGCCTTGACAAGCCTACCTCATCAAATAGTGGAAAGAGGATTTCTTATGCCCATGAAGACACATCAAGCAACAAGACACTTGAGGTGGACCATATTGAATCAGAAATTGGAGAAAATCTGATGTTCAATAGGGTCTTGATAAGACAGCCGGTTAAGGATGAACCTAAGCATAGGAGAGCATTGTTTAGGGTGAGATGCAAAATCCTTGGTAAGGTTTGCAAGGTGATAGTTGATTCAGGTTCAACTGATAACATCATATCAGATGAGGAAGCTAAGAAGTTGAAACTCACAAAGATACCCCATACTAGTCCTTACAAGGTGACATGGTTGAATCAAGAGTAGAGTGTGCTTGTCAATGAACAGACTTGGGTGGAGTTTTCTATTGGAGGGTACAAGGACAAGATCCTTTGTGATGTGATACCCACAGATGCTTGTCATATGCTGCTAGGTAGACCCTGACAATTTGATAGGAAGGTGATCTATGATGGAGAGGAGAACTCCATTTCCTTCAAGAAGGACAACAAAACCTTTAAGATTCTCTGACAGAGAATGATGAAGGAACCTCAAGAACACCTAGTGTCTTACTTAACACTGGTAAAGAGTTCTTACACCTGTTGCATGAAGAGGAGATAGTGGGATGTGCCATCTTTGTGAAGCCAAAGGAGGAGGAAGGTAAGTTTCAGATAGAGGTACCTAAGGAGGTAAAGGAAATGTTGCAAGAATACAAAGACATAGTGAGTGATGGAGCACCTGCAACACTTCCACCAAGAAGGTCTATAAGCCATCAAATAGACTTTGTCCACGGTGCATCCCTGCCCAATAAAGAAACATATAAGCTCACACCTGACCAAAATAAGGAGGTGGCAAGGCAAGTGCAGGAGTTGTTTGATCAAGGACTGATCAAGAAGAGCATCAACCCATGTGCAGTCCCGGTAGTGCTAGCAACAAAGAAGGGAGGCAAGTGGAGACTTTGCACTGATTCAAGGGCAATAAATAGGATCACCATAAGGTATAGATTCCCTATTCCTAGAATAGAGGACTTGATGGACTGTTTAGGGGGTGCCATGTATTTTACTAAGTTGGACCTTAAAAGTGGTTATCATCAAATTAGGATTAAGGAGGGTGATGAGTGGAAGACCGCTTTTAAGACCACAGAAGGGTTGTATGAATGGCTTGTGAAGCCATTTGGACTTACCAATGCCCCAAGCACCTTCATGAGGTTGATGAATGAGGTGTTGAAGGACTTCACAGGCAGATTTGTGGTGGTGTACTTAGATGACATACTCATCGATAGTAGAACCAAAGAGGAGCACCTTGAACATTTGAGGTTATTCCTAGAGAGGTTGCATGAAGAGAAGTTGGTAATCAAATTAGAGAAATGTGACTTCTTGAAGCAAGAGTTAGTCTACTTGGGGTTTGTGGTGTCTAAGGGAACCTTGAAGATGGATCCAAGCAAAGTGGAGGAAATCTTGAATTGGCCTGCCCCTAAAACAGGGACTTAAGTTAGGAGTTTCCATGGTTCAACCCAATTCTATAGAAAGCTTGTGAGGAATTTCAGTGGCATATGTGCACCAGTACTTGACACTATAAAAGGAGGCCTTAAAACTAAGTTCAAATGGACTGAACAAGTTGATGAAGCATTCCAATTATTGAAGCAAGAAGTAGCCACAAAACCCATCCTACTCTTACCTACTTTTGACAAGCTATTCACATTGTAGTGTGATGCAAGTGGAATTGCAGTAGGGGTTGTATTGAGTCAAGAGGGAAGGCCTGTGGCATTTTTCAATGAGAAGCTTAATGAGGCAAAGAAGAGGTATTCAACATATGATCTAGAGTTGTATGCACTAGTTCAGTCTCTCAAGAAGTGGAGGCATTACCTACTCCCAAAAGAATTTTTGGTGTTCATAGATAACCAGGCTTTGAGTTACATTAACACTCAAGAGAAGCTTAGAAACAAAAATTTGAAGTGGATGGAGTACCTCCAATCCTTTACCTTTACCATCAAGCATAAAAAGGGGCAGCTCAACAAGGTGGCAGATGCTTTAAGTCGGAAGTTATTGATTGTCCAAGAATTACAATTGCAGAGCATAGGGATAGAAGGTTTCAAGGATCTCTATGAAGAAGATGAAGACTTCTCATCAACTTACAAGGGCTGCAAGGAGTTTGAGAATCATTTTCATGGTGAGTATGCAGATTACACTCTTCAAAATGGTCTCTTGTTCAAAGGAAATCAGTTATGTGTGCCTAGAGGATCCATGAGAGAAAATCTCATACAAGAGAAACACAATGGAAGCCTAAGTGGACACTTTGGAATCAATAAAACTTTGGATCTAGTACAGAGATACTACTATTGGCCTAGGTTTCCAAGGGATGTGAGAAGGTATGTGCAGCAATGTGGTGTATGCCAAAGGGCAAAAGGAGGATCAAGCAATGCAGGTCTCTATCAGCCATTACCGGTCCCAAATAGGCCTTGGGAGTGTGTGAGCATGGAATTTGTGGTAGGGCTCCCCAAGACAAAGATAGGTATGGATAGCATCTATGTGGTGGTAAACAGGTTTTCTAAGATGAGCCACTTCATTCCATGTAGAACTACTCATGATGCTAGTTATATTGCACATCTCTTCTTTAAGGAGATTGTAAGGATTCATGGACTCCCATTAAGTATTGTTTCAGATAGGGATAGCAAGTTCATGAGCCATTTTTGGAAAACCTTATGGAGAATACTAGGAACTAATCTATCATTCAGCTCAGCTTACCATCCATAAACTGATGGTCAAACTGAAGTCATTAACAGGGTGTTAGGCAACTTGCTAAGGTGTCTAACCAAGGAGTATGGGAAAACTTGGGATCTAGTTATTCCACAAGCTGAGTATGCCTACAATGATAGTGTAAATAGGACCACTGGAAGGAATCCTTTTGAGGTTGTCTATGGCAGACATCCTAGAGGGGTGTGTGAACTAAGAGAACTTGGTTCAATGGAGATGAAGAGTGGGCAAGCATAGGACTTCACCCAAACCATCAAGGATGTACAAGAACAGGTCAAGCGAGCCATCCTAGAGTCTACTCAAAAACTGAAAGCTAAAGTGGATGAGAAAAGGAGGGAGGTTCAGTTCAAAGTGGGTGACTATGTGATGGTCCATTTAAGTAAAGCTAGAATGCAAAGCGACAAGCCTACTAAGCTACAAATGAAGAGGGTAGGACCTTGTAAAATTCTGTCCAAATATGGTGAGAACGTCTACAAGGTGGATCTTCCTTCAGATTTGGCTATATCACTAGTCTTCAATGTTGCTAATTTGATATTATACAAAGGTGAAATAGCACGACAGACTGAGAATCAAGCCAAGGTGCTGTAGGACTTAGATGTGAATCCCTTGCCTCAAGTGAAGCAACCCATAACAGAGAAGATCTTGGAGTCAAGGGTGAAGAAGTCTATTAGACACTAGATCTACATGGAACACTTGGTGAAGTGGGCAGGTCAACCTGTGTCTGAAGCTACTTGGGTTGAAGAGGGTAGCTTCAAGAAACTTGGTATTGATCTGGCTCTCATCTCTCCCCTAGTTCCTTAGTTTTGTGCAGAGGGGGAGTATGGTGCAGGAGCACCCTTCTAAGGGCTCCCCACCATTTTTTTGTTGTTGTGATTTTGCTTCTTCATGAAGCCATGTAATGTAATAAGAGCCAAGAGCTCATTGGTTTTGTTTAGGTCCTAGTTTAGGTCCTAGGTTCACAAGTCTAGGTTGAGTTTTATTTTGGGGTTGAGGGAATGTGGGCCTATTGATGAGTTTGGGGTCCTTTTGGCATGGTTGTGTCTAGAGGATAGCCTAATAAAGGCCTAAAAGCCAAGAAAAGCAACATTGCAAAAGTTGCTTAAAAGTTGCAAAAATTTGCATGACTTTCAAAGTTGTCATGCAACTTTTCCACCAAATTGGTCATAACCTTAGCTTGGTGTTGGGAACCCTAAATTTGGCACACAAACTAAGGAAAAGACATTATAAATTGTTGCAAACCCTAAAATGATGGGTTAGATGTCAAATTGTACGGCCAAAGGAAAAACACCTTGACTGTGACTGTGTTTTTGTTGCCAGTCGACATAAATGGAGCATTAAAGGATTGATAATGGATTGTTCCTGGAAACTAAAATGTGTTGAGAGTCTTGTATAGTGTTTATACTTTCATTTTGAGCATTTATATTAGGTTTTGTTTTGCAGGTATTGTGTGCTTTGTAAATATTTTGTAATTACCTCTTCTTCACTGTCCAGTTTTGGAGTGCTTTGAGAAAATGGGTTGGTAACTCCTGTCCCCATTGTGGAAACACCATGAAACCATGGGTTATAGGAGTAAAAACCCTATATAGTATCTTAGAGGAAGCAGGGCCCTGGAGAATGCAGGAAAACCTTTCAAAAACCCACTCCTAGGCGAGACTGGTCTGTGCTCGACTAGGAAGGGTCAAGGTTGCAGAGGTCCATGAGAGCAAGGAAGGACAAGGAAGGAAGCACCATTTGGAGGAGTTGAAGAGGGGTGTGTGGAGAATAATTGGTGAGAAGGAGGAGCTTCCACCAATCCAGACAAGGTGGTGAAGATAGCAAACCAACTTTGTGACCCTGGCAGGCCTAAAAAACCCTTAAAAACCCTTAAAAACCCTTAATTTCACCTAGGGCAGTGTACGGACACTTGGGGGCCCAAAACTAGGAAAATAATCGAGCCTTTGATAAATGAATAGTAGTCCCTTTGGGAATTTTTACAAGTTTTGGCATTGTTTGCAAGAGGAAGCCCTAAACGTCCGGAATGGAGGCCTAATAGGGGCTCATTCCTTATAGCCCTATTTTGTAGGAAATAAGAAAAATTGTGAAATCGGTAACAAGAAGGAATTTCAAAACCTCTTGGGGGCACATGAGTGGTTGGAGAAACATGTCAAAGACCTGCCCTATCCTTTCTAGGACCTGAGAAGGTGTAGGAAGAGTTAAACCCTTATTAGCCTATGTAAGGGTTTTTGAAGCTTGTGAGTAGGTGCGAGCTTAGGAGAAGAATCACATGTTGTTGGTGGGTAGATTGGGCAAGGTCAGGGGATCCCACAAGAAAGGGAAGACCTAAAGACCCTAGGGTGTGGTTGGAACACCTGGTGATCCAAGGAGAGGATCAAAGAGCATAGACTAGGCTAGTCTATCCCAAGCCCATTTCCATCACAATAGCACAAGATCCGCCAATGTTGACATACCCTTTCTTATGTTTCTTCAGAAGAGATTCCAAATTTTCCAAGATCAGCTGAAAGTCTATGAATTTATCCATAGAAGAAAGTAAGAATTCTTCTTTATCAACTTTTGTACTCACTAGCAAGCTAAATTCTTGGATTGTTTAGTTAATAGGCAAGAGCTTTTGGTTATCGTCCACTAACTTGCACAGAAACTTAGAGACTTTATCGATATTGTCAAACCTTCTCTCATTGCACTCCTTCTAATATTTTCAAAGATCTTTGATCAACTTTTCAAATGCATCCATTTTGTACTCCAAGGCTTCCAGGTATTCAATGTACATTTGATGGGTGGGAATGACTTCACTATCAACAATAATATCCATTTCAAAATCCTTAATCTCGAGCCAAGCATCAAGGTATTTCTCTTGTACTTATAATTATTGTGACAATAGATCAAGTGTTTGATCTAATTGAGATCCCACACTATCCAAGTTATTCAACTTTTTAACTAAGGAACTCAAAGAGGTGTTCGTTATGATAAAATCCTATTTGCCCATGAAGCGAGAACTCTTCCATGAACCACAGTTTGCTCTACCCTTTTCATAAATTATTCATTAACATAAGATCTAATTTGTTTAATCACTTGTGAGGACTGAGTAATTTTTTACAATACAGAAGTAAGTTTCTCCACTTGAAGTTTGAGCCTATCTTTGGTCTCTTTATCCTTGTTGTAACTTTTGATCAAAGATTTAAGTGTTGATTGAGCATCTTCTTTAGCACCCACATGAGTTTGCTTCCCGGGGTCAATTCTCCTTATTTAATAATATTTTTCTTGAATCTCATCAATTGTTTTGCCTTGAGGATGGATTGCCACTTGTGCATTTTTATTTCTTGAGTCATCCACTTTTATCCTTGAAAGAGTTTTCGCTTTCTTGATACCCTTTAGTTTTGGAGGAGCCAACTACTTGAAGTCAAATTCATCTAGGTAAATGGCTTGTTTCTTCATTTTTGGGGCCATTGATTGCAACCAAGGGGGAAGAGTAGAAATTATTCCTATACAAGCTATCATAATTTGGATGGGCATGGTTTGTTGTTGAACAAAGACAATTACAATGGGATCTATGTGAGTCATAATTGAGGGTGGAACTTTTGCAGTTGAGGTGTTTGGAAGGGAATTTGGCATAAACTTGTCAAAGTTAATGTATGCCTCATCAAGCATTGTGGTAGTAACTTTTGAAAGGCTTGGGAAAGAAGAGAGGGAGCCAAAAACATTCGTTACATTATCTTGAGGTTTATTTTGGACTGGCTCAATTGAAGTGGATGAATGAATGAAAATGATAGAAGCAATACTGGGAATAGTGGAAATCATAGGAGTTGAAACCATAATCAAAATAATATGTAAAGAGGAAACAACAAGAGTAGAATTAGAACATTGCAGACTCATAGTAGAAAGAGGAGTTAAGGCCTCTAGAGCTTCTTTAGAAGTGAACACTTGCTCCATCATTGTGGGAGATTCTAAAAGATTTCCATGTGAGCCTTCTCCATATTTACGTTCCTGGTCAAGTGCAACAACATCAATTTATTCTTGTGCCTAAAGAGGTGTTTCATCCTTATCCTTTTTCTTCTCTTTACCTACTATGAAATTGAGCTAAGGATCCTTTTTTGGAGTCGAGGGTTCCTCTCTATTTTTTGTCCCAATTTTAGACCTTTTCTCAAGAGATACTGTAGTATCTTCTTCTAATTCTATCTCAAAAGGCTTCAGTTTAATTCCTTTATTTTGCAACCAAACATTAGTATTGGCAAGAATGTATTGGAATCTTTTCTTGATGGAGGTGGTTTCCTTCTGAGACCATTGGATCCTAGGGAGGGGATTATCAACAATTTCACCTTGTACATATTTAGAATCCACTATGTCATCATCATCCTCCATGGTGTCAGAAATATATGCCAGGTCAAGATTCTCAATTTATTCAAGTGTGAGCCGACTATAATCCAATCTCCTCACATCTTCTTCGGTTCTGCATTCCACCCAGATATCTTTAATCCTACACATGAGTATAACTCTTTTTGGGTTTGCCCTTCATGCCACAGTAATCAAAGTTTTGTCTCCTCTTGAATATTTTTGTGGTCACCCATTACATTTCATTCTCTATTTGTTTAGCCTTGTAGGATGTGATCACTGGGTAATGACCAATTGTAAGAGGAAATTTGAAGCCAACTGTATGTGCTTTAGATTGTTAACCACAAACAATTATGATCTATTGGCTTAGCTCTGTCAAAATAATCTTATCACTTGGGTACTTGGGCAACATGAAAGGTTCTCCTTCACAACAACTAATCCTAATGTAAGAAAAAGTGCAAAATTGAAGAAAAAGACATCCATACTTCTTCATTGTGTTTTAATCTTCCTCTAAAACTCTTCTTTTTTCAAGGCTTTGATCAAGGGAGCACTGTATGTGGTGAAAAGTGATGATAAACTATTGTAAAACCATAAAGATTCAACCACAAACAATCTAGGTCCTATAATGAAACATTCACCAATACCAATAGCGATACCTAAGATCATGAAAATCAACAAAATAAAGCAATATTACCATTCACATATAAGTAGGGTTTCAATCTCCATTGATCTTGTTTGATATATTTGCTCTCAGATTTTGTGTGTGCACAAGAGCTCAACAAAGAACAGAAATGTGGTTGATAGAAGGCTTGATTGCATAAGATCAATTAGACAATTAGATGATTTAGATGATTAGATGATTAGGTTGATAATGAAGGAGAGTATCCTCTTATATAGAGAACACTGCAAGAAATTGAGGGATACGATTAAGAGGTGTAAAGATAAATGGTCGGCTAGGATTAAAGGGTAGGTAGAGGAAATAATTAAATGATAAAAGGGGTAGGTAAGAGAAGAATTAAGAGATGAGTGACATGTGTCATGGGTAGAAAAGGCTAATGAATTAATTAATTAAATAAAGATTTATTTAATTAATAGAGGAAGTGGTATCAGTTAATTAAATAAAATATTTATTTAATTTAGGAAAATTACAATTTAAATAAATAAAAGTATTTCTTTAAATGAGGAAAGGCTTAGAAGAGGATTAATGAATTAATTAAATAAATAGATTTATTTAATTAATAGAAGACTTAGGATAAAATAATTAAATAAATAAAAATATTTATTTAATTAGACATGATAATTTTAGGTGTCTACATTTTGCCCCTCTTTGAGACAATGTAGCTTGTCGTGTTGGCTCAAAGAAGATAAGATAAACTGATAAAAAGTTGCTCCATGATGAGAATGATATGCCCCCTCGAGAGATTGGATGAATTTTGTTTGAAAAGATCGCATACAATCTCTCGATAAGACAAAAAGGCTAGAAAGGACTGACAAGATAGGGTGACAAGGTCAACTAGGAAAAATACTGACTTAAGAGGAATCAACAGAATCATGTCTATGTCTTAAAAGGCCAAAATTGATAGGTCTGTGATGAACATACACTATCAATTGGATAAGCTACTAAGAGGATTCACTCAAACAGGTGCCCTAGGGAAGACATGTTAGGCCCAATATGGAAAGCTAATGTATTGAGAGGGGAGGGGTGAATCAGTACTTCAAAACATTTCTTCAATAATAACTTTACTGTTATGCATAAACCGAATAGTGCAGTAACATAATATAAAGCTAAAACAAATAGATAACAATCATACATGATTCACTCCATAACACATATATTTTGGTTACGCAAAAACTCTTGGTTAGAGAGAAAAACTATGGTGGGGATGGCACCCACAACTTCACTACTGCAATAATAAAGATTGCTCAGTTAGAGCTATATGTTTAGCTATTTTTGATAGCTTACCTTGTTAGGAGTATCAAGATCTATTAGATCTACCTTGCTAAAGGATTTTACAACACTTAATCTAAATGCTGCACCTGGTTAGAGGCTTTACAATTTATAGACTTGATTAGAGTCTTTTACTCTGTTAAAGGTTTCTCTTACAACTTCAAAATATTACAATAAAATCATTACAAATATCTACAACTTTACATCTGGAATGTTATAGTAGATTCTATGTGCTCAGAATAAGATTACCTTGCTTATAGCATACCTCAGTAACCCATATAGTAACTCGGTAAACCCTTCTGTTTAATCTGTTCTTTGACTGTTCTCTGAAATATTTCTCGGTGACCTCTGTGTCTCTGTAACAGTCATAACACTTAGTGATTTCACATGTCTTGCTTCATATATTTCTATATCTTCCTTTCTGTCATGCTACATGTATATATCTGATCTTAATCCATGTTGTATAAATAGATCTCTTATGTCGGTGATCCATTCATTGCTTCGATCTTACAAATATATTTTATCGAATGAATAACGATGCAAAATACTTCATTGGTTAGATGACCTCAAAATCATACACAATCTTTGAGTGCAATTTCCAATGTGATAACGGTTCTATGTGCCTCGATCTTGTAACACGTTTTCATATGTATGTCCAGGTTCAATGAATTTGGTAACACGTTTCACTTGGTGTATATCAACTCAGTGTGTCATCTTTGCTGCTCGGTAGACATGGAATGATACTTGGTAGACAGCTCGGTGTATACTACGCTCTGAGACTACTTTCTTCTATAACCGATTGGACTGTGCATACCGACTGAATATTTCGGTAGTAGTAACTGACTAGAGTATATAGAATAACTTTGAACATAAAACTAATGGCAACTTGATAAGTAGTAACAATCTCCCCTTTTGACATTAGTTGAGATGTTTGACAAAAACTAATTTCAAAGTTATAACTCAATAATCTATATACTTGAAAAATTTGACTATACTGACAGTATATACAATAGTCAATGAAATAGTAAATCCAGATATACTCCCCTTATCGATATACTGTACAAAACTTCTGATTTTTTGCATGCTCGATGATCAATGTTCTATGTGCTACACTTGTTCTTTGCTTACTGTTCTGTTCACTGCTCGGTATACTCCCCCTATATACTACACTCCTTTTATTTGATACTTTGATTACTGTATCACTCCCCCTTTTTGACAAACATCAAAATTTAGTTACCATTTGGTGGTGGCAACTGGTCAAAAATGGATTTGTACTTGGTCCGTGCTTTGGTGAGAGCAACAAAGAGGGCATCCGTTACACTGTCCATTAAAGAATTATGCACTTGAATATCAGCCAATAATGATATTAAGCCATCTAGAGTGCTTCCCTCTGGTGTAGTAGACAAGTATGTGGCTCGGTTGATCTGTTCTTGGACAGATGAAAGATGAGGAAGGAATAATGTCTAAAGTGTCATTATGTCCATCCTGATCTTGTGTTCTTCATTTCTGAGGTCCAATTGTTGAGCCATGAGCTGTTGTAGCTTGGTATAGAAATTCTGAACTGAATTTGGCTCTGTGGTCAACTTATTTGAGAGATCGGTGATCTCTTTCTCAATTGCCTCTGTTTTATTTTTGATGTCTTTAATGAATAAAGAAAATGTACAGAGTTTTTGAAATAAATAAAGAATGTGCTTGAGTTGAGGAGTCAACTCAGCAATAAATTTGACAAGTTTAACTTTGCCAATAGCTATAGCTTTCTGTACCTCTTCTATCATTTTTGCAGTGAGCTCCTTGTCTTTTAGCTTGCTCAAATATTCCGATGCATCTACTCCAGATGTCTCTATCTTTGTTAGGAGTTCATCCAGTTGAATGTGGATGGTTGCATCTGTTGAAACTGTAGATTCAAGTAGCATATCTATTAAGAGTGCTTTCACCTTCTGAAGTACTTTATTCTTCTTTTGAATCACCATTTGCTTCTCTTGTTCGGCCTTTTCTTTGCATAGTTCACTGAAATCAATGAGTGCTTGCCCCTTTAATTTTGATATGTCTACATTGGGCAACACTATTGGTTTTGACAAATCAACTTTAAAACTATGCTTTTTCATCTTCTTTTCTTTACCTTTCACTGATGGAACTAAGACAATGGCTTGTGAGGCTTGATGACCCTCTGTAGGTTGCTTGGTAGAGGCAACACTTTGGTTGGTTTTTTTAGCCTCTGTAGAGTCCTTTGGTGTCTCGGTACTCGGTGTCTCAGTGTCAACATTTTCAGTGCTAGAAGGTACTTGAGACGTCTGTTCTTGAGTAGTACCTTCTCCTGCTGTAGACTTGTGACCTTCGGTGCCTTGATTCGTATCCTAAGGGGTTTCGGTTGAGACAGGTTGATTGACTGGTGGATAAGGATGAACTTGTTCCAAGACTAATTCACTAGATACAAGTTTTGCATATGCATTGCCTTCTATCATTTCCTGTTCTAGTGCCTCTGTATCCATGATATCTTCATCTATTTGAATGGTGTCAGTAGGGTCTTTCTCAGGAACATCAGGATCTTGTTCAGTGACATCAACAATTTCAACTTTAGCTTTCTCACCAGCATCCTTGATTTTAAATATTTCCTGCCACTTTGCTTTTGTCTCATTTTCTACTTCAATATACAACCCATTCATCAGTATCAAGGCTCTTTGTTTGACGAGAAACTTTGAGTTGTAGGTTGTCAGATGTTCTTTTATTTCAGCTACTAACATGTCAGGAAAGAGATGTACCAGACTTCTTTCTCTGATCTATTTCTTCGAGTCCATTGCATACTTCCACCTATTGTCAATATATAAATATAATTCATTTAGAAGTGACTTAGATAGTTCCAATGGAGCTAACCGAAATTTAGAAGTGTGCAGATGATAGCTTCTTCAATTTGTCTCTTTTCATCATTATTTCTGGTTTCATACTCGACATATCTGAATGATCCAAATCCACCATATTCTTTCAGATTAGCACATAAATTTTCAACACTATGTACATTTACCTTCTTGCTCTTGACAATCTGAAATTTGCTTGCATCGTCAGATTCTGTGTCACTAGACTCTTTTGCCAAAATGAGTCTCCGAGTAGTTTTCTTGTAAGTTTTTATTACCTTAGGAACAATAACACTCTTTTCTTTCTTACTCGGTGAGGCTGCAGATGCTCTAGTGTTAGGTCGCTTTGCTGGTGGAGTCAGTGACGCCTTTGATGTATCTTGTTTCTTTCTTTTCAACACTTTTCCCTTAGGCAATTCAGTGCTCAATGTTATGGCTACCTCTTGGGCTTCAGATTCCTCTTTGGTAATGGCTAAAGTGCCTTTGATAGGTGTGGAGGAAGAGTCTTCTCCGAATTTCTCTGATAATGCTTTTATCATCTTTGTTGCCTTTCTTGTAGCTTTGGGTACTACAATTCTCATTTTTACTTTTTCCTTCACTTCTTCATAGGTTCCATACCTCAGCTCAGTAGCATGTCTTGGCAATGTAAGAAATGCATCAATTTTCTATTGTGTGATGTCAAGATCAATCTCGTAACCCATCGGTGACAAAGATTGAGTTCTTGGTTCCACAACATTCACATAACAGTAATCAATGTCAACTTCAAAACATGTCATTTTTGTATTTCTCCACTAGCTGGGGTGGAATCCGGTACCTGTTATGCATTTTCTCTTGAAACTTACTAAATTAATCATCCATAATATCATTAAAATTATCACCTAACTTCTTGATGAAGTCATTAATCTGATGGGTGATTGGTCAGTGTAG
Organism: Cryptomeria japonica; assembly: GCF_030272615.1. NCBI lineage: Eukaryota > Viridiplantae > Streptophyta > Pinopsida > Cupressales > Cupressaceae > Cryptomeria > Cryptomeria japonica. The sequence continues at coordinate 705,979,343 of NC_081405.1, read as the reverse complement.
TTCCCAAACAACTTTACCGACTGATGGAAAGAATTTTTCAAAATAGAAAAACATGCATACAAGTAATGATCCAAACTTTAGTGTATTAGTTGAGTTGTTCTTCTTCAGCTTCCTGATGGTGTTTAGATTCTCAAACAGGTTTTTCAGTAACACCTCACAAAGATCAATTTTCATTCCCTTTTTCACAATTTTGTATGCTAGGTCTACTGCTGCACAGGGTACACTTCGGTTAAACTGATCAATTCCTTTTGTGATATCATCTTTTGGGCTCGGGCATGATCATAAATAGGGTAACCGGTAATCAAATGAATGATTTCCTTGGTAATCTTAAATAGTTTCTCTTCTAGCCACATGAAATCATCATGGACTCTGCTCAGAACAAACTTGACCCACTAGGGTTTGAACACACGGGGATAGGTTAGGGCTTCAGTTAATCCCTTGATCTTAATGTACTCATACTTGCTATTCAATTTACCATTTGTGCATAATTCATCATAGGTGTCTTTGATTTCAACATGACCGAGTTCTTCAACACGACATTTGGTGAAGAATCTCACATCCTCGACTAATAACACTCTATCCGGCATGAGTGAAAATGTGGTTTTGTCATCCGGTTCAGGTGCAACTTTGGGAGTTAACGAGTATTTTAGTGAGGGCTTCTCAACATTCTTGACAACAATGGGATCTTGGATCTTAGGTGCCATTTGTATATTTTAGATAAAAACTAACAAAAGATCCTTAGGGTTTCAATATTTTCAAATGGCAGACACTTCACACTTAGCAGATAATAATAACTTGATAAGATCGATAAACCAACTTAACAATGCATTGAGATTGATGTAAATACCTTGAATTTTCTTTGTAGGAGGTTTTATCGCCTTAGATTCACTTTTCTCTGCTCTCTCAAAAACTTGGTAAGTAAAAATGACCGCAAAAATGCTTTAAGTACATAATATGCCTTATCGGGCTCCGTGCGGGTTAGGTCAAAAACATTAAATGCACTCGATTCCACTAAACTTTCTTTCCTTTTTTTTCGCTTTAACTGAGTAACCAAACTTCCTTCATTTACTGACTTGATAGGTTTCCTGTATTGTGCTCCAAAAGACTTTGATAGAATTTCAAACTTACTAATACATCTTTAACTATGCAGATTTTGAATTAAGTACATAATAGAATAGGAACTGTTAAGATTTAACCTTGAGAGAATGCAGTCCCTTCATACCTTTACCGATTAATTTGGAATAGGTGCACCTAACTCAGTAGGTAAGGTGCTTTGTTCATTTGACACAATTTCCTTCTTTTTCCAAATCATCTTTAATTTGTCTTTTAGTTCCCTAGTGTCTTTTCTAGGTTGATCTCTGCAATCTCCAGCCAAGTGTCCAACTTTGTGACAATGAAAACATGCCATACCAGGATTTCTCCATGATCTTCGGTTGTTCATCCCAAACCTTATAAAGTAGTTGGCACTTATATGTCCATATCTTCCACAACATTCACACCATATCCTTGTATTGTAATCCCATGGTATTGCAGGATACTGTCAGTAAGGATTTGTGTGACCTCAGTAACCTCTAGCATTTGCTCGGTGTGCAGACCACATGTAGTTCTTTTGCTTAAACCAACACTTATCGGTACTATGTCCATATCTATTGTAGTTTTTACAAAACCCTTTGAATTTTGCCTTCTGATAATTGTTAACAGACTTTGTCTTACATTGATTAGATGTGTGACCATATTTATTGCAGTTGTAACAATAACCATTGGACTTAGTGACATTCGGTTGCTTACCTTTTCTGATTTGGCACATGTTGGCAGTGTGACCTTGATTTCCACAATAGTTGCAAATAGGCTTCTTTCTTTTGATGTTATTCTTGATTCCAACTTGCTTTGATGATTCTCCTCTCTTGGCGATATGAATTCCCTTCTTGGTAGAGTCTTTTCCTTTGTAACCGAGTCCTGCATCTTTGTTGGGTCTTCTTGTATTCAGTTACTCATCCAACATCTTTGATGCTTCATGACTCTTCTTCAGTGTTTCTTTGGATTTCTTCTCTGTTTCAAGTTCATTGGTCAACCTTGATACTTCAAGTTTCAATGCTTGATTCTCACCATCTTTCAGATTTGCTTCATGATGTGCATAACCTAGTTGATCTAACAGGTTTTATTGAATTCCAGTCATCCTTGTGATTTCATCATTCTTATTAGATACTGTAGCTAGGAAATCAGAAATCATCAAAGCAAGTAGTATTAATAATCTAGCTCAATCATGAAAGCTCAAATGCAATGATCAATCCTAATTACATCCAATAGAGATATGAAAACAAGATATTCAAGATTGAGAACTTAAGCAAACCAAATGCAGACTTGAATGTCTCCTTCACGTGGCTCCATTGTCCTTCTTTCTTCTTCAAATAGCTTTGTTGTGGATCTCACCTACTAGTGCATACACATGAGATGAAAGCAAGTAGACAAGATAGTAGCGCAAGAATACTCGAAGCGTGATTGATTCGAGGATCGATTCGAAAAGTGATTCAAAAAAGTGATTAGTTGGGATTGAAGAAAATCATCCAATTTATAGACAAATTGGAGAAAAGATCAAATTAGCATGAAGAGATTCAAATGGAAATTGCAAATCAAGAATGTCAATTATGACAAATTATGACAAATTTGCACTTTCTATGCAAAATTGATTGATTGATAATTCATGACAAAATTATTACAAATTTCTATGTCAAAATTGATTGATTGTCAATTATGACAACTTTCTATGTAAAAATTGATTGATTGTCAATTATGACAAATTATGACAAATTGAAATGTCATTCCCATGAAATTAGGAGAAAAATAGGAGAAAATTGAAAATTAGATGAAATAGAAATTAGGAAATTAGAAAATGAGGAAATTAGGAATTAAGAAATTAGAAAATTGGAAAATTAGGAATTAAGTGAATTAATTAACAATTTTTCATTTATTAATTAATTCACAAAGAGGGAGGAATTAGTTAGCCAATTAAATAAACATTTAATTGTGACAAGAAGACTTAGGATAAATAAATAAATTATTTAACCTAGAGGGAGAAATGACAACAAGATTAAATGAATAAATCATAAAATCCTAGAAGATGATTTAGAAAATGCAAGAATGACAATTAGGTCCTGACAAAGGATTATTGATATCGATTCTATTTGATCATGATTCTGACTTGATAAAAGACCAATGCTGATAAGTGATTTGATTGATAAATGCGCCAAATTGACGAGGAAATTGATCGATGACAAATCGATCACAAAATGACAAAATTGACAAGAAGACAAGGATCGATGACAAAATAGATCACAAGACGACAAGATTAATGACAAATTGATCAAAAGACAAGAATCGATGACAAATCGATCGCATGGTGACAAGATTGATAAGAGGACAAAACCCTAATTAGGATTGACGATGTCCAAAATGATGACAAATGAATACGCATATAGATGCGACAGGATAAGATTGACCAAAATCATGACTAAAGATTATTGTCGATAAGACCAAATTCGAGAGCGAGATAAATGAAGAACACAGAAGAAGGACTCGATGTTCGCAAATGATAAAGACCAAGCGCGTGACATAGGAGAAATGTTAATGCGACGCAAAAACCCTAAAATAAGGCAATGCACAAATGTTAAAGTACGATTCCGCAAGCGTTGACCATTTTTAGGTGTCTACAGATACTAAGACTTCAAGATGTTGTTTCTCTCTTTCTAGATCTCTTACTTTATCCTCAGCTATCCTCAATGCATCAAGATTTTCAGTCATCTGTGTGCTGAAATGTTCATGTTCTCTTTTCATTGCTTTTAGTTGATCAGCCAGTGCTTTGTTCTTTTCTTTCAATACTCCATTCATTTCTTTAGTCTCTTTAGATATACTGTTTTTAGATGATGTCTCAATTTGTTCCACTAACTCTTGAGAGTCTTGCAAATCATCAGATAATATTCTTCTCACTTTCAGAGATTTTTGCATTTGGCTTTGCATGTCTGCAATCACTTGATTAGCATGATCCAACTCTTCTTGCAGATACACAATCCTCCGAGATTGTTTATAGCCTTCCATTGATAAGATCTTTCTCTTTAGGCAGTTGAACCCTTTTCCAAGATTGAAACTCTGATACCAATTGTTAGGCCCAATATGGAAAGCTAATGTACTGAGAGGGGAGGGGTGAATCAGTACTTCAAAACATTTCTTCAATAATAACTTTACTGTTATGCATAAACTGAATAGTGCAGTAACATAATATAAAGCTAAAACAAATAGATAACAATCATACATGATTCACTCCATAACACATATATTTTGGTTACGCAGAAACTCTTGGTTAGAGAGAAAAACTACGGTGGGGATGGCACCCACAACTTCACTACTGCAATGATAAAGATTGCTCAGTTAGAGCTACATGTTTACCTATTTCTGATAGCTTACCTTGTTAGGAGTATCAAGATCTGTTAGATCTACCTTGCTAAAGGATTTTACAACACTTAATCTAAATGCTGCACCTAGTTAGAGACTTTACAATTTATAGACTTGATTAGAGTCTTTTACCCTGTTAAAGGTTTCTCTTACAACTTCAAAATATTACAATAAAATCATTACAAATATCTGGAGCTTTACATCTGGAATGTTATAGCAGATTCTATGTGCTCAGAATAAGATTACCTTGCTTATAACATACCTCGGTAACTCATATAGTAACTCGGTAAACCCTTCTATTTACTCTGTTCTTTGACTGTTCTCTGAAATCCTTCTCGGGTGACCTCTGTGTCTCTGTAATAGTCATAACACTTAGTGCTTTCACATTTCTTGCTTCATATATTTCTATATCTTTTGTAGCATAGGAAATTGGAATCATCACAAGGAAATATGAAAACACTAATCTAGCTCAATCACGAAAGCTCAAATGCAATGATCAATCCTAAACACACTCAATAAAGACATGAAAGCAAAACATTCAAGATTAAAAGCTAAGCAAACCAAATGCAGATTTGAATATCTCCTTCATGTGGCTCCATTGTCCTTCTTTCTTCTTCAAATAGCTTTGTTGTAGATCTCACCTACAAGTGCATGATCATGATATGAAAGCAAGTAGACAAGATGATTGCTCAACAGTACTCGAAGTGTGATTGATTAGAAATTCGATAATCTGATTATTCTCATTTTGATTAGCCAAGATTGAAGAAATTCATCCAATTTATAGAAAAATTGGAGAGATGATCAAATTAGCATGATTCAATTCAAATGGAAATTGCAAATCAATTATGTCAATTATGACAAATTATGACAAATTATGCACTTTCTATGCAAAATTGATTGATTGATAATTTATGACAAAATTATGACAACTTCTATGTCAAAAATTGATTGATTGTCAATTATGACAAATTATGACAAATTGACATGTCATTCCCATGAATTTAGGAGAGAAATAGGAGAGAAATTAAAATTAGGAATTAGAAAATTAGAAAATTAGAAAAAGAGGAATTAAGAAATTGATGAAAATTAGAAATTAGGTAAATTAATTAATAATTTTTCATTTATTAATTAATTCACAAAGAGGGAATTTAGAAATTGATGAAAGATTAGGAAATTAATTAATAATTTGTCATTTATTAATTAATTCACAAAAAGAGGAATAATTAGCCAATTAAATGAACATTTAATTGTGATGAGAAGACTTAGGATAAATAAATAATTTATTAATCCTAGAGGGAGAAATGACAAACAAGGTTAAATGATTAAATCACGAAACCCTAGAATATGAATTAGCAATGCAAGGATGACAATTAGGTCTTGATGAAAGATAATTGACTCGATCATGATTCTGATTAACAAAGGACCAATGTGATAAATGATTTGATTGATAAATGCGCCAATTGACGAGGAACAATGACAAATTGATCCAAATTGACATAATTGAGACAGACAACGTTCGATGGCAAATTAATCGCAAAATGACAAAATTGACAAGAGGACAAAGATCGATGACAAAATCGATTGCAAGACGACAAGATTGAAAATGACCACGATTGATGACAAATCGTTCGTAAAATGACAAGATTGAACATGACAACGATCGATGACAAATCGATCGCAAAATGACAAGATTGAAAATGATAAGGATTGATGACAAATCGACAAGATTGATAAGAGGACAAAACCCTAATTAGGATTGACGATGTCCAAAATGATGACAAATGAGCATGCATATTGATGCGATAGGATAAGATCGATCAAAATCATGATTGGAGAGTGTTATCGACAAGACCAAATTTGAGAGCGAGACGAATGAGGAATGTAGAAGAATGACTTGATGTTCGCAAATGATAAAGACCAAGTGCGTAACATAGGAGAAATGTTAATGCAATGCAAAAACCTAAAATGAGGCAATGCGCAAATGTTAAAGTATGATTCCGCAAGCGTTGACCATTTTTAGGTGTCTACATTTTGCCCCTCTTTGAGACAATGCGATTTTAAGCGTTGTTTCAAAGAACAATAATGAAAATTCCCCAGACAATGACAATGACATATGCATGCCCCCTCGAGGAATTGGCCGGAAACATGCAAAAAAGAGGCCAATTGATCGATAAAAATGATAGGATCGAACGGACTGACAATCAGAGATCAGATGCACGAAGGACAAACAAAAGAAGACGCAAAAGACCGCGACCAACATAAGATGGATAGGGTGCACGTCCATCTATGCACTAACAAAGATCTATAAATGAGACCAAGAGAGTGAAAATTGCTTATTTGCACTAGAGAAAGAGGAGGATTTGTTACTCTGCAAAAGGACACTTGCAGAGAGATGGCGAACATTCCAAGGGCAGATCACCTCAGAGAATGTGTACGCATGTACAGACGACCGGACGACATGAGAGCAGCGGTATGTATCTCAAAAACCCATGTTCTCAATTTCATGAATTTGACTTGCTTGCGGGACATTGCGGGGCCCAGAGAAAAGGCAGAAAGGGACTTTTGTGCTTGTGTGATGAGTCCTGCGCCTGTGTCACATAACTTGCACCTGAGGCACGTACTCCCGATGACAGAGACAGATGTAGTTTGATTTTATATAGTCAGCCTGCGGGCCATACTTAGGACAGACAATCCAATTTTGTACTCCGCTATTATTGTGATAGATGATATGATATGCATAGATATGATGAGATGCAATGTGTTATGACTTATGTTATTTTCCATGTATGAATAACTTATGCACTGTTTTATGTACCATTGTGGAATATGTATGGATGTATTTTTTTATTTGTTTTTGATGCATTTATAATATGAAATGGATAAAATACTTGACGTGATGCTCGATGTAATGCAAATGTACTAACCAAATGGATGCAGGATGCAACATATGTGTTTTTGGAGATCGGAGCACTAGACCGAACTGACTATCCGAACGGACGGAAGAAATATTAGTAAGAAGAAAATGAGACAGAGGACAGTTAGAGATGAAGAAAAACTTGTTTTCAGTAATGCACTTTGTAGGTGAGAACCTTTATTTTAATGTAGAAAAATGGATGCGTAGCATCATGGCATGGAAGGCCAGAGCTGAAATGCAACCCTTTTTGCAAAAGACAGACACATCACAGACAAACAACAATCACAACCAAAAAGAAAAGGATCATGATCCATCCTGGTCACTCTAAATCACTCAGTGACATCATCAAGAAACATAGGAACATGATCGAAGCCAAAAGATAAATCAGTAAAAAGATAAGATGCACAAATTCCAACAAATCAAACAAACATCTTGATCTTCATTGTCAAAAGTTGAAAGTGTTGATAGGATGATCATGTTGTCTAGTTTCAGGACATGCGGTACCCTGTCTAAGATAGGACACAGTCTGGTTTCGAGTATACCACACCCTGTATAAGACCCATGATAGTAGAGACAAGGACAAATGATTTTGAGTTTGATAATGTTCGATTGACATGACAATTGTGATCAGTTTGAATGTCTGGTTTGATTGAAATTTTTTATCTATTTATGCATGATTTACATTAAAGTGCAGTGTATGATTGAGAGTCGTTGGAGATATGCTCATCGATCTATCTATGCACAGAGAAGTTATTTATTTTGTTGTTTTGCCTTTCGAGGTTTTTACAATTTTTTTTGTTCGTTTTTTCAGGACTTTATTTGATTTTTTTGTAGATTTTTTTTCAGGACATTTTTCAATTTTTTTGAATTTTTTTTAGGACATTATTTGATTTTTTTGAATTATTTCAGGACATTTTTAAATGTTTTTTGAAGATTTTTTAGGACTTTTTTCAATTTTTAAGAGATTTTTGCAGGACATTTTTCAATTTTTAAGAGATTTTTGCAGGACATTTTAAAATGCAAAAGTTCCAGTGATCGATCATGACAAGGGGAACACACCCAATGTGCATCTGAAAGACATACATAAACTGGGACCAAAACATATGTACAAGAAACTGGAGTATGCAAGACAATGATGTTGACCAATAACAGGCCTGGAATAGAACATTGGGTCAAGACAAAGATAGACGTGAGAAACCGACCGAGAGAAAGCATAGCTTAGAGGTCATGACAGATGACGGAGCAACGATCTCATTTTACACATGGTGCCTGTTTGCCAGGTTTTCACCAAGGTACTTGCCCAAAGCGCCTGTTTACCAGGTTTTCACTAGAGGGCGAATCATTTTTCTTTACTTTTGTTTTTGGTCTTTTTCTCTTTTTTTTTTTTTTTTCTTTTTTGCTTTTTGCTTTTTTTTTTTTTTGTATTTTTTTGCTTTTTCAATTTTTTTTGTATTTTTTCAGGATCATACTTGAAGAAATGCTGATAGAAACTTATGCCCAGTACTTGCGAAGATGCATGCTGTTGACAGGATCAGACAAAGGTTCCCCTTCTGGAGTGGCAAGCTGATATGCCCCCGAGCCATAGGCTGCAGTCACTATAAAAGGCCCAACCCAATTAGGTTCAAACTTACCTTTGATGATATCAGTAGACTATGCGTTCTTAGGGTTTGCCTTTAAAACCAGATCTCCCACTTCGAAGTGTCGCCCTTTGACCTTCTTATTATAAGAGCGACGGAGACGGTTTTGATATGCTTGCAAATGTGTCAGGGCTGTCTGACGCTTCTCATCTAACATCTCAAGCTGATGCAACCGAGAGACTCTGTGTGTCTCATCATCAATCAAATGTTGCAAGGAAACACGCAAGGAAGGAATCTCCACCTCCAAAGGTAAAATGGCTTTTGCACCATACACCAAGAAATAAGGTGTTGCGCCAGTAGGTGTGCGGATAGAAGTGCGATAGGCCCATAGTGCTGGATTCAACTGTACATGCCAATCTCGACCAACGTCATTGAAAACCTTCTTTAGGATCTTGATAATGGTTTTATTTGATGCTTCGGCTTGACCATTCCCCTGTGGATAGTATGGACTGGAGAAACGATGTTGGATATGAAACTTTTCATAGAGTTCTTTGACATCTTTATTCTTGAAGGGACGACCATTATCTGTGACTATGGCAAGGGGAACCCCATACCGACATATGATATAATTTAGCAAGAATTTTGAAATTTGGACACCAGTGATATAGGTCATGGGGATAGCCTCGATCCATTTTGTAAAATACTCTGTGGCTGTAATAATGAACTTGTGTCCATTTGCAGATGTCGGGTGAATCTTGCCAATAAGATCCAATCCCCATTGAGAAAAGGGCCATGGAGATATGACAAAATGAAGCTCTTGGGCTGGTGCATGAATATAGTTTCCATGAATCTGGCATTTGTAGCACTTCTTAACAAAATCATGAACATCTTTTTCCAGAGTGGGCCAATAATACCCAGCACGAATCAACTTTTTGGCTAAGCTTAGACCATTGAAATGGCCCCCACATATACCATCATGAACCTCATGTAAAGCCATTTGTGCTTCATCAGAATCCAAACACCTGAGGAGGGTATGGTCAAAGGAACGACGGTAAAGGGTGTTGGCGATGATGACATATTTGGCTGTCTATCTGATAAAGGCTCGACGTTGGTTAGCGGAAAGGTTGGGTGGTAAGGTTTGGGATTTTGAATATTGATATACGTCATTGTACCACGGGGAGTTGGGACCAACAAGAATGCACATCACATCCGCTGTCGGAATGTCAAAAGAAGGAACCAGCAGTTGTTCGACTAAAAATTCACATTTGTCCATATTGTGGGGCATATTCAACATGGAAGCAATTGTAGCCATCGCATCTGCCGACTTGTTTTGCATTCTTGGAACTTGACTAAAATGGATAGCCGTGAATTTTGTCTTGAAGAAATCTACCATGTGCTTATAGGGAATAAGCTTTTCATCTTTTGTTTCATAGTCATCATTCACTTGTCAGATGACTAATTGAGAATCTCCATAAACTTGCAAATGCATGATGTTCCAGTGGACTGCTACTCGAAGTCCTGTAACCAGTGCTTCATACTCTGCAATGTTATTGGTACAATGGAAAGTTATTCTGTAGGACTTTTGAATAGCATCATCTTGAGGGGTGACAAACAATATGCCTGCTCCGGACTCGAACTTGGTATGGGATCCATCAAAGTATAACTTCCATTCATTAGAGGATGTGAGAGCAAAGACTGATTCATCTGGAAAATCGGTCAACATGGGATGATCATCATAAATAGGAGCCTCTGTAAGTTGATCTGCTATGACTTGTCCTTTTATCGCCTTTCGCTCCATATACTCAATATCAAATTCACTGAGGATCATAACCCACTTTGCTAGGCGACCTGTCAAAGCTGCTTTGCTAAGCAAGTATTTTAAGGGATCAATTTTTGCAACCAACAATGTTTGGTGGCTTAACATATAATGTCGGAGCTTCTACGTTGCAAATACCACCGCTAAGCATGCCCTTTCAATAGTTGAATAATTTAGATCATAGCCTACCAGTGTCCGGCTGATATAGTAAATAGCTCGCTCTTTGCCGTTCTCATCCTGTTGGGCCAAGAGAACTCCTAATGCTGTTTCAGTTGCAGAAATATACAATATAAAAGGCTTCCCTTCTATAGGAGGCATTAGAATAGGCGATGACAACAAATACTCTTTGAGAGCTTGAAAGGCTGATTGACATTGCTCAGTCCATTTGAAAGCGACACCTTTGTGCAGTAGATGTTGGAATGGATGACATTTGTCGGCCAACTGAGTTATGAAGCGGCGAATTGACTGGAGCTTTCCTTGCAGACTGCGTAATTGATGAAGATTAGAAGGAGGAGGCATATCCATTATTGCTTTAACCTTGGCAGGGTCGACCTCAATGCCTCTGTGAGAAACAATGTACCCTAGTAATTTTCTAGCTGTGACACCAAAGACACACTTCTTTGGATTGAGTCTGAGCTTGTAGGTCTCCATTCGGTCAAAGATCGAGCCTAGGATGGCTAAATGACTATCTCTTGTGACAGATTTGCATAACAAGTCATCAACATAGTCCTCCATCAAAGTATGCATGAAATCATGAAAAATTGTCATCATTGCTCTTTGATATGTTGCACCTGCATTTTTAAGACCGAAGGGCATCACATTCCAACAGTAGGTACCCCAAGCACAGGTGAATGCTGTCTTATGCTGATCTTCAGGAGCAATGCGAATTTGGTTATAGCCGGAGAAACCATCCATCAATGAGAGCATCTCATATCCAGCAGTCATGTCCACTATGATGTCTATGTTTGGCAATGGAAAATCATCTTTAGGGCATGCTTTATTGAGATCCCTAAAATCTGTGCAGATTCTGATGCCCCCAGTTACTTTGCTAACTGGTACTAAATTTGAAATCCAGTCTGCATAATCAATGGGTCTGATGAAGCCCACATCTAGTAATTTTTTTAGTTCCACCTTGACCAAAAGAGCCACCTGGGGATGCATCTTTCTAAGTTTCTGTTTGATAGGCTTGGCATCTGCTTTTAGTGGCAAATGATGAAGAACTAATTCTGGATCGAGGCTAGGCATATCTACATAGGACCATGCAAAGCTGATCTTCTTCTCAAGAAAGAAATTGACAAAATCTATCTTTTCCTGTTGTGATAGAGAAGCAACAAAATGAATGACCTTAGGGTTGTCAGGTGTACCCAAATTGATTTCCTCGGTCATTTCCACAAGCAATGTGGATTTGTCCTGACTTGATAGGGGTATGTCCACTCTTCCACCTTTGGGCGCCTTAGAGAGGTTTTCACCCGCAGGTACGTCTTTTATTTTCACTTTTTCATGGTCAGAGAGTGCCTTACGGTTTTCACTCAAAGACCTATTCTTTTGATTTTTTACTTTTTCTTTTCTTTTTTCATTTTGATGACTGGAAGATGGAGTTGACTCCCCAAAATATGCTGTGGAATCCAGATCAATAGAAAATCCTACCTTATGATCACCTTGTGGTATGCCTTCCCGTAGTCCAAGGAATTCTGCAATTGCTTCATCATTTTGAAAACAGTCCAATGTGAGTGGTTCTTGTTGGTCATGTTGGATAAGCTGGGGATAGATGAGGGGCATGTCATCATTAGTTGTAAGGAGAGAAAGGGCTGATATGGTCAAGATGTAAACATCTGTGGTGTCACTATCTGAACTGCTTGTATCTGATTCAGAGCTTGGGTCCCAGAATGACTCTATCCAAGCATTAGGACATGTTTTAGGAAGAGGAGTTATTTCATGTTTATCTTCCATAGCCAAATTATCAGGGTCAAGGAAAATAATGTCAAGGGCATAGGAGCTAGAAGAAAAAGAACTCCACTCCCATTCATTGGAATTCGTTTCGGGTCGGGTATCCTCAAGTGTTATTTCATCATCAGAGTCACGCCCTTTTCTACACGTGGGCACTTTGGTAGATGTGGATCCAATTCACAATGGTACAAAACCTAATCCTAAAGTTGGAGGTCGCCTCTTGGGTATAACAGGTTCTAGCCTTCCATTGTTGTTCAGGCCTAAGCCACTGCAGCCATCATATCCTTTCTTTTGCAGCATAGTAAATCCTTTGCCGTACCATTCCACTGGCAACCTAACAGGTGGGGTCTCAGTTGGATCTTTGTAAAGCCAATCTATGACATCATCATCTATAGTTTCTTTGTCAAGTTCACCCCATCTTGTAAATGTAGTGGGAGGCTGATATTGAATAATGACCTTAGGTTCCTTTTGCAATAAATGCAGTTTACCATATGATTTTGGAGATATTGGTAAATTCCCGATGAGGAATTTTTGATCCATTTAATATTCTCCGCATCCTTGGTCTTGTATCTTCAATTTTCCTTTGACAACATCTAACAATTCATTAGGATCCACATAACTATGTGAATTGGCCTCTCTATTGACTGGGACTTGCTGCTGAGGAGTATCCTTTAGAGTAGCACAAAATTGAAATGGATTAGGATCTCCTGGAATTGTTATCTCAGTTCCATTGTAAGGATATTTTAAACATTGATGATAGGTGGATGGAACTGCTTTCATTGCATGGATCCATGGACGGCCAAGAATCATATTGTAAGGAAGATCGAGGTCCAAGACCTGCAAGAAAGTGTTTTCTGTCACTGGACCGACTCTGATAGGCAATGTAATTATCCCTTTGGATGGGCGCTCAACATCATCATATGCTTTTATTGTTATTCTTCTGGAAGCATCAATATCATTTTCTGTATATCCAAGGCCAATGACCACTCTCAAGGTACAAATATTAAGACCTGCTCCGCCATCTATCAAGACTCGTCGGATTTTGCAATTATGGACAAAGAATTCAAGGTGTAAAGGATCGTTATGAGGGAGCTTATCAGGTGAGATATCATTATCAGAAAATGCGACATTTTGGGAAACAGCTAAATGTCCAATCTGGGCTTGAAACTGGTCAACATCAATATCTGTCGGGATAGTGGACTCAATTAAAGCTTTATCTAGGACTGCACGATGCATGGGGGACATTTTCAACAACTCAAGGATTGATATTTGTGCAGGTGTCTTTCCTAGATGATCCAAGAGATTATATTGACTTGCAAGAGTTGGTTTGGGAGGAGCTACAGGAGCTCCTTTCAAGACTATTTTGGATCGACGAGTGGTGACCGCGCAAGAAGGATCTTGTTCCTTTATTCTCAAGGTGGAAACATACTCATTTGACGTGTGAAAATAATTGATGACATTGTTATAACCAGTATTCGCATAATTTGCTGTTTGGGCAGAGTTGGAAGAAGACGCTTTACCCTTGTCATGATCAAGCAAAGGAGTTTTGAAAATGGTGTGATCAGTGTTAGAGGTCGCATGGGGTGGATCTACCTCAATTACTCCTTTCTCTAACAGGTCTTGAATCAGATGTTTCAATTGAAAACATGACGCAGTTTTATGTCCTTTGGACCGATGGTATTCACAGTACGCATTATCATTCCACCAATGTGGTTTTACCACTAATTCTGCCTTGATATCTAGTAGCTTAATAAATTTTGCTTGTATCAATTGTTTCATTACTGATTCAATAGGCTCTCCCAATGGCGTAAATTGTCGAGGAGGCCCATCCCGCGGTCGGAAAGGTTTGCGCTGCTGGTTTTGTTGTTGGCCTTGTTGTTGATTATATTGTTGAGTAGGCTGTTGTTGAGCAACATTGCTCATTGACGCTTGATTTTGTTACATAGTTGACATATTAGGAACACTCAATTTCTTGATTGTGAATGGGGGTTGATTTGCATTCATCGCTCTTGCATCAACAACACCATCATTAGTGACATTCTTATTTTTATACCAAAATATGTTTTTGTCCCCTGAATAATTTGTGTTGTCACTGTCTTTATTGAGCTTGATAATTCCTTTAGCTACAAGAGCCATTTCAATGCTCATTCCTTTCTTAATGAGTTTCTCAATAGTACTGGGACTTTTCAATTTTAGTTCATACATCATTTCTGGGACCAAATTTTGGATAAACAGATTCACTTGTTGTTCTTCAGGTATATCTAGGGAAGAACGACTATACAAGCTTCACCATCGTTGCAAGAAAGTCACTAATGGTTCACCTTGCTTTTTCTTGGTGTTGCATAAATCTGACATGGTCACGTCACTGTCGATGTTGAACGTGAAATGAGATAAAAATTTTTGAGCCAATTCCGACCAAGTCTTTATATTTCCTGGCAGATGTGAATACCAATCCATGACTTGTCCCGTGAGACTTTGTGCAAATAAGTGCATTAAATATGTTTCCTCATAACTCACTTCAGTACATGCCGCGAAAAATGCTCGAATGTGATCTTTTGGATTGCCATTCCCTTTATATTTCTCAAAATTAGGTGCCTCAAAATGCTTAGGGAATGGAGGCATGTATACACTCTTGTCAAATGGATTAGGACATAAATCTTGATCTATATACAACTTCTTTGTTCCTTTAGTTTCTAACGCGTCAAATTTTCGTTGCAACTTCTCAAGTTGTTGCGCAATGGTATCAGATTTTGTAGGTCCATCATTAATCCCAGTGGGTACTCTTTGTCGATACATTGTATTTCCGATCGGTTGTTGATACTTTGAAATGGCCGTTTTTGGTGTCTCCGGCATATAATGTTCTTGGTACATTTCTTGTTGTTGCGGTTGTGCTATGCCTTGATATCGACCTTGTTGTTGTGCTTCTTGTAGCCTAGGTTGATATTGCAATTGAGTATGTTGTTGATATTGCACAGGCACCAATTGCGGTTGTGAAGTATGATAGCTTGTTTGCCTTGGCATACATTGAGGCACATGTTGGTGTTGAGGCTGATGGATCGGGATTTGTTGACTTTGTGCCAATTGTTGTCGCGGTGTATATCCCATCATTTGTAAAAAACTTTGTTTAGGTGGTTTTCGTTGCTTCTCCTTAAGATGGGGTATGGCACTTGCATTAACTTGCTGTGTTGTTTGTCCAATCCATTGTGATGGTTGCAAGTTTGCATTAACTTGTAATGAGGTGGAAGGCGCTGCAATTTGTTGTCGAATGCGATATTGTTGTTGTTGTGCATTGCTTGTTTGCACATTCGATTGTACCTTTTGTGTATTACTCAATTGTTGCAATAACTGTTGTTGGTGCAAAACACTATCCGTAGTTCTTTGTGTCGCCATTATCGAAGGATCTGTCGCAATAGTGTTTGGAAAATATATTGAGCTTAACGGGACATAAGAACTTTGTTGCATCATGGAATTGTTTTGGACATTGGTGATATCGGGCATTCCAGTTGTGAAGCTTTCCTGCATCTTAGATTTTGATCCACTTTTATGCATGTAAGGAACTACTTCTTGTTGAGGGATATTTGTCAATATTTGCGTGGTCTTTATTTGATCCTGTGTTACAGGTGTTGTGTTGAATAATGGATTATTTATTGTCTCAAATGGTGACTTTTGAGGAATAGTCACTGTCAATGCCTTTGAAACACGTTTGCTCATCAAGGTAGGCTGAGTTTCTGGTTGCACATTTTCTTCATTTGGATGTGGAGAGAAACTTAACAACTCACCACCTTGTTGTTTTTGCACATTGACTTGATCACTTGGGGAGGTCACATTACTCATCATGTTAAGATATTTTTGTGGGAACATTTTAAAGACCTTGTTCAAGAACTTATCCATCTTTTTTGTCATCTTAGGATCTTGAAGGAACATATCAACATCATCAGAAGCATCAGAATCTGGTTGGACATTTGGATTCGTTTCTTGTTGAATGCCTTGATCTGAACCAAATCCTTGCGAAAGAGTTTGTTCTTCATATAATGTTTGAGTTTGAATGTCATGTTGCAGGTGTGGTTGATTCCAATTGAAAGGTGCACTTCCTCTTGGAGTTGGTGGAACACTCCCATGTCCAGGTTTCATAGGTACAAACACTGGTTCATATAATGGAGGTGGTCCAAGTTGAACCATTCCATATGGTGGTAAAGATGTATTTGATGAATCTTTGATTTGCACTGTTTGACTAGTTTGAAACTGCGAATTTGCTATGTTGTCAATGGGTTGATACGTTGGTTCGCCCATCTTTTTAGATTTTGATCTTGTCTCAACAGGCATGTCACTTATGCAAATGCAATGTTCTTTTTGGAATTTTTCAAAGACAATATATGATATGCAACTAAATGCAAACTAAATGAATGAGAATGCAATCTATAGCAAGAATGCAATCTATGTTTTTGGTTGTTTTGAAGATTTTGACAAACTTTTTGGAATGCAAATCTAAAAGAGACCCTTAGGAAATTGAAATGATGTCTAGACCTCAAAGGACAAAAGGACCAAGTGACAAAAGGACAAATGACAAAGTCTCCCCTATATGCTTGGATACTAAGCTAGGTTTGACCAAATGACAATAATGACATAAAAAGAAAAGGTTTGACAAGGTCTAGACTTCTTAACAATGACTTAGGGTTTATCAAAGATTTGGATTACTCAAGTATGACAAAACCTAGTTTTGAGACTATATGCTAAGGGACAATTACTATGCAAATGACTCTAATATGATATGATAATGACCTAAACTTAATGAAGAGACCTAGGGTATGCAAATGCAAATGTATGACAATGTCAACCTAAGTTTGAATTATGAAATGGTATTACTCTAATGCAAGAGGACACATGCAAATGGATGACCCTTATTGATATGCAAAGGAGTATGACCTAGGTGAAACCTAACCTTGGTACTTGACAATGAATTTGCAAAATGCAAACCTAGGATGAACCTAAATCTAAGTGACATGAATGTTGAGACAAGATTTTGAACAATGTTTGACAAACATGTTTGAAGGTGCTTTGAACTTGAACTTTTGTTGGATGAATGTCTCTTGTGTTTAACCTTGTTTTGAATCAATTTGCCTTGTTTTTGAAATGAGATACAATTCAACTTTTGACAAGCAAAGAATACAAGATATTTCAACTTAGACTCAAGACAATCATGCTCATTCCCACATTTCTTATGGTAGGCAACGACATTAGGTACTTGAGAGGTAGACTCATTATGGGATTCAAGGAGAATACATAGATGCTTGACCCCACGGGCTCCCCTCCATGGCACTCACTTCTCAGGGCAGCCAAGCATCAATCCCATGTAAATCTCCCCATGGCGAACTTAGTATCTCTTCCAAGTATACGAACTTGTCCTTCTCAAGCAACTAGAAGGGTTTTTGGCCTCTAAAAACAAGGTGTTTAGTAAGGATTTCTATTAAGGGTTACTCCTTGATGTCACGCAAGCATGATTGAGACATTAAGCCCATCAAGATACCAAACAAATGTAGTCGCGCAAGCACGATTTAGACCGTGAGACCCTACTTAGATGTTGATATGAGAAAGAGTTCAAGGGTCATCACTTCCCAAGTAACTGCAATTCCCACGTAACCCTTCCTTCAAAGATTTCGCCCATCAGGTATTTGTTTATAGTGAGTTAGAATGCCAAGGTATTCTAGCCATACTCACTTTGGGTCATTCCCTTCTCATGATTATCACTTGCTTGCAAAAGCAAATGGTCGGGAAGGCAGGCCCTCTAAAGGTGACACACAATCAAAGACATGAGCATGGTATCAAAGATCTGGATTTCTGATCACCCTAAAAAGGATGAGAGCATACTCTCCTACTCCAATGTCACACTCAACAATCAAAGCAAAAACATGTTCATTCCAACCTATTTAGAAATCATACTAGGTGACTATAGCATTAATGACAAACACCAAGTTTAGTTGTTTCTCCAAGGCAACCTGCAAAACCCAAGTTAGAAGTTTGAGGTGTTTATTCTTTGATTATCGATTCTGCATAAAACATGCTAGTAGTTTCATGTGTTGTCTTTGCCATGCGTATGTGAAGATGCTGCACAAATAATTAGTACCAAAAACCAAAAGGCAGAAAACAGAATGCAAAAACAAAACAAATTTTTAAGCAAAACACTGCCTTTTTACCTCTGTTCTGGACTTTACACAGGTGCAGAACTCATGACACAAGCGCAGAATGCATGACACAGGCACAAAATGTCTTCAACACAGGCGCAGGTTGCTTGACACAGGCGCAGGTTGTCTCACACAGGCGCAGAAGTCCCCAAAAAGCCCTGCACTACCCTGTTTTTGGGTTTTTGGCCTGCAAATCAACTCAAAAGCACTCAAAAACATAGTTAAGGGGTTAGATGGTTAGTGTTCACGTCGGGTTCACCAATTAATGTAGCTAGGAAATTGGAAATCATCACAAGGAAATATGAAAACACTAATCTAGCTCAATCACGAAAGCTCAAATGCAATGATCAATCCTAAACACACTCAATAAAGACATGAAAGCAAAACATTCAAGATTAAAAGCTAAGCAAACCAAATGCAGATCTGAATATCTCCTTCATGTGGCTCCATTGTCCTTCTTTCTTCTTCAAATAGCTTTGTTGTAGATCTCACCTACAAGTGCATGATCATGATATGAAAGCAAGTAGACAAGATGATTGCTCAAGAGTACTCGAAGTGTGATTGATTAGAAATTCAATAATCTGATTATTCTCATTCTAATTAGCCAAGATTGAAGAAATTCATCCAATTTATAGAAAAATTGGAGAGATGATCAAATTAGCATGATTCAATTCAAATGGAAATTGCAAATCAATTATGTCAATTATGACAAATTATGACAAATTATGCACTTTCTATGCAAAATTGATTGATTGATAATTTATGACAAAATTATGACAACTTCTATGTCAAAAATTGATTGATTGTCAATTATGACAAATTATGACAAATTGACATGTCATTCCCATGAATTTAGGAGAGAAATAGGAGAGAAATTAAAATTAGGAATTAGAAAATTAGAAAATTAGAAAAAGAGGAATTAAGAAATTAGGAATTAAGAAATTGATGAAAATTAGAAATTAGGTAAATTAATTAATAATTTTTCATTTATTAATTAATTCACAAAGAGGGAATTTAGAAATTGATGAAAGATTAGGAAATTAATTAATAATTTGTCATTTATTAATTAATTCACAAAAAGAGGAATAATTAGCCAATTAAATGAACATTTAATTGCGATGAGAAGACTTAGGATAAATAAATAATTTATTAATCCTAGAGGGAGAAATGACAAACAAGGTTAAATGATTAAATCACGAAACCCTAGAATATGAATTAGCAATGCAAGGATGACAATTAGGTCTTGATGAAAGATAATTGACTCGATCATGATTCTGATTAACAAAGGACCAATGTGATAAATGATTTGATTGATAAATGCGCCAATTGACGAGGAACAATGACAAATTGATCCAAATTGACATAATTGAGACAGACAACGTTCGATGGCAAATTAATCGCAAAATGACAAAATTGACAAGAGGACAAAGATCGATGACAAAATCGATTGCAAGACGACAAGATTGAAAATGACCACGATTGATGACAAATCGTTCGTAAAATGACAAGATTGAACATGACAACGATCGATGACAAATCGATCGCAAAACGACAAGATTGAAAATGATAAGGATTGATGACAAATCGACAAGATTGATAAGAGGACAAAACCCTAATTAGGATTGACGATGTCCAAAATGATGACAAATGAGCACGCATATTGATGCGATAGGATAAGATCGATCAAAATCATGATTGGAGAGTGTTGTCGACAAGACCAAATTTGAGAGCGAGATGAATGAGGAATGTAGAAGAATGACTTGATGTTCGCAAATGATAAAGACCAAGTGCGTAACATAGGAGAAATGTTAATGCGATGCAAAAACCTAAAATGAGGCAATGCGCAAATGTTAAAGTATGATTCCGCAAGCGTTGACCATTTTTAGGTGTCTACATCTTCCTTTCTGTCATGCTACATGTATATATCTGATCTTAATCCATGTTGTATAAATAGATCTCTTATGTCGGTGATCCATTCATTGCTTCGATCTTACAAATATATTTTATCGAATGAATAACCATGCAAAATATTTCATTGGTTAGATGACCTCAAAATCATACACAATCTTTAAGTGAAATTTCTAATGTGATAACGGTTCTATGTGCCTCGATCTTGTAACACATTTTCATATGTATGTCCAGGTTCAATGAATTTGGTAACACGTTTCACTCAGTGTATATCAACTTGGTGTGTCATCTTTGCTGCTCAGTAGACATGGAATGATACCTGATAGATAGCTCGGTTTATACTACGCTCTGAGACTACTTTCTTCTATAACCGACTGGACTGTGCATACCGACTCAATATTTCGGCAGTAGTAACCGACTAGAGTATATAGAATAACTTTGAACATAAAACTAATGGCAACTTGATAAGTAGTAACAAGACAACTGAAGACAAGGCTAGAATTGATAATTCTATGATAAACATACATTGCCAATTGGATAAGCTGCTGAGAGGATTCACTCAATAGGTTCCCTAAAATAGGTAGGTTTGCTAAGCTGAATATAGGATAAGCCATCAAATTTATAAAATCCAACAAATGCTCTAGCAAGATAGGATATAGTGTAAAATGATGAACATATACACTAGGATGTAGTGCCATGTGATAGACATAAGCACTAGGATAGAGCCTGACGAGCAACACCATGTGATGGACATAGGTAACAGTAGGATAGGATATAATAAGATAAGTAGCACTATGTGATGAACATGAGTACCACTAGGATTGACACGATTGATTTGATTAGATGCAGGAGTACTTACCCCAAATTGAGTCTAGATAGAGATTCCCCATGACACAAAGATTACAAACACATTTGATTGCTAAGGACCACGTCGCGATCAAGGCGATGGGATTGAGGAATATTATGTATATGCCTAAGATTTGGGCAAACATAAGACTATTAACTGCTTTGGTAAAAAGATGGTCCTACAGGGTCTGTAGGAGGGGACAAATGAGATGATTTAGGAGCCGGTCCTTCAGGAACTCAGATTCCTTTGAGGCCTGCTGGCTTTGAGGGAGGGTATTCATCATAGCTCTCTTGGATCCCATTTTGTATCAGTTTTTGTATGACGATATAGACACTTTTGGATGATTTTGTAATCATACGAGATATTGACATCAATGTATCATGACACTTATTATTTTGATATATATGAGATGATCCATCCTTGGGACAACTATATGCATGTGTTCCTATGTGATGCTTCTATATGTTTTATGATGATTTGATGATCCTTATGATATGGTTTTTGGATTTATATGCAAATGCGAATGTACTAAATGCAGATGGATTTTATGATTATTTACATGATGAGAATGTATGATAATGATAAGATACGATTATTTACAGGATAAGATGCATGATGTGTTATTATTTTTTGGCATTTTATGTTGTATATGAGAGTGTAGATACTAACTAATGATATATGCAAGATGTGATGTAATTGTGATATCTATATGTATGTATGAAATGAGATATGCTATCATGTGATGATGCATGTGAAATCTACATGAAATGCAAATATTTTTGGCGTGTCATTATACTCAGTCATGTGATAGCGGGCTACACGGACTCAAGAAAGGACGATGGAGGTCAATCACAAAAGGGAGATGGAAGGTAGAAGATATGGAAGTGAAAGAGCTTCTTGTGCTTTATCATCATTGAGTTTTATTATGGAAAATAGGTTATGACAATTGAGGTATAGGTTCGACCCAAAAAGTCATTGTACCCATTTGCATGGAGGTGAGACAGTCACAAACAAGGAATGCCCTAGTTCACACTAGACTCACAACGTCCTCATATCCTTGGACAAGTCATAGCATTATTAAGAGACAATCCACAAACAACAAAACTATAGCAGGTGAATCATATCCCATCCTTTCTTTTCTAGTCAAAGACATCCCAGAGATAGAATCTCAAGTCAGAGACATCCTGGAAAAGCTAAAATATGTGTCACCAAAAGATAAAATCAAAAGAAAACCAAGACTTGACACCAACATACAATGAAATCTTCAAGTTATTTGTGTTTCTTGCCACATATGTTAACATGTTTGATTTGGTCACAATGTTGTCATCTTGATAAAGGAATGATCATGCTGAAAACCATGTTGTTGCCAAAGTCTGCTGAAAGATTTGATTTGTTGAAAGCCCATTGCTACTTGTGTCTCATCTAAAACTGACCGAATATGTGAAAATGATATTTTATTGTGAAGAAGAACAAAAATTTATTGCGGATTGACGGTGCAAGTGATCTTTTATTGCGAATTGTGTGCGAAAAGGAGGAATGAAAAAATAATGCTCCTCAAAACATACGATGTCAGGGTACCACTTCCATCACTAGATTCAGGATTTTGCCCCAGTTGTAGATTGGACCTGATTTATTATGGACGGAAAGGGGTGAAAAGGGAGGATTTATTATGAATGGGTAACCAATCTTAGGTAGATCAATAATAAGCCATGATGGGAATGGGTAAGTTTAGTATGAATGTATAGGCTATGAGTATGTGAAAGGTGAAAGGATAAGATTGAATTGTGAAGGAGGGAGGAGAAATGTCTCTACACATGGCGTTGGTAACTTGGTTTTCACCATGGTACTTGCCCAGGGCGCCACTGAAGTGGTTTTCACCTTTGGACGAAATTATTTCTCTTTACTTTTTCCAATTTTTTTAAAAAAATTGTGTCACAAGGCACCTGTTTGCCAGGTTTTCACCAAGTAATGATTTTTTTTTTTTTTTTTTTGTATTTTTGATATTAGGATATTCTGAAGAGCTATGTGTAAAACCTACAAAGGTGCATGTTGTTGATAGGATCTTCCAAAGGTTCTCCCTCTGGTGATGAGAGTTGATATGCACCTGATCCATAGACTACTGTGATGACGTAAGGACCAAGCCAATTTGGTTCGAACTTTCCCTTCTTCTCTCTATCTTGTTGATTCTTAGGATTTCTCTGAGAACTAATTCATCCACCTCAAATGTGCAATGCTTTACTTTATGGTTATAGCTGAAATGTTCCTTGACTGAATGATATGTTTCTCCCTCGATTGTCTTCCTTGATGAAGGAACTAAGGTAGAATTACTAATGTGTGGACTGTGTAGGCCCATATGCGTGTCACCTAAAGAAGTTTGGGCATATCTGACAACAAAGTCCTTCGAGGAAGTTCCATTAAAGGTCCACTTATGTGATGTATCACCAAAAGTGATTGGATGTGTGGAACAAGTGGATGAGTTATGAAGGCTTATGATTGCGACAAGAAGTGAAAGTAGCATGACATTATGGAGACTTAAGATCAACAAGTATTCTTTTTGACTTGAAATTTTATAACTTTTGCCCCCATTAATTTTTTTATCAGGGGAGATCAACTCTTGTTCTTTTTTCTTCATAGGATTTTTATCCTTGACTTTAATTTTGCAGAGTCCAATAGCTTTTGATTTTGATTTGAATTGAAGGACTTTTCTTTATTTTTTACTTTTAGATTTTTATTTTCAAGGCTTTATTTTTCATCCCCGATGAGTAAGGGCTTTTGTGATTATTGTTGATCCAAGTCTAGGAGAGGAGTGGAAATGGAATGAACAGATGATACGGTAAGCTATAAGAGTTTGCAAGAGGGTTGGTGATATATTAAATAGATTCTTTGTTGGAACCACTCTTAGGAATATTGATATCAAGAGCTGCTTGCACCACTAGAGGAGATTTGCATTCAGACTTAGTATCCACAACACTAGGCGGTTCACACCCAATTCCTTGCAAATTGTTTATACTTTGTTCCTGTCGACTAAAAGTCTTAGGAGATAGTGGGAGTTGATCAACATGAAAGATATACTCACCACATCCCATGTCTTTAACCATGATTTTTTCTTTTAGCTCCACTTATTTTGATGTAGAAGGTTTAAGATTCTGGATCCACATATGCTGATGATGGAGTTGCTTCTCTATTGGTTGGGATTGTTATTTCTGATCTAGGTCACAGGTTATTGCAATATATGAATGGATTCGGATCACCATTAACGGTGACTTCAACTCCATTGTAAGGGAATTTGATACATTGATGATACGTTGATAATACTGCTCTCATTTCATGAATCGATGGTCATCCCAAAAGTATGTTGTATGTGAGATCTAGATCAAAGACTTGACATACCACATCCTTTGTAACCGGCCCAACTCTGAGAGGTAATGTGACTATGCCTTTGGATGAGTGCTCTTCATCATCATATGCTTTAATGGTGATTGCATGTGTAGAATTCACAATCTTTTTCAGAATATCCCAATTGTTTAATAGTGTTCAATGTACAAATTATTGGCATTATGTGAACCGATATGAGGACATAATGACATTGTATATTGTCATTGATGTCAATATGTTGAAGAGGTGAGAACCAGCATATGTGAGAACTGGTATAACACTGTGAACCGACATTTGTGCCAAAGTGAAGCGATGTGTTTGTTCAAGGTGAACCGACATATGGTTATGGGAACCGACACATGGAAGTGTTGTATGAATACCGGTTGGTAGTCTCAACTTCAGGGTTTCCGGTTGAAGTGCTTCAAGCCTGTGTGGCTCAACCAGTGGCTTTGTGTGATGAGTTAGCATGGTAATGAAGAACAGATTATGTTGCCACGTAAGCCTTGTGTGCGTGAAGGATCTTGCATGAAGGAGATTGTTCCTATCTACCTCGGGAATGTGCGAAGTCTATAAATGGTGATAACGTGTGATGGGTTATCATCCGCCATGAAATTGGTGGAAAATGGATGATGGAGAATGTCTTGAGATTGGATCAAGACTGTTGCATTTAATGAAGTGTGCTCAATAGTCAGGATTGAACTGTTTGAATTCCTTAACCTAACAGGTTTAGGGTTTAGGGTTTATGCTACCAACCTATCTGTTTTCCTATAAGGTCGATGTTTTGATTCTTTCTGAGGTTGTTGGAAAAATTTGTGTGTGTGTATCCAAGAGAAGGGATACATGATTCTTTCCAGACTAGAGGAGAGAAGTGATACCTGCAGAGTGTAAGTGCAGAAGGTGAAGAGGAGCTTAAGCAGATCTTCATTGGCATTGAGTGCTGTTACCAGATCATTGTAATACCTATTGATCTCTAACCACTTCAACAGTTGAGAAATCCCTTAACAGGGTAGCCTTAACTGGCTTGCTGTAAATCCTTTAACAGGGTGACTCAAAACCATTGAGTTCTTGAAATCCTCTAACAAGGTAACCTTTAATAGGGTTTAACCCTTAACCAGGTGATCCCTAACATGATCGGTTCCTAACAGAACCTATTGTATCAGTCTTTAACCGGACAAGGCTCCTAACAGAGCAGACTTCTAAAGAGTTCAAAAACAAGCTTGTGGGTATTCATCCCCACCGTGGTTTTTCCTAGTTGGGTTTCCACGTGAAAAATAAGTGTGTCATGTGTGATGTCTTCTTCATGTGATGTTATGTTGTTTTTTGTCAAGTGGTGAATCATGTTGATCTAGTTGCTTACATGTATATCTTTGATGGTAGATTACTTGTTCATGCATTAGGGTGAAATGGAAGTGAAGCGTTAGATTGTATGAGAAGATAAGTGTCAATCAGTTTATGCTTGTCTTAGTTATTCTGGGCTTTGCCGATTGTACTCTGTTTTAGGACCGGTGTTACTGTTTGTCTGTCAATGCACAGTGTCTGCTGGCAAACCGGTTCAAGAGTGTGTTTTTGTCTATACTGATTCACCCCCCCTCTTAGTACTGGTTTGGTACTATTCGTTCATCATTGAGTTATCAATTGGTATCAGAGCGTCCTCCAGGTCCTCTATGTTATAAGCTTAACTGCTTGAGGTAAAGATACCAGTCTAATGATGAAGAGGGAAGGTCCAAAGTTTAACAGGGAAAATTTCAGTATATGGAAAGACAAAATGAAGATATACATCAGAAGCATGGGTGCTCAACACTAGAGCTAAGTTGAGAATGCCTATGTTTCCCCTACTGGTACTCTCACCGATGACCAAAAGAAAGAGATGCAGGAGAATGGGCAAGTCATGGAAGCCCAAATTAGTAGTTTATCTGACATTGAGTGTATTGATGTCCAAGATAAGGTAAATCCCAAAGAGGTATGGGATACTCTTGAAAATACCTATGGCAGTGATGAGCATGTAAAGTAAGCTAAGGAAGAAAGCCTTAGAGGGAAGTTTGAAGACATGCAGATGGTTGAAGGTGAGACCATTCAACAGTATGTAATAAGAATCAAAACTGTTGTTGGTGATATCAAGAGTGCAGGTGGTAAAATGGAAGATTCCACTATGGTAAGCAAAGTCATGAGATCCCTATTGCCGGTCTATGCAATAAGGGTTGCTGCTATTCAGGAGTTGAGATCAATAGACAAGACTAAGGTATCCCTAGACTCCATCATTGCAAAGTTGATGGCCTATGAGCTAAATAGTTTTGATGGCAGTGTTCAAAAGACTGAATCAGCTTTTAAAGCTTCTGTTGTACCATCCAGAAAAGGAAAAGAAGCTAGCAGTAGTGGTGAACCAACAGAGAAATGGATGATGAGGAAAATCTGATGGCATTTGAAGCTCTCCTTGCTAGGAAACTTCCTAAAGGAATCGACAAATACAGAGGTAAGCTTCCTTTGAAATGCTTTTCTTGTAACTGGATAGGACATATTGCTATAAACTATCCTAATGGTGACAACAAGGACAAACCAGAAAGGTTCAAGAAATTCAAAGGAGGAAACTGGAGAAACTGTTTTGTGGCAGTTGATGAAGGTGTCACAGATGAGGAATAAAAGGATGAAGAAAATGAAGATATTGTGTTTGTTGCTATCAAGGAAGATGTGTCAGACAAGAAGGCTCTTGTCTCCTAGTTTGATAATTCCAATGAGTGGATCATTGACAGTGGCTATTCTCACCATATGACTGGTGACTGGAGCAAGTTTCTATCCTTGGAAGAGTATGATGGTGGTATGGTTTGCTTTGGTAATGATGCACCATGCATGGTCAAAGGCAGAGGGTCCATCTCTCTGAATGGAAAGAGTAGTGCTAACAATGTGTATTGGGTTGATGGTCTTAGACACAACCTTCTGAGTCTTGCCCAGCTAAATGACAGTGGTCTCACTTTGGAATTCAAGAATGGAGTTTGCAGAATCAAAGGAAAGAATGGTGAATTGGTGGCCACTGGCATGCAGACCAAAGGTAATCTATTTTAGCTAAATGCAAATATAAGTACACGTCTTATGGCTAAATTTGATGATAGCTGGATATGGCATAGGAGACTCTGCCATGTAAACTTTGATAACATTGTGAAGGCTAGCAAGATCAAGGTAGTTAGAGGGTTGCCGGTGCTAAGAAAACCAGATAATACCTTGTGCAGAGAGTGTCAATTGGGCAAAATGTCCTCCTCAACCTTCAAAGGTAAATTTTTCATTGCTGACAATTTGCTTGATTTTGTGCATACTGATTTGTGTGGTCCTATGAAAACTAGGAGTGTGCAGGGTGATAGGTACTTCATGATTCTCACTGATGATTGCTCAAGAATGATGTGGGTCACATTCTTGAAAGATAAGTCTAAAGCTTTTGTAAAGTTCAAAGCTTTCAGAGCATTAGTAGAGAAGGAAAGCGGTAAAAGGATCAAGTGCCTGAGAATTGATCAAGGAGGGGAATTCACTTCTGGTGAATTCAACAAGTACTGTGAAGAACATGGCATCAAGAGGCAATTGTCTGCTCCCCAGACTCCACAACAAAATGGCCTAGCAGAGAGGAATAACCAGACTGTGGTTGAAGCAACTAGAACCATGTTGATTCAAGGAAAGGTAGATCACACCTTTTGGAGAGAAGCGGTGAGCACTGCAGTCTATACAATGAATCGGGTACTCATCAAGAAAGGTAAGGACAAAACTCGTTATGAGTATTGGACCAGTAAGACACCTATGGTTAGCTACTTTAGAGTGTTTGGTAGCAAATGTTACATCAAGAGGAGTGAACACCAGAGCAAATTTGATGCAAAATGTGATGAGGGAATATTCCTAGGGTATTCCACCAAGAGAAAAGCTCTCAAGTGTTTCAATAACAGGACTCAGAGAATTATGGAAAGTATCAATGTAAGAGTTGATGAAACCTCTGAGAAAATGGAGGAAACTGATAGTGAGCAAGCGGTAAATGAACTGGTTGTAAGCTTCTGGGAACCGGTTGTCAGTCAACTGAGTACCAGTAACAGTGTTCCTACACCGGTAGATGTAGATGCTGATATTGATGGAGATGAGGATGAAGAAGAAAAGCAAGAAGAATCCATCAAGACCATTCCTTGGTATGTCAAGCTGAATCATGATCCTAAGTGGATCATAGGAGATAAGGATGTAGGAATCCTTACAAGAAGAAAAGTTAGAGAAAACTCATGTATGATCTCTGAATTCGAGCCTAAAACATTCAAAGAAGCACATAAAGATAAAGACTGGATCAAGGCAATGGAAGAGGAACTTGACTGGATAGAGAAAAATGGTACATGGTCTTTGGTACCCAGACCGGAGCATAAAAATGTCATTGGTACCGAATGGGTTTTCAGAAATAAGCTGAATGAGGATGACACAATGATTAGGAACAAAGCCAGATTGGTGTGCAAAGGATATGCTCAAGAAGAAGGAGAAGACTATGGAGAAACCTTTGCTCCTGTAGCTAGATTGGAAGGAGTTCGTATGCTTCTTTCATATGCAACTTTTAAAGGTTTCAAAGTATATCAAATGGATATAAAATCTGCATTCCTAAATGGTGTACTTGAAGAGGAGGTGTATATTGAGAAACCAGATGGGTTTTCCCTATCTGAAGATAGTGACATGGTATGTAGGCTACATAAAGCCTTATATGGTCTAAAGCAGGCACTTAGAGCATGGTATGAACGTCTCCATTCACATCTGGTGAAGATTGGATTTGAGAGAACAAGTGAAGATAGTAATATCTACTTGAAGTCTGGAGGAGATTAGATCCTGATCTGTGAGGTATTTGTTGATGACATTATCTTTGGTGGAGATGACAAGATGAGTCATGAGTTTGCAGATGAGATGAAGAAAGAATTTGAGATGTCACTCATAGGGGAGATTAAGTTCTTCATTGGACTGCAGATCCAACAGATGAAAGATGGAATCTTTATCACTCAGTCCAAGTATGTCAAAGAGGTGTTGAATACCTTTGGCATGGAAGATAGCAAATCGGTTGGTACATCGATGGTGACTGGTTGTAAACTATCCAAAGAAGATAACTCAACATTGGTTGATGAGAAGGAATACTGATCAATGATTGGTAAGTTGCATTATGTAGTGCACAACAAACCAGATATTGCACATGCAGTTGGCATTACTGCAAGGTTCCAGAAAAGCCCAAGAGAATCCCACTTGGTTGCAGTCAAGCGGATTCCTAGGTATCTGAAGGGAACTGTTGACTATGGATTGTGGTATCCATATAGCAAGGACTTCAACTTGAAAGTATACACATATGCTGATTGGGCAGGTAATGTAGATGACCGGAAAAGCACAACCACTTGCATTCTTTCTCGGTGGTAGACTGGTCTCATGGATGAGTAAGAAGCAGAGTTGTATCTCTCAGTCTACAGCGGAAGTAGAGTATGTTGCAACTTTCATGAACTGCACTCAGACTGAACCGACATTTGTGCCAAAGTGAAGCAGTGTGTTTGTTCAAGGTGAACCAACATATGGTTATGGGAACCGACACATGGAAGCATTGTATGACTACCGGTTGGTAGTCTCAACTTCAGGGTTTCTGGTTGAAGTGCTTCAAGCCTGTGTGGCTCAACCGGTGACTTTGTGTGATGAATTAGCATGGTAACAAAGAACAGATCATGTTGCCACGTAAGCCTTGTGCACGTGAAGGATTTTGCATGAAGAAGATTGTTCCTACCTACCCCAGGAATGTGCAAAGTCTGTAAATGGTGATAACGTGTGATGGGTTATCAACCACCATGAAATCGGTGGTAAATGGATGATGGAGAATGTCTTGAGATTGGATCAAGACTATTGCATTTAATGAAGTGTGCTCAATGGTCAGGATTGAACCGTTTGAATTCCTTAACCTAACAGGTTTAGGTTTTAAGGTTTATGCTACCGACCTATCTATTTTCCTATAAGGTCAATGTTGTGATTCTTTCTGAGGCTATTGGAAAAAGTTGTGTGTGTGTATCCAAGAGAAGGGATACGTGATTCTTGCCAGACCAGAGGAGAGAAGTGATACCTACAGAGTGTAAGTGCAGAAGGTGAAGAGGAGCTTAAGTAGATCTGCATTGGCATTGAGTGCTATTACCAGATCATTGTAATACCTGTTGATCTCTAACCACTTCAACAGTTGAGAAATCCCTTAACAAGGTAGCCTTAACCGGCTTGCTGTAAATCCTTTAACAGGGTGACTCAAAACCATTGAGTTCTTGAAATCCTCTAACAAGGTAACCTTTAACAGGGTTTAACCCTTAACTTACTTCTGAGATACTCAAAAGTGTCCCTTGGTAGTGGCTTGGTGAAGATATCTACTATTTGTTCCTTTGTGCTAACATAATCCAACACCACTTTCTTCTCTTGAGCTTCTTCTATAAGAAAATGATATTTGATAGAGATGTGCTTTGTCTTAGAGTGCATAACAGGATTCTTTGAAATGTTAATGGCACTAGTATTATCAAAGAATATAGTTACTGGCTCGGTAACTTGCTCATTTATACCTTCCAATAGTTGTTTGATCCATGCTATGTTGGTACAATTCAATGTTGCAACAACATATTCAGCTTCTGCTGTTGACTGTGAAACGCATCCTTGTTTCTTGCTAAGCTAACGCACTAGTCTTTCTCCTAAAAAGAAAGCTCCTCCACTTGTGCTTTTTCTGTCATCAATGTTGCCTGTCCAATTGACATCAGTATAAACTTTTGAATCAAAATCATTTCCTTTCTGATATACTAAGCCATAATCTTCAGTGCCTTTCAAGTATCTGAAAATTCTCTTGATTGCTGTCATGTGTGTTTCCTTAGGATCTGCAGAGAATCTTGCAACTATACCTACTGCATGTGCTATGTCTGGCCTGCTTTGAACAACATATTGTAGCTTTCCAATCATAGATCGGTAAAGTGTCTCATCAACAAATGTAGATTCATCATTCTTTGATAGTTTACAGTTGGTAGTCATAGGAGTACTTACTGGTTTTGAATCATCCATTCCAAATTTCTTCAAGATTTCCTTTATGTACTTGGATTGAGTAATGAAAATCTCATCTTTCATTTGCAGTATCTGTAAACCTATGAAATAATTTATCTCACCAATTAATGACATCTCAAATTCTTTGCTCATTTCATTTCCAAAGTTCTTGCATAGAGAGTCATTTCCACAAAAGATAATATCATCAACAAATATGGCTGAGATCAGTATTCCATTTTCATCATTCTTCATGTACATGTTACTGTTTTCACTTGTTCTTATAAAAACAATCTTGATTAAATAAGAGTGCAATCTATTATACCATGCTCTAGGTGCTTGTTTCAGACCATATAAAGCTTTGTTCAATTTACATACTTGATCTTTATTCTCGTCTTCAGCAAATCCTTCAGGTTGTTCAATAAAAACTTCTTTTTCTAATATACCATTCAGAAATGCAGATTTGACATCCATTTGATATACCTTGAAATATTTGTAAGCAACATATGTCAACAATGTTCTTACTCCTTCAAGTCTTGCCACAGGTGTAAAAGTCTCACCATAATCAATTCCTTCTTCTTGGGCATAACCTTTGCAAACTAGTCTTGCTTTATTTCTTATGACCTCACCTTTTTCATTCAGCTTGTTTATGAAAATCCACTTTGTATCGATTACATTTTTGTACTTTAGTCTTGGGACCAGTGTCCATGTGTCATTCTTCTTGATTTGATCAATCTCTTCTGTCATAGCATTTATCCAATCTTCACTATTAAATGCCTTTTTCACTATGCTCAGTTCAAATTCAGATATCAGACATGTGTTCTGTCTCAGTTTGTTCCTTGTCATCACTGGATCATCCTTATCTCCTATAATCTGACTTGATGCATGATGTCTTCTAACATACTTGGCTAATACAGGCTCGGTAGGCTCTGTATGATCTTCTTCATCACTCGGTAATTGGATATTCTCTTCATTTCCTTCAACAATTCTCTCGGTAAGGCTTGTTGGTTGAACATAGTTTCCTTCATCATTTCTTTCTGCAAATTCATCAATTTTCACATTTGCACTTTCTACTATTTTGTTAGATGATTTGATCAGACATTTAAATGCTTTACTTCTAGAAGAATAACCAAGAAATGTTCCTTCTTCACTTTTATGATCAAACTTGCCATTTCTATCATCTTTGTGAACATAGCATCTACTTCCAAAGATTTTGAAGTAACTTACATTAGGTTTCTTGTCATACCAGATCTCATATGGTGTCTTCAAAGTTCCTTTCTTTAGTTGTACTCAGTTCAGGGTGTAAATTGCTGAGCTTATTGATTCTCTCCAAAATGTTTGTGGCACTTTCTTTTCAATCATCAGGGTTCTGGCACAATCCACAATAGATCTGTTTCTTCTCTCAGCTATCTCATTTTATTGTGGAGTTCTTGGTGTAGAGACTTGTCTTTTTATACCATGATCATTGCAGAATAGGTTGAACTCGTCAGATGTGAACTCTCCTCCTCTATCTGATCTAAGACATTTTAGTTGTCTTCCTGTTTCATTTTCAACTCTTGCCTTGTACCATTTTAAAATTTGAAAAGCTTCTGATTTTTCTTTTAAAAACATTACTGACATCATCCTTGAGTAATCATCCACAAATAATATGAAATATTTATCACCATAATAACTTTGAACTTTCATAGGACAACAAAGATCAGTGTGCACAAGATCTAAAATTCCCTTAGAAGTGTAGGACTTACTTGTAAATCTTGATCCTGTCATTTTACCCATCTGGCATCCTCAGCACATAGTATTCTCAGGTTTTTCAAGACTTGGTAGACCTCTTACTCAGTGCTTCTTGCTTATCTTGATCAGATTATCAAAATTTACATGACAAAACCTTTTATGCCATAACCAGGTATCATCTATCTTTGCATACAGACACTTGTTCTGAGTTGATTCAAGGTGAAATGTGTTACCTTTTGTTTGTGTCCCGGTAGCAGCTAACTTTCCATGCTTGTCATGAACTTTGACAATTCCTTTCTGAAATTCTATTCGGTATCTTGTATTGTTTAGCTTTGCTACACTCAACAAATTGTATTTCAAACCTTCAACCCAATAAACATCATTGCATCTTGCATTGTCAAGAAGTGTTATAGATCCTTTACCTTTTACCGGACATGGTGCATCATTACCAAATCTTACATAGCCTCCATCATAATCTTCTAACATAACAAACTTGTGTTTATCACCTGTCATGTGATGTGAGCATCCACTATCTATGATCCAAGAATCATTAGTATTTATGTGAGACATTAGGGATTTTTCTTCATACCTATCTTCATCTGATCCATCTTTGATAGCCACATAAACTACTTCCTCTGTATCAGTTTCATCTGATTTATCATCATTGGATTCCTCATCAGCTATTAAGCATGACTTTCTATCTCTTCTTCTGAAGTCTCGGTGTCCTCTGTAATGATTATCTTTCTGTCTATCATCTTAGTAATCTCTCTTTTCAGTAGAATCTTTGTCAGGACAGTTAGAAGCCATATGTCCTATCTTATCACAATTGAAACATTTCAAAGGTAGTTTTCCTTTATACTTACCTTTGCCTCTCGGTAACCTTCTGGCTAATAGTGCTTCAAACTCTTCTTGCTTTCTGATTTCCTCATATAGTTTGTGTACTTCTTCCATGTTCTTGCGAAATCTTTCACTTTCTCCACTATGATCCCCTTTAGTGTACTTACTCATTCTATCATTGTAATCATCAGATTCACCAATATGAAAAGAACTAAATGCAGACTTAACTTTATTTACCGATGACCCACTGTTATCAAAGTTACTTAACTCAAATGCATGTAGCTTACCAATAGTAGCATCTAAAGAAATTGGCATATTGGGTACAGACCTCAATTCATTGATTGTAGAGACTCGAATTGCATAAGCTGGTAGAAGGGTTCTTAGCAACTTACTTGTTATATCCTTTTCTTCAATAGTTTCACCTGCTCCTTTGATTTGATTGACAATCTCCTTTAGTCTTGTACTGTACTGGGTTATGTTCTCACCTTCATTCATCCTCATAGATTCAAGTTGCCCTCTTAGACTGTCCACTTTTGCTCTTTGAACATGTTCATATCCACCATACACAGATATGAGCTTGTCCCACATTGCCTTTGCATCATTGTAGCCTTCTAGATCATTAAACTCTGAGTTGATCAATGTAGATGTTATTTCAATCATTGCTTGAATATGTTCTTGCTTTGCCTTTATCTCTTCCATTGTCAATGGATAGGTGCTAGGTGTAATGAAATCATTCTCCAGATAATATACAACATATTCTCCAACTCCTCATAGGTGCATCTTCATCCTTTTCTACCATGTAGAGAAACTTGACTTGTTCAGCTTCGGTGCATCCCTCTTGTACATCTTTGGATCTTTGCCTCAAGTACCTTTAAACTTTTCTTCTGGAGTCTAGAAGCTTTGATACCAATTGATAGTTATGATACTTAATGTTAAGTACAAATGCCAAGCTAATAAGATGAGAGGGGGGGGGGTGAATCATACAAACTTAATCTTCCATAAAAACAATAGATTCAACCTCGGTAACATATCCTTCAACAATATAACCAAAACTGCTAAACATGCAAACTCAAAAGCATATAAACATCAAAACACTCATAACACTAGATTTAACGTGGAAACCCAAATAGGGAAAAACCACTGTGGGATTTCGGACCCACTAAGAAATATACTCTTCTAGAGTATGCTCGGTTAAAAGCAAATCCTGTTAAAGATTACAAACACATTGCTAGATGTGACCCGGTTAAGGGATTTCCCTCAGATATGTTAGGATCTTCACCTTGTTAGAAGTGACCTTGTTAAAGGATTTCAAACACTCAATCAGAATGTCACCTTGCTAGAGGGTTTTACAAATAAGACTGTTAAGTCCACTCGGTTAAGAGATTTTCTGTTACTTCACAAAATAATAGTAATAAAAATCTATCTGCAACTTCACATCTAAAAATGCTAAAGCAGATTCTTATTTTCTCAATACAATAGGACTTATCTTGTCCATCTGCTAGGCTGTATACTCTGTTATTCAAACAGGTCTTCAAGCTTCTGTGCTCGGTAATCACTATGTAGCATCCCTGTGCATACACTTGCCCACATACATTGTTTATCAATAGTTCCTTATTTATAAACAATTTTCCAACCACTTAATCTCCTTGGTCACATATCCCATGATCAATCATAGCCATCAGATCTTCAAACTTGACCAGGTTCAATGTATCCTTCGATCTGAAAACATTTTACCCCGCCTTGGAACTTGCATACATTTCTTGGAACTTGTGCTAGGGTATTGTGGTTCAATCTGAGCTGTAGATCTTCCTGCCGATCTTCCTTTGCCATAGATTCTTTAACAAACTTCATGCATGGCATACCAATCATTTAATCATAGCCAGCTCATCAGCTTCCTTCATTAAATAATGCTTTTATTCATTCAATGCATTTTGTTATTACTCAGTTGCAACTTGATAAATACTGAACTTCACTCGGTAGACATACCACCTTCATTAACCGATAGCGATAACCTTAGGGTTTACCGACTATTTTCCTTAGGGTTTACCGACTAGGTTCTTTGCTTGGTAACATAGTATAGTATTAACCTTACAATCAATAACATATGTAGGATATCAAAACAATCTAAACATCATGATCTCATCATTGTCCAACTCGGTAATAGTTGCCCATTTGAATAACTTATTCCTCCCCTTATTCATCACATTCTTTATGTGTCTTTTACCGACATCTTTATACTCATCAAATCATACTTCTTAAGATATGGCAACATCATACTGAATTAGAAAATCAATTTCTTGACATTAATGACAAAATAATAATATTAAGACAGTAAACATCCTTAATCAGTTATATCCATAACAACCTTCTCAATATCCTTATTGAAATTCCAACAATCTCCCTTGTCTGTTATAATGCCAACATTCATGTCCACCATTTTCTTTTGTAGGTCCTTTATCTGTTGTTGCAAGTCATTCTTGGGTGGTGTCTTTTCTCTTTGAGATAGTCCCATGCCTGAGCCACTGGGTGGAGAAGGAGGGATATAATGCATATATGGATGGTATTGATCATAGATGTGTTCACATGGAGGAGGGAGATAGTTATAGATTGCATATGGACCACTTGGTATGGTATTATAGTGAGGAGCACTAGGTCTAGGTCGATACATGTCATGACCATGGGGATAGGAGGTGTCATAATCATGATCTTGGATATTGCCCCCAAATCTAACAGAGGTCTCCTCATGTCATGATTTTGAATATTCGCTTGAGTGTAATTATGCATTGGTATGATATTGGGTATCATCACGAGCATGTGTGGTGGTAGTTCTTCTCCATGGGAAAGGATGACTGAGAGGTTGTTCATGAGAGGTTCTATCATAACTGGCATGGGAATGAGTGTATGTGTTTGGAATCTCAGTTTTTTGAAATAGGGATGAAGGTGACTCAATCACGAGACGCTCTTTCTTACCACCACTATTGAGCCTCCTTTGTCTTGTATTAACTTGATTTATTTGGTTTGTATCATCCTCCAAAATTTGTGACATATCAAAATTACGGGGTAATCTTCTTCCACTTTTTGCCAACTTGTAGGAAATATTGTCTATCCCTTTTCATGATTTCTTGAACCAATCTATTAAAATGGGAATCCATGATTGTTTCCTCAACTTCTGTAGAATCCATAGATGCATTGTCATTGTCATTATCATTTCCATTGTTATTATCATTGTTGTCATTGTTTAGTATATTATTGCAGTTTTCAAATGGATTGTAGAATTCATCTCCATCAAACTCATAGGTACTCATTTTAAAGACCTTAAAGCTTCTTCGACTTCCCTTCTAGACCTTTGTGAATGGGTTTCAACCATGGAATAAAGTCTTGACCCAAAAATAAAAGGTAGGATGAAAATGCAAAGACTATGGAAGACCAAGAGGTGTATGAAGTGTAGATGAATCTAGGGTAAAATTGCAATGTCCAAGAGTGTAATACCAAAGTATGTATGTGTGAGAGTAAGGTGTGGATTCCAAAGAGATGATGGATCTCTTGATGAGGTAAGTTGACCTTGACTCAAGCAGACCAAATGATACCCTAAGATGATGGATCTTGATGCGGGACTCACCTAGTGTTGTGTTATAGTATGTTTGTAAAATGTGATGATGACAAGAAATGTAACCTTTTGACTCAAATTTGAAAAATATGTATGAGGGCAATGCAAGTGAAGGAAAACGATTGACTATGGGTGACCAAGAAATGTTGACTGAAGAATGATGCCCTATGGGAAGCAACCTTAGAAGCTCTTTGAATCTGAAAACTTAAGTCCTTTTTCTCTTGACAAATCTTTTGCAATTTCTTAGTTCTGAACATAGACGCAGTTTAAGTAAACCCAGATGTGATTTTGAAAATGTTTTGGAATTCTGTCCAATTGTGAAGTTGTTGAATGTGACCAAATCTCAATGTTTTTACTTTTAGTGGCAAGAGGATATAACAAAATAGTGAAGACCCAATGTGTGATGGTGCTTTTGTCCAAAAATGATAATTTTTTTTACTTTCAAGTGTGATTGTAAAATGTCCTTGTTTGTTTTGTATACACTTTAAACACAGTAGACACAATGTTTCTTTGTTTTACTTGAAAATGTTTCAGTATTTTGATCATGCAAGCACAAATCCTAGGGCTGACCGGGACAATAGTTGTTGAATCTTAGTTGGGGGGTTACCCCAAGCTACGCAATTAAGAGCAGATACTTAGATGCTTGACCCCACTGACTTCACCCTCAACACTCACTTCTCTAGAGAAGCCAAGCATCAGTCCCCACAAAACCCCCCCATGGAAAGCTTTGTATCTATACTAAGAATTGTAAGAATGTGAGCCGCTTCAGAGGTCAGACCTCTTGCGCCAACAACTAGAAGGTTTTTGGCTTCTAACACAAAAGGTGTCTAGTAAGGGCATCCATTCGAGTGGCCATACATGTGGCGACATATGCTTATTTAAGGAAGGCTCCCATCCTATAGAGGTTATGCTATATAGGGTTTATGGGGAGACATGCTGTCAGTATGAACTAATCAACACCCATTGCTTGCAACTTTCGTCACAAACACATTTATTTATAGTGGCTTGGAAGAGCTTGGCTTTAGCTTGGTACCACTTGGGTCATTCCCTCTCACTTGGCCTTATGGGCTACTCGGGAGGTAGACCCTCTAAAAGGAAACACAAAAAGAACCTATCGCTCAAGACACAAAAAACACTTGTTAATTTTAGAGCACCAATGGAAGCGTTTTCTAGACTAAAGAAGATTAAGAAAACAATTTTAAAATCAAATCTTTGCCAAAGGTCCTGCACCAAACTTGTTAGTAGTTTTGAAATAATACCCCTCCTGTAAGCACACAAGTTAGGTAAATTTTAGATCCAGAATACTTTGTGAAATAGGGGCCTTCGATAGGACATTTTTTGACAGACTCAAAGATCTGATTTTCCATGAGTTCTTTTGCATCATAATTAAATTCATAAAGAAAAAACACATGTAGATTTTCAAGATATTTCCAGAAATGTAAGAAAATCCAAAAAAATTGCTAATTTGCTCTCAAAATTAATTTTTTTTTATGAAAAATCATAAATTTTTTTATAAAAAATTCAAAATTGATCCAAAAAATCTAAATTTTGTATTGGAAACTCCTGATACCATTCCCAACCCGCACAAAAAAATTCCTAGAAATATTCCAAGCAATTTGTGAGATATGATCAAAACATTACAAAACCCTAATTTTTAAAGATTTATTTTTTCACGAATTATTTTGCATCAAAATTAAAATCACAAAGAACAAATCTCTTGTATAACTTTCTTGAAATGTAAGAAAATCCGAAAAATTCATTAATCTTCTCCCAAAATTAATTTCATGGAAAATTCAAATATGCTTAAAAAAATATGAAGTTTGGACTGAGCACTCCTGATACTGTTCTCAACTTGCAACAAAAAATTTATGCAAAAATTGCAAGCCGTTTGTGAGATCTGATCAAAACATTGCAAAAACCTAATTTTTAAAGATCTAATTTTTCATGAATTATTTTGCACCCAAATGAAAATCACAAAAAATCGACCCCTCTTATAATTCTAAGAAATTTCTAGAAATATAAGATAATTATGAAAAAATTGGTAATTTTTCCCAAAATTAATTTTTTTTGATTTTTCATAAAAAATTCATAGAAAATTCAAATATGCTCCAAAAA
Organism: Cryptomeria japonica; assembly: GCF_030272615.1. Classification (NCBI taxonomy): domain Eukaryota; kingdom Viridiplantae; phylum Streptophyta; class Pinopsida; order Cupressales; family Cupressaceae; genus Cryptomeria; species Cryptomeria japonica. The sequence goes on along the minus strand of NC_081405.1, from coordinate 705,939,018 downwards.
ATCTAAATTTTGGATTGAGCACTCTTGATATTGTCCCCAACCCACAAAAACAATTTTATGCAAAAATCTAATCCATTAGTGATATTGATCAAATCTCTCCAAAATCTTAATCTCGTGTCCAAAACCCTAGCTGCTCAAGGTTATTCTCCAAATTGTTTTACAAAACAACAATATAGGGTTAGAAAATCTGCAAAAAACATAGATCTAACAAAAATCCATGTCCCAATGGGCGTGCCAAAATGTATATGATGGAAAGTGATGATAAACTATTGTAAAACCATACAGATTGAACCACAAACAATCTAGGTCCTATAATGAAACATTCACCAATACCAATCGAGACCTGAGATCATGCAAATCAACAAAATAAAGCAATATTGCCATTCACATGTCAAGTAGGGTTTCAATCTCCATTGATCTTGTTTGATATATTTGCTCTTAGTTTTTATGTGTGCACATGAGCTCAACAAAGAACAAAAATGTGGTTGATAGAAGGCTTGATTGCATAAGTTAAATTAGACAATTATGACAATTTAGATGAATAGACGATTAGGTTGATAATGAAGGAGAGTATCCTCTTATATAGAGAACACTGTAAGAAATTGAGGGATAAGATTAAGAGGTGTAAAGATAAATGGTCGGCTAGGATTAAAGGGTAGGTAGAGTAAATAATTAAATGAAAAAGGGGGTAGGTAAGAGAAGAATTAAAAGATGAGTGACATATGTCATGGGTAGAAAAGGCCAATGAATTAATTAAATAAATAAAGATTTATTTTATTAATAAAGGAAGTGGGATCAATTAAATAAATAAAATATTTATTTAATTTAGGAAAAGGACAATTTAAATAAATAAAAGTATTTATTTAAATGAGGAAAGGCTTAAAAGAGGATTAATAAAATTAATTAAATAAATAAAAATTTATTTAATTAATAGAAGACTTCGGATAAAATAATTAAATAAATAAAAATATTTATTTAATTAGACAAGACAATTTTAGGTGTCTACAAGCACAATAGTGCTCCAAAGAAAGCATCGTTGACTCTTCAAAAGTGATTCAGGCTTTGCTTGTATGCCAATTGAGGATAATACTTACAAAAAGGGACATCATTTGTGTCTCCCTCTGTGGTAAGACCCGAGAAATGTCTCATAGATGCAATAACATATACCAAGTAAGAAGTCCTATAGAATTTTAGGGTACTGCTGACAAATTGAGTTGCTGATTAGCACTTCCCAATAGATATAATCTCTGCCCTTCTTGATTATTTGGATGAATTGATACATCCAATCTTGAAATACATTTGATGCATGCAAACCTCTGACCCTTCTTAGGAGAGTTATCATGTCTCCTATTTCCTCTCTAAAATCACATCTATTGAGAAACTTAGGCCATCTGGTAGTTGTAGCTCTAGATGCCTCCAACAAATTAATGTTTATGTTCTTCTTACAATTTTTACTATTTTTATCATAATATTCTTGAGCCATCTCAAAAGAAAATTTCTCATACTCCTCTACATCTAGACACCTAAAAATTCTGTCAAAGAACTTTGCATCTAATCTAATTATAGCATCATAAATTGTACACCCTTTATTAGTGTGTCTAATTTCACACTCTTCTAGCACCTATTTTTGTATTTTCCTTTCCTCTATGAATTATAGGACCTTTATTGTAATTAATTAATATTTATTTCAATATTATGGGTCTTATTCCACTTTATTATATCATCACACTCTTATTTGGGCCCTTAATTCTAGGTGTGCCCTTTATCATTTTATCTTGATTGTTTCTTAATCTTTCCCTAATTTCAACTCTCAAAGAATATAATTTTGAATATCTATACATCTTGGGTTGAGCCATCGAGTTGGATATGGCATTAGAATCATGATAGCTCGCATCCTTAGAAATTTGGAAAAAAGTGGTCGAGACCAGAGCGTCCTTCGTTCTAGTCCCACACTTTTTTCCTTGAATTTCGGGAGGATGATTGGGCGGTCTTATCCTATTTGAATTTAGCTTTGTGAAAAAATACATTAATTCTATGTAGGCCTAAAGGTGATTTTAATTATGAAATACATATATGAGGCATCCTTCTCAACTCATTTTAATCTAATCCAATCTAATCATCTATTCATTCAAACAATCAAACATCCTTGCATCTATGAAGCATTATCAAGCATTTTTAGAGATCTTCAAGGTTGCATTTCCTTCATTCAACCATTGTGGATAAAATTACATAATTCATATGCATATGCAAGCATGTGTGTATGATTAGGGTTTTTCCACGTTCATACCATTTCATACAACATATGTGATTACATTCAAGAAGCAAAGCATCATTATCGACAATTACAAGTCTGAGGTATATCTTTCCATTGTTTATTTCAGTATTTGCAATATTTCATTCAAGGTTAATTCCTAAACCATAGTTTGACATAGGAAAACCCCTATTTCCAATGTATTTTCCTTCTCTAGTGTGCGTAAGAGCAGGTATAGAGTTACGATATTCAAAATCGACTTTATTTATAGAGATGAAAAAATTCCCCTTTGGAGTATGAAAAGTGTGGAGGACTGGAGCGACCACCATCCCTATCCCAAAAAATCAAAAGATCCTTCTAGGAATAGGTCTGAATACACTTATACTCCTCAAATCCAAGATTGTGGCTCGATTAGATGACTATAGCTCACTATTCATGCATTTTTACCTCAATTTCGGCACATTTACTAGGTAATTTCAACATCTTCAACAACTCAATTCAACTTAAGGGGAAGAAGAGGAATATTCAAGACCCCTATATTCTAGATATATTAGGTTTAGATCTATCAAATTCCTATCTTTCCCTAATGTAATGGTCCTTAAGCAAAATTAGAGGTTTTACTACATCCAATGGTGGAAACCCTAAGTTTCACCATTACATTTTGGTGAACCTGAACTCCTTACACCCTTATTTTTGAATTATGTTCTCAGATTTGATTTTTATGCAATTTAAATTTCAAATTTATATTTACAAGTTTACTTTTCAATTGAATTAAAAAAATTTAGAGGTTAAATTCACAAAAACCCTAATTTTAATTCTAAATTTGAGCTTGTGAGTTGTCTAATTTGGATTAATTGTTTCAGATTTGATTTGTGAACATTCTAAATTTCAATCTTTCACTCATAGAGCTTATTTAATCAAATTACATTAATTTAGAGGTTTGAATCCCCAAAACCCTAATTTATTTTGGTTAATTTGGTTTGTGGGTTGCATAATTTGTAACTTTCATTTTAAGATCTGATTTTTATGACATGTTATGTTTAAATTTAGATGCATTCAATCATTGTTTATGTACTTGCATTAGTGAAAACATCATAAAAAATTGCATATTGTCATCTCTTTTTATCATGTATTTTGTTGTTGTGATCATTTGAAAAAGCCAATTGTTTTCATTTAGTTAGTTCCATGATGCATTTATATCATAGATGTGATAATGGATTAGTATCCCTTGTTTCACTCTATCCCTCTCCTAAGGACCCTCCTACTCAAGAGGATATTTTAGAGTCATAAGGAATCATTAACACTTCTTTCGAAACTCTCCCTTCTAAGGATGATGATTTAAAGAATGATGTTGATATTTCCCCTAAAATGTGCCTCTCCAATGAGAGTATCTTAGAGAAAGAGGATGATATCATAAACACCTTCCTTAATGCTACCTTACCTTCCATACATGGTACCTCTCATAGAGAAATTTTTTTGATGGGCATTTATTTATCCTCTCCCAAATTTGGTTTTACTAATGAGGGTATATTGGTGCAAGAAGATGTTATTAACACTTCTTTCAAAGATCTCCTTCCTAAGCATGAATCTTTTAAGAATGATGTTCATCTTCCTCCTAAAATGTACCTCCCCTATGAGGATCATTTGGTGCAAGTGAATTATATTGTCACTACCTTTCCTAGTCATAACATAACCTCTTTTTATTCCAATGAATTTACCACTAGAGATGAAGCATTAATGAGTTATGTTTGTCCTTCTCCTAAAGCTTGTCTTACCCATAAAGATACCTTGGAGAAAAAAGATGAAATTATTAGCAATTTCCTTGATGCTCTCCCTCCTAAAGATGTATCCTTGGAAAATAAAGAACCTAATCAAGTCAATACCATTCTTGTTTCTAGTTATGAGAAGCCTAGACCCAAAAAACCTCCCAATATCCTACAAGTTGCAAAATACATATGTGAAAGAGGTGATATGGAAAGGAAATTAGAACAAAAACATGATTCTGAAATACATCACCATTTAATGCTAGTGCCAAAAAGAAATATCCCAATGTTCTTTTCACCTCCCTTCCTTCCCCCATCATTCAAAAAAAATTATTGATAAGGAACCTAATCTTGTTGAGAAGCTTCATGATATCTTAGCTAAGATTCCCCTTTGGGACTTGATTAAAACTTCACCTTCACATCATAAGTTGATCCAAGAAGCCTTACAAAGGGTGGTTCCTCATCCTTCTTCTAAACCAAATGACATTACATTGTCACAAGATGAATTTCCTTCTATAGATGTTAAAAATAGAGATGATCCCTTATGACCACTCCTCGCATTTATGAGGTAAGAGGTACTTTAATTGATAATGGGTTATCACTTAGCATTTGTTATGTTGACTTATTAGATAAGATAAATTGGGATTATTCTTCCATTCAACTCATCCCTCTTTGTTTGTGTGGCTTTGATAATGTTCCTAGAGTGTCACTTGGTATAGTCATATTACCTATTAAAGTAGGACCCATGACTTTTCTTACTCCTATTCATGCCATTCCCAACCATCTTAATTATAACCTTCTTCTAGGTAGACAAAGGATTCATGCTATGAAAGAAGTCCCTTCTACCCTTCATCACACAATAAAATTTATATAAAATAATAAAATTCACACAATAAAGGTTGATCCTAATCCTTATAATTTCACTCATGACGAAGTGAGATATATTTCCCCTTTAGTACTATGATTCCTTCAACAACATCATCTCCTATCAATGATGCTTCTTTAACAAGGAATTGGGGTACACTAGACTTTACACCCTCCTTCAATGGGTATAAGATCCCTCATTCTAAGAATAAACCCTCTCCTCTAGACATTTCAACATCTACACATGGATACGATGGACAAGGTTTAATATATGTGCAACAAATTCTTGAAAGTTATTAGAAATCAAAGTTTTCAAATGAAAAGCTAGGTTTGCAACCTCTTCCTTTGCGAACATCCCCTCCTCCGTTGTCTAGTGAATTTACATCTTCTCATTCTCATATGGCATTCCAACAAGCTAATATTTTGTCCAAACTTCTTAATGTCAACTTGAAACTTTAGCCTAGTACCCAAGGACCAGGGCACCCAACACTTTGGTTCTCAGGACAAGGTGTCTAGCGCCCTGATCCTCCCAATTTAGATCCAAATTCTCAGGTTCCCTTTGTTGGCATTGTATTGTCATTGATGTCAACTGGTAAGTATGTCAACCGATATGAAAGATATTGTTACTAACATTGGAGATTGTTGGCATGTTGATGTCAACCGATAAGTCTGCCAACCGGTAAGCAAGCAAACCCAATAAGTGCAGTCCGATATAACATGACCTAACCGATAAAATAGTGAAGTACATGCTATAAAGGTTAACTAGTTAGATTATACTGGTAGCATCTATGATCGATAACCAAAGTTGAAGCGACACAATCAAGTGAGTTGGATGCTGACAGTGATGTCAGGTGGACTCTAGGTGGCGAATGTGTAGTAGTAGGTGAATGGTGCGTCAGTGAGGTAGTTGCCAACTAAGTCTGTATTAAATGTCAACTGCAAAAATTATGGATCAGTTGTAGAGGATTGCGGCTCAAAGCAGATCAAAAGGCAGAGATTTGATTCTTTGACATCATGATCAAAGCAGGATATTTGATCGTCTAGCTGATCTGGAGAAGGAAAATGCTAAATCATTTATTGATTGACAAAATCAAGACTGATGAATAGAGTCTAGTTTGATAAATGTAGTAAACATTCATAGGAAGAATAACAAAGGACATGTTTTTTTGTAGTCTGTCGATTAAGGAAAGATTCAATTCGATTTGGATTGAGGCTAGTGAAGAAAACTCTAAGCGCGTGAAGTTTGAGTTAGTTTCTTTTTGGCGGGAAAGCATATATATAAATATGTAGATAAAAAACTTAAGGTTGTGGAGGGAGAGAATATGCTTGATAAAAGATTTATGAAAAAGTGAATCTTTGCAAGGAAAGAGTTGACTAGTCTTAGTGAGAGAAAATATTGAAGCGACTGAGTGTTGGAGAAGAACCAGTAAGGAAGGTTTAACCGACAAGGGTTAAGGTAATTGGTAAACTATTACAAATTATAACATTCTGCTAAATTGATAGTGCCTGAACTGGTAAGAGAGCAATAGAGAGTGAAGGATGGGAGAATGAGTTTCAGTGAAGATCCGACAAGGCTAAAACTGAGTTGATAGAGGATTCAAAGAGTAAGAACAGAATCCTGGTAGAACAAAGAATCAATAATACATAAAAGAAGTTTAACTGACAGAGTGAATAGTTTCCAGGTGTTACAAAACTCATTTGTAACTAGTTGTTTATCATTGTATTTATTTATATCTCATTATATTTCATTGAGTAGATGCTCGATGTAGGGGTTGGTGCTCCTTGAGTTGGTACTCAGAATAGAATAGGGGTCGGTGCTCTTTTGGGTAGGTTCCCATAAATTTCTAGGGGTTGGTGCTCCTTGGGTTGGTGCCCTAAACTTTATAAAATTGTTATTTCACTATGAGGCTGGATTGGAGCAGTAGATCTCCAACAACTTTTCTCACCAAGGTTTTTCCCACATTGGGTTTTCCTTGTATATACAGTGTTATGTGATGTGCTCTTGTGTGTGATTGCTTGTTAGTGCTTTCATTATCCTACCGGTTGCACACTTTGTTGTTTGAAATTGTTTATAATCACTTTTTCAACCCCCCTCTCAGTGATATCTTGTGTTCTACAATTGGTATCAGAGCATTAGGTTCCCTGTTTGTGAAAGCTTTCTCTAGCTTGGGTAGATTCTGGTTTAAGAACACAATAGAAAGAAATGAATCCTCCTCCTCCAAAGCTCCCATGTTTGATGGTACCAACTATGCCTTATAGAGCAGAAGAATGGAAACCTATATGTCCTCCCTAGGTTTTGGTGTTTGGATATCTATGCACAATGGGTATACTATCCCTAATAATCCTCCTATAGATCCAGATGCTAAGAAGGAATATGAAAACAATGCCAAGACCAAGCATGCTATTCTTAGTGGTCTGTTTGATAATGAGTTTGTTAAGGTCATGCAATGCTCATCTGCCAAGGAAACTTGGGATAAGTTGAAAAGATTGTTTGAAAGAGATGTCAAGGTCAAGGAGGCTAAACTACAAACATTAAGAGGTCATCTTGAAGGCTTGAAGATGAAAGATGAAGAGAAGATTGTTGATTATCTTCATAGGATTGATGAAACATTGAACACTATTAGAGGACTTGGAGAAGATATAGCTGATGAAGTGATTGTCAAAAGGTACTTAGATCACTCACATCTAAGTATGACACAAAGGTATTTGCAATATAAGAAGCCAAGGATATGAAAACCTTTTCAATGGATGAGTTATTTGGGTCCCTAACTGCTTATGAGATGAGAACAACTGGTGAAAGAACTTCAAAGAAAGAGGTTGCCTTCAACTCCATCAAAAAGGGTAAGGAATAAATTAATCATGGAGAATCTAGTGAAGACTCAGACACAGTGGTAGAAAAATTTGTAAGGAATCTTAAAAGAGGATCTGGTAAGTACAAAGGAAAATTACCTCTCAAATGTTTTAACTGTGGTAAAATAGGACACTTTGCCTCAAAATGTTCCTATAGTGAGAATGTTGGAGAAAAGAAACAAAGCACCAGCAGACCTTCGAGTAAGGATAAAAAGAAGAATGCTTACCGAAAAGATAGAAGAAGCTACCTGAACAGAACAACTTGTATACTATAGAAGATGATGCCGCAGATGAAGAAAGTGCCTCAGAAAATGACTATTGTGAGGATGAAAGAGAAACCAATCTCTTTATGGCACTAGATGAACCAGTTGATGAAGATAATAAAGATGAAGACATTGAATCTGAAGTTGATCTCATAAGTGCTCTTGAGGAGTTGAGTAAAACAAGAAGAGATCTCAAGAAGGTTAAGTCTGTTGCTGTTGAAGAGCAAGACCATTTTAAGCAATCTCTGGATGAGTTCAAGAAAACAATTTCTAATTTGACACTCTAGTTGGAAGAGGCCAAGAGGATATATGAAGTTACATCCTCTAATTTGATAAAGAAGGAGAAGGAGCATCAAAATTTGGAAGAAGAAATTGTAAGGCTCAGAAAGGAGCTTGAAAACAGAAAAGATGAATTGAAGATGAGAAGCAAGTATGAGGGTAACACTGAAGCCTTGGGCAAAAGGTTGAGTAATCAGAAGCACTCAAAAGATACCGAAGGTTTGGGATTTGAAGAAGGATAGAGTTAAAATAGCAAAGACACATCGGACAAGGAAATATAGTTTACTTCTTCAAGTGAGAGTAAAGAAAAACAAACCTTTACTGTCAACAAAGCTACCGAGAAGAAGAGCTATGCTAAAGCTACAAGAAATCTGTTTGTGAACTAGAATACTCAGAACCAGAAGGCTCACTCTCTGTATCAGAATGAAAACAATAAAGGAAAGTTCAAGATTGATGAAGAGGGGTTCACTAAAGTCAATAGCATGAGAGGAAAACATCTGATGAGATAAAGGTTTGACGGTCCAATGCAACAAGATTGGTATGTACCCAAATTCCATGGTTACTGTTACCGATGTAATAAGTTTGGTCATAGAATTGTTGGTTGTGGTGTAGTGTCATAAAATTATGACCCTAAAATTTTTTGACTGCATTAGGGTCCTCATGCATGCGAGTTTGAATCCTCTAGCTTGATCGAAGACTGGAGATTGCTCAGTCTGTAGAAACAACTTCTTCCTTGGCCTCTGCATCACCTCGTCTGCACTCTACCTTGGAGAAAGGGGTAGGATAGGATCATGGTTCCACGGTCCTCCCTTGGATAGGGTCATGGTTCCCTTGTCCTCCTAGAATAGGGGTGTGGCACCCCTGTCCCTACCCTATTTTGGGACAAGACCCTTCCTAGGGTTGCATTGTTGGTTGTGCCTTAGGCGGGAAACTCCCCCCAATGTCGGCCCATGACGAAATTCAAATCCACTAGCATGTATTTAAGGGGAATTCATCCTCTCATTTGCATAAGTTGAAGTTCAATAAGTTAAATTTGGATAAGATTGGAGTGTGCACAAGTGATCAAGCATTCAAGAGCATTCAAGCATTCTTTTCCAGCATTGAGCATTCTCAAGTCTCCCTTCAAGGCTAGGTATTGCATTCAAGTCAAGGATTCAACCATTTAAGAGGAGATTGATTCCAACATTCAATCCCACACAATAATTTCTATCAACATTGCTACTACAACCTCCCTTGAGGTGATTTACAATTCAGTCTTTCGTTTACAACTACTTGCAAGTACTTTCTTTTATTACTTGGTTAATTCCAAAACCGGGGTTTGACCTAAAGGCAAACCCCCAATCCCAACCCACTTTCCTCTCTTTTCTATGTATAGGTTGCAGGTGTGCAGTTGTACTTTCAGATTCAGGCTTCATTTGTAGAGGCGAAAAAACCCTTTTCGTTTCACGGATTTTTCGGAGGACCGTGTACGTTCCCGCCATGGTCCGGGAAACTTTTCCTCAAATTTGCAAGGTGACTTTGTCTCAACATTTTACTGCTGGATCCAGGTGCACAACTTCATCCCATATTTTGATCTCAAGTTATAATCAATTCTTTGTCACTTTTGCATTACATAATCCAATCAATTTTTTTTCCATTTCAAACAAGGAAGAGGGGATCAACTTAACATTCCCAATTCATTTAGAATTGAAATTACCATCTTCATGTGGAGAGATTGAATCTAGTGAATTATCCTCTCCTTTTCCTAATGTAACATGGTGAAAAGTGCTTGAATGGTAATCAATAGCAAAATTCTCATCTCTCTTTGAGGGAAAGGGTAGTTTCCTTCTTGATCTATCATTCACCATTTTCCCACCATTACATTTTGGTGAACCCGACGTCTTGCATGGTTTCCTTTGAACAAAATAGCATGCTTTTTATTTACAAGTTTCAACTTTCTCCAAACTTAGCGGTTAAATCATTCAAAACCCTAGTTTTGCAATTTAAAATTGAACTTGTGATTTGTAAAAATTGCTTGTGGTTATCTTAGATCTGAAAAATTGCTTTGTTTGTTAAATTCAATTTCCTCTTTGTCTTGTTCAATTTTCAATTATAATTTACAAAATTAAGAGGTTAGTTAAAACCCTAATTTTTAAAAATCATCTTGAACTTGTGCCAAAATTGGATTTCCATTTAATTTTCAGATTTCTGATTGTTCTCAGATTTGTCTTCAATTCTACAATTCTACAATTTCAATTTCCCCCCTTTTTCCTAAAATTCAAATTTTAAAATTAAGTGGTTAGGTCATCAAACCCTAATTTTTTAAAATTAATTGGATTTTGTGTGAATTTAAAGTCAATTTCATTTACATTCAGATTTCTAAACATTTTCCAAGGTGTCCATATCCATTAGGTTTGACCCTTTTCAAAATTGCAATTCAATTCCTCTTTTTCTTCAAAACCCTAATAGGGTCCTATTTTCACATTTGCACCTTCATTTTGCCCATCTAGAGATCATAAAATTCGCCAATTTTTTGCGGTTAGCTTTAAAATCATCATAATATCCATCCTTGAAAATTTTGAAAAAAGTTGGTTGGACCATGTGCGTTCCCGCCATGGTCCTCGACTTTTTCCCCAAAATTTCGAGAGATTGTTGACTGTATTTAATAGCTTAAATCCGGAAGACTGGCTGATTATATCGATTTTTTATCCCTCTAGAATCAAAAATACCTTCAAAATTCAACATTTCAAATTTTAAGAATTTTTTTAAAATTAAGAGGTTAATTATACTCTGCCCCGATTTTAAAAATTCTGATCTAAAAAATTAAGTGGTCTTCCCTTGGCCCTATTTTTAAAATTTCAATTTCCTTTCATTTTTGTAAATTGTGTCAAATCCTTCCTCCAACAAAGTTCAAATTATGGAATCATTATTTTCTTAAATTTTGCATTTCCCAATTTTGTAAGCTTTGTTCCACAATTCAAAATTCAATTTTTCTCTCTAGTGCATGAGTTCTACTACTATTAGTCCTACCTATCCTATCCTTGTTAGATGAAGCATTAGAATTAAGGCTTCCCAAGGTTTAATTACCGAGGAGATGGAGCCTAATTTGGGTGACTTCTTTAGTGAGGATCATGCTAATGCTTCCCATTCTAATCATGTGCCTATTCACCCCATTGATGGATCCCATGATGAAGAAGAAGCTTGCTTTCAACAATGGATGTCCCAAGAATACCCTAATAGTGAAGCTCTTCCATTAATTGAAGGTCTTAAGCGCATGCTTCAAAGTGATAAGAATGGAATTGATATATTGTATGGGATTGCACATATTGTTGATTCTAATGTCATGCCTATCAAGAGTTGTGCTGAAACCCTACGTTACTCACAACCTTCAACACAAGTCAATTCTTCTATTCCTTTGACTAATCCTATGACTAGTATTCCTACTTTCACATGCAACATCATGGCTACTTCAACTCAAAATGTCATCCCTACAACAAGTGGTTATGGGGGCAATACCTCTTCTTCGTTTAATCCTCCATCTTTACCTATGGCTTCCATGAATATTCCTACTATTCCTCAACCAATCGGTGACATAAGGGGGCAATTCCTTCAACAACTTTATTCCTCCTTTAAGTGTCCCTTTTCCTACCCAATCATCACCTATTCCTACCTATCATAATGTACCACCACCTTATTCTCAGTCCATGCCTTCTTTCAATAGCCTCACACCACCTTGTCAATTACCTATGTCTAACATCAATTCTTCTACCGAAATGACAATCAACAATCTTGCCCAAACTGTGTCTTCCTTACAACAACAAATTGCTTCTATGAGTCAATCCAAGTTTAGTGTGCCCACCTTTGATGCTGTGAGCCCACTTTCTCTTGATATTTTTAAATCCATGCCACCTAAACATGTTGAGATCCCTCAATTGGAACTCTATAATGGAAAAGGTGGTCCTCTTATGCATGTCAAAACATTTCAAACCTTGTGTATTGATTTTTCTCATGATCAATGATTGCTTGAAAATTGTTTACAAGAACACTAAGAGACAAGGGATTACAATGGTATTGCTCTCTGTCTTCTTATTCTATCACTTCCTTTCAACAACTAGCAAGTGCTTTCATCCAACAATTTCAAAACAACATTGGTCCTAAAATCATTTTGACTGATTTAATGCATTGTAAACAAGGTGTTAAAGAAAAAGTGACCGATTTCATTGGTAGATATAAGAATTTCTGTGCTCAAATTTCTTTTCATGTACCTGATAATGATATTCAAATAATTTTCATTTTTAATTTGCAAAAATATATCAGGGAAAAGATTCTTTTGTCAGAGTTTACTTCCTTTCCGCAGTTGTGCGCAACACTCCATAATTAGCAACTGGCTGTGAGTCAAATGGAGAAATCCACTCCTATGGCTCCAAGTGATAAGGCGGAGAGTGTTCAAAAACCCTTTGTGAAGTTCAAACCAACAAAAAGATTCATCAAGTTCAATGATCCAATCAACAACAACCATGTGAATGCTACAATAGGTGTGCGTTCTATTTCTAAATTTTTCCAAAGAGAAATACAATTTACTCCTTTGAATGAATCTTTACATAGTCTTATGTCTTAGTTGTTGCACATAAATGTTATCAAACTTCCTCCTATAAAAAAAACTGATCCTTCCAAACTTGCATCTCCTTATTTTGATAACAATTCCTTTGTCAATTTCATCGTCAACCTGGTCATGATACTGAAAAATGTTTTGCATTGAAAAATAAGGTTCAAGACTTGATTGATAATAATACTATATCTGTGGCAGGTATGAATGATAAAGGGAATAAATCAATTTCTCCTCCTAATAAAAATCTTAAGATTTTCACTGATCCCTTGCCATCTCATACCTCTAACGTTATTGAGATTGTGCCTAATTCTCTCTCTTCTAAAGAATTATCTTCTATGGCTCCAAACTTGGTTAATATGGTAGAAACATAGGATATGCCTAAGGGTCCTTGTATTAAATTTGACCCTAGTGAGACCATTAGAGCACCTGATGGCTCTTTATACATAGTGGTGAAGGTTAAGGATATCCCTTGTCGAGGTGCCCTTATTGATCCCTCTTGCATGGTTAATGTCATAACTGAGGAGTATCTTTTCACTTTACGATTGCATAAACCACTATATGATGTTTCTAATGTGGTTGTGAAGTTATTTGATGGCTTCTCTTATCCTACCATTGGCTCTATCACCCTTCCTGTTGAAGTTCGTACTAAATCCATGGATGTTGACTTTGTTATCATACCCTCTTCCGAGCAATTCCATGTGAAGTTGGGCTATCCTTGGCTATCTTCCTTGAAGGCTATTGCTTCTCCAATCCATAAGTGTCTCAAATTTCCTCACAATAGAGAAATCATAACCGTGAACCATAGCTTATTTCGTCCATCTGAAAGAAGCCTTGGTGTTCCTATTGATCTCTTTTGGCCTAAACAATTTAAATCTCTTCCATCAAGGAACAATGCTCTTTTTCAATCTTATAAAAAATGGAAGAACGATATGATTTTATCCTTAAGTCAACCTAGATCTCTAACACTTGATAGTCCTATTATTCTTCAAGATGAGGTTCTTCACCTCTCAGATAGAACTAATCTCCCTCCTAAGGAATATTATCCACCTATTCCTATGGATGTGACTTTACCTTCTCTTAAGGAGAACAACAATATTTTTCTTAAGGTTAGACCTGTACCTCCTCCTCATGATGGACCTGGTCTCCTTCCTACACCTAATAGTCCTCCTTTCTATGGCACAGTTCCACCTCCTTCCTCTTATCGAGAGAAGAGGCCTGCTTCTCCTCTTGTTCAACCAAAAAGACCTCAACCTAAACCTTCCACTATCAAGGAGAGAAACACTCCTACTTTTTCAAGTGTTCTTCTTCCTTCTCAGCCTTCCACTAAGACTCGATGGAATTGTTGTGCGAGAGAATGCTGAAAAAGACACTATGTTTGAGCTCGTGAAGCTATCTCTCAAAATAATCAATCTCATCAGACTCTGACAGTCGACATGATTCCATTTTCTCCTAAGCAATATTTTCAGCCAACATGTCCAAATCTTAAGTTGCATAAAACATGTGATGGTTTTACTCCTATTCGTGTTCTTGCTCCTCTTTCTCTAAACTTTGATGAAGAAATGGGTGAAAATGTTATTCATAAGAGAAATACAAATCCTAATGCTTCTGATAGTGAGTATGAGTATGTTGATGTGGACAAGCATTTATCAGATGATTTTTCACAAACCCTAATCCTAGCTCCTAGAATCGAACAAAGTGACTTACAACATGAGCATAGTCCTTGTTTGGATCTTGTGATAGCTCCATTTCTTGTGCTCAATATCACTCCTTTGGCATGACTCCAGATCTTTCTCCCTCTTATTTCTTTCTCTTTTGTGACCATTTTTCTATGTGTATCCTTGTTCTTCTATTGTTCCCTTCATGTCTACTCGGGCATGATGCAAAACATTTAGATATTTTCTTGGTCTCTTTCATGTTGACTAAAAAGACATCCTCTCTTCACTTTCTTGTAAGGTAGTGTCCTTATTTGGGAATGAAGATTATTATATGCATATACATACATGATATACATGAATGATATACATGAGTTATCATACAACATACTGACCCAGAGGAAAGCGACACTACCTCATGTTTTGTGTTCATTATCCTTGGGTTTATTTATCAATTGGGGGATAAATCCTTGCGATAAAATGCTCCCTTCCTTCTCTCTCTTGGTTGTATCCTACCTTAAAGAAATCACTCTTGATAAGGCACGTGCGATCACTTTAACGTGAGGGCATACACTCCGCTCATACTTTCCTTCTTGTGATACTTAGAATTACTTAGTGAACCTTGTTTTGATTTGTAATATTTTGTATCCTTTCTTTCATGACTCATAGTGAAGGGAACTTTTCTACTTGTAGTCATGGTTCTCCCCTTCTCGATCTTCCCTTTTACTTTTTCGATTAAAGTTGTAAGATCTTAAGTCCACTAGGGGCTTGGCACATCTTGCCTCCTTGACGTGGTAAAAGTCTTTCAATCTTATTTCCTTGAACTTTACCGACAGTATTGGTGTACAATTATACTCCCGCTAAAGTGGGGGTTAAATGTAGTGTCATAAAATTGCAACCCTATAAATTTTTGCCTGCATTAGGGTCCTCACGCATGTGAGTTCAAATCCTCTAGCTTGATCGGAGACCAGAGATTGTTCAGTCTGTAGAAACAACTTCTTCCTTGGCCTCTGCATCACCCCATCCACACTCTGCCCTAGAGAAAGGGGTAGGATAGGGGTGTGGCACCACTATTCCCCCTTGGACAAGGGCATGACACCCTTTTCCTCCCATGACAGGGGATTTTCCCTGCCCTATTTTGGGGTAGGACCCTTCCTAGGGTTGCATTGTTGGTTGTGCCTCAGGTGGGAAACTCCCCCTGATGTCGACCCGTCATGAAATTCAAATCTACTAACATGTATTTAAGGGGCATTCATCCTCTCATTTTCATAAGTTGAAGTTCAATAAGTTGAAGTTGGATAAGATTGGAGTGTGCACAAGCAATCAAGAATTCAAGAGCATTCAAGCATTCAACAATTCTTTTCCAGTATTGAGCATTCTCAAGTCTCCCTTCAAGGCTAGGTGTTGCATTCAAGTTAAGGATTCAACCATTGAAGAGGAGATTGATTCCAACATTCAATCCCACACAAGCATTTATATCAACATTGCTACTACAACCTCCCTTGAGGTGATTTACAATTCAGTCTTTCATTTACAGCTACTTGCAAGTACTTTCTTTCATTACTTGGTTAATTCCAAAACTGGGGTTTGACCTAAAGGCAAACCCCCAATCCCAACCCACTTTCCTCTCTTTTCTGTGTGTAGGTTGTAGGTGTGCAACTGTACTTTCAGATTCGGGCTTCATTTGCAGAGGTGGAAAAACCATTTTCGTTTCGCAGATTTTTCAGAGGACCATGTATGTTCAGAGGACTATGTTTTTACAGACCTTCTCAAAAGATTTGGTGGTCTGAAGAAGAGTTTGGAATGGTTATAAGGTGTTAGAAGACTTAAAACCCTTGAAAATCCTTGTTTTTAGGCACACTTATAGGACAAAAATTGTATGGTCTTGTTAGACCTCCTCATAGAAAAAAATTGAAATATCTCCATAAAGGGTATCCATAAATGTAAGGGTATAATGGAGTGTTTTGGAAATTTGTGGAGTTATAAGCATTTTGGTAGTTTTAGAGGGCTAATTGGGGCTCTTTCTTTGTAGCCCTATTTTGAGCTTTTCTTCAAATCGGGTAAGAAGATAATTGAATAGATCACCAAAACTGGGGTTTGACCTAAAGGCGAACCCCCAATCCCAACCCACTTTCCTCTTTTTTCTGTGTGTAGGTTGTAGGTGCACAACTATACTTTTGGATTCGGGCTTCATTTGCAGAGGTGGAAAAACCCTTTTCGTTTCGTGGATTTTTCAGAGGACCATGTATGTTCCTGCCACGGTCTGAGCAACTTTTCCTGAAATTTGCAGGCTGACTTTGTCTCGACATTTCACCACTGGATCTAGGTGCATAACTTCATCCCATATTCTGATCTCAAGTTATAATCAGTTCTTTGTCACTTTTGCATTACATAATCCAATCAATTTCCTTTCCATTTGAAACAAGGAAGAGGGGATCAACTTAACATTCCCAATTCATTCAGAATTCAATTTACCATCTTCATGTGGAGAGATTGAATCTAGTGAATTATCCTCTCCTTTTCCTAATGTAACATGGTGAAAGTGCTTGAATGGTAATCAATAGCAAAACTCTCATCTCTCTTTGAGGGAAAGGGTAGTTTCCTTCTTGATCTAACATTCACCATTTTTCCACCATTACATGTAGTTTGTTGCATAAGCCCCATACTAGTTTTGAAAGTAGAAATTCGTTTGCTGCAGTCTGGGAGATGAATGTCACTTGTTATCAATCTAGTGGTTTTGGGCATAAGAGTTATGAATGTAGGAGAAGTCAGCCGTTATACTACAATAGTTTTTTAAATTTATCATTCAATGTCAATGTGAAATGCTATAATTGTCAAAATGTTGGCCACATTGCAAAGAATTGAAAACTCAAGACTTCTAAGCTAAAGAAGTTAGTACCGGATCGAAAATCGGAGCAAAAAATTGCAACTGACATTAAGAAGGAAACCAACCTGGTTTGGGTTGAGAAGGATAAGAATAAAGCATAATCAAGTCTGATTGTGCTTGTGCAGACTGCTCTGCACACAGAAAGAAGAAATTTATGGGTTGTAGACAGTGGATGTTCCAATCACATGACCAAAGACAAAAAGAAGTTCATCAAGTTTGATGATTGGAATGGAGGTTTGGTGAGGTTTGGAGACAACTCTTCCATCAAGATAAAAGACAAAGGTACTCTAAACATAGATGGCAAATTAAAAGCACATGATGTATAATATGTGGAAGGACTAAATTATAATTTGCTAAGTGTGAGTCAAATGTGTGCTAAAGGATACTAATTCACATTTTACTCTACCGGTTGTCAGATAAGGAAGGATAATACCAGAAAGATTGTTGTAGAAGGTAAAATGATATATGGAAATGTGTACAATCTGAAGGAATGCTTTGAATCCCAATGCATGATGGGACAAGTAGATGAGAGCTGGTTGTGGAACAGAAGATTAGGCCATATAAACTTTGATAATCCGGTTAAGGTGAGAAATAAAGGTTATGTGAGACATATACCACCGATCATCAAACCGACAAGTACTTTTTGTGATGAATGTCTAAGAGGCAAGTAGAATAAAGTGACTTTCAAGATCAAAGAACATAATTGGTGCAGGAGCACCTAGTGAAGCTCATGGAGCACTTCATCAAATTTTGGTTTGGAATGGCCTATGTTGGTCTAAATTGAATAATGGACTTTTTTTATGTTCAAATGGTGTTTTAAGTGTGTTTAAGTGTCCGTTGTGTCCTAGTTTTGTTGTTTGTGGAGTTTTTGGTCTATTTTTTTGACCTTTTATGCCTTGTAAGCCTAGAATGGGCAAAATGTGGAAAAATGGTCAAAATGCCTTATAAAGCCTTGTTAGGAATTGAAATATGTTTGTGTGGTTATAGTAAACCATTTCACATGGTGGAGTTAAGTCTATTTGGCTCACAAGTCAAAAATGCTCATTGTACCAAAAATTGTCAATGTTGTCAAGCAACATTTTGACAATATTTGGAAAATTTGTAAAAATTAGGCAAAAGGTCGTTATTGGTCCATACCTGGGAATGATTTGGGTGGTGAGTGAATATTTAAAGACACACACAACATTTTATCAGGTTAGCATTCAAAAAAAACAAGAACTCAATACAAAAACTAAGAATTTTGTCCTTTTTCTTGCATTTTTGCTCCATATGCTATAGCAGTCCGTACTTCCTGAGAATTTGTTCATATTGTTTTCATTTGGGAAGTAGTGCCATGTTGTGTTGAATATTTTTCATTTGGGTTTGTGTGTTGGTGTGGAGTTTTGGCATTGTAGCAAAATTATTTTGGTTAGCCCTGTGCTCGGTTGAGTAAGGGTTTGGCTTCAATAATGGAAGCAACTTGATTTTCCTTGGCTCTTCCTCCATGGTCTCTGAGAGTCAAGTTTTTGAACATATAATTATTGTACATAAACATTTTTTTTTGTCAGAAAAGACAAAGGGAATGGTTTTTGTTGCTTAGTAGGCGAGCTCCTATAGCTCGGTTAGTGAACCTTCATGGTGTAAAACAAAGTTTCTTTGCAAACCCCCACTAAGTGGACCTCATTTTGGTTTCCTAAGGTGGATTGAAGTTTGGATAGAGATTTTATACCAGATGGAAGGATGTTTCAATGAATAGTTAGTTGGAAATGCATTTTGAGTAGCCAAAGCGTTGAAATACAATGGTTTTTGAGCACTTTTCCTCTTGAAACTTGGTTGCACCTCAAGTGTTTGACTTTATTCTTATAGGGAAGGAATTTGGAAGGCTTCCTAATGTTGTTATAGACCTTCTCAAAATATTTTGTGGTCTGAAGAAGAGTTTGGAATGGTGATAAGGTGTTAGAAGACTTAAAACCCTTGAAAACTCTTGTTTTTAGGCACACTTATAGGACAACAATTGTACGGTCCTATCAGACCTCCTCATAAAAAAAAATTGAAATATATCCATAAAGGGTATCCATAAATGCAAGGTTTTTATGGAGTGTTTTGGAAATTTATGTAATTATAAGCATTTTGGCAGTTTCAGAGGGCTAATTGGGGCTCTTTCCTTGTAGCGTTGTTTTGAGCTTTTCTTCAAATCAGGTAAGAAGATAATTGAATAGATCATCAAAAAAAGTTGAATTGAGCATAAAAGGATGCTATTTGATGTCCTATACCTCCTACAACTCTTGGTGAGTGTTTTGGGTGATTGGACTTAAAGTAGCAAAGTCTCTCCTTTGTGAGACTTGAGAGTAAGTTTGAACGAAAAGAAGAACTCACATGGTAGGAAGATCTCAGGGTTGGTATGAAGAATAGAGAAAGAAAAAATAAAAGTAAAAGTCCCTAAACAAGTGACAAAACATTCAACAATTACCCTTGAGGAAACTTGCAAACTAAAATTGATTACAAACATACAATTTGGGCCAATTTTTGAGTATCTCCCTATCATAGTGGTATCAGAACCAAGTTGGAAGTCTTGGGTAGAAGTGAGTAGTTTCAAGATGGTGACCAATGCTAAGATAGCCAAGAAGGTAGAAAACCAAGAGGAGGAAAATAGAGCACTAAGGGAGAGATTGGAGCAACTAGAGATAAAACTAGTTTCCGTAGAGGTTAGGACTGGAGAAGTGAGTGATAAGGTGGATGATAAGGGAAAATTGGTAGCAATAGAAGATGAGATCCCTATACCTGACCCTTTTATTGAACAAGAACCTTTCTTGAAGGCCTTGAAGGCATTGAGTGGAAAAACCTTAGAAGGTGTAGCTCTTTTTAGTGGAAAGATGGATCCAGATTCAATCATGGAGTGGATTGAAGGCCCGAAGAATCACTTTGAATGTGATGGGGTGATGGAGGCCCAGAAGGTGAAGGTAGCTAAGTCTAGGTTGAGAGGGGCTGCCTTAACATGGTGGAAGTTCATTCAAACTGAGAGAGGGAAATAAGGGAAACAACCCATAGCAACTTGGAAAGGAATGGTGTGTAAGGTCAAAGAAACCTACATACTAGATGATTATGAAATCCAACTACATAAGAAGAGGCAAAATTTGAGGCAAAGAGGGTTAGATGTGAGCAGCTATATAGAGGAGTTTCAAAGACTATGTTTGAGGTTAAAGGTTGTGGAAGATGAGAGCATAAAAGTTGCAATATATCTCAATAGTTTGAGATGGAATATACAAGAAGAATTGAGTTTATTGTGTCCCAATACAGTGCAAAAGTGCTACGAACTAGCACTCAAAGTGGAAGAGAAAAGTAGGAAGAAGCAAGAACAAAGAAACAGAGGCAGGGGTAGGGGAAGAGATGGTAGAGGCCATAGAGGCAATTTTGGTGGAAGAGGAGCTGATCAAAGCTCCCAAGGAGAGTCCAAACTTATAGAGAAAAGTGGGGATTCTAATAGCAAGAGCAGCTATAGAGGAAGGGGATCTAGCAACCCAGGTATAGGTAGATCTAGTGGAATAGGAAGAGGGTCCTACTTCTCCACCATGAAGTGTTAAAATTTCCAAAAGTTGGGTCATACCACCTATAGATGCCCTAAGAAATCTTCTTCATCTCAAGGAGGTGAAAGAAGAGTGACATATGTACAAGAAGATGCAGCAAGCAGTAAGACACAAGAAGTAAGTTTAGCTTCATAAGATGGGGAAAGTTTAATGATGAGAAGAGTCTTGATTAAGGAGTCAAACAAAGAGGAACCAACTCAAAGAAGATATTTGTTTAGAATCAAGTGCAAGATCATGGGTAAGGTTTGCAGAGTGGTGATAGATTCAGGGTCTACAGACAATATTGTGTTAGAGGAAGCAACAAATAAACTTAATTTGGAGAGAATTCCACATAGTAATCCATATAGGGTCACTTGTCTCAACAAGGAGAATCATGTGGTGGTGAATGAACAAGCTTAGGTTGAGTTCACAATAGGGGGTTATAAGGATAAAATTTTGTGTGACATACTCCCAATGGATGCTTGCCACCTACTTCTGGGTAGGCCATGGCAGTTTGATAGAAAAGCCATTCATAATGGTGAGAAAAACTCTCTCTTTTCTAAAAGATGGAGTTAATTACAAAATTCAGTCCTTAAATCATGAAGGAGAGGGCAGCAAGTCCAAAAACCCTAATGCCTTGTTGGTGAGTGAAAAATAGTTCATAAACACTCTTGAAGAGGGCGAAGGAGTGGGATTTGCTTTCATAGTGAAACCAAAGGAAGAAAAGAAATAAAAGAAGGTTCAAATACCTCATGAAGTGCCGCAAATACTAGACAACTTTAAATAAATCATAAGTGATAGAGCACCAACAACCCTACCACCTACTAGAGCCATAAGCCATCAAATTGACTTCATTCCTGGAGCTTCATTACCCAATAAAGCAACCTACAAGATGACCCTAGAACAAAATAAAGAAGTGGCTAGACAAGTATAAGAGTAGTTAGATCAAGGTTTGAGAAGAAAGAGCATAAGTCCTTATGTCGTACCTACAGTGTTAGCACCAAAGAAAGGAGGAACATGGAGGCTATGCATAGATTCAAGAGCCATTAACATAATCACTATCAGATACAGATTCTCTATCCCAAGGATTGAAGATTTGATGGATTTCTTGGGAGGTGCAAAGTTTTTCACAAAGATTGTCTCAAGAGTAGTTACCACCAGATCAGGATAAAGGAAGGTGATGAGTGGAAAACAACCTTCAAAACTAATGAAGGACTTTATGAGTGGCTTGTTATGCCATTCGGTCTCACTAATGCTCCTAGTACATTCATGAGACTCATGAATGAAGTGCTTAAAGATTTTATTGGTAAATTTGTTGTTGTATACTTAGATGATATCTTGATTTTCAGTAGAATGAAAGATGAACATCTAAAGCATCTTAAATTTGTATTGCAACAATTGTATGATGAGAAACTAACAATAAAGTTGGAGAAATGTGAGTTTATGAGGAGGAACTAGTCTATCTTGGTTTTGTAGTTTCAGGTGGAGACTTGAAAATGGACACATCAAAGGTGGAAGCCATCACCAAGAACAACAAGTGAAGTGCAAAGCTTTCATAGTTTGGCACAGTTCTACAGGAAGTTTATAAGGGGATTCAGTGAGATTTGTGCACCTATCCTAGATACTATTAAAGGAGGAGTCAAGACAAAGTTTCAATGGACCAAGGAAGCTTATAAAGGGTTTGAACTCTTGAAACAAAAGGTAGCTACACTACCAGTAATCATTCTTCCTAGTTTTGATAAGTTGTTCACTATTGAATGTGATGCAAGTAACATAGCAGTTGGTGCTATTTTGAGTCAAGATAATAGACCAGTAGCTTTCTTTAGTGAAAAGCTCAATGATGCAAAAAAGAAGTATTCATCCTATGATCTTGAATTTTATGCTCTTTTCCAAGCTCTTCAAAAATGGAGGCACTATTTGCTGCCCAAAGAGTTTGTTGTTTACACAGATAATCAAGCTCCTAGTTTTTTGAATTCACAGGATACGTTGAGTCATAGACATGTTAAATGGGTTGAGTATTTTCAATCATATACATTTTCCATTAAGCATAAAAATGGACAATGCAATAAAGTAGTTGATGCTTTGAGTAGAAGGCTACTAACAGTGCAAGAAGTGCAGATTCAGAGTATTGGAGTTGATTGCTTCAAGGATTTGCATCCAAATGATGAAGATTTTGCATCCATTTACAAGGTTTGTCAAGAATTTCAAAACCATTTTCATAGTGAATATGCTGACTTTACCTTTCAAAATGGTTTGTTGTTTAGAGGTGGACAATTGTGTCTTCCCAATGGCTCTATGAGGGAAAATATGATCCAAGAGAAGCACAATGGGTTTTTGAGTGGTCATTTTGGTCTAAATAAGACATTGGAACTTGTGCAATGTTTCTACTATTGGCCAAGAATGCAAAGGAATATCAAAAGGTATGTTGAGCAATGTATGGTTTGTCAAAAGGAAAAAGGAATATCTACTAATGCTGGTCTTTATCAGCCATTACCCATACCTACAAGGCCAATTGGAGTGTGTGAGTATGGATTTTGTGGTTAGTTAACCAAAAACAAAGCTTGGTTTTGATAGCATTTTTGTTGTTGTTGATAGATTCAGTAAAATGGCACATTTTGTTCCTTGCAAAATTACTCATGATGCTAGTCACATTACACACTTGTTTTTCAAAGAGGTTATTCGAATCCATGGTTTGCCTATTAGCATTGTTTCAGATAAAGATGTAAAATTCCTTGGACATTTTTGGAAAACTCTTTGGAAAAGATTGGGTACTAACTTGTCTTTTGGTTCAGCCTATTATCCCCAAACTGATGGCCAAACAGAGGTGGTCAATCGGACACTTGGTAACCTCTTAAGGTGTTTGACAAAAGAGTATGGATAGAGTTGGGATTAGATTCTTCACCAAGCATATTTTGCCTACAATGACAGTGTCAATAGGTCTACTGGTCAGAGTCCTTTTGAGATAGTATATGGTATGCACCCAAGGGGTGTTATGGAGTTGAGAAACCTTGGTAATGTGCAGAAAAGAAGTGCTCAAGCTGATGATGCAACTCAATCTATTAAGGAGGTTCATGATCAAGTAAAACAAGCTCTCCAAGATGCCTCACAGAAGGTCAAAGCTAGAGTTGATGCAACAATGAAAGATGTACAATTTTCAGTTGATGACTTTGTGATGGTGCACTTGAATAAGTCCAGACTTCAAAAAGGAATTCCTAGCAAACTCCAAATGAGGAGGATAGGTCCTTGTAAAGTTTTGGCTAAGTATGGCTCTAATGCTTATAAGGTTGATTGCCTAATGATGTTGCATTGTCTTCTATCTTCAATATTGCAGGTTTGGTTGCATACAAAGGGTAGCTTCCCAAGGAGGATGAGAGAGTTTTAGATGTTCACCAATCACTTTCAGACCCGCATGTTCCTTCTACACCCATGCCTCAAGCTAAAAAAGTTTTGGATTCTAGGATTCTAAAGAAGATTCGGCACCAAGTCTATATGGAGCATTTGATCAAGTGGAGGAACAAACCAAACTCCAAGGCTACTTGTGTACCTAAATCAGAATTTCTTCAGTCTAGAATTGATCCCTCATTGGTGCCAAACTGAGTCACTTGACTTCTTTGTCTTTGGGGGAGTATGGTGCATGAGCACCTAGTGAAGCTCATGGAGCACTTCATCAAATTTTGGTTTGGAATGGCCTATGTTGGTCTGAATTGAATAATGGACTTGTTGTATGTCCAAAGGGTGTTTTTAGTGTGTTTAAGTCTCCTTTGTGTCTTAGTTTTGTTGTTTTTGGAGTTTTTGGTCTATTTTTAAACCTTTTATGCCTTGTAAGCCTAGAATGGGCAAAATGTGGAAAAATGGTCAAAATGCCTTATAAAGCCTATTTAGGCATTGAAATATGTTTTTTTGGTTCTTGTAAACCATTTCACATGGTGGAGTTAATTTTATTTGGCTCACAAGTCAAAAATGCTCATTGTACCAAAAATTGTCAATGTTGTCACGCAACATTTTGACAATATTTGGAAAATTTGTAAAAATAAGGCAAAAGGTGGTTATTGGTCCATACCTGGGAATGATTTGGGTGGTTAGTGACTATTTAAGGCCACACACAACTTTGTATCAGGTTGGCATTCGAAAAAAAGAAGAACTCAATACAAAAACTAAGAATTTTGTCCCTTTTCTTGCATTTTTGCTCCATATGCTATAGCAGTCCGTACTTCCGGAGAATTTGTCCATACTATTTTTATTTGGGAATTTGTGCCATGTTGTGTTGAATCTTTTTCATCTGGGTTTGTGTGTTGGTGTGGAGTTTTGGCATTGTAGCAAAATTATTTTGTTTAGCCCAGTTCTCGGTTGAGTAAGGGTTTGGCTTCAATAATGGAAGCAACTTGATTTTCTTTGGATCTTCCTCCATGGCCTCTAAGAGTCAATTTTTTGTACATATCATTCTTGTACATACAAGTTTTTTTTTGTTGGCAAAGACAAAGATAATGGTTTTTGTTGCTTACTAGGGGAGCTCCTATAGCTCGATTAGTGAACCTTCATGGTGTAAAACAAAGTTTCTTTGCAAACCCCCACCAAGTGGACCTCATTTTGGTTTCCTAAGGTGGATTGAAGTTTGGATAGAGATTTTAGACCAGATGGAAGAATGTTTCAGTGAACAGTTAGTTGGAAATGCATTTTGAGTAGCCAAAGTGTTGAAATATAATGGTTTTTGAGCACTTTTCCTCTTGAAACTTGGTTGTACATCAAGTGTTTGAATTTATGCTTGTAGGGAAGGAATTTGGAAGGATTCCTAATGTTTTTACAAAACTTCTCAAAAGATTTGGTGGTATGAAGAAGATTTTGGAATGGTTATAAAGTGTTAGAAGACTTAAAACCCTTGAAAACTCTTGTTTTTAGGCACACTTATAGGGCATCAATTGTATGGTCCTGTCAGACCTCCTCATAGAAAAAAATTGAAATATCTCCATAAAGGGTATTCATAAATGAAAGGGTTTTATGGAGTGTTTTGGAAATTTGTGGAGTTATAGGCATTTTGGTAGTTTCAAAGGGCTAATTGGGGCTCTTTCCTTGTAGCCATGTTTTGAGCTTTTCTTCAAATTGGGTAAGAAGATAATTGAATAGATCACCAAAATTGGGGTTTGACCTAAAGGCAAACTCCCAATCCCAACCTGAGTGAAGGCATCCAAAGCGAGAAGTGAAGCAAGTTCTTTCAAGCATCTAAACCTATCAGGCAGATTAAGGTATTTATCAATGGCTTCCTCCTCTGCTCCATAATTCATTGCAAATCCTACTGTTATATAAGTAATTAAACACCCTAGGCCTATTTTCAAGTTTATCCCTGAAGTAGCGAAACAAGATGATACCCTAGGTGCTTTTTCAAAAATCCCTAAAGGAGTTGCATATGCAGAAGACCCTAGAATTTACATACATTGCCATATTGAGGAATTAGGTTATGAGGAAATCATGAAAATGTATAAGAATGTTATCCATGATGAGAATGGAACTATAAAACCCAAGCATAAGATTATAGAGACCCTAGGTTTTGTGGAAATTCTTAACATTCTGGAATTTCCTAAGGAAGTTGTAAGGATTGTGCTTAGCAGAGCTCATGATGAATTCTTTTGGCTAGAATCTATTCATAAAATCACCAGAGAAGCAGTTAGGGCAGTGACTGGCTTACCATCCACCGGTAGTAGGCTAGATAAAACTAAGAAGGTTCCTAATAACATAGTGATGACTTTAACAGGTGCAACCTATGACAACAGATCCCTGAGAGTTAATGATGTAAAGGATGAGAATGTTAGATTCATTAGCATGATATTAGGATACAAAACCACACATGCTAATCGACTGAACTCAATTTCCAGTCTATGTATTTAAAGTGCATATGATATGGTCAAGAGTGATGCTAAGATAGATATATGTGAATGGTTGAAAGTTGAGTTGATTGACAATCTAAAGAAGATAAAAGGAGATAAGAAAGGCACTTTCCATTTTGGTAATCTTCTTGTATGCTTAATGCTATATCTTACAAAAGAGGTTCCCGGTATAGGCAAGCAAGACTTTGGTTATGATATATTGGTAGGGAAGCAACTGTTAGATATCTTCACCGACATGGGGATAGAAAAGGAAATCAAAATAATAAAGTATTTCCAAGCATTTAAAGCAAAAATGAAGACTAGGGAAAGGTTATCTCAAAGTATTGTCGACAAGTATGAGAAAGAAATTTGTTTTATGATTAAGAAGGATGAAATTTGGATGGAGGCAGTTCTTCCTAGAACTGTTTGGGTGATAGAAATGGGATATGAGGCTGATGTGAACATAATTGAAACATATGCCAAATCCCTACTTGAAGCCCCTAGAGAACTGGAAGAAAAAGTGTTTGGTAATGCTGAGAAAAATATATAAGGAGTGCATCTAAGTAGGTTAAAGAAATAAAGGAAAACATAATGAATATCACTGGTATCAAGGAAAGTGATCTGGAAGGATTACAACCGGAGACTCATCTCTCACCGGTTGGTACATCCTCTGACAGTGAAATTCCTACTGAGTTTATAAGAGTTGATAGGAAGAGAAAACCATCACTGGTACCCTCTCCTCCTCCCAAGAAAACCAGGACAACTAGGTAGAAGCAAAAAGTAGTAAGGCCACCAGCTAAGAAGATGACACCTAGAAAAAGAAAGGAAAAATAGGTCATTCCTCCACTTGACAACCTACTAAATGAGATAACAGATGATGGAAACTTATCTAATGTTAGCAGATTATATGATACATTAACCAACGAGGAGAAGGAAACTGTTGAAAATAGCATCATCTTACACCTTGATATTTATAAGAAAGTTTTAATAGAGGCTATAGATGACTTGCCTAGTGATCTATATAGGCGGTTAGATGCTAAAAGGTTAGCTATTATGGAACTTGACAAGAAAATAAAGATTGAGAAACTGCTAGCTGTACATCTGGTAAAATCAGCTGAGGAATTTGATGAATTGATCAGTGAAGCTAACAAAATAGTCTTTTCTAGTGGACACCGACATGTAAGTCTAATGGACGATAGGGTAAATGAAATCTCAGAAGAGACAACATATAAATGGGACATTTTATTTGTTGAGAAAGAGAAACAAGAAGAATTGAACATACCTAAAACATTCAAGGTATACCAAAAGGATAAGGACAAAGGAAAAGGCAAGGTAGGTGGAATACCTAATATAAAAGTGACAGATAACCTTCCACCACCTTCTGTTACTCCACCGGTACTAACTGACAATACACCGGCTACTGAGAATGTGGAGACTCCACATGAGGACACAAACCCTGAGTCTGAAATCTTGTATACTATGAACATAGACACTTAGGAGGTCAATATTGTAGTTGATAAAGAAAGTATTGAGGAAAAGAAGAAAGATGTTGCTACTGAGCAACCGAATGACAATGTTGGAACACAAGCTGAAATTGTTGAAGTTGAAACACCAGCTGAACACATTGAGATTGGGGTTAGTGAAGTGGTTACTGATAGTACTATTGATGCAAACATTGAAAAACTGACAAAGATAGAGAAACCGACTGCAGAGAATATAGTGAAACCAACTGAGTCACTGGTAGTGGACAGTGCAGAGGTACATACAGAGAAACTGACAGTGGATACAACTGAAAAACCGGTTGATAACACTAAAGAACAATCAGAAAAACTGGCAGAAGAAAGCATAGTGAAACAGACTGAGACACAAGCTGAGAAATAGGTTCATACAGAGACAATGCCACTGACAAATGCTAAGAAGCCTAAACCTTTGCTAGTTGAAATGCAAACACAAACTGACCTACCAGAGGTCAAGACAAGCAAAGTTGTTACTACCATCGGTAGCATGGAGATTGTTAAGGTAGTTGGACAATCATCTGGTACTTCCATGACTAAATTCAGACCCACAAATGTGACTAAAGTGATTTTGGATTCTATTAAGAAAATTATAGATTGTAATGTATTGGCATATAAGGCTATAGATGATACCATTCCTATTCTTAAATTGATTGCACCCAAGTGTAATGTAGATAATAAGGATTCTTTGAGTCAGTTAGACACATTGTTTAAATACATCACCGACAATATACTGACTATGGACCAAATAAATGAAGAGACATTTAAGGAGAAAATGGACAAGGAAAAAGAGAAATTCTTTGGAGAAATAATAAATAAGTGCATGGAACATATTGATACCCTCTTATCGGCACTAAACAAAACAATTACAGAGTTCAAGGAACTATACAAAGACACCTGTAAGACTAATCTTTTGATAGTGGATATTGATAAGGAAATTAGAAAAGTGCAAAAAGAAATTGATGATATAGATGACAATATCATTGGTTCATCTAAACCAATATCAGTTATAGAACAAGAGATAGATGGATTTGAGGAGAAACTTGAAAAATTGGAGAAAGAGAAGGAAAGAATAAAAGGCAAGGAAAAAGAACTTAAATGTAGACTCAGTCCTAAATTGGATAACCTCATCTGTTTGAGGAAAGAGATCTCAGAGGCATTTATTCAAGGATAGAAGACACCAGAAGAGAAAATGCATCACCTCACTGGTACTATTCAGAGAATAGAAGCAGCATTGAAGGACAACAACAGGTTCACTCAGAGCCTGAATTTGGTATTAGCAGACCTATTCCAGATTGTAACCAACCGATTGTTACAAGGTACCAGCTGAGCACTGCACTCATTGAAATTTTTAGAACCTTTGTCATTGATGTCAAAGGGGGAGTAGTAGAGAAGAGAAAAATCCAATGACTTTCAGAAGAGATCATCTGCTCAGGGGGAGCACGCAGTTTTGGTAAGATTTTTGGACTTCAATTTTTGGATACAATTTTAAATTTTTCTCATGAGTGTTGCCATCAATGCCAAAGGGGGAGAGGTTGGCATTGCACACTCTTATAGTAGTTAAAGGTGATTGAAGGTGTTTCCATTTATGGCAACCTTTCAATCTTATAGCACCGACACGCACTGACAAACTCTACACCGACAGATAGTTCACCAATAGCGACAATAATATTTACCGACATCCTAGCCGATAGGATTTTGATTATTGTATTTTGTATTTAATTATAATTGTAGATAGGAATTTGGGAAAACATCAAAGAAATAAATATTAGCTAACCACAAAGCTAAATTGCAATGAAATAAAATCCTATTATAATCAATAAAGGCATGAAGATGAAATACTAAAATAAAATGCAAACCAAAGCATGTATCTCCTTCATTGTTCCTCCATTGTTCTTCTTTCACCTTCAAATTTGATGTGGATCTCACCTACAAGTGCAAAATGCAAGTAGAAAGCAAGTTGTTTATGAAATTTGTAGTATAAGGTTACTCGAAAATGTGATTGATTTCTTCATTGAAGAAAATCATCCAATTTATAGACAAATTGGAGAGATGACAAGATTAGCATGAAGAGATTTGAAATTCAAATCAAGAATGACAAATATGACAAATTATGACAAAATTGACATTTTCTATGCCAGATTGATTGATTGACAACAATTATGACAAGATTAAAATGCCATTCCCATGACAAAAGGGAGGAGAGAAAATAGCCTCCATGATTGCAACAAATGGAAGCATAAACATAGGAGAAAATTAGGGGAAAAATTAGAAAAAATTGAAGAAAATAGGAGAAATAGAAATTAGGAATTAGGAGAAATTAGTAAATTGGAAAATTGAGGAAAAAGATGAAATAGAAATTAGGTGAATTAATTAATAGGTTTTCATCCATTAATTAATTAATGAAAAAGACCTAGGACTAAATAAATAGATTTATTTAACCCACCAAGAAGAAGAAAAGGATTAAATGAACAAATCATAAAACCCTAGAAATGAGAGGACAAGTAATTAGGTCAAGACAACAAGAAATTAATGTAGGTTCGATCATGATTCTGATTAACAAAGGACCAATGCTGATAAATGATTGAGATTGGTTGACAAAAATCAATGACAAGTTGACCAAGATTGACAAGGAGATCAAATTGATAGGCACCAATTGACGAGGAACAATGACTAATTGATCCAAATTGACATGATTGAAAAGGACAAGGATCGATGACAAATCGATCGCAAAATGACAAGATTGACAAGGACAAGGATTGATGACGAATCGATCGCAAAATGATGAGATTGACAAGGACAAGGATCGATGACAAATCGATCGCAAAAATGACGAGATTAACAAGGACAAGGATCGATGACGAATCGATCGTAAAAATGATGAGATTAAAAAGGACAAGAATCAATGACAAATCGATCACAAAAATGATGAGATTGACAAGGACAAGGATCGATGATGAATCGATCGCAAAATGACAAGATTGACAGGAGGACAAGGATCGACCAAAATCATGACTGGAGATTGTTATCGACAAGACCAAATTCGAAAGCGAGAAAAATGAGGAATGTAGAAGAAGGACTCGATGCTCGCAAATGATAAAGACCAAGTGTGCAACATAGAAGAAATGTTAATGCAATGCAAAAACCCTAAAATAAGGTAATGCACGAATGTTAAAGTATGACTCCGCAAGCGTTGACCATTTTTATACGTCTACATTTTGCCCCTCTTTGAGACAATGTGATTCTAAGTGTTGTTTCAAAGAACTATAATGAAAATGCCCCAGACAATAACAATGACATATGCATGCCCCCTCGAGGAATTGGCCGAAAAAATCCATAAAAGAGGCCAATTGATCGATAAGAATGACAGAAGACGATAGGTTCGAATGGACTGCCAAGACTGACGGAAGAAATGTTAGTAAGAAGAAATTAGATAGAGGAGAGTTAGAGATGAAGGAAAAATTGCTTTCACAAATGCACATAAGTAGGTGAGAACCTTTATTTATTGTAGCAAAGTGGATGTAGAGCATCATGGCATTGAAGGCCAGAGCTGGAATGCAACCCCTTTTGCAAAAGACAGACACATCACACACAAGGAATGAGTAAAGCATCCTAGGGTGCATACATCAAGGGTTGAGGTATGTGGGGCATTCACAAAGCGGATGTACTTATCATAGACACCCAATGATATAGTTGCCCCAGTTTGTGACAAACATTCCACAAACAGCAAACACAACAAAAAAGGGAAGGGACCATGAACCATCCCAGTCACTCTAAATCACTCAGTGACATCATCGAGCAACATAGGAACATGATCGAAGCCAAAGATAAATTAGTAAAAAGATAAGACGCACAAATTCAACCAAGTCAAACAAACAGTCTGATCATCATTGTCAAAAGTGGAAAACAAGAATGATCATGCTGTCTGGTTCCAGGGAATGCAGTACCCCATATAAGACAGGACACAGTCTAGTTTCAAGTATACCACACCCTGTATAAGACGCATGATAATATTGACAAGGACCAATGATAATGTTGATGCTATTTTGATTGATGTGACAACTGTGATTAGGTTGAATGCTTGCTTGGTCGAACAATTCATCTGTTATTGCGTGATTTCATCGAAGCACAATGTTTGATTGATTGTCGTTGGATGTATGCTCAGCGATCTATCTATGCACAAAGGGGACCATTTATTGACAAAATGCAAAATGCCAAAGAAATTGTTTTTGGATTTTGATGTTTTTCACTTTGTAGGAATTTCGAGTTTTTTTAAAAATTTTTTTGTTCGTTTTTCAGGACATTATTTGATTTTGAGGGATTTTTTCAGGACATTATTTGATTTTTTTGGATTTTTTTAGGACATTATTTGATTTTTAGGGATTTTTTCAGGACATTATTTGATTTTTAGGGATTTTTTCAAGACATTATTTGATTTTTAGGGATTTTTTTCAGGACATTATTTGATTTTTTTGGATTATTTCAGGACATTATGTGATTTTTTTGGATTATTTCAGGACATTATGTGATTTTTTTGGATTATTTCAGGACATTATGTGATTTTTTTGGATTATTTCAGGACATTATGTGATTTTTTTGGATTATTTCAGGACATTATGTGATTTTTTTGGATTATTTCAGGACATTATTTGAATTTTTATGATTTTGCCCCCAGTGCCTAGCAAGGCAAGGAATATGACAAGTGAATAAATAGGCTTTCTGAAATGATGGTGGATAGAGGGAAGACAAAGGCCTTTTATTATGGAGACAATGCAGATGCAATTTTCAAGGGCTATTGCGTGATGGGACAATAGATTGGATATGACAATGTAAAGCAGTGACATGGCATGAGGGACATGTCAAGAGGTTTTTGAAACCATGTTTAAATTTTGTGTCCTTATGTCAGATCAAGATCAAGGAATGAAAAAGAGTGTATGGATAGTGATAAGATATGGATAGGATAAGCAAGACCAAGAATGGATAAGGGACATGGACTGAAGGTCGGGATTGGCTAAGGGATAGTGGCAAAAAGTTGCAATAAGCTAGGGAATATGGATGAAAGGTTATAATAAGAAAATGGATAAATGACCAAAAGCTATGATAGACTGAAAGCTGCAAACAAGATGCATGATGCTCATGATGATCCTCAGCCTTGTCAAGATCAAAGGTGGAAATGGAAACTGGACATGAGGGACAATAGGATATGAAGGGTAATGACATGGTATGATAGGATAATGAAGGGCAATAGGATATGAAGGAGGAAACTTGCCCCCAAGTGTGGTGTGCAAGAAGTTCATAGATTACGCATGATGCCTATTTGCCAGGTTTTCATCATGGTACTTGCCCAAGGCGCCTGTTTGCCAGGTTTTCACGAGTGGACAAATTATTTTTTGCGTTACATTTTTTTTTCTTTTTTTGTCTTTTTTTTTCACTTTTTTTTTTTTTTTTTTGTATTTTGACATTTTCAATAGAAGATGGACACATGATAGGGGATGGAAGAAGGACTTAAACATCTTTTTGTTTGGATAGTAGCCTTGAAAAAAAATGGACCATGACCTTTAAAAGTATGCTCAAAGATGTTGGTAGGATAAGGACATGGAAAAAGAGATGAAATTAAGGCAAGGATTTATGCAAAGTATTGGACCAGAGGGATGGAAGGATGGAAAATATGCATTGGATAATGGATAGGGTATTGGAAGAATTGGGCTTCACTAGATGGAAATGAAGGCAAGATCAACATTGGCACACACCTTGACGGGTGGTGGATTGATGGAGGAAAAATGGATCTCAGATTGTGAGATTTGGATGGAGGAATAGCTTGGGATTTTGGGACATAAGGGCCCAAAATGGATGAAGAAGGCGGTGGAGGAAAAAATTTGAGAGGGTTGGATGGAGGAATAGAAACTTTGGATGCCAAGTTGGATGTTTCTTTAGGCTTTTGTGCTTCAAGGAGCCCCTTAGGGATCCACATGGTTTTTGATTTTTCATGCTTTTGTGGTTCCTTGGAGTGCACTGCCAACACAAGGGATTTAGGAACCCATATATATTTTGACTTTGCTTTATTTTGCTCAGTGGGCCTTTGTGGCCTTTTGGATATTTCTTTTTCTTTATAGATCATATTGTTCTTTGTTTTGACATGTCGATTATATTGGACATGTTGATCCTTGAACACATGTGGATTTTTAGACTTATGACGCTTATACTTGGTATCCAAATTGCTTGGAGGGGGAAAGGAATGCATGTATGGATATGAATGAAATGGACTTCTTTTGGATTGATGAAATTTACTCAAGGATGTGTGCCTTTGCTGACCTTGCATAGAGGACAAAGGAATATAAGGACCTAAGATGGATGGAAAGTATGATGGGGAAGGTGTATGTTTTGATTTTGATGGAGGGATACCAACGTCTTGAGAGTGAGTTGTGTAGACATGACCCTTAAGATATTCTTTGATATGGAGGGGTTCTTTCTCATGAAGGTCTACTCCTTTGCCTTTATGAATATCTTGACTTGTAGGATACTCTTTTCTTTGGGAAGAAGATGCGAGTCCATTATAAGGTGGATATGATATGAGAGAAATAATGAGATCTTGAAGTGGATCAGATTGGACCAAAGAGGAAGAACCCATTGTTAATGTCAGGGGTTCATGAACATCTTGCACTGACATGTTAGAATCATGAGGGGGATTAGGATCATGAGGGGGACTAGGATTGTGTAGTGGACATGGTTCAATGATAGGCTCTTCAAGAGATGGAATGGGAGAAATAATGGGATCATCAAAAGAAATGAGATCTTGGAGTGTATATGGAGCTTTAAGACAAGGAGATGGAGGAACAAAAAGATCTTGTGGATGATTTAAAGGAATAATTTGATCTTGACAAGGAGGAAGATCATTGGCATCCTCTTTAAAGGTGCTTTGCTCTTGACTTTTAATGGGATCATCGGAAAGGATGGAAAGGATATCTTGATCTTTCTTAGGAAGTGGAATGCCAATGGGATTTGAAAGGACATTTTTTTCATGAAATGGAAGGGGATCATTTGGGATTGGATGGACTGGGATATCTTGATCTTGCTCAGGGAGTGGAGTGTCAATAGGACTTTGGATAGGATGGACAAGAATAGGGGAATCATCGTGAGTGTCTGGGAAAATGGGATCTTGGTCAATAATTGGATAGGATGATAAGGTTTTGGGATCTTGATCTTGATCTTTTCTAAGACATGTTTCTTCATGCTCTAAATTATCCTCTTGACATGGGGTTGGACTTTGGATATGCATGGGGGATTCTGACAAGGAATCAATGTTTTGGTATGAAGGAAATGCAATTTGAACATTTGTGATGGATTCTGACAAGGAATCAATGCTTGAACATGAGGAAGAGGGACTTTGAATGGGGTCTTCTAAAATAGGTAATGGCAATAAAGTGCATGGTGGCATTGGGTCTTGTATTTTTGAAACATGACAAGGATGTGCATCATGAATTTGATTATCTTGGGAATCAATTATGGATAGCCCTTGGATAATTTCATCCTTGGGTGTATTGTTTGATGAGGACAATATGGAAGATTCTTGTGAAACTTCTAAAGGTGTAGGGATAGATGCCATTGGAGAGTCAATTTGTTTGTGGGGGGATGAGGCATTGCTAGACATAAGTGTATTATCTTGATCTTCCTCAAAGAACTCACTTGGTAATTTCCTTAAGATACTTGCAATAAGGCCACCTTTCTTTCGAGGTTTTGACATAGTTATATTTGGAATTTGAACTTGTTTGGCAAGGAGTTGGTTCTGGTTTGATGTCATGTTTTGATTTCGAACTAGATGTTGATCAAATTGGTTTGACATGTTCAAAATTTGGCTTGGTGCATGTTGCAAGTTTTGTTTTTGAATGTTTGGTTGTAGTTGTTGACATTGATATGTTGATTGAACTTGTTGATATTCCACCATTGGTTGAACTTTTTGTGGACATTGTATAGTTGGTTGGACATATTATTGAAATTGGACCATTGGTTGTGTTAGTTGTATATGTTGGACCATTGGTTGTGTCTGTTGGATATGTTGTTGATTCGAGATTTGATTGAATGAAATTTGACCAAATGAATTTTGATTTGGGACTTGATTGAAATTTGTGCTTGTTTTTTGAAATTGTTTCATCATCTCTATTTGAAAGATGAGAGTTGGTATGTCTGATCGTTCGATAAGAGATCTTACATCAATTGGCTCACTATTTGGATTTCGACCTGGAAATTTTTTAAACATTTTGGACATTTGTGATCTATTCTTCTCAATGTTTTTCACTTTTTGCTCCAAAATCTCCTTTTATTGAGCTAGTTTCTTCTCTAGTTTTTGTATTTGGACATTTACATCATCATAATAAGTTTGATCCAAGTTCTAAGACATGTAGAGATTAGATTGACATGATTGATTTCTCAATTGTGATGACATGGCTTCGTAAGAAGGTTGAGACCTCATTTCAACAAACATGTCACTATGCAAATGCAACTAATGGGATTTTTTTTATTTTAAAAGGATGATGTATGATATGCAACTAAATGCAACCTAAATAGATGAAAATATAATCTATGGCAAGAATGCAACCTATGTTTTTGTTGTTTTTCAAGATTTGGACAAACTTTTTGGAATGCAAACCTAAAGACTCAACCTTGGGAAGTTGGAGTGAAGCCAAGACCTTAAAGGACAAGGGACCAAATGACAATAGGACAAATTGACAATGTCTCACCTATATGCATGGATACTAAGCTAGGTTTGACAAAAAAGATATTAATAAAAGGACAAATTTTTAGACCAGGTCAAGACTCCCTAAGAACAACTTAGGGTATTATCCAAAGTTTTGATTTTCCAAGTTTGACAAATCAAATTTTTGAGAATAAATGCAAGAAGGCAATGATTATGAAAATGACTTAGGATATGACATGAAAATGATCTAAGGATATGATATGACAAGATGAAGCCAAGACAAGATGACAATACAATGATAAGGATATGCGAAGACCAATGACTTGGAATATGCGAAATGCAACCTAGGCAAGACCTAATTTTAGCATGACAAGGATAATGCACAAATGTCAACTAAATGGAAATCTATCTTGGATATGACAATGAAATGCAAACTTAGGGAAATGATTTTGAGCCTAAGTGCAAAATGAGGACGCTTGCAATGAAAAGGACTAAAATGAAGGGAGATGACAATATGTCCTAGGACCTAAGTTGGACTATGTAAAACCTAGCCTAAAGTGACATGAATTTTGAAACAAATATATTCAATGTTTTGACAAGCCATGTTCAAATGTTGGATGAATACTTGGACAAATTTGGACTTTTGTTTGGATTTTGTTTTGAATTGAAGGTTGTTGATTTTGAAAACCCAAGTTGATTATGAGCACTTTTGAAAGTTTTTTTTTGATTTAACCTTTGACAATCATGAAAGACAAAATGTTTGTTTGACTTTGACTCAAGACAATGAAGCACATTCACAACAAATCCTATGGCTGGCAAGGGAAATATCTGTTGAATCCTCTAACCATAAAATACAACACTTAGCCGGATAGCTAGACGCTTGGTAGCACTGGCTCCCCCTTACAGTGCACTCACTTCTCGGGCATACCAAGCTTCGACTTCAATGGGAATCACTTCCCAAGAACTTGCTATCTCTAACTAAGGAGTACATGAGAGGTGTCTTTGACATGTGTGTATCACAATGCCTGAGCCAACAGATAGAAGGATTTTGGCCTCTAAAAACAAAAGATTCTAGTAAGGGCATCCGTTCGAGTGGGTATTGATCCGGTGAATAAATCATCGCAATACCATTCTAGCACCCATTGTCTACAACTTTTGTTGCATCCACAGTTATTTAGAGTGGTTTGGAAGAGCTTGGTTTTAGCCCGTCAACACTTTGGGTCGTTCCCTCTCACCAATGCCTGTGCGAAGTGCCAGGAAAATCAGGAGGCAGGCCCAATTCTAAGGGTTAAAACATGCAATGAAATTAAAAATAGACAAAGCATGCATGGTGTTCATTAACCTTTAAGAAATAAAATGTGCAACTACTTTAAAAATCGCAAACAAGATGTTTTAATGAGAGTCTTTGACTGTGTCCTGCATAAGATTTGTTAGTAGTTGTATTTTTAGTCTTCTTCACACGTAACGCCAAGATGCTACACATAGAATTAGTACCAAAGAAAAACTGGAATGCAAGAAACAAAATGAAAACAAACAAATTTGCAAGTAAAAATAATTGATTTCACCTCTGTTTCTAGCCTTACACAGGCGTAGAATGTCTCGACATAGGCGCAGAACCCATCAAGTTGCACCTGTGTACCTTACATAGGCGCAGAATGCATCAACATAGGCACAAAACCCATCAAGTTGCACCTGTGTACCTTACACAGGTGCAGAACATCACTACACAGGTGCAGAAGTGTCCAGAAAGCTTCGAATTGCCCTGTTTCTTGAGTTTTTCACCTGCAAATCAGCTCAAAAGCACTCAAAACATGGTTAAGGGGTTAGTTCACGTCGGGTTCACCAAAAAATGTAGATAGAAATTTGGGAAAACATCAAAGCAATAAATATTAGCTAACCACAAAGCTAAATTGCAATGAAATAAAATATTATTACAATCAATAAAGGCATGAAGATGAAATACTAAAATAAAATGCAAACCAAAGCATGTATCTCCTTCATTGTTCCTCCATTGTTCTTCTTTCACCTACAAGTACAAAATGTAAGTAGAAAGCAAGTTGTTGATGAAATTTGCAGTATAAGGTTCTCGAAAATGTGATTGATTTCTTCATTGAAGAAAATCATCCAATTTATAGACAAATTGGAGAGATGACAAGATTAGCATGAAGAGATTTGAAAGGAAATTTCAAATCAAGAATGACAAATATGACAAATTATGACAAAATTGACATTTTCTATGCAAGATTGATTGATTGACAACAATTATGACAAATTATGACAAGATTAAAATGCCATTCCCATGACCAAAGAGAGGAGAGAAAATAGCCTCCATGATTGCAACAAATGGAAGCATAAACATAGGAGAAAATTAGGGGAAAAATTAGAAAAAATTGAAGAAAATAGGAGAAATAGAAATTAGGAATTAGGAGAAATTAGTAAATTGGAAAATTGAGGAAAAAGATGAAATAGAAATTAGGTGAATTAATTAATAGGTTTTCATCCATTAATTAATTAATGAAAAAGACCTAGGACTAAATAAATAGATTTATTTAACCCACCAAGAAGAAGAAAAGGATTAAATGAACAAATCATAAAACCCTAGAAATGAGAGGACAAGTAATTAGGTCAAGACAACAAGAAATTAATGTAGGTTCGATCATGATTCTGATTAACAAAGGACCAATGCTAATAAATGATTGAGATTGGTTGACAAAAATCAATGACAAGTTGACCAAGATTGACAAGGAGATCAAATTGATAGGCACCAATTGACGAGGAACAATGACTAATTGATCCAAATTGACATGATTGAAAAGGACAAAGATTGATGACAAATCGATCACAAAATGACAAGATTGACAAGGACAAGGATCGATGACGAATCGATCGTAAAATGACGAGATTGACAAGGACAAGGATCGATGATGAATCGATCGCAAAAATGATGAGATTAACAAGGACAAGGATCGATGATGAATCGATTGTAAAAATGATGAGATTGACAAGGACAAGAATCAATGACGAGTCGATCACAAAAATCACGAGATTGACAAGGACAAGGATCGATGATGAATCAATCGCAAAATGACAAGATTGACAAGAGGACAAGGATCGACCAAAATCATGACTGGAGATTGTTATCGACAAGACCAAATTCGAAAGCGAGAAAAATGAGGAATGTAGAAGAATGACTCGATGCTTGCAAATGATAAAGACCAAGTGCGCAACATAGAAGAAATGTTAATGCAATGCAAAAACCCTAAAATAAGGCAATGCGCGAATGTTAAAGTACGACTTCGCAAGCGTTGACCATTTTTAGACGTCTACAATAATATATATTTTTAAACCAACATGGCATGTTGTAATAAGACTCATATGTAAGTATGAGATCTTGTAGATTATTAAAAAAAAGAGGGATACATGATATGATAGATATGTAGAGCGAATATCAAGGCAAATTTTGTAGAAAGGTTTATGGTTCTGGTATGAGCTTAAACCGGTACTGAACTTGGCATAGCAGATGCTTTTTGTAGCAGTTAGGAATCCCACAAATACTGAGAGGGGGGTGAATCAGTATCTAACCGGTATATAGAATTTCTTAACTTAAAACATGCATAACAAAATATAACAGTGTACCGGTATGCAAGAAATAATGCAATAAACAGAATTAAGAACATCCACATGAAAAGTACACCATAACACAAGGTTTTAATGAGGAAACCCGGTGTGGGAAAAACCTCGATGGGATTTGTGACCCACAATATTCACTCACTGGCCAATAAGAGGATATTACTTACAATAGGGGCCTACACATGCAGGAAGGCCAACTGCCTAGAGTTCACTGCTCAATGGGAAGTCTCACTGACTTACAATGAGGATTATACAAATCCAATATCTTGTACTACTTTACAATAGCATCTTCAATGCCTGATCCAGTACCGGTTGCTGCTCTACTACTTACATAAACCCCTTAACCTATATTTCGCATAATAGGTCTGCCTAATATTTTTCCTTTATGCTTTTTCGCTCATTCTAAAATGTCTACAATGATCTCTTTTATATATAAGAGTCATTTTACAATTTGCCAAGTCGGCTTACAAAGTTTTTCAATAATAAACAAAATATAATATAACAAAATCCTGTCAGCCTCTGTGCCGGTATACTTCATTTCTTCTGTGCCGGTGCTGGTGTAGAGTGTGATCTGCTGAAGCCGGTATAATGCCTTTGTCAGTGCCATAGGATTGCAAGGTTGCCATCAATGACAAAACCTTCAATCACATACAATGTCTCATTGGAGTGTGCATATGCCAACAATCTCCCCCTTTGGCATTGATGACAACACTCATGAGAAATTTCAAAAATGATCCAAAAATGTGAAGTCC
Organism: Cryptomeria japonica; assembly: GCF_030272615.1. Taxonomy (NCBI): domain Eukaryota; kingdom Viridiplantae; phylum Streptophyta; class Pinopsida; order Cupressales; family Cupressaceae; genus Cryptomeria; species Cryptomeria japonica. The sequence continues at coordinate 705,897,633 of NC_081405.1, read as the reverse complement.
AAAAATGTTACCAAAAATGTGTGTGCTCCCGCTGAGCATATGATTCCTGTGATATTGAATTTTCTCATCCGAGTACATTATATTGGATTTTCATAATCCATTTTGTAAGTCAGTGAGACTTCCTTTTGTAATTGAGCAGTGAGCTCTAAGCAGTTGGCCTTCCTACATGTGTAGGCCCCTCTTGTAAGTAATATCTATTCATTGGCCAGTGAGTGAATATTGTGGGTCACAAATCCCACCGAGGTTTTTCCCACACTAGGTTTCCTTGTTAAACATCTTGCGTTATGGTGTGCTTTCTATGTTGTCTTTACTACTCTTATTTACTGCATTAATTCTTGTTTACCAGTACACTGTTTTGGAATGCAAAATACTTAATAAGGTCAAATATTCTATAAACTGGTTAAATACTGTTTCACCCCCCCTCTCAGTATCTTTGGGACTATAATCAATCCTAACATTGAATTGAGCCTAAAAGGATGTTGGTTTATGTCCTAGACCTCCTGCAACTCTTGGCGAGTGTTTTGGGTGATTGGACTTAAAGTAGCAAAGTCTCTCCTTTGTGAGACTTGAGAGTAAGTTTGAATGAAAACAAGAACTCACATGGTAGGAAGATCTCAGGGTTGGTATGAAGCATAGAGAAAGAAAACATCAAAGGAACAGTACCTAAACAAGTGACAAAACCTTCAACAATTACCCTTGAGGAAACTTGCAAACTAAAATTGATTACAAACATACAATTTGGGCCAATTTTTGAGTATCTCCCTATCATAGTGGTATCAGAACCAGGTTGTAAGTTTTGGGTAGAAGTGAGTAGTTTTAAGATGGTGACCAATGCTGAGATAGCCAAGAAGGTAGAAGACCAAGAGGAGGAAAATAGAGCACTAAGGGAGAGATTGGAGCAACTAGAGATAAAACTAGTTTCCGTAGAGGCCAGGACTGGAGAAGTGAGTGATAAGGTGGATGATAAGGGCAAATTGGTAGCAATAGAAGATGATATCCCTATACCTGACCCTTTTATTGAACAAGAACCTTTCTTGAAGGCCTTGAAGGCATTGAGTGGCAAAACCTTAGAAGGTGTAGCTCTTTTTAGTGGAAAGATGGATCCAGATTTAGTCATGGAGTGGATTGAAGGCCCGAAGAATCACTTTGAATGTGATGGGGTGACAGAGGCCCAGAAGGTGAAGGTAGCTAAGTCTAGGTTGAGAGGGGCTGCCTTAACATGGTGGAAGTTTATTCAAACTAAGAGAGGGATAGAAGGGAAACAACCCATAGCAACTTGGAAAGGAATGGTGTCTAAGGTCAAAGAAACCTACATACCAGATGATTATGAAATCCAACTACATAAGAAGAGGCAAAATTTGAGGCAAAGGGAGTTAGATGTGAGCAGCTATATAGAGGATTTTCAAAGACTATGTTTGAGGTCAAAGGTTGTGGAAGATGAGAGAAGAAAATTTGCAAGATATCTCAATGGCTTGAGATGGAATATACAAGAAGAGTTGAGTTTATTGTATCCCAATATAGTGCAGAAGTGCTACCAATTGGCACTCAAAGTGGAAGAGAAAAATAGGAAGAAGCAAGAACAAAGAAACAGAGGCAGAGGTAGGGGAAGAGATGGTAGAGGCCATAGAGGCAATTTTGGTGGACAAGGAGCTTATCAAAGGTCCCAAGGAGAGTCCAAACTTATAAAGCAAAGTGGGGATTCTAATAGCATGAGCAGCTATAGAGGAAGGGGATCTAGCAACCCAGGTAGAGGTAGATCTAGTGGACTAGGAAGAGGGTCCTACTTCTCCACCATGAAGTGTTACAATTGCCAAAAGTTGGGTCATCCCGCCTATAGATGCCCTAATAAATCTTCTTTATCTGAAGGAGGTGAAAGAAGAGTGACATATGCACTTAAATGTGTATGGAGATTTGTGGTTCAGGGGGAGTTCATAGCCATACAATTTTGACTCTTGGACCATATATTGTACTCAGGGGGAGAGTACACATCCCCAACTTGTTTTTTATTTTCTTAGTTGTGTTAGTTGTCTCTTCAATTCACAAGCTTGACATAATTTTTAGTATAAAAAAGGAAATCAGGTTTGGGACTTTGTAAAGTTGTCTATTCAATTTGTCTATATACTAAAGTCATAATCAACTTGACCGGGAGAGTGAATTCACTGGGGAAGAATGTGCTCATCAGTCCGTGTTTGTGATTGTTTTCAGTGTCTATTCAATTTGTACTTAATAAAAATCATATTAAATTGGACCGTAGGGTGAACAGGAAAAGTATTTTGGCCTACCAGGAGATAAAGTATAGTAGTTCTTGAATTACCTGCAAATGGGGGATACCTCAAAAATCTGTCCTGGCCCTTTGTCATTTTTGTCAAAGGGGGAGAAAGTTAACTATTGGAGAAAATCCTCAGTTGGAGATAATGCATATTGTAAACCTGGGTTGTGGAGATTAACTCGATAATATGGGTATTGCCATCAATGCCAAAGGGGGAGATTGTTGGCATTGTATTGTCATTGATGTCAACCGGTAAGTATGTCAATCGATATGGAAGATATTGTTACCGACATTGGAGATTATTGGCATGTTGATGTCAACTGATATGGGATGTCAGTCGATAAGTCTGCCAACTGGTAAACAAGAAAACCAAGTAAGTGCAATCCGATATAATATGACCTAACCGACAGAATAATGAAGTGCACAATATGAAGGTTAACCGGTTAGTGTATACTAGTAGCATGTTCTTTCAGTAACCAAAGTTGAATTAACACAATCAAGTGAGCTGGATGCTAACATAGATGTCAGGTGGACTCCAGGTGGCGAATGTCCAGTGGTAGGTGAATGGTGTGCTGGGAGGTAGTTGCCGACTAAGTCCGTATTTAATGTCCACTACAAAAATTACAGATCAGTTGCAGAAGATTGTGACTCAAAGCATATCAAAGGGTAGAGATTTGATTCTTTGACATCATGATCAAAGTAAGATATTTGATCGTCTAGTTGATTTGGAGAAGGAAACTGCTAAATCATTTATTGATCGACAAAATCAATACTGATGAAAAAAGTCCAGTTTGCTAAAGATAGTAAACATTCATAGGAAGAATAATAGAGGACAAGCATTTTTATAGGCTGTCGATTCAGGAAAGATTTGATTCGATTCGATTTGGATCGAGGCCAGTGAAGAAAATCCTAAGTGCGTGAAGTTTGAGTTAGTTTCTTTTTAGCGGGAAATCATATATATAAATATGCAGATCAAAAACTTAAGGTTGTGGAGGGAGAGAGTATGCTTGATAAAAGATTTATGAAAAAGTGAATCTCTGCGAGGAAAGAGTTAATCAGGCTGAGTGAGAGAGAAAATATTGAAGCGACTAAGTGTTGGAGAAGAACTAGTAAGGAAGGTTTAACCGACAAGGGTTAAGGTAATCGGTAAACTGTTACAAAGTATAACAGTCTGCTAAACTTGTAAGAGAGAAACAAAGAGTGAAGGATGGCAGAGTGAGTTTCAGTGAAGATCCGACAAGGCTAAAACTGAGTTGATAGAGGATTCAAAGAGTAAGAACATAGGCCCGGTAGAACAGAGAATCAATAATATATAAAATAAGTTTAACCAACAGAGTGAATAGTTTCTAGGTGTTACAAAAATCATTTGTAACCAGTTGTTTATCATTGTATTGATTTATATCTCATTATATTTTACCGAGTAGACGCTTGATGCAGGGGTTGGTGGTTCTTGAGTTGTTGCTTAGAATAGAATAGGGGTTGGTGCTCCTTTGGGTAGGTGCCCATAAATTGCTATGGGTTGGTGCTCCTTTGGTTGGTGCCCTAAACTTTGTAAAACTGTTATTTCACTATGAGGCTAGATTGGAGTAGTAGATCTCCAACAACTTTTCTTAGCAAGGTTTTTCCCACATTGAGTTTTCCTTGTATATCCAGTGTTATGCGATGTACTCTTGTGTGTGATTGCTTGTTAGCGCTTTTATTATCCTACTAGTTGAACACTTTGTTTGAAATTGTTTATAATCATTGATTCACCCCCCCTCTTAATGATATCTTGTGTTCTACACCCTTCCAAATTATTTCAAAATCTACATTTCTTGTATCGGATGATGATGGATGACTTATTTCTCAGGATCATTTATGTGTTGACTTAAGTTTTCACGTCAGAGACTTACCTACTATTGTTAGTCCATCATGCAAATAATATAAAAGCCACAGGAACTCAAGTTTCAACTAATGAAACAACATGAAATAAAGCAAATAAATGATTATACCTTCATGGATTATGTCTCATTGCGTCCTAACCCCATTCTTCTTGGTTGCAGATGATGTGCTCTCAGATAAGCATTGGTAGCTTCCAAGATGGCAAGTGTGGAAAGGACTGATAGATGATATGACATGCAAAACTATGCTATGAAAACGATTTATGTTAAATTGCTCAAAAACTCTAAAAATGCTAAAACAAATGAACTCACAGATTCAAAGATTAAGACTCTTAATTGACTATGAGATTAGTTATTAGTTTCAAAAATGGCCTAGGAGACCTATATTTATAGATTTTTGAGTGCATAAGCCTAGGTGCTAGAGATCAACGGTCATGATTAAGTCTTGCTTTTTGGATGGCTATGAGAAAGAGGTTGAGATGTGAGAGAAAAAGGTGGAAGATGTTCCTCATACACCTACAGGATGGAGGAAAAGGTAGAAGGAGAAGCCAAGTGTCAGAAGGCTCACCTTGACCGAGGATGAAGACTCGAGAGAATATAGGATAGTTGGAAAAAATTTAGGGATAAGAGGACAAGTGGCCTCAACTCCTTCCAAAGATATAGGAAGGTTAGAGAGAATATAGGAAAGTTGAGAAATGTGTGCACGTACACATTATTTGATTTATGATTTGGAAGTTGAAGATAATAATGTATTAATATTAAAAATATTAATATCATTAGCCACATGATGGATGAGTTGGCAAAAAGAGGAAGATGACGTGGAGATGAGATGAGTTGGAAAAGGAGATTAAATAATTAAGAAATTATTTAATTGATGAGGCTATAGGATAGTGGATGGGAGATAACTAAATATTAGATATTTAATTAATTGGTTTAGAAGAAAGGGATATAAATGAATGAATTAATAAAATGTTTCAATTCAATTAATTAATAGAAGAATATTGAATGAATTAAATTAATTAATCTTTTCAAATTAACTATTTAATAGAAGAATAATCATTAAATAAATATAAAATATTTATTTAATTGCTCATAGCCAATTTTACGTGTATACATTTTGCCCCTCTTTGGAATGATGTTGAGACAATATTGTTTCAAAGATTAAATCAAGTCTCGATAATGCCCCTGATGATGAAAATCTTGATTGTGTGCCCCTTCAGGAGATTGATTGTGAAATTTTGAAAAATAGAATTGAGAAATTAATCTCACGATATTTGATTAAAAATAGGCCCATCAATTAAATTCATTTTTGAAAAATAAATAAAATTACCCCTCTTTGAATAATTAATTACCCCTTCAAAAAATTAAAAAAAATGTAATAAAATTAACCTTGTCCCCATTTCATCCTCAGTTACAATTTGTTAGATTTTGGAGAAAATTTGGAGTGCTGAGTTGGCAAGATGGTGATCCAGTACGAGAACCATAGATTTGAGTGTGTTCGTCGATATCAAAGACCTGTTGAGTATGGCCCACCGGTGAGTGACCTATCCCAAGCTTAGTTTTTTTTGCTTTTCGTACAAATTTCCATGTTTTTCGAATGATTTAGGACCTCATTTTTTTTGTTTTTTTGCACTTTGTTTTCTCGCTTTTGTTTGATATTTTAGTGCTTTCATTGGTTAGGTTAACACTTTTATTAGTTTAGCACATGTATCCTATCTGTTCATGCATGTGTCATTTTGGTTAGCGCTTTTGCATGATTTGTTCATGCAAATGTTTTTTGGGTTAGCGCATTTGTTTAGTTAGTGCCTGTGTTCTTTTGATTAGCACAATTGTGTAGCTGAACAACGGTTTTGTTGAAAAGTGAACTTTTTTGATTGATACAATGTTTAAGTTCAGTCTGCTGAATCTGATTGGATGTTTTGATGTGTCAATTTGATATTTTGATAGACAATTGATGATGATGATCAATGATTTAAGTGATTTGATTTGATTTGATAGATAGATTGTTGATTGATTGCTTGATAGATGTTTTGATCGATAGCTGTTTGTTTGTTAATTGATGAATTGATAGGAGCTTGAAGAGACCAACGTAGTCTCTGATAAAGAGCTTGATATGTTGATCATTTGATTAATAGCACGATTTTCTTGAAATGATTGATTTAATAGGCTAGATGATTGATAGACAACTTGTCTGATTAAACATGAGAAATTTGATGTTCTCTAGTGCCGAGAGAAATTCCTGGCCATGCACCATTTGGTTCCAGAGTTGAGTCAGGATGAGATTAGACACATTGATGCGTGTGGTCTATGTCACCTCTTGTACATGCCAAATATTACGCATAACATGGGTCTTTTGACTGCATTAGCCGAGAGATGGCATAGCAAGCACAACACATTTCACCTACCCACTGGTGAGATTAGTGTGATGCTTGAGGATGTATATAGGATCCTACACATCCTTATTACTGGCGAGCTCATCCAGTACGATTACCAGGATCTAGGAGGTACTGAGGTGTGCAGGGCAGTGTTTGGAGATGAGAGCATTGATGGCAAAGAGATTAGATGGGAGGATATGATCATGCATTACGAGACTCTCCCAGTGATACTCACAAGCTTGATTGGCGGATTCATCTGCCCTGATAGGAGATCACAAGGAATTGTTGTTGGATGGGGAGGGATTTTTCAAAGCATGATGAAACACCGTACTCATTAGGCATGGGGTGTTTGTATGCTAGCACATCTTTATCATGATTTACATCAGGTTGTGTATGATGGCAAAGCGAGTCTGTCTACCAGATGTACACTCCTCCAAGTCTGGTGTTGGGAGCACATTGTTGTCACTCGGCCAGTGCATGATAGGGTTAGAGGTGATGGTCTTCCTTTTGTTTATTTGTACAAAGGTATCATTACTCAGCCTAAGATGGGTAAGCTCGAGTATTGGAGATAGGTGTTTGATTCTATGGATATTGTTATTTGGAGGCCTTATATTCATTGTGAGCCTTGGTTGGAGGACACTCATATATTACCATTGATTTTACAGAGTAGATATCTGATAGGCAGTACTCTTTTTATCATTGAGAGGAATTTATTTGGTTGAATTTTGAGGCAGTTTGGTATTATTCAACATATGCTTTCTGGTGTTGCCATATATGCATTAGCATACAAGGGCAGACGTGATTGGGGTCCTTCTTTATCATTTGATATAACATACATAGAGTTTTTGGCTGTTCCCATTGTTTTTGATTAATGAAAAAACAAGTTTTGAAGGGACCCCGAAACCCTTTACAAGCTTAAAATAGCAAAGCAGTAAGAAATAGAGAGAAACAAAACAAAAGGAAAAAAACCAGCATAAAACTGAGAAAAGCTAGCAAAAGCCCCTGAAACCCAGTAGGCCATCCAGGCATTAGATTTTATCTAGGGCTTTAGCTAGGGTGCTGCTTATTTCTTGCAACTCTTTGATGTTGTCTTTGAGGTTGGGGGGGTCCTTGGCTGCGGCAGCCACAACTTTCTTGACACTGGCCCTGGTTCTCTTAGCAGTTCTGCCTGCCAGGGTAGCATCACTAGCACTTCCAGTCTGGATGGTCTCGTCCTCCAAGTCAAGGTCAACAACTAGTTTAGGAGAGTGGTCAAAGACCTTAGCAATGTCTTCCAGGTTTTTGGTGATAGCGGAAAGGATGCTTGGGATAATTCCCATCAGATTTTTCATCGCTTCTTTTCCTTCTTCCAGTGATTTTACCTTGTTCTCCATTTCCTGCTTCCAGTTAGCATGCTCTTTGTTTTCATCCTCCCTTTTTTTGTCCGAGTTTATCCCATGCTTCTCTAGGTTTTTTAAGGTTTCGTAAGTTCGTCTGTCGAAATTCATTCTAGCCTCCGACAACTTCTTGAGATTATCCAGGATAAACCCCTCGCCAGCACTGTCCTTATCCTTGCTATCCCCTTCCTCAGCCAGGTTCTTCTCAGAGCATTTGTTTGTTTCCTTCTCAGAATTGACTTCTGTTTCCTCAATATCCTTGGGAGTCGTATCCTCCATCAAATTGCTATTGTCCTTGCCAGGGTGATCACTAGGAATGGGGCTTTCTTGACCAGGCTCGAAATCTCTGCTTTCTTCCTCATTGCCCAGTTCCTCTTCCTTCCAGCTGTCTTCTCCGTTAGAGTCATCCGTCTCCATAGCACTGCTTTCCTTGACAATGTCCTTAGTTTCCAACCTGGGGGAGCTTTTCCTTTTTTTGCTGGATGATGCCTTCTCTTTGTTGGTATCTCCCTCTTCCATCCTCCTTTTACCAGGGGAGGCGAAAATCCGCTTATTTTCCTGCAGAGCGAGGATTTTGCAATGCTCATAGATGAGTAGTAGGAGCCCACAGTGGAGAATCGGGCTAGAAGGGTTCGTCATGTGCTTGTTCAGGGACCTGGCAAGGGATCGAAAAAGGTAGTAGGGCAAAGACACTTTTTTGTCATGTCTGAAATGGTTCAGGAGCACGAAGTGGTAAGTGTGGGCCTTGGAGTAGCGGCCTTCAACTATAATATACTCACAAGTGTGGGCCCTGGAGTGTGGTTCCCATTGTTGCTTATGATTTGAGACCACATATTTTGGATGCGGGGATCACAATAGATTATGTACAATACCTTCTTACACACCCATTCCTTCGCATTACTGATCTTGTGGACCCTCCTCCTAGCTCAAGAGGCGAGGTGTCAGATTCAGTTGATCTTGTTGTTAGGAGGTGGAGACAGAGGCAAGAGATCAGAGCTTCTCAAAAAGCCAGAGGAGATGAGGATGGGGATGACCGAGGAGGGAGATGAGGATGAAGAGGAGGCAGGGTTAGATTTTGAGGAGGACCTTTTGGACAGGTTGACCGGATTGGCAGGGTAGGGAGGCCACTTCCTATGACAGGGAGAGATGTAGGCCAAATTGGGAGGGATGCAGGCAGAGGGGAGATTAGAGCAGTGAGAGGATTACCTTCTCTAGGATTATGTAGAGATGGTGGATTGGATAGAGGTTGGGGGAGGGAGATTGATTTTGGGCAGATCCGTCCAGATCCTGGGGTGATAGAAGCACTGGGAGGCTAAGATGAGGGTGAGGAGGAATCAGAGGAGAATGTGCCACTCATTCATTGATGGATCATGAGATCCACATGTGTTCAGACTCTAGCTGGTGGAGAGGCAGGAGAGATGGGTGGCGATGAGGCCATGCAGGATGTACCTCAGTAGGATGTGCCTTAGCAAGAGACCATAGACGATCTCAAAGCACTGATTGATTAGTTGAGAGCACAGGTACATGCTCTCACTATTGAGAGAGATAGAGCTATGAGGAGATATCAAGATGTACAAGATACACTCAATCATATATAGGGGGTTGGTTCTGGAACAATCTTAGCCAACACTGTTAGGGCATTAGTCCAAGATAGGAAGGAGACAACACATTGGTAGAGGTTATATGAGGATATGGTTTTAGAGAGCCAGAGAGCAGATAGCTATGAAACTACTCCTATACCAGGAAGGATGGATACTAGCAGTGGTGGGGTTATGGGGCCTCCTTAGAGGGGTAGAGACAGGGATCCAGGAGTAGGGCCAATTGGTGGGTCTTCTTGTCCACATCCACAGAGATAGATAGATTCAGGCGGGAGTGATACTGGACACCCTTTATTTGAGACTTGATTTATATCATGAGACATTGTATTTTATTGATTATTGCCTTGATATCATTGTATACTTGGACTTATTTATGTTTATGATGATATGCAGACATGGAATCTATATGATGCTTTGATTCATGATTTATTATGCATGCTACTATGATGATGATGACCTATATGATTTATATTCATTGATTGCATGGATGATGCTATGCTACTCTTTTCTTTTCTTTATGTTTTATGATGATCTATATGTCTTGATGATATGATGATGATCTTTATGAAATGATGCTATCTATGACTATATGATCTATATGATGATGATATTGCTATGACGCTTAAATTAAATGATTAAATGCAATGATCTATATGAAAATGCTTATAATGAGGACTTTATGCAATGGATTCTTAATTTTATTCCATGATGTATATACATATGATGATGAAATGATACTAATGAAATGCATTTGATTTTGATTTGATGATTTGGATGCAATATGATGTATATAGATGTAAATTCCTATAATGATTAGATGATGAGATATTAACAATGATGATGTAATAATATGATTAATGAATCTAAATGCACAAAAGCAAAATGAACCTAATGGATAAATGATTCTAAAAAAACTAATAATGATATGATCAATGCAAATGACACTCTATTCAAACTAATGCAATTACAATGAATGCAACTAATTAATGATGAATGATAAACAATATGATGATTATGATAACATGCAAACCTAATGATTGAAAGATGAAATGAACCCGAATTATTGAATGCAACCTAATGCAACCTTATGATGATCAGTGCAAATTGTTTTTGTTTGTCCAAATATACTCAATCTTTATTTCAACCTTTGATCTTGAATGAAATGTGATGAAATGCTTATAATGCAACTGACAATGAATGCTGATCTAAGATAATCTAACTTAAATGACACTACCATTCCTCACTGCTTGCTTGTAACGGTGCTTGATTTCATCATTGAGCTTTTAAAATGTTGTAAGAAAATACAAGCAACTTGACATAATGATTCAATTTGACCTGAGTGCTTCTTACATGGATTTTGATATAGCAAGTTAATATAAGAAACTTGATATGATGAATCAAATTGACCTGAGTATTTCTTGCAGAACAGATAAGGATTATCCCCTTTCATGTATGACTCGGTATGTCCTCCATGATCTTTTCCTGATCATATCCTTAGACGAGTACATACCTTACTAAGAGATAAACTGCAAACAACAAACAAAGAAAATAATCATGCCCCATAATAGCTCCTCTAGTCATGGACATCATCAAGTTGCATAGGGTACATGATTAGCAAAAAATGAGATATAAATATTGAATCATGTATGCAGCACATATGTTTTCATGATCATTAACTGATACAATCATCTTGATGAATGATCATTGATAATCCTTCATTACTTTCTGGTTGAATCTTTGTATTTTGAGTTTCACGATTCAGTTGTTACAATTGTCTTGATCTCCATTGCCTTGTTGCCCGTCGTCTGTTTCAAAACCCTAGTTTTTTTTGGTTTTTTAAAAAGTTTTTGAATGTTTTTGGATTTTTCAAATCTTTTAAAGATGCCCTTAGCAAAAGGTTTTAGGATTTTGCCCCCAGTGGAAACAAACTTTATGATGGATATACAAAGGATAGTCCAAAACATGGTGGGATGCGATGCAGATATGATTGATTCTGATAGAATCCAAGACAATGACTACGCTAAGTATTTCAAAGATCAATAACTATTGATAAGATGCATATTTCCTGCTAATGACTCAGAGAAATGGATGCAAAAGATGAAATGGGTATGCGAGGATAAATGGATGTGAGAGGATGGATAGATGCGATAGGATAGATAGATGAGAAAAGCCATCTCATAGATGGAAGAACCCACTTTCAGATAACGCCCATTTACTAGGTTTTCACCATATAAATTTATTGCATTTTTTTCAAATATTTGATTTTTTTGCTGTTTTTGCTATTTTACACTATTTTTTTGTATTTTCCTTTTTATGCTTTCTAGGGATTTTTAAAGGCATACCAACAGAGGATGGTGAGGAGTTGCAACCACAGAGTTAAGCCATGCATTTTTTAGATTGGAGATCTAGTTCTAAGAGAAAATCCACACAATCAACAAGATCGAGAAAAGAAGGGTAAATTTGAGCTAAACCGGTTGGGTCCCTTTGTCGTGGTAGCAACTTTTTTGATTTTTAGGTTTTTTTTGCTTTTTCACTATTTTTTGGTATTTTATGTTGATATTGTTAAGCATAGAATTTCTTCAGATGCATAGTATTGATAGGCTCATCAAACCAATCACCTTCTGGTGTAGATACTTTGTATTCTCCTAAACCATATGCTGCTACCACAACAAAGGGACCCAACCAGTTTGGCTCAAATTTACTCTTTTCTCGATCTTGTTGGTTGCGTGGATTTTCTCTTAGAACTAGATCTCCAATCTGAAAAATGCATGGCTTAATTTTGTGGTTGTAAATCCTCACTATCCTCTATTGGTATGCCTTTAAATGATCTGAGGCATTTTGGTGACATTCTTGAATTAGTTCAAGTTCTTGAAGCCTAGAAACTCGCCGTTCTTCCTCTGGGATAAGACTTTTCAAGGACACCTGTAGAGAAGGTATCTCTACTTCTATTGGTAATCTTGCTTCTAATCCATAGACTAAGAAGTATGGATTTTCCCCCATTGGTGTGCGAATGCTGGTTTGGTATGCCCATAGAGAAGGATTTAGCCGAATATGCCAGTCTTTACTAGCTTCATTGACTGTCTTCTTTAGGATTGTTTTATTTGATGCCTCAGCTTGACCATTTCCTTGTGGGTAATATGGTGTAGAAAACCTATGTTGGATATGGAATCACTCACATAGTTCCTTCATGTCTTAATTCTTAAATGGCCTCCCATTATCAGTGATGATGGTCATAGGGACTCCATAGTGACATATTATGTAGTTCAAGATGAATGATGATATTTTATTTCCTGTCACCTTTATCAAAGGCACTTATTCAATCCATTTAATGAAATACTCAGTAGCAGTCAAAATTAACTTATGTCCATTAGAAGATGAAGGATTTATCTTACCCACTAGGTCGAGTCCCCATTGGGAGAATGGCCATGATCCTACCATAAGATGCAGTTCTTATGCTGGTGCGTGGATGGGATTCCCATGGATCTAATATTATTTACATTTCTTGGCATATGTAAATGAATCTCTCTCCATAGTAGGCCAATAATAACCCAAATGAATAAGTTTTTTAGCCAACGTTAAGCCACTTGAGTGCGTGCCACAAATATATGTGTGGAATTCATTGAAAACTTACTTAGATTCCTCCTACTCGATACACCTCAGTAGAATGCTATCTAGACCTCATTTACATAAAGTATCAACAATGATAGTATAGCGGGATGACTGACGAATAGATTTCTTTTCTGATTGCAAGATAGGTCTGGCAGAAGGATATTCTCTTTTAGGTATCGATAAGTTTGGCTATATAAGGATTGATCGGTTCCGGATATGTGGAAAATCATGTGGGTGTTATGGGATTCAACAATAGGATGCAAGATATCTTCCACCAGGAATTTGTAACGTTGTTTATTCTCTTGGTTCTACAAAAGAGATGCTATTGTAGCCATTGCATCTGCCTCTTTGTTCTCATTTCTTGGGATCTGAGTGAATGATATTTCTTCACTCTTTAAAATCTTCAACCAACTATTTATATGGAATCAACTTGTCATCCTTGGTTTGATAATCATTGTTTATCTGTTTGATTATAAGATGTGAATCTCCATAGACATGTAATTCCTTGATGTTCCATTCAATGGCCATTTCGATCCCAATGACCAATGCCTCATACTCTGCAGTGTTGTTTGTGCATGGGAATCACAGTCTATATTATTTTGGAATTGTGTGGCCTTGAGGTGTTATGAACAAAATTATAGCACTTGATCCATTTTGTGTATAGGAGCCATCAAAGTATAATTCTCAAAAAATTGTGCTAACTGTCAGAATGTCTGCATCAGAAAATTCAATGTGCAATGGTGTATCATCTTGTAGGGTACTTCAACCAATTGATCAACAATTACTTATCCTTTGAGAGCTTTCTAATCAACATATTTTATGTCAAACTCACTTATTATCATAACCCGTTTGGCCAATCTACTTGTCAAAGTTGGCTTGCTTAGAAAATACTTCAGTGGATCTATTTTTGCTATCAATTTTACATAATGAGTTAGCATATAGTGTTGCAATTTCTGAGTTGCAAATATAACTGCTATGTCTTCTTAACTAATGTGTAGTTCAATTCATAGCCTATAAGTGTTCTGCTAATGTAATATACTGCTCTTTCTTTTCCTTATTCATCATGTTGTGCTAAGAAAGCTCCTAGTGATACATTTGTTGCTGAGATATAAAGCAACAATGTTTTCCCTTTGATCGGTGATACCAATACTGGAGGATTAGCCAGATATTCCTTGATTTACATAAAATCTTCCTCACACGTATGATCCCATTTGAATGGAACATTCTTGTGTAATAAGTGAGTGAAAGTATGACATCTATTTGCTAGCTGAGAAATGAATCTCTTTATTGATTGCAATCTCCCTTGTAAATAACACAATTGGATTATGTTCTTAGGTCACTCCATCTCCATGATAGCTTTAACTTTTTCAGGGTCTACTTTAATTTCATGAGCTGATATAATGTACCCAAGAAGTTTTCCTAAGGTAACTCTAAATGCACATTTCTTTGGGTTTAATCTTAACTAATATTGTTCAAGCCTACCAAATATTTTGCCCAAGATCTTCAAGTGTTCTTTCCTTGTATGAGATTTTGCAAGTATGTCATCCACACAGTCTTCCATTATTGTGTGCATTGTGTCATGGAAAATTATTGTCATGACCATTTGATAAGTTTCTTTTTCATTTTTAAGCCCAAATGGCATGACATTCCAGGAGTAAGTAACCCATGCACAAGTGAATGTTGTCTTCTCCTAGTCTTTAGGGGTGATTTTTATTTGATTGTACCCCAAGAACCCATCCATTAAGGAAAACATCTCATGACCTACTGATAAGTCTATAATTATATCAATGTTGGGCAATGAGAAATCATCCTTGGGACATGCTTTGTTAAAATCTCTAAAGTCAATGCAGACTCTTATGCTTTTATCTAGTTTTGACACTGACATAATGCTTGAGATCCACTCTGGATAAGAAACAAGTATTATGAAACCCACATCTAATAGTTTCTTTAGCTTTGTTTTAACAAGGAGAGTGATATGTGGATGCATCTTCCTTAGATTTTGCTTAATTGGTTTTGGTTTTGGATCTTATTAAGATGGTGCATGATAAGATCTAGATCAAGAACTGACATGTTTGCATAGGACCAAGTAAAATTTATTTGCCTTTGTTTGAAGAACTCTATGTAGTCTTTATTTTCTTCATTTGATAATTATGCAACAAGATGAAGGATCTTGGGATCCTTTGGTGTGCCAATGTTTATTGCTTCTATTGGATCTATCAATATTTCAGATCTCTCCTAAAAAATATGTAGGGAGGGTGTCAAACCTTCCATCTTCCGGTGCCTCAAGGAGGTTTTCATCGTCAAATAAGTCCTTTATTTTTCCTCTTGACTGATCTAGTGTTGCCATGAAATGGTTTTGAGTCCTAGGTCTTTTTCCTTATTTTATTTTAATTTTGCGACTAGACAGTTTGACACTCTCCTGAATGCAAGAAGTGTTACTTGATTACTGGTGGAAGATATCTTAGGTTTGATCAGTTCAATGGTGTTAAGATATATAGCTAAGTCATGATCATTGGAAAATATATCTAATTCAGGGTTTTCTAAGTTGTCCCAATCAATAAGTTCTAGATGACGCATGGGTAGGTCATAGTCATCGTCATCATTGGGTATTTCAATGTTCATGATGTAATAGTTATAATCTGGTGTTGAATAGGTGATGTCATAGATAAAACTCTCTTGAGGATAATCTCTCCCAAGTGCTCTCCAATTACCTCCCCCAAAATCAGGATGGGTATTTTGCGATTCACTCTCAAGTGACTCATCATCTGACGTTTGTCCCTCAAACAAATGAATTGTATCAACACATACACCTTTGGTACTGTAGGTTTCTTCTGGGTTGATTTCATCAGATTCATTTATGTCTTGGAGCTTACATACTTGTGCACATGGTATAGATGATTCTATTACTATTTTCTTTGCTAGCTTTTGCCTTCTCTTGAACTTAGCTTCTTCTGGACTAATAATTGTTCCTGCGTGACATTTTATCAGTTCTTCTAGAGTTCTTCCATATCTTGGTGTTTCTTTCTCAATGTTTGATATAGATCTGATATTCTATTGATCTTCTGATAATTGATCAATGACTATTTGTGTTCCTTGCATTGTCACTTCTTGATCCTTCTCTTTCTTGTTTCTTTGGTGCCTTGCATATGCCTCTTTTCTTTGAATTCTGATTTCTTCTTGCCTTTTTTCTAGCTCTATTCTTTATTTTGTGAAAAGTGTGTCTTCACTTGTAAAAATAGTTTGTTCCTCATAATTTTCTTCACTTGATACATTGGACAATGGGTTTGGACCCCATTCATATTCGTTTGAATCTATCTCTGAATCATTGTCTATAATCACACCACTATATCTGACAGGAATGTTATACAATGAGAATAGTTATCTGATTTTTTCCATCCATTCTTTCATTGCTTCTAGAATATCTTGATCAAGTTTCGTGCTTTCTTGTATTCCTTGGAATTGTTTGTAAGATTCTTCTTCTCTTTTAATAGAAATCTCTTCCTGTTGCCCCTCATGTTCTTCTTGTTTATGCTTTCTATTTACTATTTCTGTTTCTTGATGTAACTTTTCTTGCCATGGTTCTTCTTTAGGAATTACTTTCTTTCTCCATTTTGGGTGTTGATAATTGTGTTGCTTTTGTTTTGATTTAGAGTACCCAAGTCTTGATTTATCTTCCTTATATTATGTGCGAGGACAAATGGGTTCTAAAATACCTTCCTGGCATTTGCCAATTGGTCCTTTTCCTTCATATCACATCTTTTGCATGATTTTTTAACCATTACCATATTTCTCTATGGGAATACTAACTTCTACAGCTGTTGCTATAGTTTTGTTTTCATATTTGTACAACTAGCTAAGAATTCCTTGTCTTCAGTTTACTCTGAAAGTGTTCTAGCTCTAACAAATGCTCCATCAAACATTTCAACCGATTTCTATGGGATTCGTGGTTGAGCATTTGTAGGTTTTTCATATGATTTAGGTGAAAGTGGTAAGTTATGCAAAGAGTACTTCCCCATTTCTTCATTATTTAATTTGGGATTTTTTCTCAAAGTTCTACCATAATATTTCTTGAGTTTCTTTGGTGGGATAGACTGCTTCTCTATTATGTGGAACCCTTGCATCTTGTGCTAGTTTTAGATTATTGCAATATTGACTGTAGTCTGCTGATATGGTGATTTCTTGTCCATTATGAGGAAACTTAACACATTGATAGTATGTAGAAGGAACTGCTTGCATGCCATGAATCCATGGTATTCCCAAAAGAATGTTATAAGATAGATTCAAATCTAGAACCTGGAATAATGTATTTCTTTCTACTTGTCCTATTTTGATTGGCAACACCACAATCCCTTTAGAAGAATGCTCTTCCTCATCATAGGCCTTGATAGTTATTTTCTTCTTTGGATCCACTGCATTCTCTGAATATCCCAAAGCCTTTATTAAACTTAATGCACAAAGGTTCAAGTCAGCTCCACCATCTAAGAGTATGCATTTGACACGGGTTGTATGAATGGTGACTTTGATATGTAGGGGAGTATTGTGAGGGTGTTGTAAGGACACGTCATCATTTTTAGAAAAAAAGATAAGCAATGAGGGGCTATGAGGTGTCCCACCATATTTTGGAATTGATCCATATCCAGGTCTTTTGAGACCGTTGTTTCTACTAGAGCTCTCTCCAATATTTCCTTATGCATAGGTGAAGCTTTTAGGAGCTCCAAAATTGATATTTGGGTGGGTATATTTTGTAATTCTTCTACTAAGTTGTATTGTCTTTAAGTGGATGTTGATTCATTTGTTATACTCGGAAATATAACCTTCGCTTTGCTTCTAGTAATGACGTTGATTGGCTCTGAAAGTGTTTTGTCTTTGACAATGATGACATTGACCACATCATCATATGCGTAAGTATAGTTTACCTTGGCTTTGCCTTTGTCATCATTTGAGTTGGATTGTTCACCTTTTTCATAATTTGGAAGTGGAGTTTTTAATGCTATATGCGATTCATTCATTTTATGACCATCCATTGTGATAGTTCCATTATCAATCAAGTCTTGAATAAGGTGCTTCAATATTTGACAATCATTGGTTTGATGTCCTTTGTTTCAATGATAGTTGCAAAATTGATTGTCATTCCACCAACTCGGTTTGATTTGAGGCTCATAATTTCTTGCTTCTGGCAAGGTAATCAATTTATTTGCAATAAGAGTCTTCAAAGCTGATTCCAATGGTTCTCCAATGTTTGTGAATTTCCTGTGGGGATTGGAGAAGAAAGATTTGGGTTTACTGTTCTCTTGATTGTTGTTGTTTGGCACTTGGCTTGATAAGTTAAACATTGGTTGTTGTTTAGCAACATTATTATCATCATTTCCTCCATTGGTAACATTCTTATTCTTTGACCAAAATTTAGTTTTGTCATTGTTATTGTTACCATAGTTGTTGTTGTTGTGATTGTTGTTATAGGAATTGTTGTAGAGTTTTAACTCTCCTTTCTTTACCATTGCATCCTCTATCTGTAGACCATTTTCAATCATTTTCACAAAAGTAGGAGGACATTGTAATTTGAGACGATAACTCATTTCACTAGTAAGGTTGTCAATGAACATGTCAATTTTCTCTTCATCTGGTACATCCCTTGGATACCTATTAAATAGTCATCTCCATCGTTGTAAAAAGACCATGAAATGTTCACCATTCTTTTGTTTGATATTTCATAGGTCTAGAATTGTTATCTCATTTCTTATGTTGTAGGAGTATGAGATAAATCTATTCACAAGTTCTTCAAAATATTTAATCCTAGATGGTAATCTTGAGAACCATTCCATTGATTGCCCGCTTAAGCTTCTAGGAAATAGACACATCAAGTAAGTTTCATTGTGTGCAAACTCCATACTCATAGTGCAAAATTCCCTAATGTGATCTTGAGAATCAAATTTCCCATCATATTTATCGTATTTAGGGATTTCACAATGTTGTGGGAATGGATCATGTTTAATTTTTTGTCAAAAAGATATGAACAAATATCCCCCAATGAAGATTTCTTGGAACTCGTTCCATTTTGCATATACTGTATTTGTTGTTGCAAAGTTTGCATTTGTTGAGTAAGAGTTAATAAAGAATTATCAATACGGGTTCTCCTTCAATCCTCATAAGTTCTTCTATCACCATGCTCTCTTCTTATTTCATCTTGGTTCCTTGCATCATCATGGTCTCTTCTTGTTCTATCTCCTCTTGTTTCTTCATGGTTTACTAAGTTTACATCATCGTCATTGGGATCATCAGTGTTTTGAATATGAATTATTTCCGCATCTTGTTTTAGACTTTCAATGTTAAAACCTTGTGGCAATTTTGCTCCTGAATTTGCCAACATTAGGATGTACTTTTGCTTTTGTTTTTCTAATTTTTTTTCCATTAGTTTGTCAAATCTAGAATCTTGTTCAAGGTCTCTAATGGTGTTATTGACCACTTCTTCATCAACATATGTGTATCCAAATGGTTGAAATATTGAATTGTCTTCTTCCATTTGTTTATGTTGTCTTCTCAACTGCTCGTGTTGAGCTCTAGTCCAAACTAACATATGATTGATTTGAAAACTTCCCAAGTTTTGACTTGTTGGCATTTTTTATGATTATGTTGTGATTGTCATTGATGGTCACACACTTGCATTGAGATCACTTTTATATGTATATGCTCAATCGACAATTGTTCCCAACCGGTATGATGCATTATAGTCTTTAGACTATCGGTGTTTTGCAGAATGTGTTTACCGGTCTAAAGCAGTATGTTGACCCCAAGCGGTTTGAGGATCTCAAGCGGTATGAAGGATCAAAGTGGTAGAACACATATTTCCCAGTCTTCATTTTGTCAAACCAGCAACCTGTATTTTTCTTAAACCGATATTTTGTATGAACCGGTAGTACTCTATGATGAGTTACCAACCGACATTTTGTGATGAGTTACCATCCACTGATTGTTTGATGGTTCTGACACTTTAACGATGCTTTTTGTGTCGTGTTATAGAATATGTCTAGATGCATTGAACCTAGGAAATTGTATTGTAATCCTATTGGACCGACATGAAATCAAATTCCTTTATAAGGACATCATGTCTAGGGTTTTAGTAAGTTGCTAGGGTTGAAGGTAGTTGATGAGTTTTTGTAAGAGAGAACAAAAGAAGAGAAGTTCAGGTCTGTGAGAGAAAGCAGAGAGTGAATGTGTTGAAGACTGAAGTAATGCTGGAATGCATTAGGAATGAGCTATCAAAGATCTAACCAAGCAATCTGTGCCATTTGCTAGATCACTCACTTGTTGATTACTCACATCTTCGACAAGTCTGAAGCCCTTAACCGGGTAGGCCCAAAAGCCTTTTGTAAATCCTCTAACAAGGTGGTTCACATCTGTGGATCTAAAATCCTCTAGCAAGGTAGTCTTTAATCAGACTTATCTCCTAACAGAGATTGAGATTCCTAACAGGATCTATTCTGGTAAAGAACATTGTATGACCTTAACCGGTCTGGTTCCTATTCTGCAGATAGTTACTTGTGAGTTCCATCTCACTGTGGTTTTTCCCATTTAGGTTTCCACATCAAAATCTCTCGTGTTATGGTGTTTGTGCTTCTGTGGGTGAATGCATTATTTTCTATTTGGTTTGCATGTGTGCCCATCGATTTGTCTGCTAAATTGTTTTACCGGTTTACTGGTAGTCTAGTAAAGTGTTTAAGTAGAGTAATTTATGGCATACTAATTCACCCCCCCTCTTAGTATTCATCAATTGGTATCAGAGCCAACCTTTCTATAATTCTAACCACTTGGAAAGAGATATGGGGGAATACACTATGAGGAAACTTACTCATTGGCTCACTCAGTCTGAGCAAGCCTATGATGATCTTATGGTCAAATATAAGGCCTCTCAGGCAAAAAGGAGAGAACATGCTGAAAAGCTAATGGAGCTATCTGAAAATAGTTCCTCTGATGAAGTGGACATTGAAGCCCTGATTCAAGAAGTAGAAAAGCTGAATGAATCCAATTCCAACCTAAGAAAGGAGTTGGAAGGACTGACTATTGGAATGTGCCAAGAGCTTGAGAACCAAAGCTAAAGATATGGTCAAAGACAAAGATCATGAAATCTCCGAGCTGAAGCAAGAGATCAATGCCCTAACTGCTCAACTCCATGTGAGCAAAGTGGAAAAGGAAGACATGCAAGGAGAACTGAACATGGCCATCTCCGAGAATGCAAACCTGATGGAAACAAATGCTACTATTTCCAAAGAACTCTCTAAGTCAAAGGAAATACTTGCTAAGTTCAATAAGAGTACTGTTAAGCTAGAGAAAAAGATTGAATCTGCCAAACCTATCAATAATACTGATGGACTTGGTTATTCTGGTCATGAGGAAGGTGAGACTTCTGGTACGGTCCAGAACCTTTTGTGAACCGGAACCCCAACCAGTTTAATGCCTTTAATCATCAGTCAGGAAGCGGTGGCTATCAAGCGGCAACCAGAAGGAGAGAAAATTGTTTGATCTGTCATTGTCATGGTCACACTGCTGCAACATGTAGGAGGAAGAATGGTTACATGAATAATGGACCTTGGAGAGCACTTGGAATGGTCTGCTATCATTGCAACAAACCGGGTCACATTGCCAGATTCTGTAGAACAAGAAAGAACATATCGGATGACATACCGGTCACTCTGGAAGGAAAGATTGACATTGACACTGTTCAAGCGGATATGAACAAAACCTGGAAAAAGAAACCAGGAGTGTTGCAAGAAGAACCAGTTTTTGCACCTAGTGTGGAAATAACGAAACCAGCAAACTAAGCATCAGAAAAGCTTAGGGGGAGCAAACGGTGAAATGTCTCAAACCCCCAGTTTACACTGGTAAAAGACCCTAACTGGTATGTGATACCTATCATTTGGCAGAAGACCGGAAATGGTAATAGGAAAATTAGGGTTTACGCCCTAATGGTGGAGCATTTATTACGCTGGGTGAGGAATATGTTTAAAAGGAATTTTCAAATCATTTCTCACTATCATTTTTTGAGCGAAGAAAAAGTGATTTGTGTTGCGATTCAAAGAAATTCTGAAACCCTAAAGAAGATTCAGAAGCAAATATCAAACGGTCAAGAGAGGAACTCAAAGTGGTGATTCAGCAACCGACGAAGTGTGAGGCGAAGTGGAATTAGCAAGCCCTAAATTCTCGATTTTCGAAAGGTATTTCTCGAGTTTTCTATTTTATCATGGCTTCCGCATCTCATGATAGTTCTAGTGCAAATGTTGATTCTATGGACTTCATTAAGCATAAGTTGAAGTATAATGCCCTGTCTCAAGTACCGGCGGATGTTATAGTAGAAGAAGGGATTTCTGATTACATAGACTGCAAAATCAAAGACCTAGGGTCTCTCGCAATCCATTCTCAGCTAGGTCTATTTTGTGGGAAGGATAAAAAGATCAAACTGGAGTATAGCATCTTGGAGAAGAAGAAGCTTCACAATGCGGTTTACTTCCTAGAGGATTTCACAGATGACCACATTCGAATCATTCTGAGTAGAGTTCATGGTGACAAGATGTACCTAGAATAGATTCATGATATCACACTGCAAGCTATTCATGTTGTCACCGGTTTCTGCAATACAGGGGAAGTGCCAGCCCTAAGGAACGTCAGCAAGACTGAAATGTCCAAGCTCACTAGTTCAACGAGTGACTCACGTGGCATGACCATCAACTCAATCAAGGATGATCTAGTCAAGTATGCCTGCATGGTGATAGGCTACAAGACGTTCTCTTCTAGCAGAATTAATTATGTCTCTACTGCAGCAGTAAATGCCACTTACAGGATGATCAAGGAGGATGCATCGTTTGATCTGTGCACTTGTATGCAAAGACAACTTATGTTAAATCTTAAGTCAATCAAACAGGACAATGCACTGAGATTCAAGTTCGGACAACTACTGGTTGGATTGTTCTTTTACTTTCAAGGTTACTTTCTAGGAGTAGGAGACATTCAGTGGTCTGCCGATCAACCGGTGACAAAACAAATCAAGGAAAGTCTACAAGTGGTTGGAACCGGCTATCTGGATGCATTGAACAAATACTTTGATGAGTTCAGGTGCAAGATGAGCCAAAGGATAAGGATATCCAGTGATAGAGTCAAAAAGTATGAGGAGGACATATGCTTCACCATCAAAGTTGATGTGTGCATAATGGAGGCGGTTGAGCCTAGACAAGAAGAAGTGGAGCCTATGGGCTATGAGGTAATGCATGATATGCTGGACAGGTATGCTTCTACCCTACTTGCCTCACCCCTTGATCCTAAGGCAAAGAGAACCAACACTTATTTAGAAAGGGTTACACCTATTAAAGAACCCTCAGTAAATAAAGGAAAGGCAGTGCCTTCAGCATCGACACAAGTTACTCCATCAAGTCCCAAAGTGACCAAGCGGTCACCTGCAA
Source organism: Cryptomeria japonica (assembly GCF_030272615.1). Taxonomy (NCBI): domain Eukaryota; kingdom Viridiplantae; phylum Streptophyta; class Pinopsida; order Cupressales; family Cupressaceae; genus Cryptomeria; species Cryptomeria japonica. Next base: position 705,874,078 of record NC_081405.1, on the reverse strand, counting down.
AGAAGAAACTGGAAGCAGCACCAGCCAAAGTCTTTGAGAGGAAGAGGAAGACAAGGAATAATTCACCAGACTTAGAAGAAACCGTGTCTAAAGAAAAACCCAAGAAGACAAGACAAACAAGGAGAAAAACAAAGAATGAACCGACATCATCAACATCGGTAAATATTGACATTTCTTCCTACAAACCTTTAGAAAGTTATTGAATGATTTATTAGATCCTTTTGATGATTTCAATGATGAAGAAAAGGAAGAAGTTGAGCAGGAAATTATTAAGTATTTGTGTGCTAATGACCGGTTGCCTTTAGAAATTAGATCTAAGACACTGGATTCTTTGTATAAATCTATAGACAATAAATGGCGCATTGCCATAGAGAAGGAAAAGGAAATAAGAGAGAAATTTTTTGCCCAACACTTTCCTGACCTGTCCAATTTTGAGCTATTTGAAGTCATCAATCAAAATAAAGGACTCTTCTTCACTAGAAGGAGAAGACTTTGGTTATTAAAAGGGAGAACTGATGATGTCGAAAAGGACACTCATCTACATATGACAACTGCTGTACATATGCACAAAGTGCTTCAAGACAACAAGAAGGCTGAGCAAGAACCAACAATAACAAAACCAGATGAAGTGTTTGATAATGAAGGAAACCCGGTTATTGAACCTATAGACACTATTGATGTCGATGCTCTGGATGTAGAGGATGTTGCTCAGGGTACACCATCAGAAGCAACAAGACTAGAGAAGTAGGTAGAACATGTAGAAAAGAAAAAGGAAGCAGAGGACAAAAAGGAGGAAGCAAAGAAGCAAGCAGAGAAGAAGAAAGTAGAGGAGGATAAAGAAGAGGAGAAGAGAAAGGAAGTGGAGAAAAAGAAGGATGAAGAGGAGAAGAGGAAAAAGGAAGAGGAGAAGAAGAAGAAGGATGAAGAGGAGAAGAGGAAAAAGGAAGAGGAGAAGAAGAAGAAGGATGAAGAGGAGAAGAAGAAGGATGAAGAGGAGAAGAGAAAGAAGGAAGAGGAAAAGAAGAAGGATGAAGAGGAGAAGAGGAAGAAGGAAGAGGAGAAGAAGAAGAATGAAGAAGAAAAGAAGTGGAAAGATGAAGAAAAGAAAAAGGAAGAGGAGAAGAAGCAGTAGGAAGAGGAGCAGAAGAAAAAGGATGAAGAAGAAGAGAAGTAGAGGACAAAAGAGAAAAGGAAAACAGAAGAAGAGGAAAAGAAAAAGATAGAAGAGGAAAAGTTAAGAGCTACAGTGAAAGAAGTGGCAAAAAGCACTCAGATGGAGACTCCAAATGCAATCGGTAGTCAAGCCAAACTGGTTAACTTCACCAGTCCTATTGACCTCTGGTCTGCAAATGAAATGGAGCTACTACAAAGCATTAAGGTTTCTCAAGAACGCCTTGAAGTGATAAGGAGGAAGAAGGAGCAAGATGTGATCCAAGTTGCGGTGGACACTCTTACCGGTTTGTTACCCGGCACAAACCTACCCAATACTGATTCGTCATTGGCACAATTGAAGCTCCTATGCACCGTAGTGGATGATCAAGTGCAAAGCCTAGAAGAGGTAGCAGAGGCAAATGCCAAGAAAGAGCATCAAAAGGCTCTCAACATTGCCCTGGTGAAGAAGCTAAATGAGCTCCGGTCCGATCTGCAAAAAGCTCAAAAAGACATAAGGGATGCTCTGAATGAGGGGAATCTACTACTGAGTAAGATTTGCCAACCCCATCTCTTCTATGATGATGTGCTTGTACAAAAGGAAAAACTACAAACTGACTTGCAGTTATACATGAGCACCTTCAAGCCGCCATATGACTCTTTTACAACTTATGGGCAAATTGTTCACCGGTTTCATATCCAGTCGGCCAAAATAGAGTTGGAAATCAGCAACCGGACTTGAGATTTGTAGGAACTACAACTAGTTCTACTCCCACGCCTGCAAATACTTTAGAAATGTTATCTCAATCTGGATTTCTTAACGGTGACTCAAGAGATGAGCACAATAGGCGCCATGGAAGAACAAGTCTCCCAGATGCAGACGGAGAAAGATGTGGCTACCTCCCTACTTGAGTCCTGGTCCTTATCTATGAAACAATTTTTGTAGGACTTTAAATCAGTTTTTGACAAGTTTTATTCTTTATTGTCATAACCTCTTATTCTTTTAATACTAATGAAACAGGGGTTGGTCTGCAATATTATTTTTGTTGTCATTGTTGGCAAAGGGGGAGAAGTATAAATTTTGAATGTTTTGATGTATACTTTCATGTTCATAAGTAGTATACATTGTATTTTCTACAACAGGGATAGTGTATATGCTTAGGGGGAGTAATTTTGATTATGGCATATTTTTGTTGTAAAACACTTAGATGTCAAAATTTTCCTAAGTGTTGCCATCAATGCCAAAGGGGGAGATTGTTGGCATTTTTGATGATTATATTGTGATTGTCATTGATGGACACACACTTGCATTGAGATCACTTTTATATGTATATGCTCAATCGGCAATTGTTCCCAACTGGTATGATGCATTATAGTCTTTAGACTATCGATGTTTTGCAGAATGTGTTTACCGGTCTGAAGCGGTATGTTGACCCCAAGTGGTTTGAGGATCTCAAGCGGTATGAAGGATCAAAGCAGAAGAACACATATTTCCCAGTCTTCATTTTGTCAAACTGGCAACCGGTATTTTGCTTAAACCGGTATTTTGTATGAACCGGTAATACTCTGTGATGAGTTACCAACCGACATTTTGTGATGAGTTACCATCCACCAATTGTTTGACGATGCCGACACTTTAACGGTGCTTTTTGTGTCATGTTACAAAATATGTCTAGATGCATTGAACCTAGGAAATTATATTGTAATCCTATTGGACCGACATGAAATCAGGTTCCTTTATAAGGACATCATGTCTAGGGTTTTAGTAAGCTGCTAGGGTTGAAGGTAGTTGATGAGTTTTTGTAAGAGAGAACAAAAGAAGAGAAGTTCAGGTCTGTGAGAGAAAGCAGAGACTGAATGTGTTGAAGACTGAAGTAATGCTGGAATGCATTAGGAACGAGCTATCAAGGATCTAACCAAGCAATCTATGCTATTTGCTAGATCACTCACTTGTTGATTACTCACATCTTCGACAAGTCTGAAGCCCTTAACCGGGTAAGCCCAAAAGCCTTTTATAAATCCTCTAACAAGGTGGTTCACATCTATGGATCTAAAATCCTCTAGCAAGGTAGTCTTTAGTCGGACTTATCTCCTAACAGAGATTGAGATTCCTAACAGGATTTGACCTGGTACAGAACATTGCATGACCTTAACCGGTCTGACCTTAACAAGTCTGGTTCCTATTCTGTAGATAGTTACTTGTGAGTTCCATCTCACCATGGTTTTTCCCATTTAGGTTTCCACTTCAAAATCTCTCGTGTTATGGTGTTTGTGCTTCTGTGGGTGAATGCATTATTTGCTAGTTGGTTTGCATGTGTGCTAACCAGTTTGTCTGCTAAACTGTTTTACCGGTTTACTGGTAGTCTAGTAAAGTGTTTAAGTAGAGTAATTTTTGGCATACTAATTCACCCCCCCCCCTCTTAGTATTCATCATGAATTTCCAAATGCAACTCAATAGGTCATCATTGGTTTAGGAAGATAAGCTAAGTTGATTTTACCACCCCTATTAGTGTGTTTTGATAAGGCATCTTTTTGTTGAAAAGCATGTGCTTGTAAAGTTTCTTCGCAAACTCTATTCTGTAACCACGTAAATAGTTACGAAAATGATGCAGAATGTTCCTTCATTTCAACAAATTTTTGTGATTTATGTATAAGAATCTCCTCTTCTTCAAGAGAGCCTTCCAACTTGGATTTCTTTTCTTGAGGCGATATCGAAAATTCATATAAGCATCTAATGATTTTCAAGTTGTTTCATTCCAAAGAGTGCAATTTTGATTTTGATATAACCTAGGGCCAAATATGAACGATATATCCAAGATAATGAACAAAGGTTGATATGATCTAGTTTCGTGATAAAGGATTTGACGTATCCTGATGAGAAACTGATGGTGATGTCGATTTTGTACTTGAAATGGTTGAATCAATAACTTGTTAAATGTTTATGCTTATAAAAACCTTTGGAAATAACTTATTTGATTGATAACCTTATTGTTTGACTAGTTTGAAAATTTGTGACCATTGAAAAGGAACCTCCTTGAAAAAGGGTACCTGAAACTGATGTTGAAATTTTGGTCTGATATGAGAAAAAGCTCACTGTTGCAAATGCGGGAAAATAAATGCTCTAACCTGTTGAATAAAAGCACAATCCTGTGTAATAAATGCATTGTTCTGTTGAATGAAAGCGCTACTCTGTAGCTATAAAAGCATGATCCTAAGGTTTGAATGCGCTATTTTTCATTGCAAAAGCGTCGTCTTGTTAAACAAATGCATGATCCTAGGGTTCAAATGTGCTATATTGTTGAACAAAAGCACTATCTTAATATGTAAAAGTGATGGTCTGCGCTACAAAAGCGTGATTCTTACTGCATTTCTTATTTTTCCAGCAAGTTGTTAGATTTTTGACTCATTTCAAGATGATGATTTTTCAAGTTTTTAACCATTTTGAGAACATTTTGTAGACACCAAAGAGACAATATTTGGAAAATCAAAGTGCACAAGCAAGCACAAGTCCTATGGTAGGCCAAGACAATAATTGTTGAATCTCACATGGGGTTTCCCCCAAGGCTATGCTATTCAAAGCAGATATATAGGTGCTTGACCCCACTGGCTCCACCCTCGACACTCACTTCTCTGGGCCAACTAAGCACCAGCTTCCATGAAAACTCCCAATGGAAAACTGCATATCTCTACTAAGAATCGTATCTGTGTGACCCACTTCAGAGGTCCGACCTCCTGTGCTAACAATCAGAAGGATTTTTGTAACTAGAAAAAATGGTTTTTAGCAAGGGCTTCCGTTAATCTAGCCATACATGTGACACTTTACACTGTAAATACATAAGGTTCCCAACCTATAGAGGTTGCATTCTATAGGATTTATGGGGAAACATAGTGTCAGTATGAACTAATCAACACATGTTGCCCATGACTTTCATCATAGACACAATTTATTTAAAGTGGATTGGAAGGACTTGGTATTAGCTCATTTCCACTTGGGTCATTCCCCTCTCACTGGCCCCCTCAAGGCATCTTGGGAAGGTAGACCCTCTAAAGGTAAGACAAAAAATAAAAGCAAGTCCAACTTTCTGATCACTGTATTAGGGTGAGAGCATACTCACCTACTACTTTTAAGCAAACACGGTAGACAATGATTCATTTTAACCTTTAGATTATCTATGTGCAACTACCTTACTGAAAACACATGATGTAAGTTGCATGTTGTTCATTAACCCCTTAGTTAAACTAGATGAAAGATGTATGATCTTTTACTTTTCAAAAGAACTCCTAGCTAAACTAAGTGAGAAAATGCATCAAAATTGCTCAAGATAAAACCTTCATGCACACAAGTCAGTAGTTTGCACAAATTTAGTCTTGGATAGTCGAACCTGCAAAGATCTGTTAGCCGACAGATTATAAAATTTCAAATTTTGCAGAGAATGAAAATGAAAACGCTAAAACAATAAAAGTGCTATCCTAAAAAGTAGAAGCGCTACCCTACAGAACAAAACCGTTAACCTGTGTAATAAATGCGTGATTTCACAAGCATAAGCTCTAACCTGTGAAGTGAAAGTGCTAACCCGAATGACAAAAACACTAACCTATGCAACAAAAGCGCTAACCTAGGAAGTAAAAGCGCTACCACATTTCACACAGGCGTGAAACAAGCTTACAAAAGCATTAATTCATTCTGCTATAATGAGAATTAGACAAGATATTAGAAAATTGATGTGTGAGGCCTCAGCCCCACGGTGGGTGCCAAAAAATGTGTCGACTTAAGTTTTCACCTTAGAGACTTACCTGCAACCTGTTAGTCCATCATGCAAATAATATAAAAGGCATAGGAACTCAAGTTTCAACCAATGAAACAACATGAAATAAAGAAAATAAATGATTATACCTTCATGGATTATGTCTCACTGTGTCCTAACCTCATTGTTCTTGGTTGAAAATGATGTGATCTCAGACAAGCACTGGTAGCTTCCAAGATGACAAGTGTGGAATGGACTGATAGATGATATGATATGCAAAACTATGCTATGAAAATGATTTATGCTAAATTACTCAAAAACTCTAAACATGCTAAAACAAATGAACTTACAGATGTAAAGATTAAGACTCCTAATTGACTATGAGATTAGCTATTAGTTTTAAAAACAGCTTTGGAGACCTATATTTATAGATTTTTGAGTGCATAAGCCTAGGTTCCAGAGATCAATGGTCATGATTAAATCTTTCTTTTTTGATGGCTATGATCAAGAGGCTGAGATGTGAGAGAAAAAGGTGGAAGATGTTCCTCCTACACCTATAGGATGGAGGAAAATATGGAAGGAGAAGCCAAGTGCTAGTAGGCTCACCTTGACTGAGGATGGAGACTTGAGAGAATATAGGATAGTTGGAGAAAATTTAGGGATAAGAGGACAAGTGGACTCAAATCCCTCCAAATATATAGGAAGGTTAGAGATAATATAGAGAAGTTGAGAAATGTGTGTACGCACACATTATTTGATTTATGATTTGGAAGTTGAAGAAAATGATGTATTAATATTAAAAATATTAATATCTTTAGCCACATGATGGATGAGTTGGCAAAAAGAGGAAGATGATGTGGAGATGAGATGAGTTGGAAAAGGAGATTAACTAATTAATAAATTATTTAATTGATGAGACTATAGGATAGTGGATGGGAGATAACTAAATATTAGATATTTCACAGTAACCACTAAAAAGCAACATAAGGGTTTTAAAGGAGCTGTGAGAAAAGATAGAATGTCGGGGCTTTTGAGATTCAAGGATGCAGAGGTGGTTAACACGGTGATGGAGGTTGTGGGGCCTTTATTCATGGAGAATTCTTCAAGGTGGAAGGTGAATTTGGATATTATTTCAATGGTTATAGCTTGGGGTTTGGAAACTGGAGAAAACACAGAAAAGCTAAAATGGGCAGTTACATCCATTTTTGAAGATGCAATGCTCGAGGGTTTGGACTCCATCTTGGAGTTGGTGGTGCCTGGGGTTGGTTTTGACTACTCAGAGGGTTTTGAAGAGGCTAAGGATGCTAATGAATTTGACATAGTTTCCTTCGTTCAGTGGAATGGGAAGGTGGATAAAGAGGCCTATGTTTTGGAAAGGGCGTGGGCTTGGGAAAATCTCAAGGGGATAATTTTGAAGCATGAGAAGGAAGATAATGAGCTGACATGGGCATGGCCGAAGATGATTCCTAAAGGCAGGCGGTCAGGGGTGAGGAAATGAAGAATGGTTGAGGTAAGCTTCACAGATGACACTAAGGATGCCCCTGTTAAGACCGAGAGGAAGGTTTAATTATATTAATATGTCTTATAAAGTGTCGTAAGATAGTTACAGTGTTTTTTTACAGTGCTTAGTGTAGCATGGCAGCTTATAGATGTCTCAATTTCTGCAAGATGTAGTAGGGTTTGGGTGGTTTTTGATTATAGAAGGTTAGGGGTTACAGTTCACCCCGTGTGAAGCAGTGAAAGCTGAACAAAATGGGAAAAAGTTTGTTGTAATTGATGTTTTGAGTCTATGGGTTGTGGTGCTTATGGGTCAATGAATGTAAGGATAACATCCATAGCTGGGCTATTTTGCAGTCTGGAAGCCCAAATTTTTGTTGTAATTTCTCTATATTATAATGCAATAAAATACAAATTATTACCGACCAAAATAAAATAAAATAAAATGTTTCAATTCAATTAATTACTAGAAGTATATTAAATGAATTAAATAAATTAATATTTTCAAATTAACTATTTAATAGAAGAATAATCATTAAATAAATATAAAATATTTATTTAATTGCTCATTGCCAATTTTATGTGTATACAATTTAAAATAACATTGAAGTTCCTATTATGTTTCTCCTCACTATGTGACATTGTTAGCTTCCCTATTGGGGGCTCATTGTCATTCATGGTGGTACAATTTCAAGTGCAATCATATTTAGTGAGCAACATAATAGTTTATTCATTCTTGTGTTTATGCTTGGGGCCAAGAATATTATCCTATCTTCTTTCATGGTTTCACTATTTGTTTTAGGGGTTGCATTTTTCATACTTTGATGTCCTTTCTTGCATGAAATTATATATCTCTTATGATTAATTTCTCCTTAAGGGAGTTTGTTATCCTTCTTCTAATTCTATCATTCTCTTTGAAGATTACATCTTCTTTAGAGTTGTAATTTACATATCTTAATGTCTTTCCTTCCATTGAATGTTCCTTCCTGTAAGTATATTGTGCATTTGCTTATGTCTAATCTCTCCTTAGAGGTTGTGTACTTTTTCTCATTGCCCTTATCCTTGGGGGACCATGATCTCTTTGTTATCCTTCCTAAGGATTCACTTTTCCTTTGTTGAGTTTTATTTTCTTATGATTTGATGTCATTCCTTGTGTGAAGTTGTTGTTTGCTTGAAGATTCTCTCTTATGCAGGAGGTGTGTATCCTTGACTACAACCTCTTCTTCACTTGGCAATATATCTATTATAAACAAATCCCTCACTTTGGGTCAAAAGCGTGTCATCCTTCATCAAGGATCTCTTTCACCTAGCAATAGGAGGAAGGTAGGAATTCTTTTTCTCCTTCCCTTCTTTTGGTAGAAGATGTTATATTTGTAGATGTATTTTGAGCAAAGATCTCTTCTCCTCCAAGGATCCCCATTACAATTGTTGTAAGATATCTCTTTTTCAACTATCTTATCTTTGCTTATAAGAGTATTTCCTCTTTAGCTTGCATTTATGAACATTGTTGCCTAAAGGATATCTCCTTGGTGTCAAAGGATGGGTATCCTTATTTCTAGCTTCCTTAAGACATCGACATAGGGATATGTTGACATCTTAAGGGGGGCATATATATTGCCCTCTTTGTATCATATTGTACCATATCTTTGCATGTCTTAAACGGGGTGTTCAGACTTGGAAACAAGGAAAATAAACTCTTATATGAGATGCTTCATGCCTGAAACCAAACACAACATTTAATATATGTCTTTGACGGGGTTACACATTCTCAAAACTAGAGAAAACAAACTCTTATACGAGATGTTTCCGAAACCAGACATTCACCCCTTGACATTTGAATTTACTTGTCTCAAATAGGTTGAAGCATGCTCAAAACCAAATAAAGAAAACTCTTATATGGGGCTCTATAAACTTCAAACCGGGCATCACTTGCACACATGCACAAAGATGAGTGAAACTAGCAAAATACAACTAGACTATTCTTACTCTCCTCCCTAACATGTTGCACCTAGAAAAACACATCTAGAATGTGTATCCATGTCCTTTCTCATTCTTCTTCTCATGGATCACCTAGAAAAACACATCTAGAGTGTGTATCCATGCCTTTTTCTCCTTCTCATGAGCTCATAGCTTTGATATTATTAGTTCATGGATGATGCGTGCTTTGCTCTTTTATGTGATCACTTGTGTTCTTGATGTAGACACTGAAAAATGTCTTTTTCATCATGTACTTATTATTCATCCTAATTAATTAAGTAATTCTATAATTATTTAATGAAGCTAATTATTCTTGTAAACTGACTCAATCACCATTCCTCATCTTATTAATTATTCAATTTCTATTCACTAATTAATTCATCATTAAAACCCTTTCTAAATATTAATTAAATATTATTTATTTAATTAATTACAATTTATTCTTTAATTAAATAATCTTTATTATTTAATTTAAATTCATTTCTAATGTTTAAATAATTTCACTTAAATTATTTAAATTAATTAACTTATTCCTCCAATTCCCCAAATTCAAATTTCAAATAATTCCATCTAATTTCATTTCTCTCAAATTCATATTTCCCCAAATCCGAATTTCAATTAATTTCATCTAATTCCAAATCATCAAATTCATATTTCACCAAATCTGAATTTCAGTTAATTTCATGTACATTTCAGCTTTCAAAAATCCAAATTCAAATCCAAATTGAAAATGAAAATCAAATTCAATTTCAAAATCCTACAGCACATGTTGAAATAAGAACTGATTGATCAAATCAATTGACTAATTAGTTAACTCACTTAACTCTCCAGTCACGGCTTTTCACTCCAAATCACCTTTTCCAACTATTCAAATAATCCACTTATCCCTCCAATCAATTCAATCTCCTAATCCATCAATTTAGTCAACTAGCTAGTCTATTCAGTCCATTGGCTAATCAATTCAATTGACTCTCCAATCAATCCTGTTAACAAATCAATCAAACTAGTTAACAAGTCAATCAAGACTAGTTCATTGATCAATCAATCTCAGTTGACTATCAATCAAAACTTGAGCTCAAAATCCTCACCCCTTTTGTGTTGAAAATCTATATAAACAACATCATTCTCACAAATCAGTCTAGAATCACAGTCTTTGAAATAGTTGTCTAATCTATGCAGGAAATCAGTCCAATACCTAAGAGCCAATTCAACAACAACTAAGGAGAAGAGCAATAGAAGCTTTGTCAAATCGATTAAGGGAGTCTTAATTAGATTCATTTGTTCAATTCAATTGATTTTGTATTATTCAATTGTCCTTTAGGATTAATTCTAATTAGATTAGAGTTTGTGATTTGCTCTTATAATCTAATTAATTATGATGATTTTAACCCTGAGTACATTTGATGAACTCGACGTGAAAACCCTAATGATCTGAGTTTTTGATTTTCTGATTTGCAGGTCCGTACAGAAAATGGAGTGCACAATTGCCATCACAGAAATTCACAATTGAAAATATTAATTCTTATTTGATGTCATTCCGATTCGCATTTGACATCATTCTAATTTGCAATTGCTTAAACTAATGTGCAATTGTAGGCCTAATTCAAAATTTCAATTTTCTTTGTCGTTTTGGCTTTATTTCCATTTGCGAGACGAACCCATCAATCTTTCATGATTCTGGAAAATTTCATTTTTTTGCATAAAATGTCTCTAACCCCATTGCAGGTAAGGTGACTTTTAAAATTTTAGGTGCTAGGAGGACAAGACAACATATAAGACAACAAAGAACATACCAAAGGCTTCTAAAGGCAGAGAGAAAACTTTGTGAACTTGAAGAAGAAGAGGCAATCGCTCAATACCATAGAAACATTCATCAATTCCTTGCCAAATTCGATTTTTACAATGGCATTGAAGTGATGGCTCGCGTAATCTGGAGTGATATCATCGCATAATAACTTCTCTCTTCTATCTTTTCATTATGTTTAATTTTCTAATTTTTTCTAGTTTAACTAGTGCACAATTGATATGTCAATAATTCGCAATTGCTGTTACAAAAATTTGTAATTTCTCAGTAGGTAGTTCGCAATTGCTATTAGAATAGTTTACAATCACTTAGTGGGTAGTTCGCATTTGCATGAGTAGGATAAAATATTTCTGTTCAATTTTCTTTCTGTTCTGTGTTAGTGATTACCTTTGTTCCTACAAACAGAGAGGTCAAAAGTTGTAACAAAAAAATAAAAATAAAATTAGGCTGGATAGCCCACCCTATGAAGGGTAAAATGAATACCATGTTTTGATGGAGCAACATCTCCATTTAGACTAGAAAACTTTGCAATTTGGGGTTAAAAAGAATCTCATTTTCTGTGTTTATGAGGTGATAGGTGTATTCTCTCCCCTCCTCTTGGTGATCAAAAAGCCAGACCTACCTCTTTTATGCTTTCTGTCAATTTCAGCATTAAGCTAAATCCTTTAGCAGGCCTGCCCTCCTGAGAAGCCCATAAGGCTAGTGAGAGGGGAAAGACCTAAAGTGGTAATGACTAACGCCAATTATTACAGTCCACTATAAATAAATGTGTTTGCAATGAAAATTGTAAGCAACGAGTGCTGGAATGACATAGCAATAATTAAATTCATCGGATCTATGCCCACCCGAATGAAAGCCTGATTAACCACCTTAGAAATTAGAAGCCCAACTGAGTGAGTAACCAGACACTTTATTATCACAGTGCAAGGGTGGGGAATAATCTGCCCCCAAGACACTCACCGTTTATCTCCCAGGATGATGAGCCAATTGAGGAGCGATCCTCTTTGGTTTAATTTCTAGACAAAGGCAAAAAAATGGGTGCACCTTAGGGTGCAACAGAGCTATTTGAGCTGGCAGAGTATCAAGATGTGGGCCGTGGTAATATTTGTGACCTTTTGACCTTAAGAGAGTCTTCTTGTTGTGCAATCGATTGACCAATTACAACCGAAAAAAAAATGGGGTTTTGAAAAAGACTCCAACATTCATGGGGATTTGAAAAAGTTCCTTAAACAAGTATTCTTTCTATCTTACTATTCTTTTTTTTTATGTGTTTGTTGTGTCTTTGATACATGATCAAACATTTCAAGGTGGAACATCATCCAAGTTTTCCATACCAACGTCAATCAAAAGTTTCTCAATGCAACAAACAAGAGTCATAAATTCAAGAGAACAACCAAGTCTTTACATCCAACAAGTTCAACAAATTTTTCCAGCACTCAAGAATATGGAAGAAAAATGATGCTTCATGTGATCATAGGTCCTCACACATATAGGGAATGCATACTCTAAGTCTTTCATCCACTTCTTTCATAAATCTTAAAATTAGGAGAGTAAAAGTCCATCATTTGCATTCAAATTAGGAGGGTAAAAGTCCATCATTCATACTCCTCTTAGGATAGAGTCCTTACTTCACACATCTTATTACCCAGGTTAGATTGCATAGTCTTCACTCATCATAGTCCTTTTATCATAAATGTCTTAATAACATATCCTTTGCATGGGTCTAAAAGGGGATGGTGATTTTCCATTCGAACAACCCAATCTTGGACCAGACAATGATCAATTAGAGATAATTGATGGTTTGGACAACCTTGCTTGGGAAGTAAGAATTGATCTCCCATAATATGAAGAAGTAGAGGCTGTCATAGATAACGAAATATGGAAATTTGTCTACCTTGATACAAAGTTAGCAAAAGAAATCAAGGAACAAAGAGAACACGAAGAATTTTGACAATTTGTCAAAAAACTTATGGCAGTTGTCCCTCACCAATAATCTTATTAGGGTGTCATCATTCGTAGAATACATACATAGTTAAGTCATAAGTCTTGCATCCATATAAATCTACCATTTGCATTTAGAAGATCATAATAAATCATAGAGAATCAAGATCATATGACAGTAACAAGATCTCAAAAGGAAAAGGATCATATGGATTTGAAGAGTGACCCATACAATAACCCAACTTGGAACATGACCACACCTGGAAGCTTAAGCTCTCAATCAAGAAATAGGGCTTTGATAACGACATATCCTAATAGATTACCAACAATAGAAGAGTTGCAAACAAGGTTAACACAAGAGGAAATAAAGGTAGCTCAACAAAACCCTCAAGTCCTAATGGAGATCAATGCCCTTATCAACAATGATAGAGACAAGTATCTATCTCTCTTAATTCAAAATAGAGAAAATATGCCTCCTAATTTTGACATCTCCACAATAATACCACCAAGAGTAATATTGAACCTAAATGTGAAACAAATGTCCAATTCATCTAGAACAAAAATTTCTACACAGTGTTGCTCCAAGCACACAAATGGCTCCAACTCAGTTAAACACAACACAAGAAGCTATAAGTTCTACACCAGTTTCAAGGGTTACTTCAACAAGGTTCCAATCAATGCCCATGTTCAACTCATAAGCTAGTGGTACTCCACAAGAAACTAAATCAGTATCAACAAGATTTGTAACTAGTATCCAAGGGATACAACATGGACATACCAATCACTTTGGGTCTACTCAGGCTAACACAACACCTCAGTTTACCTACTTTACAACACCTACTAGTAGTTTCCATACAGTGCAAAGTCAAGCATCTTCAACAACACCGATGTATACCACCTCTTCACCATATGTTGCATACATATATGCATCAAGCATACCCTTGATACAAACAAAAGTTGGACTTTCTTTCGCTCAACAAGTCCAAAAATTACAAAAGCAAATGGTGAGCATGCAAGCAAGAAAGGACAAGAAAAGGTACACATTGGAAGATCTGAGGCCTTATCCCTATGATAGATCTCTATATATGCCACCCTTTCCTCTACACTTTGAGACACCTAAGTTTCATAAATATAAAGGAAGGGGTGATCCAAGAGATCATATAAGAATTTTTTTTATATCCTGCATAGAAGTGACACACGAAGATACATATCTACTAAGACTGTTTCCTAAGAGTCTTGGAGGGCCCGCATTAGAATGGTTCTCACATATACCTCCTAAAATTACTTCATGGGGAGAGCTAGCAGAGTTGTTTATCTCAAACTTATCTCATAATATAGATAATCCAGTGAGCTTGATAGAGTTGTGCTCCACAAAGGAGAAAGAAACAAAAACTTTTGCTACGTTCTTACAAAGATGGAGAACATTGTATAAAAGGTATCCAAGAAATATACCAAAGGCAGAACACATGGACATATTCAGTGAGAATATCCTTCCACCAGTCAAATATCCTTTGCAAATGCAATGTTTTGATACATTTAAGGATATCATAAAAAAAGGTCTCAAATGTGAGAAGGAATTGTTGGAACAAGGTATCATAAAAAATAGTAAAGATGCAGCAGCACCCAATAATGAAAGTACAAATAAACCCAAATTTTGGTCAAGGAACAAGAATGTTACAAATGACGATGTGGTTGATGCAAGAGAGGTCAATAGATCTCAACCCACACTATCATTACAAGGACCAAACCACAATGTGAATCAGTCACAAGAAAATAATGCAACTACAACCACTACAAATGCAGTCCAATCTAATGTAGTTAGACCTCCAAGAAATATGGCACCAAAGAGAAATTTTACACCTTTGGGGGAGCCTATTGAAGCTTCTCTAAAGAAGCTAATACAAATAAACATGATCACCTTGCCAGAAGAAAGACCATATGAACTAGGCCCATTGAAACCAGCCTGGTGGAATGACAATGATTTATGTGATTATCATCGCTGCAAGGGACACAAAACATCTAGTTGTTAAAAGTTTAAGAATCTCATCCAGGACCTGATAGATCAAGGTGATGTAACAATAGAAATAGATAAAGGATCATCAAACCAAGAACATATCATATACAGAGATCCTTTTGTGAAGCATAACAAAGGAGAAGCATCTACATCAAAAGGACAAACACCAGGGTTGCATACGATTATACAATCAATACAATTAGTGAAGGGGAGGAAATGGTTGCAACCATTTCCATCAACCCCAGAAACTGAGATTGTGCAGTAGTAACCAACAGATCCAAAGTCATATTACAAGGAGTACCTCCTCAGGTACCCCATCAAGCAAGCAACTTTAATGTTGTGGATCAACTAAAAAAGACTCCCGCTCAAATCTCACTCTTTGAGTTACTCAAAATTTCACCAACTCATAGAGAAATTCTAGATAAAGTATTACAAGATTCAATTGTATCCAGAGACATGGATGAAAGTGTATTACAAGCAATTGTAGGAACTATAATTGCTTCATCTAGGGTGGCCTTTACAAAGAAATACATCCCCATAGATAGAATCAAGAACAACGATCCTTTACATCTAGAGGCTTATGTTCATAACAAGAGAATAAGAAGAGTGCTCATAGATGTAGAGGCATGCCTCATTATTTGTACTCTTAAGTTGTGTTACTACTTATCAAGTTGCCATTAGTTTTATGTCAAAGTTATACTATATACTCTGGTCGGTTATCTCTACCGAAATATTCAGTCGGTATGCACAGTATAGTCGGTTATAGAAGAAAGTAAGTCTCAAAACGTAGTATAAACCGAGCTGTCTACCGAGCAGCAAAGGTGACACACCGAGTTGATATACACCGAGTGAAATGTGTTACCAGATTCATTGAACCTGGACATGTATATGAAAATGTGTTACAAGATCAAGGCACATCTAACCGTAATCACATTGGAAATTGCACTTAAAGATTGTGTATGATTTTAAGGTCATTTAACCAATGAAATAATTTGCATGGTTATTCATTCAATAAGTGTTTGTAAGATCGAAGCAACGAAAGGATCACCATCATAAGAGATCTATTTATACAACATGAGTTAAGAATTAAAAGTGTGTGTGCATGAGTGTAAGAAGACTGTTATAGAGACACAAAGGTCACCGAGAAGGTTTTCAGAGAATAGTTGAAGAACAGAGTAAACAGAAGGGTTTACCAAGTTACTATATGGGTTACTAAGGTATGCTATAAGCAAGGTAACTTATTCTAAGCACATAGAATCTGCTATAACATTCCAGATGTAAAGTTGCAGATATTTGCAATGATTTTATTGTAATATTGTGAAGTTGTAAGAGAATAAAAGACTCTAATCAAGTCTATAAATTGTAAAGCCTCTAACTAGGTGCAACATTTAGTTTAAGTGTTGTGAAATCCTTTAGCAAGGTAGATCTAACAGATCTTGATACTCCTAATAGGGTAAGCTATCAGAAATAGCTAAACATGTAGCTCCAACCAAGCACTCTTTATTATTGCAGTAGTGAAGTTGTGGGTGCCATCCCCACCACAGTTTTTCTCTCTAACCAAGAGTTTCTGTGTAACCAAAATATATGTGTTATGGAGTGAATCATGTATGATTGTTATCTATTTGTCTTAGCTTTATATTATGTTACCACACTATTCAGTTTATGCATAACAGTAAAGTTATTATTGAAGAAAAGTTTTGGAGTACTGATTCACCCCTCCCCTCTCAGTACTTTAGCTTTCCATATTGGGCCTAACAATTGGTATCAGAGCTTGAATCTTGGAAAAGGGTTTAACTTCCTAAAGAGAAAGATCTTATGAATGGAAGGATATAAACAATCTCAGAAGATTGGGATCTGCAAGAAGAGCTGGATCATGCTAATCAAGTGATTGCAGACATGTAAAGGCAAATGCAAAAATCTCTGAAAGTGAGAAGAAGATTATCTGATGATTTGCAGGACTCTCAAGAGCTAGTGGAACAAATTGAGACATCATCTGAGAACAACATATCTGAAGAAACTGAAGAAATGATTGGAGTATTGAAAGAAAAGAACAAAGCACTGGCTGATCAACTGAAAACAATGAAAAGAGAACATGAACATTTCAGCACATAGATGACTGAAAATCTTGATGCATTGAGGACAACCGAGGATAAAGTAAGAGATCTAGAAAGAGAGAAACAACAACTTGAAGTCTTAATATTTGATAAGAGTGATGAAATCACAAGGTTGACTGGAATTCAACAAAATCTGTTAGATCAACTAGGTTATGCACATCATGAAGCAATTTTGAAGAATGATGAGAATCAAGCATTGAAACTTGAAGTATCAAGGTTAACCGATGAACTTGAAATAGAGAATAAATCCAAAGAAACACTGAAGAAGAGTTATGAAGCATCAAAAATGTTAGATGAGCAACTGAATACAAGACGACCCAACAAAGATGCAGGACTTGGCTACAAAGGAAAAGACTCTACCAAGAAGGGAATTCATACTACCAAGAGAGGAGAATCATCAAGGCAAGCTGGAATCAAGAAGAACATCAAAAGTAAGAAGCCTATTTGCAACTACGGTGGAAATCAAGGTCACACTACCAACACATATCAAATCAGAAAAGGTAGGCAACCGAATGTCACTAAGTCCAAAGGTTATTGTTACAATTGCAATAAATATGGTCACACATCTAATCAATGTAGGACAAAGTCTGTTAACAATTATCAGAAGGCAAAATTCAAAGGGTTTTGTAAAAACTGCAATAGATATGGACATGGTACTGAGAAGTGCTGGCTTAAGCAAAAGAACTATATGTGGTCTACACACCGAGAAAATGCTAGAGGTTACCAAACTCACACACATCCTTACTGATAGTATTCTACAGTACCATGGGATTACAATACAAGGATATGGTGTGAATGTTGTGGAAGATATGGACATATAAGTGCCAACTGTTTTATAAGGTTTGGGATGTACAACCGAAGATCATGGAGAAATCCTATTATGGCATGTTTTCATTGTCACAAAGTTGGACACTTAGCTGGAGATTGCAGAGATCAACCTAGAAAAGACACTGAAGAAATAAAAGAAAAATTGAAGACGATTTGGAAAAGGAAGGAAATTGTGTCAAATAAAGAAAGCACCTTACCTACCGAGTTAGGTGCACCTATTCCAAATTAATCGGTAAAGATATGAAGGGACTGCATTCTCTCAAGGTTAAATCTTAACAGTTCCTATTTTATTATGTACTTAATTCAAAATCTGCATAGTTAAGATGTATTAGTAAGTTTGAAATTTTATCAAAGTCTTTTGAAGCACTTTACAGGAAACCTGTCAAGTCGGTGAATACAGGAAGCCTATCATGTTGGTAAATAAAAGAAGTTTGGTTACTCGGTTAAAATGGAAAAAGGAGAATAAATCGGTTAAAGAGGAACCGAGTGCATTTAATGTTTTTGACCTAACCCATACAGAGCCCGATAAGGTATATTATGTACTTAAAAGCATTTTCATGGTCATTTACACTTACCAAGTTTTTGAGAAAGTAGAGAAAATCGAATCCAAGGCGATCAAAACCTCCTACAAAGCAAATTCAAGGTATTTGCATCAATCTCAACGCATTGTTAAGCTGATTTACCAATCGTATCTAGTTGCCATTATCTACTAAGCATAAAGCATCAGTCGTTTGAAATCGTAAAACCCTAAGGATCTTTTGTTAGCTTTTATCAAAATCTTCAATGGCGCCCAAGATCCAAGATCCCATAGTTGTCAAGAATGTAGAGAAGCCCTCACTAAAATACTCTTTGACTCCCAAAGTTGCATTTGAACCGGATGACAAAACTACCTTTTCACTCATCCCAGATAGAGTGTTGTTAGTTGAGGATGTGAGATTCTTCACCAAATGTCATGTTGAATAACTCAGTCATGTTGAAATCAGAGACACCTATGATGAGCTATGTACAGATGGTAAATTGAACAACAAGTATGAACACATCAAGATCAAGGGATTGACTAAAGCCCTAACCTATCCCCGTGTGTTCAAACCCCAGTGGGTCAAGTTTGTTCTAAGTAGAGTTCACGATGATTTAATGTGGCTAGAAGAGCAACCATTTAAGATTACTAAGGAAATCATTCATCTGATTACCGGTTATCCCATTTATGATCATGCTCAAGCCCAAAAGATGATATCATAGAAGGAATTGATCAGTTTAACTGAAGTAGAATCTGATTGTAGAGGATTGAAACTAAATAATGTCATAGATGAAGAATTAAAATTTGCCATTAGAGTAATGGGTTACTGTTTCTTCCAATCGGCAAGGGAAAACAATGTTCCCTGTGCAGCAGTAGACCTGGCCTACAAAATTGTGAAAAACAGAATGAAAATTGACCTATGTGAGGTGTTGCTAAAGAACCTATTTGAAAATATGAACACCATCAGGAAGCCGAAGAAGAACAACTCGGCTAATACTCTAAAGTTTGGATCATTACTGGTATGCATGTTTTTCTATTTTGAAAAATTCTTTCCATTAGTCGGTAAAGTTGTTTGGGAACTACACTGACCAATCACCCATTAGATTAATGACTTCATTAAGAAGTTAGGAGATAATTTCAATGATATTATAGATGATTACTTCAGTAAATTTCAAGAGAAAATGCATAATAGATATAGGATTCCACCCCAGCTAGTAGAGAAATACAAAAATGATATATGTTTTGAAGTTGACACCGATTATTGTTATGTGAATGCTGTGGAACCAAGAACTCAATCTTTGTCACCGATGGGGTACGCGATCGATTTTGAGATCACACAACAACAAATTGGTGCATTTCTTACATTACCAAGACATGCTACTGAGCTAAGGTATGGAACCTATGAGGAAGTAAAGGAAAAGGTAAAGATGAACATTGTAGTACCCAAAGCTACAAGAAAGGCAACAAAAATGATAAAGGCATTGTCAGAGAAATTCAGAGAAGACTCTTCCTCTACACCTGTCAAAGGCACCATTGCCATTACCGAAGAGGAATCTGAAGCCCAAGAGGTAGCTATAACACTAAGCACTGAATTGCCTAAGGGAAAAGTGATAAAGAGAAAGAAACAGGACACATCAAAGGCCTCACCGACTCCACCTCCAAAGCAACCTAACACAAGAGCTTCTGCAGCCTCACCGAGTAAGAAAACAAAAAGTGTTACTGCTCCCAAGGTAACAAAGACATACAAGAAATCTACTCGAAGACTCATTTTGGCAAAAGAGTCTAGTGATACCGAATCAGAGGATGCAAGCAAATTCTAGATTGTCAAGAGCAAGAAGGTAAATATACATAGTGTTGAAAACTTCTGTGCTAATCTGAAAGAATATGGTGGATTTGGAGGATTTAGATATGTCAAGTATGAAACCAGGAATAATGATGAGAAGAGGCAAATTGAAGAAGCTATCATATGCACACTTCTAAAGTTCAGGTTAGCTCCATTGGAACTAGCTAAGTCACTTCCGAATGAACTGTATCCACATATTGATAATAGGTGGAAGTATGCAATGGACTCAAAGAAACATATCAGAGATAGAAGTCTGGTTCATCTCTTTCCTGACATGTCAGTAGCTGAAATAAAGGAACATCTGACAACCTACAACTCAAAGTTTCTTGTCAAACAGAGAGCCTTAAAACTGATGAATGGGCTATATATTGAAGTTGAAAATGAGACAAAAGCAAAGTGGCAGGAAATCTTTAAAGTCAAGGATGCCAGTAAGCAAGCTACAGTTGAAATTGTTAATGTCACCGAGCAAGGTCCTGATGCTACCGAACGAGACCCTGCTGACACCATTCAAATAGATGAAGATGTCATGGATACAAAGGCACCAGAACAGGAAATGATAGAAGGCATCGCATATGCAAAACTTGTATCTAGTGAATTAGTCTTGGAACAAGTTCAACCTTATCCACCGATCAAGCAACCTGTCTCAATCGAAACCCCTCATGACACGGATCAAGGCATTGAAGGTCACAAGTCTACAGCAGGAGAAGGGACTACTCAAGAACAGACATCTCAAGCACCTTCTAACACTAAGACTATTGCAACTAAGACACCAAGTACTGAGACACCGAAGGACTCTACAGAGGCTAAAGGAACCGATCAACGTGTTGCCTCTACCGAGCAACCTACCAAGGGTCATCAAGCCTCACAAGCCCTTGTCTTAGTTCCATAAGTGAAAGGTAACGAAAAGAAGATGAAAAAGCATAGTTTTAAAGTTGATTTGTCAAAACCAATATTGTTGCCCAATGTAGACATAGCAAAATTAAACGGGCAAGCAATCATTGATTTCAGTGAACTATGCAAAGCAAAGGCCGAACAAGAGAAGCAAATGGCCATTCAAAAGAAAAATAAAGTACTTTAGAAGGTAAAAGCACTCCTAATAGATATGCTACCTGAAGCTATAGTGTCAACTAATGCAACCATCCACATTCAACTGAATGAACTCCTAACAAAGATAGAGACATCTTGCGTAGATGCATCGAAATATTTAAGCAAGCTAAAAGACAAAGAGCTCATTGCAAAAATGATAGAAGAAGTACAGAAAGCTATAGCTATTGGCAAAGTTAAACTTGTCAAATTTATTGCTGATTTGACTCCTCAACTCAAGCACATTCTTTATTTAATTCAAAAACTCTGCACATTTTCTTTATTCATTAAAGACATTAAGAATAAAACAGAGGCAATTGAGAAAGAGATCACCAATCTCTCAAGCAAGTTGACCACAGAGCCAAATTCAGTTCAGAATTTTTATACAAAGCTACAACAGCTCATGGCTCAACAATTGGACCTAAGAAATGAAGAACACAAGATCAGGATGGACATAATGACCCTTCAGACATTATTCCTTCCCCATTTTTCATCCGTCCAAGAACAGATCAACCGAGCCACATCCTTATCTACTACACAAGATGAAAGCACTCTAGATGACTTAATATCATTATTGGCTGATATTCAAGCGCAAAATTCTTTAATGGATAGTGTAAAGAATACCCTCTCTATTGCTCTCACCGAAGCCCAGACCAAGTACAAATCCATTTTTGACCAGTTACCACCCCCAAATGGTAATTAAGTTTTGATGTTTGTCAAAAAGGAGGAGTAATATGTTACAGTACTAAGGGAGTGATACAATATTTTATACAGTATTGGAGGAGTTTAGCATTCAAAGCATCAAAGTATAAAATCAAACAACAGGAGTATAGTATACAGGGGGAGTATACCGAGCACAACAAGCAGAGTATCCAAGTGCAGTACACTAAGCAGTAAAGAGAACAGTAAGCAAAGCACACAGAACAGATCACCAAGCATGTAAAATCAGAGTTTGGTATAGTATATCGATAAGGGGAGTATATTTGGATATATTATATTATTGACTATTGTATATACTAACAACATAGTCAAATTTTGAAAGTATATAGATTATTGAGTTATAACTTTGAAAGTAGTTTTTATCAAACATCTCAACTAATGTCAAAAGATGAGATTGTTACTACTTATCAAGTTTCCATTAGTTTTATGTCAAAGTTATACTATATACTTTGGTCAGTTATTTCTACCAAAATATTCAGTCGGTATGCACAGTCTAGTCGGTTATAGCAGAAAGTAAGTCTCAAAACGTAGTATACACTGAGCTGTCTACCGAGTATCATTTCATGTCTACCGAGCAGCAAAGATGACACATCGAGTTGATATACACCAAGTGAAACGTGTTACCAGATTTATTGAACTTGGACATGCATATGAAAATGTGTTACAAGATCAAGACACATCTAACCATTATCACATTGGAAATTGCACTTAAAGATTGTGTATGATTTTGAGGTCATTTAACCAATGAAATAATTTGCATGGTTATTCATTCAATAAATTGTGTTTGTAAGATCGAAGCAATGAAAGGATCACCATCATAAGATATCTATTTATACAGCATGAGTTAAGAATTAAAAGTGTGTGTGCATGAGTGTAAGAAGACTGTTACAGAGACACAGAGGTCACCGAGAAGGTTTTAAGAGAATAGTTGAAGAACAGAGTAAATAGAAGGGTTTACCAAGTTACTATATGGGTTACTGAGGTATGCTATAAGCAAGGTAACTTATTCTGAGCACATAGAATCTGATATAACATTCTAGATGTAAAGTTGCAGATATTTGCAATGATTTTATTGTAATATTGTGAAGTTTTAAGAGAAACCTTTAACAGGGTAAAAGACTCTAATCAAGTCTATAAATTGTAAAGCCTCTAACCAGGTGCAACATTTAGTTTAAGTGTTGTGAAATCCTTTAGCAAGGTAGATCTAACAGATCTTGATACTCCTAACAGGGTAAACTATCAGAAATAGCTAAACATGTAGCTCTAACCGAGCACTCTTTATTATTGCAGTAGTGAAGTTGTGGGTGCCATCCCCACCGTAGTTTTTCTCTCTAACCAAGAGTTTCTGTGTAACCAAAATATACGTGTTATGGAGTGAATCATGTATGATTGTTATCTCTTTGTCTGAGCTTTATATTATGTTACTGCACTGTTTAGTTTATGCATAACAGTAAAGTTATTATTGAAGAAAAGTTTTGGAGTACTGATTCACCCCTCCCCTCTCAGTACATTAGCTTTCCATATTGGGCCTAACAAGTTGATCAAGGAATTAGATTATTCCCAATTTCACATAGAATTAACCAAGAAGATCAACATCAAGGCCTATGATGACAAGGAACATTATTTTGAAGGGTTGGTCAGATTGCCAATACAAATTGGACCAGTTACTACAAACATCAAAGTCCAAGTGTTGGACAAAGAATCAGGATACAACATGCTATTGGGACGTCCATGGATACATGCCATGTAGGAGGTGCCTTATACTTTTCATCAATGCATCAAATTCCCAGTCAATGGAGTAGAAATAACTGTGAATGGGGATCCTAACCCCTTTCAACATTGCAATACTTTAAGAGAAAGCACAGATAATCAAGTTTCAAACAACCTAGCAACATCACTTATTACACAAATGGACTCATTGACAATCTGAGAGGCACAAGAAGATACACCTACAACATCTTCTTTATAGATCAAAGATATTGGTTGTGGGGAATACTCTATCTCTAGTATATCAAAGGTCAAACAATTATCTATTTCTTTAAGGTCTTTTGGTAAACCTCAGAATACTGTGACAAAACAAAATAAAGGAAAGGAGATAGTCAGATATTCAGATTCATGCTCTTTCATCAGATGGGGAGACTTAGAGGAAGAATCCCTAGAAGAAGATGTTAATCACTGGTTATATAGACAAGAGGATGACATGACAATAGCTCACTTACTCTTAGATCATTATGGAAATGGTTTTAAAATTCTACAAAAACATGGTTATGATGGTACCATAGGCTTGGGACTACATCAACAAGGAAGATTAGAGCCTGTTCTACCTCAAGAAAACCTGAAGAATCAAGGGTTAGCGTATAAGCATGTCACAAAAATAATAGAAGCAAGGCAAAAAACACTGGATATACTTAATAAGCCAAGCCTAGCATCTGAGTATATACCCCAGAACCAGTTATAAACACAAAGACTCCCTTCTTCGTCTCATAGAAGCAAGCAAGTAACAACATATCCTAGTAAAAAATCAAATGGTGAAGATCTCCGATGTATTTTGAAAGAAGAAAATGAGACACCACCTGACAGTACGGTGCCTGAAATAACTTCACAAGAAAATGTAGTGGCAAAAACTAGATCACCACCTACAAATGCGCCTAATTCTTGGATTCTATCAATACTTTTACCAAGGGAAACAAGTTTAGATCCACCTAATGAGTCAGATGAGGAAATATTGCAATGTCTGATACCAGGTTTAAGAAGATTTTATACCATATTTAGAAGGTCATCAATTCAGGAACAAATTCTGTTACAAGAGCAAGATGAGGTAAGCGACACAATCTCAAATAGTGAGACATACATAGAAAGTATGACAAATTCTCATGACTATGAGTTTCTATATATCCAAGACAATATCCCAGAAACAATGGACATAACAAATGACATTGTCTATGAAGATGTTCATAATAACCAGATACGCATGATGTCAATAACTTCTTTAGCAAACGAAAGCAAAAATTTACCCCTTGCACATTCACTTGACTGGGGACAAGAAGAGGCAAAACACTCAAAAACATTAGCTCTAATTAATGAACCATGTATGGAAGGCATCAAAATCCTTTCTCAAGGAGATACTAAAGGACCAACACAAGATGATATGATGACAGGACAAGATCTCACAACAGAATAAATTCCAAGTGCTAAGAGAGTAAAACATCTCAATCTAGGTATGGGAGGTTGTCTCATTGTAGAACATCATCATAATCAAGTATGCATGATGCAAGAAACTCTTCACCCAAACCAAATTGATTGACATCGAATTGACAGGGAATCCCAAGTACTACCACAACTAGAATGGGCCAATAATGACAATACCATATTAACGTAATTTTTGGGTAATGGCTATTTAGAGGAAGATAGGATGACATCTCTCGATGAAAAAAGCACAAAATATCAACAGATTTAGGCAACACTTCTCAAAGACATTATACCCGATAATGAGAAAGAATATATGAACAACATAAGGCAATTGGAAGAAAATATAAATTTAGAAAATTCTATACTTTCATCCCCCAATGCTTGGATTGCTACTACTAAGGAAAACACCTCAATGGTTAGAAAATCTACGAAACAAATATCCATTTGCAAAACATTGCAAAATCATGAGGGAGATCTACTTCTCAAACCCATGAACAACATATACCTAAAAAGATATTACATCTAAGGGATGGGTTCATTTAAATTTTCAAGGACTGCATTTGCATATTTCTTGTACTGCTTTGCACTACATATCTCTATTTCAGAATGCATCATAGTTGCATATCACTATTTTACAACATCTAGCTACATATCATTATTGCTTTTTCATATAGTTGCATCAATAAAACAAGGCGATTGTCTAAGTCATTTACATTTTTGTATTGAAAGGAGCGAAGGTTATCTCATTTCCTAGATACTTGTTCATGAAGTTTTTAGGAGGTCTTTAGTCATTTATCTTCAAAGTCACCTTTTGATGGAGCTTTATCATTGGTTGGGTAGAGGTTTCACTGTTGAGCCTTGTTATCCAAAATCTATCGATTGCTATATCTCACACATTAATCAATATCTCTGAGTCATTACAAATACCTAGTTGGTCATGTGGCTAGTGAAAAATCCAATATTCTACTTCAACACCATTGTAATTGTCATACCCAAGTAGGTTTCAATACTTACAAGTCAAGGCAAGAAAATAAAAAGAAAAGTTATGCCAATATCCATCTCAAGGCAAAATAGAACATATATATAAATGAAATATCATGCAAAAATGTGTAATAAAATCTTGACTCAGGGGACATGCGAATAACTCCATCAGGGCTATGGATGCCTATTGGCAATGGAGCAATATTCAAGAGATCATCATGTGTTAGGTTGGATGATCTAAAGTCTTTCAAGAATGGATTGAGCTCTTATTTCTGAAATGTTTCACACCTTTAATCCAATTAGTGCATTTAAGAATAAAAGACATGTACAATCACCCTTGTTCAAATAGGAACTACATCTTCATCTTGCATCCTGCATTAGCATAAATCATATCAAAAATTCATTGTCTCCATATGCATCGCCTAGATCATCATGTCATATAGGTCTGCATACTGGGGGCATAACTGAAAAAAAATCTTAAAAATCAACTAAAGTCATGAAAAAATCTTAAAAATCAGATAATGTCCTGAAAAAATCTTAAAAATCAGAAAATAATCCTGAACAAAATCAATAAAAAACATTCAGATAAAATCTTATAAAAATCCAAAAACATTAAAAAACATAAAAAATCCAAAAAAAATTGAAAAACAATAAAAAACATCAAAATAAAAAACATTCGAAAATGATCTACAATAACCTAAACATAGAAAAATAATCAAAAGCAACAAAATAAAAAACTTTCGAAAATGATCCACAATACCCTAAACATTAGAAAAGTTAAAAAATGAACTAAAAATCGAAAAAACAAATCAAAAACTTGTAATAAAATGTCTCGTGAGAAACAAATACCCTAGCAGATATCCAACAAACACTTCACACAATGTTAAACAAAGGATATAACTATCTTATCAAACATCTGCAACCAAGATGATTCAAGTCTTCTCAATCGTCAAACTATCCTTATTAATGTGATCATTATCTTATCTTAAACAGAATCATATACACTCGAAACTAGATAGATCAGTCTTAAACAGGGTCCAAAATTTTTGAAACCAGACATTATCAACCATCACATCAAACAAATCAAAGCAAAGGCATAGTCAGTTTAGCTACTAAATTTTGTTTAATTTAGTTTTTATCTTTTATCAATTGGCGAAGATAATGTTTCTATGCTACTCAAGGATGTCTAACAAGTGACTAGAGGAGCTGTGATGGACATGATCCTTTACTTTGTTTGTTGTTTTGTGGTGTGAACCAATGAAGTTCTTAGGTAGTTTCTCTAGTGGGTGTCTATGATAGGAGCATTCAGCCTATGAATGCCACACATACCTCGACCCCTAGTGAAATTCCTAGAATGGAGGGTTCATTCCTTGTTTGCTACGTGTTTGTTTCTTGCAATGAGATATCTATACATCCTAGTTCCTTATACCTTGATGAACTTGTTAATCCTAGAGGATTCGATTAATACTAAGAGGGGGGTGAATCAGTATTAAGAAAAATTGAAACTTTCAACACCAAAACAGACTTATCTCAGATCTGAAAAACATTCAACACTTAAACCAATTCTTCATAATAGATTTCCTTATCAGATCTAGATAATCATTTCCTCTTATGCAAGCTTATTAATCAGATTAGCCATCAAACCCATATAAAAATACTATTATCAACTTATTTACTGATCAAAATGCTTCATCAATCATATAATCATCAATACCGGTAACCACTTTAAGATCTTTGATAAACAAACATAAGCTGTCTTAGTTGGTTATCAGAAATAAAACATGAACATCACAAGAAAAGCATTCCACACATGAACACCATGATTTTCACGTGGAAAACCAAATAGGAAAAAACCACGGTGGGAATTGGTACCCACAAATATTTTGCACTCTTTTAGAATGCACCCTGTTAGGAGCCAAGCCCCATTAGAAGCTTATAATGATGCCCTGTTAGGATCAGACCCTGTTAGGAGTCACTCGGTTAAGGGATTTATCTCTACCCTGTTAGAAGATTTGATCTATTAGGATCAACCTTGCAAGAGGATTTAGAACTCAAATTTTGAGTCACCCTGTTAGGGGATTTTACAATATGAGGCTTGTTAAGACCTACACGGTTAAAGGATTTTAACTGTTGTAATTGTTAGAGAATAACAATAAACGATCTATGTATAGCACTCAACTACTTTCTTGATCAGATCCAATTAAGTTCTAAGTCTGCATCTCACTGGTAGATCTTCTCACACACACTGGTTCAACTTCTCACACTTCTCAAAATCATCGACACTTCAAAACATCAACCTTACCGACATAAATAACTTTTACAACTAGGTTGGCATCAAAACTTGAAGAATTACTGCATAGATCATCATAGATCTTTACAACTTATTATAAATTATCATAGGGATCATTACAATCAATTACAAATCAATATCGACCATTGAATGATCATAAATCGTCACAACAAGTCGATCTGGTACAAAGTCAAACCCTTAGCACATTCCGCTAAGCACTTTGCACATTCCCAAGAAATTCGTTCTCCAAACGCGCCAAAACATATTTCAAATGCATCATGCAGTTTGTGTCATGTTATCATCAGCATGTGAAATTGATGTAGATCACCGCCAAACCAAAAATCATTACCGGTTAAGAGAATTCTTTACCGGTCCTTAAACCCTCAAAACTTCATCAAAAATTCAAAACATGCCTTCCAGTAACCATCATAGGATGTGGTCCAGGATACATACTCAAATCCATCATAAAAGCATATGTATCAAACCACAAGTCACCAAACATCACCAATCACCCGATTCCATCAAAACTTATATGCTTTACCAGTTAAGGTCCTAATTGCTAGTCTTGCCGGTAAACCCTGTCAAACTGTTAAAATCTAACTCCAGTAGACCAAATCACTTAGCCAACTATTCAATCATTGAAAACCAACTATAAACATAATTAAACATCAGTTGACCCTGGTTGCCATCAATGACAACACAAATAACTAATCATGTCATCTTTCCTCTACCGATATAGTCATCCATCATCATCTCATCCTCATCAGTTATGCCAAACATGCCAACAATCTCCCCCTTTGGCATTGATGGAAACACTAAATATCAACATACAACTCATACTATTCTGCTCTGTTCCTGACCTTCTCTATTGCACCTCATATGCCGGTTAAAATCTATTCTCATATGTCTTCTCTTGACTAATCATATTTCTTCTCCCCCTTTGACAACAATGAAAAAGGTGCATAAGCATCACAAATCATCAAGTCTGCTGCTGCTATCTTCAATATGTCTGTAAACTCATCTAAGCTACTCCTCCTATGGTGTTTCTTACATCTCATAAATCCAAAGTGAAAAATATTCATGAAGCCCATTGGATTGATGCATCTTTCTTTCTAGTTATTTCTGAGTAGGGGTCTGACCCCTAATTTACCTCTGAGATATTCAAAGGTTGTCTTCGGTATTGGTTTTGTGAAAATGTCTACTAGCTGCTCTTTGCTTTTCACATACTCCATTCAGACTTGTTTTTCCTGTACTCTTTCCCTTAGAAAATGATATTTCAATTCTATGTGCTTAGTTCTTGCATGTAGAAAATGATTTTTTGAAATATTAATTGCACTAGTATTTTCATAGTAAATAGTTACCGGTTCAGACATATCAAATCTGAATCCTTCAAGCACATGTCTCATCCAGATTGTCTGCATGCAATTCATTGATGCTGCAACATACTCTGCTTCTGCTATTGACTAAGAAACACAAGTTTGCTTCTTACTTGTCCAAGCAACCAATCTGCCTCCAAGAAGAAAAGCTCCACCGATACTGCTTTTCTGGTCATCTAGATTGCTTGCCCAATCTGCATCAGTAAATACATTCAAAGAAAAATTTCCTTTATAAGGATACCATAAAGCATAATCTACTATGCCTTTCAGGTACCAAAATATCCTTTTCACCGCTACCAAGTGAGTCTCCTTGGGATCCTTTTTAAATCTAGCAACCAAGCCAAAAACACGTGCAATATTCAATGTTCTATGAATTACATAATGCAATTTACCAATCATAGACCTGTATTCTTTCTCATCAATAGATGGTGAGTCATCTTGTTTAGACAATTTGCAGCCTGTCACCATCAGAGTACCAACCGGTTTACAATCCTCCATACCAAATGTTTTCAACACCTCTTTGACATACTTACTCCGACAGATACAAATTCCACCATCCAATTGCTGGACCTGCAACCTAATGAAAAATTTAATTTCTCCAATAAGAGACATCTCAAATTCCTTTTTCATCTTCTCAGCAAAATCCATGCATAAGTCATCATTACCACCAAAGATAATGTCATCCACAAATACTTTAGCAATCAATACTTTCTCTCCACCAGTCTTTAGATATATGTTACTATCCTCACTGGTACACTGGAATCCTATCTTGATCAGGTATGCATGCAATCTTTCAAACCATGCTCTTAGTGCTTGCTTCAATCCATACAGTGCCTTATGTAGTTTACAAACAATATCTTTGTATTCAGACAAAGAAAATCCATCTGGTTGTTCTATGTATACTTCTTCTTCAAGGATGCCATTGAGAAAAGCTAATTTAACATCCATCTGATAGACTTTAAATCCTTTAAATGCAACATAAGCCAGTAGTATCTTACTCCTTCCAATCTCGCCATAGGTGCAAAGGTTTCACCATAATCTTCTCCTTCTTCTTGTGCATAGCCTTTGTAAACCAATCTTTCTTTATTTCTCACAACCTTGCCTTCTTCATTTAACTTGTTTCTAAAGACCCATTTGGTTCCAATTACATTCTTGTCTTCCAGCCTTGGAACAAGTGTCCATGTCTTGTTCTTCTCTATTTGATCCAATTCCTCATTCATTGCACTAATCTAGTCATCATCCTTTAATGCCTCTCTTAGTGTTCTCGGCTCAATAGTAGAAATCAAACAAGAATTTTCTCTGATTTTCCTCCTTGTTTGTACTCTAGCATGTTTATCTCCAATTATTTGTTCTCCTGAATGATTCAACTTGACATACCTTGGATTAACTGGTTTCAGTGCTGTGCTTCCTGCTTCATGTTCTTCATCTTCTTCGTCACTTTGCATTTATCAATTGAGCACCTATTTCTGCAACATTTTGCTCATTAGTCTTTTGCACTTTCAGTTCTATAAACACAAGTCTTTTTTCATCTTTCTCAGGTTTAGATTTGTTGGTCTCTCTATATTTCTCAAGGAGTTCATCTATCTTCACATTATCCCTCTCAATGATCTTCTTAGTTCTCTTGTTATAACATTTAAATTCCTTACTCTTTGTAGAGTAACCAATAAAAATGCCTTCATCACACTTAGCATCAAACTTTTCAGTGTAATCATCTCTCTTAATACAACATTTACTCCCAATTTTTTTGAAATAACTTACACTAGGAGTCTTTCCATGCCATAATTCATAAAGTGTTTTATAAGTATCCAGTTCAAAGTATAGACAATAGTGTTGACTACTTCTCTCCAAAACATCTTCAGTGCTTCACCTTAAATCATCATGGTTCTACCAACTTCAACAACTATTCTATTCATTCTCTCTACTATCCCATTCTATTGTGGAGTTCTAGGAGCTGACATCTTCCTCTTGATTCCCTGTTCATAAAAAAACTTCACAAACTCATCAGAATTAAATTCACCTCCCTGGTTAGATCTCAAGCATTTTAGATTCTTCCTGGTATCTTTCTCAACAAGAGCTTTAAATTCTTTAAACTTACTGAATGCCTCTGACTTTTCTCTCAGAAAAGTTACCCACATCATTTTGGAATCATTAGTAAAGATAATAGAATAATTTTCACCAAAATAGCTCTTAGTCCTCATAGGACCACAAAGATCAGTATGAACCAAATCAAGAATATTCTCTGAAGAGAAAGACTTACTCTTAAGGAATACAGAGACCATCTTACCCATCTGACAATCCTTGCATAACACATTATCCAGTTTCACAAGGTGGGGAAAACCTCTAACAATACTTGACTTACTAACTTTAATCAAACTATCAAAATTGACATGACAAAATCTCTTGTGCCATAACCAACTGTCCTCAATCTTTGCCACCAAACAATCATTTACATTAGTATTCAGATGAAATAGATTACCTCTAGTCTGCTTCCCAGTAGCAATCGATTCTCCATTATTTCCAAGAATCCTGCATACTCCACTTTTGAATTCAAGTAGATATCCCTTATCATTAAGTTGTCCAACACTCAAGAGGTTATGTTTTAGTCGTTCAACCCAAACGACATCATCTTCATTAATTTCCCATTTAATAAAATTGATCCTTTACCTTTAACCATGCAGGGAGAGTTATAACCAAATCTTACAACACGTCCATCAAACTCTTTAAGGGATAAGAACTTACAATTGTCACCAGTCATGTGGTGTGAGAAACCACTATCTATTATCCATATGAGACACCAAAGCCTTCCCATCAGTCAGATCCTCCTTCATAGAAACAAATACAATCTCCTCATTATTATCTTCTTCCGATTTATCATCGATCACACCTTCATTCACTGCAACATAACAATGTTTCTTTCCTTTTTCTTTGAATCACCTAAACTTATCTTTCTTATCAGTGTTAGGGTAGTTAGCACCTATGTGTCCAATGTTATTACAAGAGAAACACTTCAAGGGTAATTTACCTTTATATTTACCTATTCCTCTAGGGAATCTTCTAGCCAGTAATGCCTCAAGTTCCATCAGATGATCTTCATCCTCACCATCACCTCTGCTACTACCATGAATAGACCTGCAGTCATGATTATGACAAACATGTTTTCCTTTCCTTGATGATGTACCGATTATAGAAGCCTTAAAAGTAGATTCAGAAGGTTTGGAAACACTATTATTAAAACTGTTAAGTTCAAATGCAATTAACTTTCCAATTAAAGAATCAACAATAACTTTATCTTTTGAAATGGATCTCAGTTATTGAATAGCAGACACTTTGATAGAATGCCATAGTAAAAGAGTTCTAAGCATTTTACTAACAATAGTATCATCTTCAATCTTACCTCTGACACTCTTTATTCCACCTAAAACTTCCTTAATCCTTTGTCCATATTGAGCTATGTTCTCACCATCAACCATTTTCATATCATCAAATTTTCCTCTCAAAATCTCTTCCTTTGCCCTTTGTACATGTTCATCTCCTCCATAAATTAAATTTAACTTCTCCCATACCTCATTTGCAGTTTCTAATCCATGAACATCAATATACTCAGAGTCAGATAAAGTACTTACAATTGCTTCAAGAGCCTGAATGTTTTCCTACTGTTCTTTGAGATCATCTGGTGTCAAGAGACTGTTAGTAGGAGCAACATACTTGGTTATCACATGATTCCAATGCTATGAACCCATTCCTTTAATGTAGATCTTCATCCGATCACTCCATATCCAGTAGTTGTCCTTGGTAATCTTGGAACCCTCCTTCTTCATCATCTTTCACAAAATATTTCCCTCAAGTTGTTACTCTTTCTACACACAGAGGACCAACTCTCTGATACCAATTGTTAATCCTAGAGGATCTGGTTAATACTAAGAGGGGGGTGAACCAGTATTAACAAAAACTAAAACTTTGAACACCAAAATAGACTTATCTCAGATCTGAAAATATTCAACACTTACACCAATTCTTCATAACATATTTTCTTATTAGATCTAGATAATTATTTCCTCTTATTCAAGCTTATTAATTAGATTAGCCATCAAACCAATATCAGATTAACAAACTCTATTATCAACTTATTTGCTGATCATAATGCTTCATCAATCATATAATCATCAATACCGGTAACCACTTTAAGATCTCTGATAAACAAACATAAACTGTCTTAACCAGTTATCAAAAATAAAACATGAACATCACAAGAAAAGCATTCCACACATGAACACCATGATTTTCACATGGAAACCCAAATAGGAAAAAACCACGGTGGGAATGGGTACCCACAAATATTTTGCACTCTTTCGGTATGCGCCCTATTAGGAGCCAAGATTAGTTAGAAGCTTACAATGATGCCTTGTTAGGAGTAGACCATGTTAGGAGTCACCCGGTTAAGGGATTTACCTCAGCCCTATTAGAAACTTTGATATGTTAGGATCAACCTTGCAAGAGGATTTAGAAATCAGATATTGAGTCACCCTATTAGGGTATTTTACAATATGAGGCCTAGTAGGACCTACCCGGTTAAGGGATTTTAGTCGCTATAATTGTTAGAGAATAACAGTGAACAATCTGTGTATAACACTCAACTACTTGCTTGATCAGATATAATTAAGTTCTACGTCTACATCTCACTGGTAGATCTTCTCACATAGATTGGTTTGGCTTCTCACACTTCTCAAAATCACCGACACTTTAAAATATCAACCTTACCAACATAAATAGCTTTTACAACTAGGTCGGCATCAAATCCCTAAGACTTACTACATAGATCATCACAAATATTTACAACTCATTACAAATTATCATAGGGATCATTACAATCAATTACAAATCAATATCGGTCGTTGAATGATCATAAATCGTCACAACAAGTCGATCTGGTACAAAGTCAAACCCTTATCACATTACGCTAAGCACTTTTGCACATTCCTAAGAAATTCAATCTCCAAACATGCCAAAATATATTTCAAACACATCACACGGTTTGTGTTGCATTATCATCAACATGTGAACTTGATGTAGATCACCACGAAACCAAAAATCATTACCGGTTAAGATAATTCTTTACTGGTCCTTAAACCCTTCTTAAACCCTGGCAAAACTTCATCAAAAATTCAAAACATGCCTTCCAGTAACCATCATAGGATGCAGTTTTAGATACATACTCAAATCCATCATAAAACCTTATGAATCAAACCACAAGTCACCAAACATCGCGAATCACCCGATTCCATCAAAACTTATCTGCTTTACCGGTTAAGGTCCTAATTGCCAGTCTTGTCGGTAAACCCTTTCAAACTGTCAAACTCTAACTGTGGTAGACCAAATCATTTAGCCAACAAGTTAATCATCAAAACCAACTATAAACATCATTAAACATCAGTTGACCCTAGTTGCCATTAATGACAACACAAATAGCTTATCATGTCATCTTTCCTCTATCGGTACAATCATCCATCATCATCTCATCCTCATTAGTTATGCCAAACATGCCAATAATAC
Source organism: Cryptomeria japonica (assembly GCF_030272615.1). Classification (NCBI taxonomy): domain Eukaryota; kingdom Viridiplantae; phylum Streptophyta; class Pinopsida; order Cupressales; family Cupressaceae; genus Cryptomeria; species Cryptomeria japonica. The sequence continues at coordinate 705,838,460 of NC_081405.1, read as the reverse complement.
TAAGCTTAATTGTTACATAATAAGGCTCAATTATGGTAATGTATTTCACTTTGAATAAAGGAAAAGAAGACTACTCATCACTCTTATCGCTATCATATCATATCAATTTTGATATCAATTTAACACCGTTGTTTCATCATTTTCTCCTATTTCTTCAAAATATTTTCCAAATCTATCTTTCTTACTAACACTTCTTCTAACTCAAGAGGAGCTATCAACAATGTATTCTGTCACAACAAAAAACATTCATATAAGTTGCATATCATTTTAAGTTCATTTACATGTTACTTAGATTCACTTGCATTATTACTCATGCCTAAATGCATCTAGATTTCATTGCATTAGATTCATTTAGCTAAATATCATATCATTTTAGACTCATTATCATTTAGAATAGTTAATTACACAATCATATCATCACATTGCATAAAATAGAATGCACTAGAATCATAAAATATATCACACACATCACACATCACATAGAATCATACATTATAGAAATAAAACAAGGCACGTAGAACACCACCAAAATTCATATCCTATATATCTCAAAAAAGTGTTAGAATACATCATAACAAGTACAAGACAAAGTATCGTAACCGACACTGCCCATATCTCCAAGAGGATCTTGTCTAATTGATCCTACCCCAGGATGTCCCGATGATTCCCTAGGTGGACCCATAACCCCAACTGTACTAGTATTACGACTAGTAGACCTACTAGATCTCCTACCTGAGATATATGTTCTGTAACTCAAAGCTCGCTGTCCCTCCAACACAACATCCTCGTACTTATGATGAAAGTACATGTACGCTTGAGCAAGATGAGTCATTCTCTCATCTCTTGACCCTATAGAAGGATCAAGGTATTGCTCCTGTGCATCCTGGATCAATCTAGACCTCTGCACCACCACATCCCTCTCCTCCTGAAAATAATCCCTCTCTGTCACAATCCCATCTCTCTCCATTTCTAAAGCACCATATGCTCTATAAAAGTGCTCTCTATCATCCATCTTCCGCTGTCGCAATGTGACAACAAGATCCTCTAAGCTCTCTGAACCTACTCATCCTCACCCTCCTCCTCACCAGCTTCCTCTGCGGCTAGCGCATCTCCGACCTGGGGCATCTCAATGTACTGACCACCACCATCCCCACCTTCACTCCACCCACTGCTAGATTATCTTGTCTCAGAATCATCACTACCACTCCCATCCCAATTAGAGATACCCATAGACTCAGTGTGTCTACCGATGTCTACATCACCCTCACTATCCTCTTGCTCTGCCTCTGCTGCTGCTACTCTTGCAATCAAGCCAATCTGACCTCCACCCTATCCTCCTCCCCCATCTTGGGCTCTACCATCTTGGCCTCCACCATCTCTCCCTCTCCCTCTCCCTCGACTTCTCCCTCCCTATGCCCTCCTGTGCTGAATATGGTGAAAAGAGATAGGAATCATAGGATATGTCAATGGTACTAGTATATAATATACTCATCAAGCATCATAATACAGTGTGGTACCAAGATCTACAACTCCAGCTAGCCAACCCCACTATAGCAGCCGAAGAGAATCAAAATCTACAATAGCAACATGAGGTTGTAAGAAATCCCCCCAATCACTGATCTCTCATATAATTCGAGCAAAACAAGATGTCACATCTGAAACACCCTGTACTTCCCCAAACTAACACAGTACTCGACTAGGCAGATAGATGTCAATAACCCCGTGTCTACCAACATCTCGACTAATGAGATAACACTACAACTTGCAATAAGGTAAATGTTGTGCATCATCAGACCAACTGCGACAATCAAGATACAACCTCCAAGAGAAATAATGTAGTATATCAATTTGATGTCTTCAATAAAGGGTGTTCCCTAACACCCTATGTCTAATGCCAACCATGTATCTATAGGCATATGACTGCTCATCAAAAAGATCAAAATGAACCATCAGACAAAAGATGGCTAGCCATATGCTCCCAAGCCCATAGCTGGAGTAAAGTGATACCAAAACCAATAGATTTCTACTCTAAGTATACAATACCATGCATCTAGTGATATAAAGTGGCTAATAAGAATGAACCCCAATAAAAAACATGTCTATAAATAATCATGTCTTAGATAACTCTACCCCATCTGATAGGGAAACCATGTGTCCGTCGATCAAGAATCAGTAAGCCAACAACAATAGAACACAAAATGATAGTAAGATCATCATAATCTAGATCATCCCATGGGATCTCATATCGACCCCGTATGGATAAATACTCCTTTGAAAACTCAAAAAAATCACACAGTTTGACAACACCATCATCACAATCGAAAGTATCCCGGGTGCCATTAATGGGTATATGTAGAATGTGCCACACATCCTCCAATGTAACTGATGCCTCACTAGTAGGTAAGTGAAAAGAACAAGTCTCTAAATGGCATCACTCGACTAATGCAGTAATCATGGCCCTGTTGGTCGTAACCTCTAGCAAGTGCAATATATAATATAAACCTAAATGTCTGATCAAGGTAGTCTCCTCATTGATAAGCTCATAGCGATGCTTGAGACCTTTTGGCCGTGTCTGCGTACCAATCAGGACAAGGTAGTGTGCCTACAAGATGCAAAACATGAAAATATCAGATACTATATTCGCATGACAAAAAACATCAAATCATAAATTTTGGAAGAAAATACAAAATATCAATTGCGAATCAGATACAATGAATACAGTCAATTGCAAACTGTTTAACTCAAATGCACACCAATAAATTCAATTGCACATCATTAACATTAATTGCACATCATTATGATCAAGTACAAATTATTAAATACAATTGCACATCACAAAGCACATTTGCGAGCCAAATTAACAATTGTGAATTACTAACATGAAATGCGCATAAATATAATCAAATGTGAATAGAATGATACTCAATTGCGCATCAACTAAAAAAATTGGCTCTGACATAAACGAGAAAAATTTAGAAAAACAAGCAAAAAATGGCAAAATATTCGAAATATGTACTGGGCCTCTAGTGTCGATCGGTGTCTAATATGCACGCACTCGATCAGACAAGTGCAACCTCGCTCTATGGCCCGCCATCATGCTCCAAAGTTGTCAGAAAACACTTAAATCAAGAAGAGTGTTGGTTGAAAATTTTGTACACCTGGGAGATGTGTAAAATTGTGGTTTCAGCCCTAGTGTGTGAGTATGATACTCTCCTAATTTAGGGAAGGCTCCCCCTATCTACAAAATAAACTAATCTAATATGGATGGGACAACAGTCTTTCTCCTTTTTTCAAGAAAAACTATACTCTTTTCTCTTCACAGAAAAGTAATAGCAATTAAAAATAAATAACAACAAATACAAAAATGAGACTTTTTTGTAGTATTTTTGGAACATAAAGGGAAGCAAAGTTTCCATGAAGTCACAAAGACCTCCATCACTTCCCCGAGATGGGAAAATAAAAAAGAAAGCTCAAAGTCTTCAACTATCTATTCTCCTATCAACCTTTGTAGATGATTTTCTGGTAACTAAGCACAATATGTAGCAGCTCAAAGTCTAACCACATGATGCATCTCTTATGCATAAACATAGAAAATAAAAGTAGCACAAAGTCTGCAAGTTACTGATGCAGGAGCATCCCTGGTTCACAACAATCTTGCATCAACCAAAAAATTTTTCCTTTTTGTTTGCAGTTTCAATTTTCCTTTCTCCATGTCCTAGTTTTGGCTCACTGGATCTTGTGGAGTTGGATTCTACTTGAAGAATTGATCATGTTTCTTGGTTTCTGATCGCATCACATTTGGATCACTTTCTGACAAGATATCACTACTGATTTCCATGATAGTTTCTTGTTACTGGTTGTTCCTTTGTTACCAGTTGCCTGAGACCTATTTTGGTGATCTACCAAAACCCATTTTGAAGCTTACGGAGCCTTGGACGTTATTGTTGTTGTTCCTTGGCATGTCGCCGACCTTCTACGTTCCATCCTTTGGATTTTCTAGAGGAATCTCTTGGTGAGGCCGACCTTTGTTATTTTCATGTTAGGTCTTGTTCTTTGGGTTTTGATCCCTTTTGGGCTGACTGGATCCTTTGGATAGATATATATATATATATATATATTTGTAATCATGATTTAGAATGTAACCAATTAGAATCAATCACAAAATCAGATAGCTAGACTGTATATAGAAGATAGATCTTTCGGTTCAAGGTCCTGTTCATGACCTATTCTACCAAGCCTGAGTGCTGGTATGTTGTAACCCAGTTGTTATCGGTTGGATGTAATCAAATTTCATGCAATAAAACTATCTATTCTGCATTGCCTCCATCATATCTTTGTGTTTCTGTTGTGGTTACTCTTGCAGGCCAGTCTAGATTGATCTCTTTGAGGTCCCTCCTCATTAGTGACTACTTCAAGTGGTATCAGAGCGAAGTTTCATTCCAAAGGTTGCGTGTCCTGAATTATTGTTGTACGGTGGCAAAGTGCAGATTCGACCTGCAATTGCAAAGGAATAGCATGAATGAATGGCACAAAGAAGAAATAGGAATGGTAGAGCATGTGGGAATGTAGACCCTGCTATGATGGAGATATGGTGAGGAATAGCAGCTTGGTTAGAAGCCATAGAAACATCCCAGAGAAGAGCCTGACATATTGAAGATTTAAGTGAAGATGAAAGAGAAGAAGCCCCGACAAAACAAGTAAACCTACCGACAGTTGATCCGGATGAAGAAAGGTTTTAAGGGTTTTGAGTAGGGTGAACACTAAACCTCATTTTTCCCCACCAAAATATGATGGGAAGTTAGAATCAGATGAATTGATGGATTGGATCTCGAAGATGGAGAAGTATTTCAATTTTTAAAACACTGCAGAAGAGAGGAAGGTGAAATATGCCCGTACTTGATTGAAAGGTCACACATCTCTTTGGTGGGAGAATTTGTAAGTTGATAGACAAAGAAGAGGTAAAGAGAAGATTAAGACATGGGATAGGATGATTGCTAAGTTGAAATCAAAGTTTGTGATGGAAAATTATCAAATGGATTTGTTTCAAAAGTTACAGAGTTTGAGACAGAAGGAATCTAGCGTGAAGGAGTACACTGAAGAATTTTAGAAGTTGAACATCAGATCCATACATGTTGATGATGAAGTTAAACAAATTGCAAGATATTTGAATGGATTGTGGATGTCTATACAAGATAAACTTAGTATGATCAAATTGGAAAGTGTTGAAGAGGATTACCAATATGCCCTAAAGGATGAAGAGAAATTGAACAAAAGACATGAGCAAAGACAAAGAGGTAGAGGTGGAAGGTTTACCAAAGGAAGATTTCAAGGAGGAAGAGGATATACCAGAGTAAGAGGAACCAATATAGATCAAAACAAGGACAAGGAAGTGAGAAAATAAGGTAATTCATACCGGAAGGATGATAGAAATTCCTACCAGAGGAGAGAACCAGATGGTTACCAGAATGAGAACTTTGGAAGACAAGACAAGAGGACATTCAGAGGAACCTGCTTTAAATGTGGAGGAGAAGGACAATGTGCATTTGAGTGTAAGAAGACAGAGGCTACCAAAAGAGCAGCAGTGGTGGAAGAAAACTCCACCGGATCATACAATAAAATAGAAGATGGATAACTGTTGATGATGAGGGGAGATTTGTGTCATACCGGAGGAAATGAAGAGCCCTTATAGAGGAAGAATATGTTCAAGACCAGATGTAAGGTATCTGATAAGTGTTGTAAAGTTTTTATTGATAGTGGTAGTTTAGATAATCTTATTTTAGAAGAGATGGTGAATAAGTTAAAATTGGAGAGATTGAAACACCCTAAGCCTTATCAGATAGCATGGATTTAGGCTGAACATAAGTTGTTAGTAAGTGAACAATTTTTGGTGAAATTAAAAATAGGAAATTATCATGATGAAGTTTTGTGTGATATTATGCCTATGGATATTTGTAATCTTTTATTGGGTAGACCTTGGCAGTTTGATAGAAAGACAATACATGATGGAAGGAAGAGTACATACCCTACTGTGGCTAGTGGGATGAAGCAAACCTTGTTACCTTTGGAGGAGCCTTTGAAGAATGAAGTTTGTACGAATGCCAAAATTTGTTTAGTAGATGGAAGGAAATTCATGAATGGACTGAGACATGAGAATGTGTGTTTTTCCTTAATTCCTAAGAAGACTGAGAGATTGGAACCAAAAGGAGAACACCTGGAAGAGATAAGAGATTTGCTAATAGAATATGAGGACATCATTTCAGATAATGTACCTGATGGATTGGCACCTTTTAGAAGTATTAGTCATTGCATGGACTTGGTTTCCAGAGCTAGTTTGCCTGACAAAGCTACACACTGATTGACACCGACAAAGAATGAAGAACTAAATAGACAAGTGCAGGAGATATTGAAGAAAGGTTTGATCAGGGAGAGTTTGAGCCCTTGTGTAGTACCAATAGTATTAGCACCTATGAATAATGGAGAATGGAGGATGTGTACCGATTCAAGAGCAATAAACATGATCACATTGAAATACTAGTTTCCTTTGCCTAGGATGGATGACATAATGGACTGTTTGAGTGGAGAAAAATAATTTACAAAGATAGATTTGAAGAGTGGATATCATCAGATCAGGATCATAGAAGGTGATGAGTGGAAGACAATATTTAAGACAAATGAAGGACTATATGAATGGTTGTTGATGCCTTTTGGATTAACTAATGCACCAAGTACTTTCATGAGGCTGATGAATGAGGTATTAAATAAATTCTTGGGTAAGTTTGTTATTTTTTATTTGGATGACATTAAGATTTTCAATAAGATAAAAGATGAGCATTTTTTGTAGTTAAGACAAGTTTTGTAGAGGTTGAGAGAAGAAAAGTTGTTGATCAATATCAAGAAGTGTACTTTCATGAAGGATGAGTTAGTCTATTTAGGGTTTGTGATATTTGAGGATGGTTTGAAGATGGACCCTGAGAAAGTGAAAGCCATTGTTGAGTGGCCTATATTGGAAAGCATTGGGGAGGTAAGATCATTTCATGGATTGGCTAGTTTTTACTAGAAGTTTATCAGAAATTTCAGTTCAGTTTGTAACCCTATGACTGAGACCATGAGAGGATATCGAAAGGAATTCAAGTGAACCACCAGAGAAAACAAAAGTTTTGAATTATTGAAGAAGAAAGTGACTGAGCAGCCCGTGTTAGCTTTACCAGATTTCAATAAAGTATTTCAAGTGGATTGTGATGCAAGTGGAACAACAATAGGAGCAGTCTTGAGTCAAGAAGGGAAAGCAATAGCCTAATTCAGTGAGAAATTGAATGATGCCCGGAGGAGATATTTAGTGTATGATCAAGAATTTTATGCCATAGTTCAAGCCTTGAAGAAATGGAGACATTACTTGTTGCCTAAGGAGTTTGTGTTGTATACAGATCATCAAGCTTTGCAGTGTTTGAACACTCAGAGTAAGTTGAATCAAAGACATATGAGATGGGTAGAATTCTTGCAGAGTTACACCTTTGTGTTGAAGCATAGAAGTGGAAAATCTAACAAAGTTGCTGATGCATTGAGTAGGAGAAGGAATTTTCTGACTGAGATGAGAGTGACAATATTAGGTTTTAAAGATTTGAAGACCATGTATGATGAAGCACTAGATTTTATAGAACCTTGGAAAGCATGTAGAGAATAGGTTATAATAGATAGAAGAAAATGGTTGGATTATTTCATTCAGGATGGGATGTTATTCAGGGGAGTTCAGTTGTGCATACCTAAGAGTTCCATGAGAGAGAACCTGATAAAGGAGAAACATAGTGGAGGACTAGCTAGAAATTTTGGCATTGACAAAACAGTTGCATTGGTGAGTGAGCAGTACTTTTGGCCCCAGATTCATAAGGATGTTAAGAGATATGTGCAGAGTTGTAGAGTTTGTCAAGTTGCAAAAGTTAGTAGTCAGAATGCGAGATTGTATAAACCTTTGATAGTATCGGTAAGACCTTGGGAGGATATAAGCATGGATTTTGTACTTGGATTGCCTAAGACCTCGTCAGGGAATGATTCTATAGTTGTGGTAGTGGATAGATTTTTGAAGATGGCTCATTTCATACCTTGTAAGAAGACATCAGATGCATTACATGTAGCAGACCTATTTTTCAAGGAAGTGGTGAGATTGCATGGATTACCTAAGAGCATAGTTTCAGAAAGAGACATTATGTTTGTTGGCTATTTTTAGAGAACACTTTGGAAGAATATGAAGATAGAATTGAAGTTCAGTTCTACTTTCCATCTACAGACTGATGGATAGACAAAAGTTGTTAATAGGAGTTTGGGAAATTTGTTGAGATGTTTAGTGGGAGATAAAACCGGAAGTTGGGATTTAATCCTTGCACAAGAAGAGTTTGCCTACAACAATTCAGTGAATAGATGTACCAAAAAAACACCTTTTGAGATTGTTACTGGAGTCCACCCTAGAGGTATAGCAGAATTGAGAGATATTAGTAGTGAAGATCAGAAGAGTTCAAAAGCAAAATATTTTGTAGATCACATGGCAGCATTGCATATTCAGGTTAAACAACATTTGGAAGACATGAACAACACATTTAAGGAGAAGGTAGATGAGAAGAGGAGACATAAGGAATTTGAAGTTGGCGATGAAGTGATGGTATATCAAAGAAAAGAGAGATTCCTGGTTGAAACTTATAATAAGTCGCAGATGAAGAAGTTTGGACCCTATAAGATTTTGAGGAAGTTCAGTTCTGGAAATGCATATGAAGTGGAGTTACCAGATAGTCTAAGTATTTCACCTATATTCAACATTGCAGATCTTCATGAGTACCATGAACTAGAATTCAGTAAGGACAATGTTGTAAACTTGGAGAAACAGTTGCCTCAGAAGGAACCGTATCAGATTGAAGAGATTTTGGATAGGAGGATTGGACGTAGTACCCGAAGCAGTCAGTATAAGGAATATCTTGTGAAGTGGAAGGACAGACCAGTTGAAGATTCATCTTGAATTTCTCAGGCAGAGGAAAACTGCCTTGGTTTTCCTTTGACCCCAACAAAGTGAGAGGCTCACTTTTTCAATAACCCCAGATGTCTGATGCAGGAGCATCCTAGATTCACAAAAATCTTGCATCAACCAAAAACATTTTCCTTTCTATTTTGTTTTTTGTTTGCAGTTTTAGTTTTCCTTTCTATGTGTCCCAAGTTTGGCTCACTAGATCCTATGGAGTTGGATTCTAATTGAAGACTTGATCATATTTCTTGCTTTTAGATCACATCGCATTTGGATCACTTTTAGACAAGATATCACTACTGATTTCCATGACAATTTTTTGTTACCGGTTGCCTGAGACCTATTCTGGTGATCTACCAGAATCCATTTTGAAGCTTGCAAAGCCTTGGACACTGATCTCGTTGTTCCTTGGCATCTAGCCAACCTTCGAGGTTTCATCCTTTGGATTTTCTGAAGGAATCTCTTGACGAAGGCCAACCTTTGTTATTTTCATGTTAGGTCTTGTTCTTGGGGTTTTAATCCCTTTTGGACCAACTGCATCCTTTATATATATATATATATAATCATGCTTTAGAATGCAATCAATTAGAATCAATCAGAGAATTAGATATCTAGACTGTACATAAAAGATAGATCTTTGGATTCAAGGTCCCGGTTGTGACCTATTCTACTAGGCTTGAGTGTCGGTATGTTGTAACTATTGGTATTGCATTGACGAAGTATGGTTTTGTCATTGATGTCAATAGTAACCGGTAATGGAGTTGTATTGCAATCAGTAGTGATGTAGTAATGCAACCAGTAGTAAAGAAGTGATGGAAATCAGTATTGGTATTTGAAGCAGAGTGATTTTTCGGTAACCCTAACCAGTTGATATACAAAACCTTAATCGATGGAGCTTGGTGAATCGGTTATGATGATCTATGATTGAATGGTGATTGGAGATGAAGATGCCATGTAAGCATGATGTACCTGATGAGTTTCAAAGTGGTTTTGGCGCATGAAGATAACCATTTATCTTGGGAATGAGCAAATGCATAGCATGAAGTAAAAAATGCATGACGAGATACATAATTCGATGTGCAGTGATCTAAGAGCCGTTGATGTTGTCTAGATCAATGTGTAGTTGATTTCTATGTAATCCAATGGTTATGATTGAACCGATATGTTTGTAATCTCTATGAGATTTGTAGGTTTTGTGATGTGTTACCAACCTATTGTATGTGTATTTAAGTTTGATGAGTTGTTAGTAATTGTGATGGTAATTTGGTTAAGTGTGGTAGTGTGATTTTTGCTGAATCAGAAGGAGTGTTTGCAAAATGTTTTGAAGGCAGATAGGAGCAGAAAAGGATCTGACTGAGAAAGATAGTGCTATTACCAGATCAAAAAAGACCCTGTTGTTCTCTAACCATTACAATAGTTAAATCCCTTAACCGGGTAAGATTTAACAAGCTTGGTGTTGTTTAAATCCTCTAACCAGGTGATCCATTAGCTTGGATTTGAAATCCTCTACCGAGATTACTCCTAACAGGGTATTACCTTTAACAGGGTATTGTAGTCAATCGCTTAACCGGGTGGTCCCTAACCGGATCTGTTCTTAATAGGACATTATTGTATAAGCTTCTAACAAGGCTTGGCTCCTAATAGGGTGAACTTTAGAAGAGTTCAAAATACTTGTGGGTATTCATCCCCACCACGGTTTTTCCCATTTGGGTTTCCAAGTGAAAAATCATTGTGTCAAGTGGTGGATGATTTTGTGGATATGTTTTGATATGGTTGATTTGATTAACTGGTAAAGCCACTTAGATATGTTTAGATGACCAGAAGTGATATGAAATGAAATATTGTTGATCTTAGTAAAGTGGTTTAATGTTTTGGTTAAATGGTATGTAAGTTTCAGATCTATTACATTGTATCTTTGATGTTTTGGTCAACTGGTAAAGTTTGACTGTGTAGTTGCAATTTTTGGATATAGTGTCTAAACCAATTTTGTTTAGCAAGTTGTTTCTGAGTTGGGTTTTAGTTTGGTGAAAGTTTAGTTTGTTTTCTATCTACTGATTCACCCCCCCTCTCAATAGTTGACTAGATCCTTATTATTTCATCATATTATCAATTGGTATTAGAGCTTTCAGGTCCTCTTATTTTTAAGCCTAATAACTTGAGGTAAAGATCTAGGAGAACATGATGAAGAAAGAAGGTCCAAAATTTAATAGGGAAAACTCCAAAATATGGAGTGATAGGATGAAGATCTATATCAAGAGCTTAGGAAGTCAATATTGGGAACATGCTGTTACTAAATATAACTTGCCTAGTGGGATTTTGTCAGATGATCAAAAGAAGGAGCAACAGGAGAACAATCAAGCATTGGAGGCCATTATCAATTCCTTGTCCAATTCAGAGTATGTTGATGTCCATTGATTGGAGACTGCATATGAAGTATGGAAGAAACTGGAAGATATCTATAGCGGTGATGAGCATGTTAAGATTGCCAAAGAAGAGAGTCTGAGAGGTAAATTTGTTGATATGCGGATGGTTGAAGGAGAAAACATTCAACAATATGGTCAGAGGATCAAGGAGATAGTCAGAGAGATCAAAAGTGCTGGAGGTACAGTGGAGGATACCACAGTGGTTAGCAAGGTGTTGAGAATCCATCTACCAGTCTATGCTATCTGAGTTGCAGCCATTCAAGAACTCATGTCTATTGATAAAACAAAGGTAAATCTTGATTCCATCATTGGTAAATTAACTGCATTTGAATTAAATGGTTTTGATGGAAGTGTTCAGAGATCAGAATATGCATTTAGAGCCTTAGTTTCAAACCCACCAGTAAGGAAAAACAAAGAAGTGAGCTACAGTCATGAGTCTAGATCCACAAGAGAGGTTGATAATGAAGACAGTCTGATTGAGATTGAAGCATTTTTGGCCAAGCGGTTACCTAGAGGTACTGGTAAGTACAAAGGTAAATTACCTTTGAAGTGTTTTGCATGCAACCGGATTGGACATATTGCAACTAACTGTCCTAATGGAGATAATGAGTTGAAACAAGAGAATTATAAGAAGTATAAAGGCAAAGGTGAAAGAGAATGTCTCATTGCAGTGGATGGACAAATTATAGATGAGGAATCTGAAGAAGATGCAAATGAGGACATTGTCTTTGTTGTCATTAAAGAAGATTCATAAGATCAGAAGGCATTAGTCTCTCTCATGGATAGTTCTAATGACTTGATTATAGATTGTGGTTGTTCACACCACATGATCGGTGGCCGGAGTAAGTTTCTTACTTTGAGAGAGTTTAATGGAGGTGTTGTGAGATTTGGGAATGAATCACCCTACATGGTGAAAGGAAAAGGATCCATATCTTTGAATGGACAAAGAAGTGCAGATGATGTCTACTAGGTTGAAAGACTGAAACACAATCTTTTAAGTGTTGCTCAACTCAATGACAAAGGTTACCCACTAGAATTCAAGAATGGTGTCTGCAAGATTTATGGAAGCAAAGGTGAACTGATTGCAACCAAAAAACAAACTAGAGGTAACTTGTTTCATTTAAGTTCTAAAGTCAACAATTGTTTATTTGCAAATGTAGAAGATAGTTGGCTTTGGCATCAGAGATTTTGTCATATAAATTTTGATAACATTGTAAAACTCAGTAAATCCAAATCAGTAAGAGGTTTTCCATAGTTGGACAAACCGGTGAATGCTTTATGCAAGGAATGTCAGTTAGGGAAGATGACATCCTCAACCTTCAAGAGCAACTCTTTCTCAGTAGAGCATTTGTTAGATTTGGTTCATACCAACCTTTGTGGACCAATGAGGACTAGAAGTATTCAAGGTGATTATTACTTAATGATATTTATCGATGATAGCTCAAGGATGATGTGGGTCACATTCTTGAAAGACAAGACATAAGATTTTAGCAAGTTTAAGGCATTCAAAGCCTTAGTTGAAAATGAAAAAGGAAATAAGAGAAAGTGCTTAAGAATTGATCAAGGTGGTGAATTTACTTCAAAGAAATTCACTAGATACTATGAAGACAATGGAATTAAGAGACAACTTTATGCACCTAGGACACCACAACAAAATGACATTGTAGAAAGGAACAACTGGTCAGTTGTTGAAGCTGTTAGGACTATGCTAATACAAGGAGGTGTAGCTAAGACATTTTGGAGAGAAGTTGTCAGCACAATAGTTTACACAATGAACTAGATACTGGTTAAAAGAGGTAAGGATAAAACTCCCTATGAGTACTGGTATGGTAGATCACCTGATGTCGGTTACTTTAATATTTTTGGTAGCAGATGTTTTATCAAGAGAGGTGATTATGTTGGAAAGTCTGATTCCAAGAGTGATGAAGGCATATTTCTTGGTTACTCCACTAAGGGAAAAGCTTACAAGTGTTACAACAACCAGACCAAGAAGATCACTAAAAGTGTAAATGTCCGAGTTGATGAGTTTCCTAAGAAATCATGAGAAACTAGTAAGGAGAAGGAGGAAGAAGAACCTTACACACTATTTTTGGAACTGGAACCGGTGAATCCAGAAGTTGAAGAACAGGTCAGAGAAGCCCCAGTTCAACCAGAATAGGGAGGTCCAATAGAAGAAGAAGAAAGTGAAGAAGAAGAACCTGGAAATCAATATCATGTCATTCCAAGGTATGTTAGACTCAATCATAGCCCCAATCAGATTATTGGTGACATGAATGTAGGTGTGCAAACAAGAACAAGGCTTAGAGATAACTCTTGTATGATTTCCACCATTGAGCCTAGAACTGCAAAGGAAGCATTTGCAGATGAAGACTGGATCAAGGAAATGGAAGAAGAACTTGACCAGATAGAGAAGAACAATACTTGGTCATTGGTACCCAGACCGGAGAATAAGAATATAATAGGTACAAAATGGGTATTCAGGAATAAACTGAATGAAGATGGAGTAGTGGTCAGAAATAAAGCCAGACTGGTTTGCAAAGGATATGCACAAGAAGAAGATGAAGACTATGGTGAGACATTTGCACCAGTTGCAAGATTGGAAGGAGTAAGGAATCTACTTGCTTTTCCAGTATACAGAGGAGTCAAGGTATACTAGATGGATGTAAAGTCAACATTCCTAAATGGAATATTGGAAGAGGAAGTCTACATTGAACAACAAGATGGTTATGCTTTAATTGTAGAAAAGGACATGGTGTACAAATTACATAAGGCATTATATGGACTGAAGTAAGCACCTAGAGCATGGTATGAAAGATTGCACTCTCACTTGGTGAAGATAGGTTTTTAGAGAACCAATGAAGGCAGTAACATATATCTCAAGTAAGAAGGAGATAAGATACTGGTAAGTGAGGTATTTGTGGATGATATCATTTTTGGAGGAAATGATGATATGTGTCATGTTTTTGCCAGTGAAATGAAGAATGAGTTTGAGATGTCACTGGTAGGTGAAATAAAAAATTTCATAGGTCTGTAAATCCAATAGATGAAGAATGGTATTTTCATCACACAGTCCAAATATGTGAAAGAAGTATTGAAGACTTTTGGAATGGGAGACTGTAAACTAGTTGGAACACCAATGGTTACAAGCTGTAAACTATCTAAGGAAGATGATTTTGCATCAGTGGATGAAAAGGAGTATAGGTCAATGATAGGTAAACTAAACTATGTTATCTACAATAGATCAAACATTGCTCATGTAGTAGGATTGGTTGCCAGATTTTAGAAAAGCCCAAAGGAGACACACATGGTAGCAACCAAAAGAATTTTTAGATATCTGAAAGGCACAATTGATTATATATTATGGTATCCATATGTAGGAGACTTTGATTTAAAAGTCTATACAGATGCATACTGGGCAGGTAATGTTGATGACAGGAAGAGTACAACTGGAGGAGCATTCTTTCTTGGAGGAAGACTAGTGTCTTGGAGCAACAAGAAACAAAGTTGTATCTCACAATCAACTGCAGAAGCTGAATATGTTGCAACATATATGAATTATATGCAAGCAATCTAGATGAAACACATTTTGGAAGGTTTAAAGTTGAGGATTTCATAATCGATAAGGATTTTTTGTGATAACACCAGTGCAATAAATATTTCTAAGAACCTGGTGTTGCATGCTAGGACAAAGCATATTGAGCTGAAGTATCATTTCTTGAGAGGGAAAGTGAAAAGTAAAGATGTGTCACTGGAGCATGTATCTACTAAGGAACAACTAGCCGATATCTTTACTAAACCTCTACCTAAGGCAACTTTTGTGTATCTTAGAGGTAAGCTAGGGGTTGTACCCCTACATGAAGTCAATGAAGAAGATGTGGAAGACATCAATCCCAGGTCTTATTGAAGATCTTGAAGCAGGACTGGTGTAGAGGAGCTACTTCATAGGGGGAGCAACTTGTTGCTAATCGATGAAGCATGGAATGGTTAACCTTCACTTTGGCATTACTGTCAAAGGGGGAGAAGAACTATATATGATTGATAGCCAGTTACTAGCTGAAGACATGGAGATATAGTTGAAGGAGAGTACATCGAAAAATGTAAACCATGATTCCTATACCTGTGTATGTGCATTACTCTCAATCATCACAATCAAAGGGTATTGATATTTGTATTTCCATTAATTCCAAAGGGGGATATTGTTGGCATTGCATGAAGATTGCATTGATGAAGTATAGTTTTGTCATTAATGTCAATAGTAATTGGTAATGGAGTTGTATTGCGACCGGTAGTGATTCAGTGATGCAACCAGTAGTAAAGAAGTGATGGAAACCGGTATTGGTATTTGAAGAAGAGTGATCAACCAGTAACCCTATCTAGTTGATATGCAAAACCCTAACCGATGGAGCTTGGTGAATCGGTTATGATGATCTATGATTGAATGGTGATCGGAGATGAAGATGCCATGTAAGAATGATGCACGTGATGAGTTTCAAAGTGGTTTTGGCACGTGAAGATAACCATTTACCTTGGGAATGAGAAAATGCATAGCTTGAATTGGAAAACATGTGATGAGCTACATGATTTGATGTACGGTGATCTAGGAGCGGTTGATGTTGTCTAGAACAATGTGTAATTGATTGCTATATAATCCAATGGTTATGATTGAACCGATATGTTTGTAATCTCTATGAGATTTGTAGGTTTTGTGATGTGTTACCGACCTATTGTATGTGTATTTAAGGTTGATGAGTTATTTGTATTTGTGTTGGCAATTTGGTTAAATGTCATAGTGTGATTGTTGTTGAACCAGAAGGGATGTCTGCAAAATGTTTTGAAGGAAGATAGGAGCAGAAAAGGATTTGACTGAGCAAGATAGTGCTATTACCAGATCAACAAAGACCATTACAACAGTTAAATCCCTTAACTGGGTAAGCTTTAATAGGCTTGGTGTTGTTTAAATCCTCTAACCAGGTGATCCATTAGCTTGGATTTGAAATCTTGTATCGAGGTTACTCCTAACAGGGTATTGCCTTTAATAGGGTATTGTAGTCAATCCCTTAATCGTGTGGTCCCTAACCGGATCTGTTCTTAACACGACATTATTGTATAAGCTTCTAACAAGGCTTGGCTCCTAACAAGGCGAAATTCAGAAGAGTTCAAAATACTTGCGGGTATTCATCCCCACCGTGGTTTTTCCCATTTGGGTTTCCATGTGAAAAATCATTGTGTCAAGTGGTGAATGATTTTGTGGATATGTTTTTATATGGTTGATTTGATTAACTGGTAAAGCCACTTAGATATGTTTAGATGACCAGAAGTGATCTGAAATGAGATATTACTGATGTTAGTAAAGTGGTTTAATGTTTTGGTTAAATGGTATGTGAGTTTTAGATCTATTACATTATATCTTTGATGTTTTGGTCAACTGACAAAGTTTGACTGTGCAGTTACAGTTTTTGGATATAGTGTCAAAACCAATTTTGTTTAGCAAGTTGTTTCTGAGTTGGGTTTTAGTTTGGTGAAAGTTTAGTTTGTTTTCTATCTACTGATTCACCCCCCCTCTCAGTAGTTGACCGGATCCTTATTGTTTCATCATATTATCAGTAACTTGGTTGTTACCGGTTGGATGTAATCAAATTTCATGCAATAGAACTATCTGTTCAGCATTACCTCCATCATATCTTTGTATTTCCGTTATGTTTACTCTTGCTGGCCAGTCCAAATTGATCTCACCGGTGACTGCTTCAGTTACCCCTTTGCTTGAGTGTCCTACAATATTTTCAGACGTGACAAGTAACTCAAAGTCTGTAGTATCAAATATTAAATCCAATCTAAAATTCCAAACACAATAAGAAGCTCAAAGTCTACAAGATTGAGTTTGAATCCCTCTTGTAGAACACCTCAAAACTCACAATCAATCTATAGAAATTATTGCCACATAACACCTTGAATCAACACAAAATTTGAAAGCAATTTGCCTCTTTTAATTGACAACAATCTGATTTACAAATAAGTTCAAAGTCTTAGAGTGTACATACAAATTGGTAAAGTTTTGTTGCATTGCCAAAAGATATAAATTACAATAGACCCCCTCAAGTATTTATAGGAGAGGAGCCTTGAGAAAATTACAAATACACAATTGAAACTATTGTATGCGCTTGAAGATACAACTCTAATTACATCATCCTCTATTTTGAAAATCTTCATGCTGCTTCAGGATGCTAGAACTTGAAGTATTCTGGATTGGTGAAGACATCTTGAAACAAAACAAGAACTTGCACCCTTGATAGTCTTTGTGTCTTTAACCAAAAAACTCCAACATTTTACATGCTTGGGGTAGCACTGGCTTTTCAGGAGGGAAAGGGCTGCCTTCCTCTTTTCATGTCATGACCATCTTTGTCTTGAAAACACTCTATAATTTGCATCCATGAATTGTTGTTGTATCTCTTCTTTGTATCACTCTCCAATCTTGAAATATGATTGCAAAATAAGGCCCATGCCTTAATTTATTGATTTGGTAGGTCATGTGTGCAAACATGATTGACATGGAAAGGGATAAATTGATGCAAAAATAGGCTCACAAGTGAATTTCGGGTTCTGGAAGCTGCATTACATGTGTGGGAAAACAAGAGCATTAACTTGTAATTGTGGAGAACAAAAATGCAACTTCACATGTGTAATGGGAAGACACAAGTTTGGACTTGTAATTGGACCTTTAAGACTCATTTTCGAGTGTTTTTTGAGTGCATTTTGGATCAATTTCGGGTTTTGAAAGGCTGACTTCAAGTAGACTTTAAATGGAAAAAAATGAATGGATGAAATGGTGGAAATAGGGATTTTGATATGTGGGAAATGATGGAAAAAATGATACCAACCGGTAATGGCAAACTTTATGTTACAAGGAAAGACACATTTTCAGCTTGACAACTTCAACTTGTAATCAGATTTGTAAAACCCGAAATCAAATGAATGAATCTCATGGTCATAACAATTCTTTAACATTTGTAATTTTTGTAAAAATAAGGTTAACTCTTTTTACCAAAGGGGAAGGTCAACATTACCAAAGTTACTTGTAATCGGAATTTTAAAACCCGAATACAAGTGAACCGGTAAAAAATAAAATAAAAGGGAAAAACAATGCAATCTCCAAATTGCTTTCAAAGAACTTAGCAAAATGGGAAGAAATTTCACTTGCTTGATCAAGATTCCCTTGAAAGAGATGAATAATCTTTGAAAGAACCAATCAACTCTTTAAATAGAAGATGAAGGAAAAACGTTGGAATCCTTGTCACATCCAAGACAAAATGTTAGGACCTGGAGGCAACTGAGATGGGCGGGGGGGGGGGTGTGAATCGGTTGTCTATTAATTTCAACCCAAACATAACTTAATCAAACTTGATACTTAATATTGGTAAACCAAACTTAATGCCGGTAAACAGATTAACAGTTAATATCAATACCGGTGAAACTTAATGCATGAAATAGAAAGAGAAACAACATCCACAACACATAACACAATGATTTGTACGTGGAAACCCTGTAAGGGGAAAAACCATGGTGGGAAATCTTACCCACAATCACATGATACTACTGCAGATAGTATGTGTATACAAATGGGGTCTGCACATGCAGAAAGGCCAGCTGCGTAGAGCTCACTGCTCAATCACAAAAAATGGGAGTCTCACTTACTACAATTGGATGATTAAATCCAATGATAATGTAATGCTCAAAGTAGCATCTCCAATGCTGGATTCAGTACCGGTTAAGCTCTGATTGTCTCCTTCAAACCTTCCTTGAATCTTTAAATGGTGTCTGCGTGAGTAGCTCTTCTTATATTCACATATATTGAATATCACAACCTTACCATGCCATATTACATACCATTACCTAATCTCACAAATGAGATTTTACATATATACCAAAACCTAAGACCAAATGTGTAGGTCGGCTCACTAAGAATATTACAATAAAATCAATTACAACAAGTCAAGATGCAATGCATCATGTTGGCTTAGCAACAATATCAATTGATTAAATCATCTCCATAACGTGCTGTGCTGATCTGGAATAGATAATGCATGTCGGTCCATAACCTAGACCAATTTGTCGGTAACAACAAATATGTCAACCCGGTTAGACCAATAACCAAATCATCAAAACCAAGTGTCCAAACCATGTCTTAGACATAACCAAGTGATCTCCAGATGATAACAAGTCATCCTCAGTGTCAGTGAACAATATAACCTTCCAGTGAACCAAATACCAGTGACTGTGCACAAGTCAGTGAACTTGCCGGTGAACATAACCAAAGATCTCTCGAAGGATAAGTGTTGATAAGTGTTGACATCAATGACAAAACCAATGCAACATATCCATAATACCAACAAAAACTTAGATTCAAACTCTTTGCACAAAAAATAATTTGGAAGGAGGAAGAAAACGACCTTCAATCATGTTGCAAATCCACGTTGGGGATGAAGAAGGAAAAACGCCTTGCAATGGAGGATCAAAATGCAACAGCATGTGTTTGAAAAATGTCCATAATGGGGAAAAAATGTGGCTCTAAATCAGTAAAAATGCCTCCCAAATAGCAAGGAAACATGGCCCATAAACCAGAAAATGAGGAACAAAACGTCTCACCTCCTTCATTCAATGTATTCCTCCATGAAAACCAGATTCAAACCATGAAAAATGGGTTTTTTGGGAGCAAAAATGCATTTCGGTTTCTTGAGCTGCAAATATAAGTAACAAATGCCTTCAAAAAAGATGCAATCGGGTTTTAGAAGCCCCATTGCAAGTTTTAATTACTTCACTTTTCTCTTGGGAACATTTGGGTTTTAGGGAAGAAATAACAAAAAGACATGTCAAAATAACTTGTAATAGGGAAATAAAATCCCCTTTACAAGTGACTTTGACAAAAAGACTTGTAAAAGGGAAATCAAATCCCTTTTACAAGTTTAAAAAGACTAAAAAGATTAAAAGGACATAAAACATGTAATAGGGAAATAAAATCCCTATTACATCTAAAAATCACTTAAGGAGGAACTTTTAAAAGAAATTACAAGTTCGTATAATTTTAAATTCACTTGTAATTTGTCCAAAAAGTTCCTACAATGACTTAAAAGACATAAAAAACAAGGGGGAATTAAAAATTCATTTACAAGTGACAAGTTTTAAATAAAGTGCACTTGTAAATGTTTTAAAATTTCCCTACAACACTAAAACAAGAGAAAATTAAAACTTGCAATCAAAGGAAAATTTCCCACATGCAGTCAGGAAGAAAAAACTTGAAATTGAAGAAAAAACATAGCAAACAAACTCGAAACGTGATGAAATTTGAAATGTGAATCAAGGATGGACCAAATATCAATCCACTTTAACAAGGAGTAAAATGTTTCCCTTGGGAAGCATGCCTTAAGAGGTAAATCTTCAATTTGCAGTGACTGCTTTGAAACCCAAATTTGCACAAAAAACTAGGAGAAAGAAGACTAAAACTCACCAAAAATTGGACAATGATGGAAAAGACACCCCCCAATAATTTGACACTAACAAATGCGAGTTTTGAACTTCGTAAAATGTGCCTTAGAGACAAAAATGATGCATTTTAAGCAAAAATTTGTAGGGGTTGTCACATTTTTGAAAATTCAAAAATGGGGACAACAACGAGCTCCACAAATCAAATGATCAAATTAAAAGGGCTAATTCACTATTTATAGCCAAAATTAGGGTTTTTACCTCTCCAATGGTTGTAGTCTAATTGAACTTCAACGCACTTGTAGCATAGTCAAACAAACTCAAAATCGCATAAAACTTCACATAATTGCTCACTACAATGGTATCAAAAAAATGGTCTCAATTTCGTAATTCTTCAACCACATTTTCTGTGGGGGCATACTAACACTATAAAGTGTCACCAGGGCATACTAGGGCAAAAGTTTTTGTTTTCTTTGAAACAACATCGTTTCAACATTGTGTCTAAGAGGGACAAATGTAGACACTGAAAAATGTCTCTTTCATCATGTACTAATTATTCGTCCTAATTAATTAAGTATTTCTTTAATTATTTAATTAAGCTAATTATTCTTCTAAATTGACTCAATCATCATTCTTCATCTTATTAATTATTCAATTTCTATTCTCTAATTAATTCATCATTAAACCCCATTCTAAATATTAATTAAATATTATTTAATTAATTAATTATGATTTATTCCTTAGTTAAATAATCTTTATTATGTAATTAAATTAATTTCTAATGTTTAAATAATTTCATTTAAATTATTTAAATTAATTAACTTATTCCTCCAATTCCCCAAATTCAAATTTTAAATAATTCTATCTAATTTCATTTATCTCAAATTCATATTTCCCCAAATATGAATTTCAATTAATTTCATCTAATTCCAAATCATCAAATTCATATTTCACCAAATCTGAATTTCAGTTAATTTCATTTGCATTTCAATATTCAAAAATCCAAATTCAAATCCAAATTGAAAATGAAAATGAAATTCAATTTTAAAATCCTACAACACATACTGAAATCAAAACTGATTGATCAAATCAATTGACTAATTACTTAACTCAGTTAACTCTCTAATCACCCCTTTTCACTCCAAATCACCTTTTCTGACTAGTCAATCAATCTACTTTTCTCTTTGTGTACGGTGAAAATGGATAACAACAATGTTGAAAGACTAAATGAATTCAACCATAAAACCCTAGCCTAACAACAACAAAGATCCACCATAACATATGAAGATTACCTAAGACAATGCAAATCAAATGAAATCACAAAGATTATACCATCACATGTCCGATAGGGTTTGGATCTCCATTCTTCCTATCTCCATTGATCTTGCTTGATATATTTACTCTCAAATTTTATATGTGCACAAGAGCTCAACAAAGAACGGAAATGTGGTTGCCAGTAGGATCGCATATGCAAGTTTGAAAGCATAGTGTAGTTGATTGATCAGTCAGGATGCATAGTTGAGAGTTGATAATGAAGGAAGCATATCCTTATATAGAAGACACTATAAGAAATGGAGGGATAAGAATGAGAGGTGTAAAAGATAAATGGTCGGCTAGGATTAGAGGGTAGGTAGAAGAAATAAGGAAATAATGAAAGGGTAGGTAGTGTATGATTTAAGAGATGAATGACATGTGTCATAGGTATAAAAGGCTAATGAATTAATTAAATAAATAAAGATTTATTTAATTAATAGAAGAAGCGGGGTCAATTAAACAAATAAGATATTTATTTAATTTAGGCAAAAGGATAATTTAAATAAATAAATGTATTTATTTAAATGAGAAATAAGGCTAGAAGAGGATAAATGAATTAATTAAATAAATAAAGATTTATTTAATTAATAGAAGAATTAGGCTCAAATAATTAAATAAATAAAGATATTTATTTAATTAGACATGACAATTTTAGGTGTCTACATTTTGCCCCTCTTTGAGACAATGCAGCTTGTCGCGTTGTTTCAAAGAAGATAATATGAACTGATACAAAGTTGCCCCAAGATGGGAATGATATGCCCCCTCGAGAGATTGGATGAAAATGTCTGGAAAGATCACATACAATCTCTTGATAAGAAAGAAAGGTTAGAATGGACTGGCTAGATAGGATAGAGTGATAGAGTCATGGGATAATGAAGACTGACTTGGGAAACTAGGGCTAAGGCTAGGGCTAGGGCAGTCTATAAAATAGACCATGAGGGGAATACATCCTCATTGTCATCCACACATCTAAGAGATCAGAGTGTAGAGAGAGAATAGCAAAGCAACAGTCAGCAGCGATGACATTGGTGCATAGATTCGATCGCGTTCGCCGATTCCAGAGGCCAGCAGATGCAGGAGAGCCGGTGAGTACCGGAAAACCTCCTTGTACTTATCGCAATAAATGTTGTCATTAATGCATGCTAGGTAGCGCAATAAATGCATTCTAGAATATGTCAAACAAGGTCAAAAAACGTCGAGGTGCGTCTGTGCTAGTGCTAGGCGCGTCTGTGTTTGTGCCAGGAGCATCTGTGCAAGAAAAGGTGTCTATGTCAAATGCGAGCACGTCTGCGTTGTGCAGGCGCGTTTGTGCAATGTGGATACGTTTGTGCAGAGTAGGCGCGTCTGTGCAGAGCATAGGCACGTCTGTGTATTTCAAGCGTGTTTGTGCAGAGCAGGTGCATTTGTGCAATATGTAAGCGCGTTTATGTCATGAAGGCGCGTTTGTGTCTTCTAGGCCAAATCGACAGTTTTGTGATAAACATACGCTGTCGATTGGATAAGCTGCTGAGAGGATACACTCAAGAAGGTCCTCTAGGGAAGACTAGGATAGTAGATAGAGCTAGGATTGACAATTCTGTGATAGAACATACGTTGCCAATCAGGAAACTACTCAAGAGGATGCACTCAAGTAGAGGTCCTAGGATAGGATAGCTTGAGGCACTTTGTGATGAACAGTGAGTACCGAGACATAGTACTTTGTGATGAACAAGGAGTACTAATATGAGCAACTCTTTGTGATGAACAGGGAGTGCAAAACACGTAGTACTTTGTGATGAATAGGGAGTACCACTAGGATAAACAACAACACTTTGTGATGAACAGTGAGTGTCACTAGGATAGAGTATCATAAGCACTTAGATAAAAAGCAACATTTTGGGATGAACAGGGAATACCACTTTAACTGACACAACTTATTTGTTTGACTGCAAGAGTACCTACCTATGCTGGAGTCACCAGAGAGATTCCCATCGACTCAGAGGTTATGACGAGAGCTGACATTTGAGGACAGAGCCACGATTGAGGTTATGGGTTTGTGATTTATTCTGTATGTGCCCTAGTTTCGGGCAACATGGGATTGCTGACTGCGCTAGCTGAGAGATGGCACTCAGAGACTTGCACTTTCCATTTGCCTATGGGTGAGATGATAGTCACCTTAGAGGATGTATATAGGATACTGCAGATACCGATCGATGGGGAGTTGATTCCCTACGATCGAGACGGAGACAGGGATGCCCTGAGATGAGTGTTTCAAGATTCGGGATTGGAGATGAGAGCAGGACATGTGGCGTGGGATACCATGACACAGACAGGATTGGTACTACCATTAGTACTAGCAAGAGTGATCAGTGGGTTCTTGTGTCCCGATAGGGCGACACGAGGGTTGGTTGTGGGCTGGGGGAGCTCATTGGAGACACTGGTGACACAGCATACTAGATATGCCTGGGGACTGTGCGTGCTGGCACACTTGTATTATGAGCTCCATCAGTTTGTATACCATGGATCAGTAGGATTGGGCTACGGAGTGACATTATTACAGGTATGGGCTTATGAGCATCTGCTGGTGACCCGACTGATACATTTCAGAGGCAGGGGCCATGGGCACAATTTTTTTCACTTATATGACATGATTACCTCGCAGCCACAGATCAAGAGACTGGAGCACTAGCGTAGGGTCATTGATGAGATTGACACTGTGGTATGGAGGCCATACCGAGAGTGCAAGGAGTGGGAGGATGACATAGTGGAGCTGCCATACACCTTTAGGAGAAGGTATCTGATTGGGCAGAAGCCCTGTGTACTGGAGATGCAGTTGGTTGATAGGGTTTGTAGGCAGTTCGGTAGGATTCAACGGATGCCATGGGGTTTCGGGATGTATGCTCGGATAGTAAGGGATCAGACACACTTCGGACCTTTATTGTCATATGATTAGGCAGTGATGCAGCTGGTGGAGATGACTCCCTTGCCTTGGGATATGTGGGTGGAGATAGAGGATGTAGGGATGGATGCAGAGTATACTGCATATTGGGCGGAGCATCCATTTCCTCGACTAACAGATCCAGGTGAGCAGTTAGATGGAGATGGCGAGGGGATGAGGATGATGATGGAGATAACGTGTGATAGGAGAGAGGAGGGTGGCTCCACAAAGAGAGGGTGGAGAGGAGAGACAGGCTCAGGTGGTGAGAGGTTGAGGTGGTTTACCATTATAGGTGCCAGTATCACAGGGTCCCAGACAGGTACAGGGACAGGGATGAGGATAGGGGCAGCCACAGGAGCAACCATAGGTACAAGGGCATGAGCAACCACAGGTACAGGGGGGAGAGGAGGAGGATGAGATATTGGAGTTGAGGGAGATCTACCAGGGACAGGCAGATGAGATCCAGGATCTGGAGAGGGAGACAACTAGGCTTAGGCGACAGCTGAGGGACACAGAGCGGGAGCGGGATCAGGCCATCCAACGCTATACAGAGGCTAAGATAGCACTGAGGACAGGGAGGCAGGCGACAGAGGACATAGGAGTTGGTTATGCTTATGTTCCATGAGCCGGGGAGGAGATAGGCTACTGGAGAGACCTATACTATGGAGCTGTGCCACCAGAGTAGCGGGCTAGGAGCTTCCGTAGACCGTCGCGGACAATGACGACCACTGGAGGGAGGGAGAGGAGACAGGCATCCAGTGGTGGGGTTATGGGTCCTCCACCACCACCAGACAGAGGGGACATGAGAGATGATCCGGGGGCGGGTCCTTCCAGGGCTCAGACTTCGTCGAGGCCAGGCGGCTCCGTGGGAGGGAGTTCATCATAGCCTTAGAGGGCTCCCTATGTATTAGTTTTATACTTTTTTTGTATGATGACACCTTCGGGTGATTGTAGCCATATGATTTTGACATCATTGTATCATGACACTTATGATTATATGTATATATATGAGATGATTCATCTTTGCGGCAACTATATGCATGTGTACCTATGTGATGTATGTTTCGATGTGATGCTTATGATATGGATGCAAATATGTACATGATGAAATGCAATATTTTTGATTTTTTTATGTTTTTATATGTTATGCCAATGCAAATGTGAATGTATGAAATGCAGATGAATATGATATGCAAATAACTATTTACATGATAAAAATGTAAGATGTGCTAACATGTGTTGTGTGCAAGATGTGATGCAATTGTAATATCTATATGTATGTATGAAATGCTTAATACGTGGTAATGCAGGTGCAACTACATGAAATGCAAATATTTTTGGCATGTCATTATACTCAGTCGTGTGATAGCAGGCTACACGGACTCAAGAAGGATGATGGAGGTCAATCAAGAAAGGGGGATGGAAGATAGAAGATATGAAAGTGAAAGAGCTTCTTGTGTGTTATCATCATTGAGCTTTATTATGGCAAAATAGGTTATGACCATCTAGGCATATGTGCGACCCAGAAAGTCATTGTACCTATTTGCATGGAGATAAGACAGTCGCAAACAAGGAATGCTCCAGTTCATACTAGACTCACAGTGTCCTCATATCCTTGGACAAGTCATAGCATTACTAAGAGACAATCCACAGACAGCAAAAGAAAAATAGGTGACGATACCCCATCCTCGCCTTTCTAGTCAAAGACATCCTGGAGATAGAATCTCTAGTCAGAGACATCCTGGAAAAGCTAAAAGACATGTCACCAGAAAGATAAAATCAAAAGAAAACCAAGACTCAACACCAACATCCATTGTAGTCCTCAAGTTTAGTGTCTCTTGTCACTTGTATAAGTCTTATTTGATTGTGGTCACAATGTTTACTTTCACAAAAAGGATAGATAACACTGAACCATAATGTTGTCTGAGTCTGTTGAAAGATTTGATTTGTTGAAGCCCATTGCTGCTTGTCTCATTTGAAACTGACTGAATCCATGAAACTGATACTTTATTATGGAGAAGATGAAACTTTATTGTGGATTGGTGATGCAAATCTTTCTTTATTGTGGATTATGTGCGGATAGACTGAAGAAAACTGGAATAAACTATACTTCTCAGAACGTGTGATGCTTTTAGTTCCACGCCCATCACTAGACGTAGGATTTGCCTTAGCCATAGATAGGAGCTGATTTATTATGGATGGAAAGGTTGGATTATTAGGAATGGATAACCAATCTTGGGTAGATCAATAACAAGCCATGATGGGAATGGGTAAGGTTTATTATGAATGGATAGGTTGTGAGTGTGTGCAAAGTGAAAGGATGAGATGGAATCCTGAAGGAGGGAGGAGCAATGTCTCTACGCATGGCGCTGGTGACCCAGTTTTCACCATGGTATTTTCCCAGGGCGCCACCAAAGTGGTTTTCACCATTGGATGAAATGTTTTTCTATTTTTTCAAATTTTTTGTGTTACAAGGCGCTTGTTTGCCAAGTTTTCACCAGGTAACGATTTTTTTATTTTTATGATTTTTTTTTGTATTTTTGAATTTTTTGATTTTTTTTTGTATTTTTAAATTAGGATACTCTGAAGAGCTATGTGTAAAACCTACGAAGGTGCATGTTGTTTATAGGATCCTCTAAAGGTTCGCCCTCTGTGGTTGAGAGCTGATATGCACCGGATCCATAGGCTGATGTGATGATGTAAAGACCAAGCCAGTTTGGTTCGAACTTGCCCTTCTTCTCTCTGTCTTGCTGATTTTTAGGATTTTCTTTGAGAACCAAGTCACCTACCTCAAATGTGTGAGGCTTGACTTTATGATTGTAGTTGTGACTCATTTGTTGTTGATAAGCCTTGAGGTGATTAAAAGCAGTTTGTCTTCGTTCATCCAATAGTTCAAGTTCTTGTAAGTGAGAGACCCTGTAGTCTTCATCACTGATAATGTTTTGCAAAGATACTCGTAAAGAGGGTAACTCAACCTCAATAGGCAAGATAGATTTAGTGCCATAAACAAGTGAATAGGGTGTAGCTCCTGTAGGTGTGCAGACACTTGTGCGGTAAGCCCAAAGTGCGGGATTAAGTTGGATATGCCAATTGCAGCCAGCGTCATCGACTGTCTTTTTGAGGATTTTAAAGATTGTTTTATTAGACGTCTCAGATTGATTGTTACCTTGGGGGTAATAAGGTGTGGAAAAATGATGGGAAATATGGAAGCGGTCACAGAGTTCACGAACATCTTGATTTTTGAAGGGACGCCCGTTATCGGTGATGATGGAAACAGGAATACCGTATCAACAAATGATATAGTTGAGAATGAATGTAGCAATTTGTTTTGCAGTGACTTGTGTAAGAGGCATGACTTCGATCCATTTTGTGAAATACTCTATGGCAGTGATGATGAATTTATGACCATTGGAGGAAGGAGGGTGAATCTTGCCTATGAGATCGAGTCCCCATTGGCAAAAGGGCCAAGGAGTCACAATTGGTTGAAGTTCTTGCGCTGGTGCATGAATGAGGTCTCCATGAATTTGACACTGCTTACATTTCTTGACAAACTGATATGAGTCTTTTTCCATAGTGGGCTAGTAATATCCAGTCCGAATGAGTTTCTTGGCTAAGGTAGGACCACTAGAATGTGGACCACATATCCCTTCATGAACTTCATGTAACGCAATCTAAGCTTTGTCCCCTTCTAAACATCTAAGAAGAGTGCCATCTAGACCTTGATGGTATGGGATATCGACTAAAATGACGTATCGAGAAGATTGGCAAATGAAAGTGCGACGTTGGTTATTGGATAGGTCAGGAGGAAGGGTATTGTCATGAAGGTATGTGAAAATGGGACCATATAACTAGGACTCAGGACCGACGACACATATCATCTCAGTAGGAGTGATCTCATATGAGGGAACCAAAAGGTTATCCACCAAGAACTCATAGCGGGTCTCATTCTGTGGTAGATCAATTAGTGAAGCAATTGTAGCCATAGCATCTGTGGCTTGATTATGCTCTCTTGGTATCTACTCAAAGTCTAACTTCATGAAATGTCGTTTCAGGTCATCCACCATTCTTTTGTAAGGCATTAATTTTTCATCCTTTGTTTGGTAGTCATCAGTTGCTTGACGAATTACAAGTTGAGAGTCCCCAAAAACATGAAGTTCCTAGATCTTCAACTGCACTGCAATCCGTAATCCAGTTGTTAATGCTTCATATTCCGCTATGTTATTTGTGCAGGGAAATGATAATCGATATGATTTTGGTATGGAATCCCCTTGAGGAGTTATAAAGAGGGTACCAGCTCCTACCCCATGCTGTGTGTATGAGCCGTCAAAGTATAGCTGCCAAGGCTTTGCGTGTGACACTGTCAAGATGGATTCATCTGGGAATTTTAAAGTTAGAGGAACATCATCTATCATGGGAGCATCTGCTAATTGATCTATAATGGCTTGTCCTTTTATTGCTTTTCTGTCCACATACTCAATGTCAAATTCACTCAGGAGTATCACCCATTTGGCTAGTCGACCAGTAAGCGTTGCCTTATTGAGAAGGTATTTCAATGAATCAATCCTTGCGACCAACTTAGTTTTATGAGTTAACATGTAATGTCGCAATTTCTGTGAAGCAAAAACCACAACGAGACACGCACACTCAATTGGTGTGTAGTTTAACTCATATCCCACCAATGTGCGATTGATGTAGTAGACTACCTTTTCTTTGCCCTCGACAACCTGTTGTGATAAGAGTGCCCCCAGTGTTGTTGAAGTAGCTGATATGTATAGTAATAGAGGTTGATCTGGAACTAGTGGCATCAAAACTGGTGGATTCAAAAGATAATCTTTGAGTGTTTGGAAAGCCTATTGACAGTTATCATCCCATTTGAATTTGATGTTTTTATGTAGCAAGTGCTGAAGAGGATTACATTTATCCGCAAGTTGTGCTATGAATCTTCGTATGGACTGGAGTCTCCCTTGCAAAGATCGAAGTTGACTAATATTTCATGGTGCTTGCATCTCTAGGATGGCCTTGACTTTTGTTGGATTGGCTTTGATTCCTCTTTTTGAGACAATGAATCCCAGGAGCTTCCTGGAGGTTACTCCAAAGACACATTTCTTAGGGTTTAATCTTACTTTATATTTTTCCAACTGATCAAAGATGACTGAAAGTATGTCCAAATGTGTATCTCTATCTATTGATTTGCTCAAGAGGTCGTCAACATAATCTTCCACAGTAACGTGCATGAGATCATGAAAGATAGTAGTCATGGCTCTTTGATATGTAGCACCTGCATTTTTTAGCCCAAAGGGCATGACATTCCAAAAGAAAGTTCCCCAAGGACAAGTAAATTCCATTTTGTGTTGATCCTCAGATGTGATTTTTATTTGATTATAATGAGAGAATCCATCCATCAAAGATAACATTGCATGACCTGCTGTGAGATCTACAATCAAATCTATGTTTGGTAATGGGAAGTCATCCTTAGGAAAAGCTTTGTTGATATCTCTGAAGTCTGTACATATTCTGATGCTACGATATGGTTTACTAATAGGCACTAAGTTGGAGATCTATTCAGGATAATCAATTGGGCGTATGAATCCGACATCCTATAATTTTTCAAGCTCTACCTTGACTAATAATGCCACTTGTGGTTGCATCTTTCTTAATTTTTGTTTCATTGGTTTTGCCCTCGGTTTAACTTTCAAATGATGCATTACCAAATCCGGATCCAATCCAGGCATATCAACATATGACCATGCAAAATTGATTTGTCGCTCTGTGAAGAAACTTATGAATTTGGATCTTTTTGTCTCCATCAGAGATTGTGCTAGGAATATGTTATGTGGACTTTCTTCTGTACCAATGTTTGTTTTGATGGTCTCCTCTACCAACACAGATGATTTTTCTTCATATGATGCTAGGAGAATGTCGAGCCTTCCATCCTCGGGCGCCTCAGAGAGGTTTTCGCCCTCAGATACGTCCTTTCTTTTTACTTTTTTGGGGTCAGACATTGCCACAACATGGTTTTCACCATAAGACCCTTGACTTGTTTTTATTTTTATGTTTTTGCGACTAGAAGGCTTGACAGCCTCACCAAAATACACAATGCTGTTGAGTTCTATAGTGTATCCTGCTTTATGGTCCCCAGGGGGAAGATCATCTCGTATGCCTAGATAATCAATAAAGGCTTCATCATTTTGGAATGTGTCAAACTATGCAGGTCCTTCATGGTCTCAGTCAATAAGTTGGTGGTGAACAAGGGGAAGGCCTTTGATGTCTTCGAAGTTAGAGGGCTAAGAGTGAAAATGCAGTTATATTCAGGTATATCGAGGTAGTCATCGAGGTCATTGTTGGCACTCTCCTCATTTGTCTCGATCGTGAACGAATCCAAATTATCATCAATAGTAGTGCATTCTGGGACAGGTGTTCTCATTCTATGTGATTTCGACCTAGAACCTAGAGGCAAGGACTATATGGGGTCCTCAGGGGTTGTTTCTTGACCAACTTTGAATTTTCTATATATTCTTCTTCTTCTGTGGGTTCACCTGGTTCTCTAAAAGTCTCGGTGAGTTCACAGTCACTGGAGGATTCATCTGAATCCCATTCCCATTCATTAGAGTCTGTGTAATAGCGATTATCTTGTTGAATTCTAGTAGCTTTGATTTGTAATGCTTCTCCTGTCTTTTGAGTGTTTACCTTGGAAGTCATGAAACCAAGTCCTTTAGAGCGTTCCTTTTTGAATGTCAATTCAGGTTGGAAAGGTTCAATGATGCCTTCCTTTCTTAAGCCAAGATGAATTTTTCCATCATACCCAAATTTTTGTAGGATCTTGAATCCTTTGCCATAATTTTCACATGGTAGGCTGATGTGATCTTGTGTATCATTTTCAAGGTCTTTGTAAAGCATTTTGTATAAGTCTTCTTCTTCTAGTTCACCCCATCTTTGAAAGATAGTAGGGTCCCATTTGAGTATAATGATAGATACCTTCTTATTAGGATGTGGTCTTCCATATTCTTTTGGTGAACTCATAACTTGTTGTAAGCACATGGTTTGATTCAAAGTGTATTCACCCATGCCCTTGTCCTGAAATTTCCCTTTAAGCTCACCTTGTTTTGACGTCAAAGGTTTTAATGATTCAGGATCAATTTATGTAGAAGAAGGGACAACTTCCCTATTACTTGGAATGATCGTCTTAGTTTTTGGTCTCAATTTATTGCAGTATATGAATGGATTAGGATCACCATTAACTGTTATTTCAACTCCGTTGTGAGGAAACTTAATGCATTGGTGATATGTAGATGGGACTGCCCTCATTTCATGAATCCAAGGACGTCCTAGTAATATATTGTATGTGAGATCTAGGTCTAGGACTTGACAAACCACATCCTTTGTAACTGGCCCAAATCTGAGAGGCAAGGTGACTATGCCTTTGGATGAACGCTCTTCATCATCATATGCCTTGATGGTAATTTTGTTTGTAGAATTCACAGCTTTATCTGAATATCCCAATTGTTTAATAATGCTCAATGTACAAATGTTTAGACATGCTCCTCCATCTATCAGGACTTGTTTTATTCGATTTTTGTGTATGAAGGCTTCAATGTGTAATGGTGCATTATGTGGCTGACTTACAAAGGCTTCATCAGCTTCTATGAATGTGAGGGAGTGTGGAATGGAAAGGTATCCCACCATGGCTTGAAACTGGTCCATGTTCAGATCAGTAGGGACAACAGTGTCTCTCAAGATTTTGTCAAGAATAACTTTATGTGTGGGGGATATGCATAAGAGCTCAAGGATGGAGATGAGCGCGGGTGTCTTCCCCAACTATTCTACAAGGTCATATTCAGGTTTGGTTGATGAGGAAGTAGTTGTGCACACATAAAATCTGAGAGCAAATATATCAAGCAAGATCAATGGAGATAGGAAGAATGGAGATTCAAACCCTATTGGACATGTGATGGTATAATCTTTGTTATTTCATTTGATTTTCATTATCTTAGGTAATCTTCATATGTTATGATAGATCTTTGTTGTTGTTAGGCTAGGGTTTTGTGGTCGAATTCATTTAGTCTTTCAATATTGTTGTTTCCATTTTTACCATAAACAAGTAGAACATAATTTAAAGTCTGCCTTCATCTTCTTCCAAAGTGTTCTCCAAAAATATCCAACAAACTTAGTATCTCTGTCATAAACTATGCTCTTAGGTAATCCATGTAATCTCAAACTTCCTTGAAAAATAGGTTTGCTATATGCACTGCATCTATTATCTTCCCACAAGGTATGAAATGCACCATTTTTCAGAATCCATCTACCACCACAAATATAGAATCATTTCCTCTCAGTGTCTTAGGAAATCCAAGTATGAAATCCATGCTTATGTCCTCCTAAGGTCTCTTCGAAACTTTCAAAGGCTTATACAATCCAACATTCTGATCACTACCTTTTGCAACTTGAGAGATTCTACAAATTTGCACAAATTTCCTAACATCCTTATGAATCCGAGGCCAAAAGTAATTCTAACTAATCAATGCCACTGTCTTATCAACACCAAAGTGTCTGGCTAATCATCCACTATGCTTCTCCGTTATCAGACTCTCCCTCATATAACTCCTAGGTATACACAATTGGACTCCTCAAAACAACATCTCATATTGAATGAAATAGTCTAACCACTTAATTCTATCCACCATAACTAGTTCCTTACAAGCTTTCCAAGGTTTTGCAAAATTTGGGTCATCCTGAATACAAGTTCTTCAATTCCTCAAAACCTAATACATCCACTCTCATCTCTGTTAGCAAGGTCCTCCTTTTGCTTAATGCATCAACAACTCTATTTTATTTCCCACTTCTTTCCTTGAAAATAATTGTATAAATCTGCAATAACTCTACCCATCTCATATGTCACTGGTTCAACTTACTTTGATTGTTCAAATATTGCAAATCTTGATGATCAGTATACAACACAAACTCCTTAGGCAATAAATAATGACCCCACTTCTTCAATGCTTGAATTATGCCATATAATTCTTGATCATACACATAATATCTTCTTCTTGCATTATTCAACTTCTCATTGAAATAAGCTATAGGTCTACCTTCCTAACTTAACACTGCTCCAATTGCATTCCCACTTACATCATAATCCACTTGAATTACTTTGCTAAAATCTGGTAAAGCTAACACAGGTTGCTCTGTCACCTTTTGCTTCAACAACTCAAAAATCCTATTTGATCTAGTTGTCCGCTTGAAGTCCTTTCCATCTCCTCTCATTTCTTTTGTCATAGGGCTACAAACTGAACTAAAATTTCTGATAAACTTTCGATAGAAACTAGCCAATCCATGGAAGGATCTTACCTCTCCAATTCTTTTTGGTGTAGGCCATTCAACAATTTCTCTTACTTTCTCAGGGTCCATCTTCAATCCATCTCCAGATATCACAAATCCCAAATAGACTAATTCTTCTTTCATGAAACTGCACTTCTTAATGTTTATCAACAATTTTTCTTCTCTCAACCTTTGCAAAACTTGTCTCAAATGCAACATATGTTCTTCCTTTCTCTTACTGAAAATTAAAATATCATCCAAATACACAATAAAAAACTTACCCAATAATTTCTTCAATTCTTTGCTCATCAACCTCATGAAAGTACTCGGTGCATTAGTCAATCCAAAAGGCATCACCAACCATTCATACAATCCTTCATTTGTCTTGAATGTTGTCTTCCACTCATCTCATTCCCTAATTTTGATATGATGGTATCCACTCTTCTAGTCTATCTTTGTGTAGTATTTGGCTCCACTCAAACAATCCATTATGCCATCCATCCTAGGTAAAGGAAATCTATACTTCACTGTGATCTTGTTTATTGCTCTAGAGTCAGTACACATTCTCCATTCTTCTTAGGTGCTAACACTGCTGGTACTGCACAAGGAATCAAACTTTCTCTGATCAAACCTTTCCTCAACAATCCCTACACTTGTCTATTCAACTCCTCATTCATTGCCATTGTCATCTGGTGTGCTGTTTTATTAGGCAAACTAGCTCCAAGAATTAGGTTCATGCAATGACTGATACTTCTCATAGGGGGTAATCCATCAAGAACATTATCTGAAATGATGTCTCCATATTCTATCAGCAACTCTTTTATCTCCTCCAGTTGTTCTTCTTCATGCTTAAGATCTTCAGTCTTCTTAGGAAGTATAGAAAAATATACATTCTCATGTCTCATCCCATCTAGGAATTTCCTTCCATCTACCAAATAAATTCTAGCACTTGAAAAAACTTCAGTTTTCAGAGGCCATTCCAAGGGTAACAAGGTCTACTTCATCCCATTTGCAACAATAGTGTATATGTTCTTCCTCCCATCATGTATTGCCTGTCTATCAAACTGCCAAGGTCTAACCAAGAAGATATGACATATATCCATAGGCATAATATCACATAAAACTTCATCATGATAAGATCCAATCTTCAATTTTACCAAACATTGTTCACTTACTAGTATCTTATGATCATACTGAGTTCATGCTACCTGGTAAGGCTTAGGGTGCTTCAATCTCTCCAAATTCAGCTTATTCACCATCTCCTCTAAAACAAGATTATCTAAACTAACAGTGTTAATTATAACTTTATAACACTTACTAGATACTTTACATCTGGTCTTGAACAAATTTCACCTCTGCAAGGGATCTTCATCCTCTCCAGTATGACACAAAGCTCTCCTCATTACCAATAATTCCTCATCTTCTGGTTTATTAGCTACTTAGGTATGGTCTTATTCTTCCAATGCTGCTCTTCTAGTGTTCTCTGCCTTCTTACATTCAAAAGCATGATTTCCTTCTCCTTCGCACTTAAAGCAAGTTCCTCTAAACACTCTTTTATCTTGTCTTTTGTCTTCTTTTCCATAACCCTCATTTTTGTATCCATCAGGTTCTCTTCTCTGGTAAAAATTTCTATCATCCTTCCGATATGAATTACCATCTCTACTAACTTCCTTGTCTTTGTTTTGGTCTATACTTGGGTCCTCTTCCTCTGGAATAGCTTCCTCCTCCTTGAAATCTACCACCTCTACCTCTTTGCTTGTTCTCATGTCTTTTTTTCAACTTGTCCTCTACCTTTAGGGCATATTCATAGGCTTCCTTAACACTTTGCAACTTGGTCAGACTGAGTTCATCTTGTATAGACATCCGCAACCCATTCAGGAACCTAGCAACTTGTTCAATCTAATCATCAGTATGTCCGGATCTGATAGTCAACTTGTAGAATGCTTAAGTATACTCCTTAACACTAGATTCCTTCTACTTCAGATTTTTCAACTTTTAGAACAGATTCACTTGATAATCAATAGGCATAAACTTTGATTTCAACTTTTTAACCATCTGTTCCCAATATTTAATCTTCTCTTTACCTTTTCTTTATCTATCTACCTGCAAATGTTCTCACCAAAGAGATTCATGCCCTTTCAACTTAGTGCAAGCATATCTCACCTTTTTATCTTCAGCGGTGCCTTCAAAATCAAAATACTTTTTCATCTCCACGATCCAATCTAGCAATTCATCCGAATCCAACTTGCCATCATAATTCAGTGGACTAGAATGTGGTCTGGTATTATCTCTTGTCAAGGCTTTTATGAACCTCTCTTCATCCAGATCATTCACTAGTGTATTTGCTCTTACTTCTCCCGCTCCCACTTCTTCTTCTTCTTCATCTTCATTCACATCCTCATTATGGTGACCTTTTGTCTAGGTCGTTTCAACAACTTTCAATCAGGCTGCAACTCCTCTCAACATTTCCATCACCGTAGGGTCTGCATTTCCATGTGCTCCACTACCTCTAACATTTCCTCTTCACGCCATCTTCACACCAGTCCTCTACAACTGCAAGCTGGATCCTCAATCCACCACCTTACAACAAAATCTTATAGGACTTCGCAATCTCTGGAATGAAGTCTCGCTCTGATACCACTTGGTGCAGTCATGATAGGAGGGTCCTCAAAGAGAATAATCTGGACCATGTAGCAAGAGTTAACACAACAAAAGAGATACAATGTGATAGAGGCAATGTAGAAAAGGCTTTACTATATCATAAAAATTAATCACAAACTACCGGCAACATGCAGGCTCACAAGGTTTGGCTCACAGGCCTAATTACAAACATGCTCAATTACAATATCAAGGCTCAAGCAAGAATGCGAGCCAACTCTGGACTTCCTAACCTTAATATTTATCCTCTATGTTGCCTTCTACATGCTTGATTACATTGATTTATATGATCACTAAGAATGATCTGTGTTGGCCCAAGATAAAACAAATGTCGATGAACAAGATGTAATGTGAAAAACAACAAGGTCGGCCTCCACCAAAGAGATCCTTCCAAAAAATCCATAGAATGAAGTGTGTACCAAAGGGAAGGTTGACCACAAACCAAGGAACATTAGAAACAATGAACTGAAGCTCCACAAGCTACGAAAATGATTTGCAAGATTCACCAATAGCAAATAGGTCCAAGTGGTTCTGGTGGTCCAAGCTAGAAAACTATCTTCAATTCTAGAAGCGAAAACTTGTCGAAAAAGGATCCAAACGTCTTGTAGACTTAGGATAATGTAGATGAACATGTCTACGAACAAAATCCAGATCTGCAAGATCCAGTGAGGAAATGTAAAGAAACACAGAAAGAAAAGCCGAAACTACAAAATAGGAAACCAATTGAAAAAAAATATAATCTGGTTGATGCAAGATTGCCACAAACTAGGGATGGTCCTACATCAGTTTCTCATTTGGAGAGGTAGATAGAGTTTCACTCATACCTTCTTAGCTTTCATCCTTGCCTTTATGTGCAAGATGTTTTTGTTACATCATGTTGTATGATAATTATTTTATCTTGTGTGTTTATTTTGTGGAGTATTTTTTGTCTTTGCAAGTGGATCTTGATTGCACTCCAACACTTTGAAATACAACTTCTTCTACCTATCATTTTTAAACATGTGTGTGTGTGTGCGTATAAATATATGTCAAAATCGACTTGCAAAGATAAAAAATACTCCACAAAATCAACACACAAGATAAAACAATTTATATATGCAACATAATTTTTAAAATAAATATTATATATAGAATAATTTTGCTATTAGTTTTATAATTTTTAATAAAGAAAATAGTAAAATATAAATATTTTTTGTATTAACAAATAAAAAATTACACACACACACACATTTATGTATGTATACGTGATCATATGTATGTATGTATATGTATATGTGTACATATACATATACATATACATATACATATACATATACATATCTATACATACATACATATATATACATATCTATACATACATACATACATACATACATACATACATACGTATGCATGCATGTATGTATGTATGTAAATTTGTGTCAAACATTTAAATATGTAACATAATTTTAAAAGTAAATATTATATATAATCATTTTTCTAGTAATATTTTTTTAATATATAAGATAGTACAATACAAATATTTTCTATATAATAATAAAATCACAAATATCATTACCCAAACATACAACTACAATGTGCTCATGTACACATTGGTGGCTATCCATATGGGGACTACATCTAGGCACAAATTTGTTAGTGGTGGTATGCATATTGCAATGACGATTAAATATGGTCTAACCTAGATGAGGCATAACAAAATGAGATATCTAATAGGATACTCCTGATTATTATAATATAAATTTATACAACATGAAGGAATGCAATACCATCTAAAAATAATTATATAGGTAGAACATTCAAAATCTATACAATTCATTAGTTATTCTATTTTATGTGATGGATGATTAGACTGCACTGCACCACAAACACAACCCTCACCATTACATTTTGTTTGAACAAATAGAACTTCAGATAACTCATATACACATAAAATGAATCCAATGTTGTGTGAAGCATATAATACACCCGTATCTCTTTCTATTAAGTGTTAAAAATGGTAGATCAACAAATCGTAAATTGTAAAGAAATTACATCATGATTGCACAATAAAATCAAATATATATATTTAGATTAATTTTCGGTTTTTTAAACTTACAAAATAAATAAAGAAAGAACAACAAACTATAAATTTTTAGAAGCATCATGGACCAAGTCTCCATGGAACACCCCCAAACTGCTCATTTATAGGCAAAAGTCTTGGCTCTACATGTGCGAGGGTTTCTCATTTCTTGATGCATGTTGCTTCTTGTCCTAGCCTTGATATTCGTTCTTGCCTTGGTAAAGGTGCTCAGGCTCGAACTCTCTTTTCTTAGTTGCGTCTATGCTATCATTTTTGTGTGTTTATGGGTTGTCTACTTTTATTTCCTCATTTTAAAAAACTATTGGTCAATTACTGTAACATAGTACTTCCCTATTCTAGTGAGTGATTTCTCACACAAATGCATTGAAACTTTGAACAAGTTGTATGGACACTAAGCCTCAAGTGGCAGGAAAGGAGGACATTGACCCTAAAAAGAATGTGCAATCAAAACAAAATATAAATGACAAGGGTAGCAAAACATTCGAGAAAGTTTGCAGTAAGCAAAAGTAGAAGAAATTATGGAAGTAGCCGCATACAATGTGCGAATCAGAGGACATTTTGTAGGGTCCCTATGAGGTGAAGGAGGAGTAGGTAGTAGCATCCAAACCGAAGGAGGTAAGGATTCTATCCTGCAAAGGGTCCTAAGACTTAATCCTAATGAAGAAATGGTGCTTGCTATGAAAAAAGAAGAATATCATCTTAAGAATACTGTTATGTTTTTTGTGTCTGGATATTAAAACCCTTCTAGCTAGGAGATTTTTAGATAACAGGCTTAAATCCTATACGGGGTAAAAAATTAGGAGTGTATGTATCATTCTTTAGGATGATTCAATATGGATTATTTGTTATTTTTTAAAAGAATAATAAATGCAAAAGAAGGTTGTTGAGAAAAAATATTTGAATGTGGGAAAGTCCCTACTTAAAGTTGTTCCATGGTCACCTAATGTGTCTCAAAGAAAAATATTTATTTTCTCCACGCCCTGACTATTTTTCAAAATTTAATTAGATAGATGGATCTCCTTTCCTTAAACTTAAAGCTAAGTGTCTATATAAAAATCTTGTTTAGTCAAACTATATCCTTGATCATGCTAATAAGAAGTGGAATCTAGATTGGGAACATAAATAATGGTCTAAAATATTTCCTAAATGTTGGTCTAAAAAGGTTGATTGAACAAAAGGAGTTGCTTTAGGTGGTAGTTTATGACCCAAAAGTTGGTCTTATACAATAATTAAATCAATTATTTCTTAT
Organism: Cryptomeria japonica; assembly: GCF_030272615.1. Lineage (NCBI taxonomy): Eukaryota > Viridiplantae > Streptophyta > Pinopsida > Cupressales > Cupressaceae > Cryptomeria > Cryptomeria japonica. Next base: position 705,798,023 of record NC_081405.1, on the reverse strand, counting down.
GTGGTTGTCTTGAAGATTATAATTTGTATCTTTTTAAAATGTAAGTATGTTGCTTTATTTTGGTCATTGTTTATAGGGAATATTAATGGGTGGGATATAAATGATAAAAGGTATCAGTTTGAAGTTATAGTTGGGTATGTCAAAGGGTTGAGTGAGAAGTCTAATGTGTTTTGGTTTAGTTTGACTATTAAAATCTCATGGTTTTTATGAAAAAAATGAAATGAGCATGTTTACCATAGCAAGGATAGGATCCTTACTAGGTCTATCTATAGATTCACAACTTTATTGATCATGGAATAGGTCACTTTAACACTCAAGTTGGTAGTGGACATGCTTATGAAAGTGTTAGGAGATGGATCTTCACCACTGTTTAAAGAGGACATTAAAGAGGCTAACTACTTGACACAAGATCTCACAAAGGTTGATAAGACGTTTCAAGATGAGTATATTAATTTTTCAGAATGTCTACATAAAGGAACATTAACACCAGTTAATGTGAGATGCAACTGTTAGAGACTTGGAAGTCTTCATTCAAAATTTTGATACCACCAGCTAGGAGAGGATCTCCTCTCCGCTTGAAAAATATGAATCCTTTCAAGAAAGAAAAGTGTAGCTTAAAGACAAATACAAAGAGAAAGGTAAAGAGATAGCTAAAGGAGAGGAACACGACAATGATGAAGAAGGAGAACAACAAGATAAAAAATACGAAGATGAATAGTTGTTGGCAACCTGTGTACCTTTTTGATATACTAATCATAAAAATTGATATGGTAGAAGGAGAACAACAAGATTAAAAATACAAAGATGAATAGTTGTTGGCAACCTGTGTACCTTTTTGATATACTACTCATAAACATTGATATGGCTAATATGTATTTAATATGATCTGTACAATTTATCTTGGATATTTTGAGCTTAAAGTTTGATATGCAGTTATAGTTTGACTAGCCTAGTTAGGGATGTAATGGACGATCTTCTTGATCACCACTATTTGCAACCAAACTATATTTTTGTGGAAATAGTATTGGCAACCGACTTTAAATTTAAAAATATTCTATAAAATTCATAAGTTATTCCATTTTATGTGATGGATGATCAGACTACACTATACACCACAAACACAACCATGACCTTTACATACTATTTAAATAAATAAAACTTCACATAACTCATGTGTACATAAAATGATTCCAATGTTGTGCAAAGTAATTTAATATACAATCTCTTTCTATTAAGTGCTAAAAAGTGGTAGAGCAACAAATCGTAAATTGTAAATAAATTACATCATGATTATATATATATATATATATATATATATATATATATATATATATATCTAGACACGCACACACACACACGATACAATGCAATGGCTTTGTAATGCCTTATTTTTTCCCATAGAAAAAAACTTATTGGAATGAATTTATTGTGTAAACCTTAAGTTTTTCAACAACCCCCTTAAGGTTAAAACTATAAAAGAAAGAAAGAAAGAACAACATGGATTCACTACAATAATCCAACTAGAAATTTGGAGAAGCATCATTGACCAAGTCTCCATGGAACACATCAAATTTCTCATTTTTAGGGAAAAGTCTTGGCTAACCGTTAAACCTCTTTAGAACCCAAACTACTCATATTTAGGAAAATGTGCTCATTATCCAACAATATCCATGAATTATCCACAAGCATACCACTCCTTCTACGAATTGAGACAAACTCTATTGTTCACATTAACACAACCAGGTCAATCAACTATGAATTGATGCTAACTCAATCATCAGAATAACACATATACAAAACTATGAACCAAGACAAAATCAATGATCCATAGGTACCACTCACCATGTCTACAAATCAAGACAACTATTTGCAAACAAAAACAATTGTTATGCCCCCTCTTGCTCTAGGAAGGGATGCAAACAATAAGACTGTGTTGCTTCTTATATAGTATATCGTCCTCGAGCGAGAAGCTCAAGATGATACATGTCCTCCTACATCATTTTCATTAAGAGAAGAATCTTGATTGTGTACAACAAACCACACCTTTCTACTCATTTTTAGTAGCCACCAAAGCGTTATTATTTTTTAACTTACCATCAATAAGATCCCTAGCACATTGAATGCAATTCATTATAATATGTTCTCTTTGATTACTATAGTAACATTTAAAATTTGTATTCTTTAGATCGTCGAATTGTTATCCTTCTTTACAAAAAAAAGTTTCTTTGATAATTGTATAATTTTTAGCAACTCTATTCTAGTCATCAATTAAGGAAAAATTCATTATCTCTAACTTGGATTGATTTTGTTAAATTAATTACGATATTGTCAAAGCTTTAAGGCATACTAATTAATAAAATTGTTTTGGCATCATCATCATCAACTTTAGAATTTATGCCTACAAGTTGATTAAGAAAAGAACAAAATTTACTAATATGTTGAACAATACTTTCACCCTCTTTCATATTCAAGCCAAAAAGCTTTTGTTTAGTTGACATCTTGGCACTTGAAGCTTATGAACCAAATAAATAATTAAGACCATCTGATATTTGCTTTGAAGTTTTACTAAGATTAATATGGTGCAAATATGCATTAGATAACCTAAGACCAATCAATATTGTAGCTCTATGATATTTTGCTACCCATTTCACTACTTCATCTAGATCTCTTAGTTTTTAAATAGTTCCATTCACAATATCCGACAAATCTTTTTGTATCAAAACTAAGTTTCACCTTAACTTGTGATGTATGAAAATTGTACCTTTCAAATTTATCCAGAAATTATGATTTCTCCTTAATATTTATTGCTCCAATAAAACTATCTTATAAATTCCATGAACAATGATTTTTTGGTCTCATTTAAAATATGGAACTACCAACTTTTGACCATTGATTGAAATAATTAAAAAAAATTACCTTAAACCTTCAATCCCATGCAAAATGGTGGCAGCCAACAAACATTCCAATGCCCCTTTACAAATTCCAATGCCAACAATAGTTTTAAATGCCAAATTTGTATTAAAACTTAATGCTCGCCTTGAACAATTTTGGCTCCATCTTCAAACACCTTTTTCATAACATCCAAAAATACATTCAACTATTTTGGTGCCTTAATTTAAGCCCCCTCCATTTGTAGCTTCACCTCAACATGTCTTCTCACGCTGGTCTATTCACTTCCAATTTGCACATCCCCACACAAACTATTTCATGACACAAGAGATCATGAAGATGTTCTAATACCATGTTAAAAAATAGTAGAACAACAAACCATAAATTGTAAAGAAATTATATCATGATTACATAGTAAATAAAAATAATATTTAATATAATATTAAAATAAATTATTAATACAATACAATGACTTTTTAAAGCCTCATTTTTCTTGTGCAAAACGTAAAAAAAAACTAACTTAAGAAAAAAAACTTCCCAACCAACCACACTACAAACTAATTTATTACATTGTGTCTATCCTTTTCATAAAGGAAGATCTCATTGTAATAGTATTCTTAGATTGGACTATCAGTTCAGCTTTTACTTTAACTTTTGTTTGGCATTACCTTGTTCTGCCTAGCAATCTAATACACAATCATTTAGGTGTTAAAAGGAAGCATACTGGGGAGTTATGAGTGCTTACAAGAGAATAGACATAAGACATCCTCTAGTGGAGCAGAAGAATATCAGCGGACAACTACATCCTCCAGATCCAATTTGTACAGAGGTGGATACCTGCTCCTCACATAGGCCTTGATGGACTCCACGAACCGGCGGACATGCACCGTATTAGTATTACGGTCATATGATTTCAGTGAACCTGATTTGTACTTTGCCATGTAACAAGCAAACTTGAAGAGCTTTATGGCCTCCTTGCTGCTACAGTACTCAACATCAACAGATGTAGTATCGAAATGATTGGCTATTAACGACTTATTATGCTCCTCCTTTCCACAAATAGACGCGAATGTGAAGAGCTTTATATCGTCCTCCCTCCTGCAATCATCATCATCATCACATACAACAGAAATATCATGGGTTATTAGCGACTCCTGCGATGCAACTCGACCAGCTTTTAACGAGCATATTTGAGTAGTGTTGTCGAAGATCCACTCTATGTAAACTGAGTCACATTTAGATTCACATTTGAACAGAAAGGGGCCAACTTTGGGCCAAATCTCATGTACCGAACGGTTAGCCTGTTGTTCAGAGTCAACAGAGGGAGCTTTCTTACCTCCAGGAAGAAGAGCACGTATACAACTCTGGTCAGCCATGATTACAAGGTCAGCCGAGGATTCACACTCAGTTGAGTTTCCAAGGTGGGCTTTTGCATCTCCACCAACAAGCACACGTATTCGGTCCCTGCCAGCTAAGGATTCACAGTGAGCCAAGGATTCAGAGTCAGCTTTTGCACCTGCAACTAAGAGCACGCATATTTTACCACTCACAATCTTTGATTGCAAGTCGTTACTAGGCTTCAAATTCTCCACCCAGTTCCCCCAGCAATACGCCCGCCTCCTCATTGCCAAAGGCAGAGGGTCACACAGCAACTGCACTGATCTGCACAAGAATGTATTGATAAAGCCATCGATATACAGCCTCACTTTTGTGCTGAACCCCATAACCACCACTGTAAAGGTCAGCAATGCAGGAATGAGCCAATGAATATGCTTTTGAGTCTTCAGGAACAGACCCACGAAGTTTAAAATCGTCATCAACTTATCCTCCGACAACAATAAGTTGACAGGCAGGAAGTAATCGTGGTCCAGACGAATAATCGAGCGGTTATCCAGTATCACTGAAATGAGCACTTCTTCAAACTTCATAATATCGCCTGTGACCACTTCTTCCCATATTTCTTTATGGTTTTTCACAAAAACTGTCTTTGAAGCCATTTTCTCAATGTACTTGATAGTTTCCCACATTTTATCTGTGATGCAATATGCAGGCCCATCCTTCATTAACATCTTGTTGCCTTCCATTCGCTTCAGTACAAACTTCTTGCCCAGGTAGACCAGTGAGACTGTCTCATCAATTTGAGATTTCCCTTCTTTCTTAGATTCCTGAGCATCCTTCTGATTTCTCAGCTTCGACACATCTCCCGCTGTGGTGGCATGAGAGATCACTTTTTTGAAGACTCGGCCTTCGAATTCCCCAAGCTGTTTGTAATCTGTGTAAGGGAAACAGAAGCAGTGGAGCAAGTAGGCAAGGGTGCAATGTATGACCGCCCAAAGAGGCGTCGTCTTCATGATGAGAAGAAGTCCAAGGCTAAGTTGCAATGGAAGTAACACGCTGTTTACAACCTCCTTCAAATCTGCCATAGTTTCTACACCAGTGAACCACAATGATAAGCCTCCCATTTTCTAAGCAATTCTATTCTCCTTCTCTTCTAATATTTTCCTACTTGCACCGGAAAGAAAAAGTGTTCTATAATGATATTCCTTTAATCTTGTCCCATAAGAACTTGGAGCCACATGATACGGGCAGACTGGGTCAGTTTTTTCTTTTCTCCTTCCACTAAATACAATGGTGGAGGAGCCATTAGAGTGATTTGATTGCTCTTTATTCTTCTTTCATTTTCTGCCTTTTGTTAATTTCTGACCAATTTTTATTCTCCATGGCGAGGATAACAGCTGCTTGGTGTTTTAGAATAAAAAAACCATCTTGTACAACGAGCGGTCCTGGTGTGCTTAAATATTTTTAACTTTCTTTTATTTTCCTTACAATATTGTTATGTGAGGGCGTAAAATGTTGTTATACACACATTGCATATTATTCGTTTACGTTATTTTGGCCCACAGAAAACTTTTAAAAGCAGGAGAATTGTTAAATTCCTATTTTTTAATTAACTAATAAATACTGTCAAAAGTGTATATTTTAATTAATTATTAATTGTTTGAGATAATGACAAAGTATTTGGTTGAACTTGATGTAATGATGGGAGGTGGTCAAGTGGGATAAATAATGAGATTTGAAGTTGAGCTTATATTTCATTTTTCAATTTTGATTTACTAAAGTTGAGTTTCTCACAAAATTTATCACTTAATTCTTATTATACACCTCTTCTTGTATCAAATGTAGAAGAAATTGTCTCGTGTAAAATAAATTGTCTCTCTTACCTTTATTAGATAGTGTCTAAAGACCCTCTCATGATAAAATACTCAAGCAAAGATTAGCATAATATAGTATAATTAAGAGTCTTTATCCAAACTATCGATAGAAAACATAGTAGGAACAAGGGAATGACAACCATGCTTTCTACTTCATCTCTAAATGATGTGGGATTGTTGAATATTGAAATCTCTCAATTTGTATATAAAAGTAGCAATTGCACCTTAGTGTTCAATTGGTTCGCCGAATAAGTGTGGAAGGTTAATGAAGGAGAGATAGGTATAAAAAGAGGGATAGTTAGAGTGGGGAAGAGCATGAGAGGGAGTGGAGAGAGAGAGGTGGGTGAATGTAAGGAGATAGAGATAAGGGATAAAGATAGAGAGGATGATAGAGCTAATGATAGAGATGGAGAATATAGAGGGATAGAGATGGAAGAGATAAATATATTGAGCTTGATAGAAAATAATATAGATAAAGGAAGTGATATAGAGAGAGAGGTAGAGAGGGAGAAATATAGGGGTACAAAGATATTGGAGAAGAAATATAGAGAGATAGAGATAGAGGAAAAGATATATGGATATGGAGGTCTATAAAGAGAGAGAAGGAGAGAGAAAGAGGCAAAGAAATAAATAGAGAGATAAAGACAGAGAGTTAGGGAAATAGAGAGGGATGGATGGAAAGAAATATTTAGTTGGTGAAATATATACATATATATACATATGTGTGTGTGTGTGTGTGTGTGTGTGTGTGTGTGTGTGTGTGTGCATATGCATATGTATATGTATATGCATATGTATATATATGTATGTATATATGTATGTATGTATATATATGTATATATATATGTATAGATATATATACATACATATACATACATACATACATTTATAAGGGATAAAGAATATATACACACACACACACACACACACACACACACACACACACACACACACACACACACACACACACACACATACATATACATACATACATACGTATAGATATATATACATACATATATATGTTAGGCCCAATATGGAAAGCTAATGTACTGAGAGGGGAGGGGTGAATCAGTACTCCAAAACTTTTCTTGAACAATATCTTTACTGTTATGCATAAACCGAATAGTGCAGTAACATAAAATAAAACTAAAACAAATAGATAACAATCATACATGATTCACTCCATAACACATATATTTTGGCTATGCAGAAACTCTTGGTTAGAGAGAAAAACTGCGATGGGGATGGCACCCACAACTTCACTACTGCAATAATAAAGAGTGCTCGGTTAGAGCTACATGTTTAGCTATTTCTGATAGCTTACCCTGTTAGGGGTAACAAGATCTGTTAGATCTACCTTGCTAAAGGATTTTACAACACTTAATCTAAATGCTGCACCTGGTTAGAGGCTTTACAATTTATAGACTTGATTAGAGTCTTTTACCTTGTTAAAGGTTTCTCTTTCAACTTCACAATATTACAATAAATATATGCAACTTTACATTTGAAATGTTATAGCAGATTCTATGTGCTTAGAATAGATTACCTTGCTTATAGCATACCTCGGTAACCCATATAGTAACTCGGTAAACCCTTCTGTTTACTCTGTTCTTCGACTGTTCTCTAAAAACCTTCTCGGTGACCTCTGTGTCTCTATAACAGTCTTCTTACATTCATGCACACACCTTCTTAACTCATGCTGTATAAATAGATCCCTTATGATGATGATACAATTCATTGCTTCGATCTTACAAACACGATTTATTGAATGAATAATCATGCAAAATATTTCATTGGCTAGATGACCTTGAAATCATACACAATCTTCTAGTGCAATTTCCAATGTGATAATGGTTAGATGTGCCTCAATCTTGTAACACGTTTTCATATGCATGTCCAGGTTCAATGAATCTAGTAACACGTTTCACTCGGTGTATATCAACTCGGTGTGTCATCTTTGCTGCTCGGTAGACATGGAAAGATACTCGGTAGACAACTCGGTGTATGCTGCGTTCTGTGACTACTTTCTTCTGTAACTGACTAGACTGTGCATACCGACTGAATATTTCGGTAATAGATAACTGACTAGAGTATATAGTATAACTTTGACATAAAACTAATGGCAATCTGATAAGTAGTAACAATCTCCCTTTTTGACATTAGTTGAGATGTTTGACAAAAACTACTTTCAAAGTTATAACTCAAAAATCTATATACTTTGCAAAATGACTATACTGATAGTATATACAATAGTCAATAAAATAATATATCAGATATACTCCCCTTGTCAATATACTATACATAACTCTGATTTTGCATGCTTGGTGATCTGTGCTTGTGTGCTTTGCTTACTGTTCTGTATACTGCTCTTGGATACTCTGCTTATTCTGCTCGGTATACTCCCCCTGTATACTATACTTGAATACTATATCATTCTCTCAATAGTGTACCAAAACTATATCACTCCCCAAATATATTGTATCACACTCCCACTTTTTGACAAACATCAAAAAAACTTAATTTCCATCCGGAGGCGGTAATTGGTCAAAAATGGATTTGTACTTATTCCGGGTGTCGGTGAGAGCGACAGGGAGTGCATCCTTTACACTATCCATTAAAGAATTTTGCGCTTGAATATCAGCCAATAGTGATATTAAGCCATCAAGAGTGCTTCCCTCTTGTGTAGTAGACAAGTATGTGGCTCGGTTGATCTGTTCTTGGACAGATGAAATATGAGGAAGGAATAATGTCTGAAGTGTCATTATGTCCATCCGGATCTTGTGTTCTTCATTTCTTAAATCCAATTGTTGAGCCATGAGCTGTTGTAACCTTGTATAAAAATTCTGAATTGAATTTGGCTCTGTGGTCAACTTGCTTGAGAGATCAGTGATCTCTTTCTCAATTGTCTCTGTTTTATTCTTAATGTTTTTAATGAATAAAGAAAATGTGCAGAGTTTCTGAAATAAATAATGAATGTGCTTGAGTTGAGGAGTCAACTCAGCAATAAATTTGACAAGTTTGACTTTGCCAATAGCTAGAGCTTTCTGTGCCTCTTCTATCATTTTTGCAGTGAGCTCCTTGTCTTTTAGCTTGCTCAAATACTTAGATGCATCAACTTCGGATGTTTCTATTTGATTAAGGAGTTCATCTAGTTGAATATGGATGGCTGCATCAGTTGACACTGTAGTTGTAGGTAGCATATCTGATAGCAATGTCTTCACCTTCTGAAGTACTTTATTCTTCTTTTGTATGGCCATTTGATTTTCTTGTTTGGCCTTTGCTTTGCACAGTTCACCGAAATCAATGAGTGCTTGCCCCTTTAATTTTGATATATCCACATTGGGCAACACTATTAGTTTAGAAAAATCAACTTTGAAACTATGCTTTTTCACTTTCTTTTCTTTACCTTTGGCCGGTTGGACCAAGACAATAGCTTGGGAGGCTTGCTGACCCTCGGTAGGTTGCTCGGTAGAGGCAACACTTTGGTCAGTTCCTGTAGCCTCTGTGGTGTCTTTTGGTGTCTCGGTACTGGGTGTCTCAGCTGCAACATTTTCAGTGCTCGAAGGTGCTTGTGAGGTCCGTTCTAGAGTAGTATCTTCTCCTGCTGTAGCCTTGTGACCTTTGGTGCCTTGTGCTATATCCCGAGGAGTTTCGATAGAGACAAGTTGATTGACCGGGGGATAAGGCTGAACTTGTTCTAAAATGGATTCACTAGATACAAGTTTTGCATATGTAGTGCCTTCTATCATTTCCTGCTCCGGTGCTTCTATATCCATGACATCTTCATCTATTTGAATGGTGTTAGCAGGGTCTTGTTCGGTAGCATCAGGATCGTGCTCAGTGACATCAGGATCGTGCTCGGTGACATCAACAATTTCAATTGTAGCTTGTTCACGACATCCTTGATTTTGAAGATTTCCTGCCACTTTTCTTTTGTCTCATTTTCTACGTCAATATATAGCCCATTCATTAGTTTTAAGGCTCTCCGTTTGACAAGAAACTTTGAATTGTAGGTTGTCAGATGTTCCTTTATTTCAGCTACTGACATATCAGGAAAGAGATGGACTAGACTTCTTTCTCTAATTGTTTCTATGAGTCCATTACATACTTCCACCTATTATCAATATGCAAGTAAAGTTCATTTGGAAGTGACTTTGCTAGTTCCAATGGAGCTAACCGGAACTTTAGAAGTGTGCAGATGACAGCTTCTTTAATTTGTCTCTTCTCATCATTATTTATAGTTTCATACTTGACATATCTAAATGAACCAAATCCTCCATATTCTTTCAGATTAGCACAGAAGTTTTCAACACTATGTATATTTACCTTCTTGCTCTTGACAATCTAGAATTTGTTTGCATCTTCTGATTTAGTATCACTAGACTCTTTTGCCAGAATGAGTCTCCAAGTAGATTTCTTGTATGTCTTTGTTACCTTGGGAATAGTAACACTTTTTGTCTTCTTACTTGGTGAGGCTGCAGATGCTCTAGTGTTAGGTCATTTTACTGGAGGTGGAGTCGGTGAGACCTTTGATGTGTCTTGTTTCTTTCTCTTCAACACTTTACCCTTAGGAAATTCAGTGCTTAGTGTTATAGCTACCTCTTGGGCTTCAGATTCCTCTTCGGTAATGACAATGGTTCCTTTGACAGGTGTAGAGGAAGAGTCTTCTCCGAATTTCTCTGAAATTTGCCTTAATCATTTTTTATGCCTTTCTTGTAGCTTTGGGTACTACAATATTCATCTTTACCTTTTCCTTAACTTCCTCATAGGTACCATACCTTAGCTCAGTAGCATGTCTGGGCAATGTAAGAAATGCATCAATTTGTTGTTTTGTGATGTCAAAATCAATCTCGTAGCCCATTGGTGACAAAGATTGAGTCCTTGGTTCCACAGCATTCACATAACAGTAATTGGTGTCAACTTCAAAACATATATCATTTTTGTATTTCTCTACTAGCTGGGGTGGTATCCTATATCTGTTATGCATTTTCTCTTGAAATTTACTGAAGTAATCATCCATGATATCATTGAAATTATCTCCTAACTTCTTAATGAAGTCATTAATCTGATTGGTGATTAGTCGATGTAGCTCCCAAACAACTTTACCGACTGATGGAAAGAATTTTTCAAAGTAGAAAAACATGCATACCAGTAGTGATCCAAACTTTAGAGTATTAGTCGAGTTGTTCTTCTTCGGCTTCCTGATTGTGTTCAGATTATCAAACAAATTTTTCAATAACACCTCACATAAGTCAATTTTCATTCCCTTTTTCACAATTTTATAAGCTAAGTCAACTGCTGCACATGGTACACTGTTTTCCCTTGCCAATTGGAAGAAATAGTAACAATTACTCTAATAGAAAACTTAAGTTTTGCATCAGTGACATTGTTCAGTTTCAGTCCTCTGTAATCAGATTCTACTCCAGTTAAACTGATCAATTCCTTCTGTGATATCATCTTCTAGGCTCGGGCATGATCATAGATAGGGTAACTGGCAATCAGATGAATGATTTCCTTGGTAATCTTGAATGGTTGTTCTTCTAGCCACATGAAATCATCATGAACTCTGCTCAAAACAAATTTGACCCACTGGAGTTTGAACACACGAGGATAGGGTAGGGCTTCAGTTAATCCTTTGACTTTGATGTGTTCATACTTGTTGTTCAGTTTACCATCGGTACATAGCTCATCATAGGTGTCTCTAATTTCAACATGACTGAGTTCTTCAACACGACATTTGGTGACGAATCTCACATCTTCGACTAACAATACTCTGTTCGGGATGAGTGAAAAGGTTGTTTTGTCATCCGGTTTAGAAGCGACTTTGGGGGTCAAAGAGTATTTCAGTGTGGGATTCTCTACATTCTTGATAACTATGGGATCTTGAATCTTGGGCACCATTTAAGATTTCAGGTAAAAACTAGTAAAGAGTCCTTAGGGTTTCAGGATTTCAAACGACAGACGCTTTATACTTAGCAGATAATGGCAACTAGATAAGATTGGTAAACCAGCTTAATAGTACATTGAGTTTTGATGTAAATACATTGGATTTGCTTTGAATGAGGTTTTGATCGCCTTGGAATCGCTTTGCTCTGCTCTCTCAAAAACTTGGTAAGTGTAAATGACCGCGAAAATGCTCTTAAGTACACAAAATACCTTATCGGGCTCCATGCGGGTTAGGTCAAAAACATTAAATGCACTCGGCCCTTTAACCGATTTACTCTCCTTTTTGTTTTAACCGAGTAACCAAACTTCCTTCATTTACCGACTTGATAGACTTCCTATATTCACCGACTTGACAGGTTTCCTGTAAAGTGCTTCAAAGACTTTGATAGAATTTCAAACTTACTAATACATCTTAACTATGCAGATTTTGAATTTAGTACATAATAGAATAGGAACTATTATGATTTTAATTTTGAGAGAATGCATTCCCTTCATACCTTTACTGATTAATTTGGAATAGGTGCACCTAACTCGGTAGGTAAGGTGCTTTCTTCATTTGACACAATATCCTTCTTTTTCCAAATCATTTGTAATTTGCCTTTTATTTCTTTAGTGTCTCCTCTAGGTTGTTCTCTGCAATCTCCAGCCAAGTGTCCAACTTTGTGACAATGAAAACATGCCATACCAAGATTTCTCCATGATCTTCAGTTGTTCATTCCAAACCTTATAAAACAGTTAGCACTAATATGTCCATATCTTCCACAACATTCACACCATATCCTTGTATTGTAATCCCATGGTACTACTGCATATTGTCGGTAAGGATCTGTGTAAGTTCGGTAACCTCTAGTGTTTGCTCGGTGTGCAGACCACATGTAGTTCTTTTGCTTAAACCAACACTTCTTGGTACTATGTCCATATCTATTGCAATTTCTACAAAACCCTTTAAATTTTGCCTTCTAATAATTGTTAACAGACTTTGTCCTACATTGATTAGATGTGTGACCATATTTATTGCAATTGTAACAATAACCATTGGACTTAGTGACATTCGGTTGCTTACCTTTTCTGATCTGGCATATGTTGGCAGTGTGACCTTGATTTCCATAGTAGTTGCAAATAGGCTTCTTTCTTTTGAAGTTATTCTTGATTCCAGCTTGCTTTGATGATTCTCCTCTCTCGGTAGTATGAATTCCTTTTTCGGTAGAGTCTTTTCCTTTGTAACCAAGTCTTGCATCTCTGTTGGGTCTTCTTGTATTTAGTTGCTCATCCAACATCTTTGATGCTTCATAACTCTTCTTCAGTGTTTCTTCGGATTTCTTCTTTGTTTCAAGTTCGTTGGTCAACCTTAATACTTCAAGTCTCAATGCTTGGTTCTCATCATTCTTCAGAATTGCTTCATGATGTGCATAACCTAGTTGATCTGATAGGTTCTGTTGAATTCTAGTCAACCTTGTGATTTCATCATTTTTATCAGATATTAAGACTTCAAGTTGTTGTTTCTCTCTTTCTAGATCTCTTACTTTATCCTCAGCTGTTCTCAATGCATCTAGATTTTCAGTCATCTGTGTGCTGAAATGTTCATGTTCTCTTTTCATTGCTTTTAGTTGATCAGCTAGTGCTTTGTTCTTTTCTTTCAATACTCCAATCATTTCTTCAGTTTCTTTAAATATACTGTTCTCAGATGATGTCTCAATTTGTTCCACTAACTCTTGAGAGTCCTGCAAATCATCAGATAATCTTCTTCTCACTTTCAGAGATTTTTGCATTTTCCTTTGCATTACTTGATTAGCATGATCCAGCTCTTCTTGCAGATACACAATCGTCCGAGATTGTTTGTAGCCTTCCATTGATAAGATCTTTCTCTTTAGGCAGTTAAACCCTTTTCCAAGATTCAAGCTCTGATACCAATTGTTAGGCCCAATATGGAAAGGTAATGTACTGAGAGGGGAGGGGTGAATCAGTACTCCAAAACTTCTCTTGAACAATATCTTTACTGTTATGCATAAACCGAATAGTGCAATAACATAAAATAAAACTAAAACAAATAGATAACAATCATACATGATTCACTCCATAACACATATATTTTGGTTACACAGAAACTCTTGGTTAGAGAGAAAAACTGTGATGGAGATGGCACCCACAACTTCACTACTGCAATAATAAAGAGTGCTCGGTTAGAGCTACATGTTTAGCTATTTCTGATAGCTTACCCTATTAGGAGCAACAAGATCTATTAGATCTACCTTGCTAAAGGATTTTACAACACTTAATCTAAATGCTGCACCTGGTTAGAGGCTTTACAATTTATAGACTTGATTAGAGTCTTTTACCCTGTTAAAGGTTTCTCTTTCAACTTCAAAATATTACAATAAATATTTGCAACTTTACATCTGAAATGTTATAGCAGATTCTATGTGCTCTGAATAGATTACCTTGCTTATAGCATACCTCGGTAAACCCTTCTGTTTACTCTGTTCTTCGACTGTTCTCTAAAAACCTTCTCGGTGACCTCTGTGTCTCTATAACAATCTTCTTACATTCATGCACACACCTTCTTAACTTATGTTGTATAAATAGATCTCTTATGATGGTGATCCAATTCATTGCTTCGATCTTACAAACATGATTTATTGAATGAATAATCATGCAAAATATTTCATTGGTTAGATGACCTCGAAATCATACATAATCTTCTAGTGCAATTTCCAATGTGATAACGGTTAGATGTGCCTCAATCTTGTAACACATTTTCATATCCATGTCCAGGTTCAATGAATCTGGTAACACGTTTCACTCGGTGTATATCAACTCAGTGTGTCATCTTTTCTGCTCGGTAGACATGAAAAGATACTCGGTAGACAGCTCGGTGTATACTGTGTTCTGTGACTGCTTTCTTCTGCAACCGACTAGACTGTGCATACCGACTGAATATTTCGGTAATAAATAACCGACTAGAGTATATAGTATAACTTTGACATAAAACTAATAGCAATCTGATAAGTAGTAACAATATATATATATACATACATATACATACATACATATACATACATACATACATATATATATATATATATATGTATATATATATATATACACACACATAACTATACATATATGTACACATATAAATATACATATATACACATATATATACATATATATACACATATATATACATATATATACATACATATATATATATATATATATATATATATATATATATATATATATAAACATACATGTATATATATATATACACATATGTATATACATATATATATAGATATGTACACATATATATACACACACACACATATATATATATATATATATTACAAAACTAAGACAAATTTAAGATTTTAATTACAAGCAATCTATTCATATGAATTTATTATTTTAAATAAAATGATAAAATGATTAAAAATTGTTTGCATTAAAATTAATTAATTAATAATATATTATATATACTATTAACTATTAATATATTATTTATTGAATATTATATTTTTTTTGTATTAGAAATCGAGAGACCAATAATAGAGTTTATACAAAAGTGGTCAAGGGAGGCAAAGCCTCAACTACCAAACAATGAAACCAAAGAGACTAAACGAGTATCATATACAATCACTTACTAACCACAAAAAAGGAGACACTGAAGAGTATATATAGTTATGTTACTATCATAAGGCACTAATGCAGAATATCATCCTGATCCTCCAACCATGTCGTCTAGCATTGTGGTCCTTCCATCCAGACCACCTTCTTCCGCTCCAGGATCTAGGTGCACATCTCAACCTTGTTGAAGGGAGGACCTCTGGTATCTTGAAGTTCCTTGATCAGTTTCTTGACTGCATCATCAAAGGTTGTTTGGTTCTCTGCGATCCTGTCCCATTCATACCCATCTTGCATTTCATAAATAAACATGGTTGCTTGGCCATCTTTGAGGAACCGCAACAGTTTGTTCCTCTCAATGTTCATCAGAAAGCATACCTGCTTAGCAATTTTGTAATGTGTGAGTTTTTTAAAAAAACCAGTAAGTTCCCTACCATTGCCTTGAAACTTCTCCTCATTTCTAAGTTTCCAAATAAACCAAAGTATGAAGGAAGATAAAATGTGCCAGACTAAGTTAGCATCCTTCTTAAGCCCATGAATGAAACCAATAACTATATCAAAAGTAAAGACATGTTCAGTGACAAAATTTCCAAACATTAACCAAACCTCTCTTGCAAAAGGGCAATCGAGGAAAATGTGTCGTGCAGTCTCAGGCTTCCTGCAAACAGAGCATAGGTCATATGCGCCCAAATTATTCCTAATAGGCAGTCTATCCAGTATGAGTTTCCACCTAAAGCATTTGATCTTAGGGGGGACGAGAGATTTCCATAGCTTTCCAAAGGTTTTTTGCCATGCGGTGGAGTTACGGTCAACATACCATAGAGTATTAACATGGTTGATCACCGAGGTGTCATGGTTGAGCAAGTTATAAATAGACTTGGCTTTGATCTTGGGGAGTGGGGAGCCATCTTTCCAAAGGAATGAGAGGTATCTGTGAGCGTCTAAATGAGTGTCTCTGGGGAGATTGAGAGTAGCACATGCATTTCTAATCATATTGTAGGTCCTCTTATGCGAAGCAGGGAGATCATACTTATTACTAAGATTCTCTCAGCTGATGAGATTATCATGCTCTAAAATATCCATAAGATATTTAATTCCTTTATTATGCCAGTACCTAGTAGAGCATCCTTGGGTTAAGTCTAGGGGTTTAGAGTTATGATATAGATTCCACCATATCAATCTTTCCCCATGTAGAGTGTTATCACAGTCAACACTAGAGTTATCAATAAGTCTACGCACATGCTCCCAGGCTTTCCAGATGGACTTAAACACCCAAGTGCCTTGGATAGACACAAAGAAACCGCCTGCAACCAAATCACTGAATGGGAGGGCTTTCTAGGATTTGGTAGCCTTGGGGACACCATTTTGTATGTTGCTTCTAACAAGAATCTTCCAAGGTTCATGACCTTCCAACGCATGGAAAATCCATTTGGCAGCAAGGGAGATTCCTTGCATTATGAGATCCTTAAGGCCCAGCCCACCAAGTTTTTTGTCTAAGTGGCACCAGGCCCATTTGACCGCATGAGCTTTTCTTTTGGCCTTGCCATCAGACCATAGGAAGTGTTTGATAGCTTTTTGGATTTCAAAAACTTGCTAGTTGTTGAACATCCAAACCGAGGAGTAGTAAATACTGTAGGAGGAGAGAATTTTTTGGTAGACTTGAATCCTACCAGCTAGGGAGAGGATCCTATTGTTCCACTTGTTAAGTTTTTTATCAATTTTTTCTTTGACCCAAATCCACATGTCTCTAAGAGAGGGAGATACAGAGAAGGGGATATCGAGGTACCTAACTATCATATTAGATCCTCCCCATGAATATC
The DNA here is from genome assembly GCF_030272615.1 of Cryptomeria japonica. NCBI lineage: Eukaryota > Viridiplantae > Streptophyta > Pinopsida > Cupressales > Cupressaceae > Cryptomeria > Cryptomeria japonica. The sequence continues at coordinate 705,780,529 of NC_081405.1, read as the reverse complement.
CAAAGTGTTGAAGCCAGTCTGGTGGTTTATCTTTCCACCTAAGTAGAATAGATTTGGAGTTGGAGATTCGGGCGCCAGAGGATCTACCAAAGGTGTCAAGTTTTTGATTGAGGGAGTCAATATTATGCCTAGAGAGCTCCAGGAAGAGCGAGGTATCATCGGCAAATTGAATATTGAGCAATTTAGAGTCATCCGACATCTTAATGCCATGAACTCTAGGAGATAGGGTGTCATCTCTAAGGAGATAGAATAAGGCATCCGATGCAATAACAAACAAAGTAGGGGCAAGAGGGAAACCCTCCCTAATGGATCTAGAGAGAGGAATAGGTTGGGAAAGAGTCCCATTGACTTCAATCAAGGCAGAAGCATCTTTGATGAGGATTCGAACATAATCACATAACTCGTTAGGGAAGCCAAAGGCTTTGAACATCATAAGGATGAAGTCCCATTCCACCCTGTCATAGGCTTTCTCAAAGTCAACAAGGAACATGGCTGAGTCTTGGTTAGAGGTTCTCACCCATTCCATAGATTCCCAGCTAGTGACAAGGTTTTCCATGATATACCTGCCTTTAATGAATCCAGTTTGGGTAGAGCAGATGAATTTGGGAAGAATCTTCTCAAGGCGGGAAGCTAAGGCTTTGGCTAGGATTTTATATGAGACGTTAAGGAGGGTAATTGGCCTCCAGTTTTTTATGAGGGCTTTATCCCCTTCTTTTGGGATAAGTTTAACGATACCCCTATTGATGAACTCCCCCAAGGTGCTAGTGTCAAGTGCTTCATTGTATATGTCATAAAGATCATTAGTGACCCACTCAATATTGGCTTTGTATAATTCAATAGGAAGTCCATCGGGGCTTGGGGCCTTATTATCCTTAAGAGCCTTAATGGCATCAACAATTTCTTGCATAGAGATCCTGGGTTTGAGGAGGAGAGCTTCATTCTCAGAGATTCTTTTTGGGATAACGGTATTACATCTATTTCAAGCATCTTTCGAGGCTTCATTATCCTCTGAAGTAAAAAGAGTCTTATAAAACATTTCGAAGGCCTCTTTGATATCATTGATATTCAGGAGTTCCTTGTCCTCTACCGTTATGCTATCAATTTTATCTCTGGTCTACTTCTGTTTAAGAAGATTAAAGAAGATTTTGGAGCCTTTATCTCCAAATTTGAGCCAGTGATTACGGGCTCTAATGAACGCACCCATGATTTTGACCTATTGATGTTTTCTGAGGATGTCTCTAACCTGGGAGACCTGTTTAGCCAAGGTAGGGGTGGAGGGTTGTATTTGGATTTCTTTTTCTAAAGAATGGAGTTGGTGAGTGAGAGTTTTTTTAAGGATCTAAAATCCTTGGAATTCTTTTGGCCAATAGTTTGGAATACTTTCTGCCAGGAGGAGATTTTTCCTCTTCCACCTGAGAGTGTGGGATTGGGGGTGCTGAGGCTGCATGTTGAAGAGCCTAACCATCTTAATGGCAATTAGGACATCCTTGTCTTTCAGCAAGGAAGTGTTAAGTATAAACTTCTTATTGCAAGAATTGCTGTTAGAGATGGAGTTTCTAGTATTAATGATAGCTAGGATAGGAAAATGGTCAGATAGAGTTACTGGTAAGACAACCACCGCATTCCCCAAGTGACTAGGGGAGAAGGAGAAGAAGTCATTATTAACATATAACCTGTCTAGTCTGGAGTAGATTCGATTAGGGCCTTGCTGAAAGTTGCACCAAGTGTACCAAAGGTCAGAGGTATCAGATTTGGTGCCCTCAAGGGGGTCAAACAACTGCAGTTGTTGTTTAAACCTGTCCCAGTGAGGTTTTTCTAGACTCTACCATTCAAAGGGAAGATCCAGCCTTGTCATCTTGGTGTTCAGTCATGTTAAAGTCTCTAGCCATGACCCAAGGGATACTTGGGAGGGATGCCATCCAATTACAGAGGGAGATTCTTTCCTTGTAGTCATTAGGTGCATATATGGAGCATATGCCAAAGCAAGAGCCTCTAATATCTAGGGTAGCCCAGGCCACTCTATTACATAAGGAGATTCCCTTATCCCTAATGTAACTTGCCCACTTAGGGGCTATAAGAAGGCCAACTTCCCCCTTTCCTTTCGGGTGCTTGGTGCAAATTTTGATTGCATCTCTCCAAATAAAGTCAAGTGTAGTGTCGAGAGAGAACCCAATGGCTTTAAGTTCTTGCAACATCAACAAATCTAATTTTTTATGATAATTCAAAAATATTTTAATAACAAAATTTCTATCAGGGGACTCAAGGCCTCTAATATTCCATGAGATGTATTTCATTAGAGAGGAGGATTAAGAAGGACTGTTAGGGAGACCACATTGATCTCCAGACTTCTTCTTATTCTTGGAGCCCACGGGTCTACCTTTCTTCTTAGCCATGGAGGATCCTTTCATGAGGTCATCATCATCCTCACTAATCTCAGATGGCTCAGTCTTATTATCTGCATTTCCTCCTATGTCGGACCCATACATTTGGGAGCTTGGAAAGCCAAGGAGCATCGTTCTAGACCTAATTTCTTCTGGACCCTTATTGGCATAGATAACTTAAAAATGTAATATATTATATTTTTTATATAATGCACATTCAAATAAATAATACAAATATAACTAATATGTAATCATTAATATAACTACAATGTTAAAATTTCTAACTTCTATATTAAAGCCTTACAAGTAAGACCAAATTTAAAAACCTAAAAATAAAATGAAATCTTTTGAAAAGGTGAAATATTATTTGATTTTGATTATTTAATTTTTTTATGAAGTCTTAATGTAAACTATTATTAAAATTTATTTAAAAATATAATCAATATTTAAAAAACTAAATAGAAACATTAATAATAATTTCTTTTAAAATATTATAATAATAATAAATTCCCAATAGTGACTTAATAGTTGAGCACATTCCAATAGTTGGGATAGTACTTATTGATTAAATGCCCAATTTCTTTGACACTATTGTACCAATAGTTGTGACTTTAAAGTTATTATTGTTGATGATAACTACCCATAATTGAATGAAATGTATTTCTTATATTTAAAAAGCAACAAATCATGTGATACCATATCATTGTACCAATAAAACATGACTTAGTGCACAAGTATCGAGCTCACTTTCTTTGGGACCTTTTTGGACACCTTGGCAAAAAGCATGTTGATGTGGCATCATATTTGGTGATGTGGCCTTGAAACCTTAGTCATAAGTAGGGGACTTGCCAAGTAAGTTTCTCTTAAAAATTGGGAATCATCTAAAATCTTCAAAAGATTTTGAAAATTTGAGAAGTCCGAAGTTAGAGTGCTCAATTATTGGGTCCTCTCCCCTAAGTCAAATAAAAAGAAAGTGTGAGATGGTCAATGTGTTATATTATTAGTGATGCAACAATATGGATAATAAGATTGGAAGAGTATGATATTAAAAGTAGAGATATTTGGATTCAGACATGATAGTGATGATTTGGAAGTTTTTGAAGATATTGAAGGTAAAATATTTAGAGCTTGATAAATTGCAAAAGTTACATTTACTTGTTGATTAAGGATGACAAATTTGGGTGTATTCATAAAATGTGAAAATGTTAGATTTGAGAGATGTAGTGAAAATAAATTTATAAAATGATATGAAGAACCAAAATTGTGAAGGTATGGAGAATATTAAGATTGGAGATAAGAATGTTAAAGAGTTGGAACATATTAGATCGGGTTTGAACATGTGAATCTAGCAGTAGACATTTAAGATGAAATATTTAGAAGATATTATTCTGACAAAGAATAGTTGTTGAATATGAAGAAGTTTGAGTTTTGGAAGAGTAAAAGAGGAAATAATGAACTTGAAGACCCAGGTGGAAATTGATGAAAGAAATAAAGTGCTAAGATGCTCAAAAGGTAAGGAAATTGATAAAAGATAGAGGAATAAATAAGATACGCATATGCGGCTGGATTAAAGTCTAAGAAAGATCATACCCACAAACATAAGAAATCTATGTAAAGTTGGGTAAAATTTCTTGGGAGGTAAAGGTAGTAGGGTTTATCCCAAATGTAATATCTATAAAGAATGATGTAGAGGACGAGGAGAAAGAATTATTCCTCTGCAACCACAATGAGAAGTTGGCAACTGCATTTGAGTTGTCAAACATGTTGCCTAGAACAACTATTAGAGTTGTGACATTAAATAAAGAAAATAATCCACAAGGAAAAGTGGGAAAAAATAAACAAATATACTTTGGAGAGGGTTTACTTTTGATAATGGAGAAGGTTTAATTTTGATAGGCTAAGTTGGTATACTACCTTCAATTACTCTTTGGCAGAATTGAAAGACCTAAATTTTGGTTTGTTGATCCTAGTTTTTGAGATTTTAGGAATTATGAGTGACCTAGCTTTCTATATGATCCTTACTTTGATCAATATGAAAACTAAAAGTGACTTAATTTTCCATTTGATCCCAACTTTGAATAGTTTAGGAGGACTTTTTCCCAAAAAAAAACATAGCTGTTATAATTCCTTGCCCCTTAGCTATCTATCCATCTTTCTCCTTACTTCTATATTGTGTTAAGCAACAAGTCAGTAGAGGAAGTCCTTGAAAAAATAGAATGATAGAGATAGAGATAGAGATAGAGATAGTGAGATAGATATGGGATAGGGAGGGAGATGGTGAGAGATAGAGACATATAAGGATAGTGATAAGGATATAGAGGTCTAACATTTTTTTTTGTGCAAATATTATATAACAACACCTATTATTTGCCATGCCCAAAATTTAAGGGCATTTTTTTTGGAAAAATCTCCCCTCCCAACCCGCCATACGGACTTGCAGGTACAGGTCTAAATTTTTTTTTTTTTCCTATTTTTTTATTTTTGGAAAATTAAAAAATAAAAAATTTAAATTTTATCAAAAAGGGGGGGCGTTGTTTTTGGTTTTCATTTTTTTAATAAAAGAAAAAAAAAATAAATTTGGGGGGGTCACTGCAGTACTGCGGGTGACGCAGCCTGTGGTCACCGCAGTACTGCTGCCCCGTAGTCACTGTGGGTAACCGCAGTGTACCTGCAGGTAACCGCAGTCACTGTGGCCCCGCAATGTACCTGCGATGGTCCCACAGTTGTTTGCGGGCCCCTCCCCGTATGGGGGGGGTAAATTTTTTTTTAATTAAAAAAAAAAAACTTTTCATTTTTCTTATTTTTTTAAATAAGTTTTTTAATAATAATAAAAAAAAATTGCTTTTTTCTTATTTAATTAAATAATTTTTTTTTTAATAAAAAATAAATAAACTTTTTTTATAAAGTTTTTTTTCTCTTTAATAACTTTTTATTAAAGTTTTTTTTCATTTCATTTTTTTTTCCAAAAAAATGACTATCACCTTTTTTGCATTTTTTTCTTTTAATAAAGTTTTTTTGCATGGGCATAATAAGTTGTTTTTATTTAGATTTTTAAAAATCTTTTAAAAACACAAACATCATTTAATAAGTCAATTTGGGAACACTTTTTTTCTTGTCACTTCACACCTGTCTTGCAGTGCTTCCAACCAGCAGTCAAGGGGGGGGGGGTTGATTTGCTCCTTTATATCTCTTGGTCACATCCCAATTGAAGGTGTCTTTTTTGCAGTATTCTACAGGGCTTCTTGGTGGCATCATCTTCATGTTTCCAGATTTGCACTATCATGTTGTATGCTCTTGCATGAGCAATGTTGTACTTGCACTATCATAAAGTGCCACACCTCTTTGCATCTTGTCATTGTTGACATATTTGATGTAATCCTCTTGTACACGTAGATTAGGAATATCTTGTGAGACTTGGTGCATGGCTCTAGTTGAGACTTAGATTGTACACATCTGTGCATGGCTCCCGTGAGACTTGGATTGTACCAGTATTTCTGTTGTTTCTGAGTATCCAGATGATGCTCACAACAGGTTGTCTCCATTCCTGATCTTTTTTTTGTTGCAGCGAGTGATTCATTGTCATCGACTTGGTACCTGGTTTTGTCACACTTTGACATTATTGGTGCAGCATTGGCTCTCTTTCTTCCTTATGGGGAGGAATTTTGGTCATCATCATCGGACCATCTTTGCAAGAGATTTGACATTGAGGAGGGGCTTCATGGTCTCTTCTTCTCTCTTATGAGGGGACACAGTTTTGTTCTTCTCATTCATCATTGAGAGCATTGTGTGCTTTCTTCATCTCTCTTTTGGGGGAGGGTTTTTTCCCACTAGGTTTTTCTCTCTTTCCCCGCTTTATGGGAGATTGCATTTGCATTTGTACATGGGTTCCTAACATGGCCTCGTAGCCAGGACCCATCTTGCATTGCTTAGTTGCATTGTAGACTGAAGTGCATTCCCCTAAGTTGCACTTAAGGGGGGGTGTTGGTGTAAATAATTATTCATCATGGATATTATTACACTTTACTTAAGTTTACTTAGGAAATGCATTTCATAGTAGTTTGGGTATGAGACACTTGGGTGTTTGTGCCACATTGGGATAGTGTGTGTAGGAGAATTTCCACCTTTTATGGTGTTGATCTTGTTGTTACACTCCACATTCAGTGGGTGATCCACCTCATGTGGAATATTATATTGTTTCTCCTACCTACCCACACCTTTTTCCTACCTACCCTTGTTTCTTATTGAGCCACATGTCATGTTTGTGTGCTCACATATCCATATAGCCTTGCCTATGTAAGAAGGCTCATATTCATTATATGTAATGCTTAATGATCCAGTTGATCATATTTTTCATCTTGATAGAATACAGTTTATTTCTATCATCTATTTTGTTCTCTCTTATTTGTGCTTTCCATTGCCTCTTGATCTTGGCAAAATATCACATATACCATTACTAGTGGCATTTGTTACTAATTTAGTTTTCTATTACCCTTAGCATTTTAACCTTTTTAAAAATTGTTACCATTGATAAAAAAATTCAAATCATTCCCAATGATAGTAATAATGATTCTTTTTTAATCTACATATTACAAGTGTCCAAAATAAATATCATCATTTGCATTTAAAATTTGTGTTTTCCAAATACAGATATTTATAAATATCTCATCAATATTAATATCATTATAGGTTGATCTTCAGATTATAACATTATTAAATTTCATAATTATTCAATAGGTATAATTAACTTTTTTTTTACTTAGAATAATAAGTTTCTCACTTTTTCTAAGCTGAGACCAAAAAGCATGTATTATTTAATATTCAATTATGTGACAAGTAATTCCACTTTCTTATTTCAAAATAATATCTCACAAAAATAATTCATAGCTTTCTAAAACAATGTTTAATAAAAATTCATATAGAATATTTTTCAATTTAACTTTCTATGTAATATTTAACAAAACTCTAACCAAATATCTTCTAAAATAACTTTCTAAAATAATGTTTAACAAAAATCAAACCAAACAACTTCTAAAGTAACTTACTAATTTTTTATTTTTTTTTACAACAATTCAAACGAAGAACTTTATATATATATTATTTAATAAATCATATCCTAAATCAATAGTTTTCTTAAGTAGTACCTATTATTTAAGCTTTCCAATTTTATAGGATGAAATAGCTATATATTTTTTAAAATTTGAACTTTGTTAGATTAAACTTATATTGTACAGGTGCAACAATAGCATGATGTTGACAAGACTTCCTTTTCTTTTTTTTAGTTGGGCCTATATTGCACCATTCCTTTGCAGATTTGTGTGAGCCTCAAGAGAGGTAAGGCTAAGGAACAGTGTCAATTGGAGGAAATGAGTAGCTATTGTACATAGAGTTAAGAATCCACCTCACTTCTCTATGAGATAATCTACCTGTTAGATCCTTGTCAGAAGAAGTGATTGCTTCATTTAATATTTTGTTCCTTAAATTATTTAATTATTTACCGCCTTCTTGCAATTACCTGGAGTGAATGTGCCCAAGCCAATGCAATCTTAATTTATTAGAATAAGGAGAAATAGAATCTGTATTTTTATTTTATTTATTTATTTCCTTTCCCTTACTAAATGATAGTTGATTCTACAAAAGTTCATTATAATGGAGATACCCATTTTTAAGGGTTTAGTAGCTGCATGAGTATAAAGGTGATAATAATTAAGGTCAAATCAACCCCAACTGTCATCTCATTTCAATTATCAACAAGACACACAATAATTTTAGTAGATCAATAAGTACTATGACTAGTGAGCATTGGAGCACAAATATTTGGATCATTTGTCATAGTAGTGCATGCACTTGGTATTGTAGGCGAAAGGATGGTTGGATCATTGCACCACAGCCAAATCAATGTGATATTTACACCAGCTTTTACTGGATATGATAGAGGAGAAGGTCCTCATTGACCTCAACCTTTATGAGGGTAGGCTTCATTTAAATTTAAAATCTATCAATATTGCATTCTTTAATTTTAGTAGTGTTGTTCTTTGTCGATGACGTTGAACTTATTGCAACAATAGTAGTGCATGCACTTGGTATTGTAGGTGAAAGGGCGTCTGGATCACTGCACCATAGTCAAATCGATGTGATATTTATGCCAACTTTTACTGGATATGATATAGGAGAAGGTCCTCATTGACCTCGGCCTTTATGAGGGCAGGATTCATTCAATTTTAGAATCTATCAATATTGCATTCTTTAATTTTAGTAGTGTTGTTCTTTGTTGATGACGCTGAACTTATTGCAAAAATAGTAGTACATGCACTTGGTATTGTAAGCAAAAGGGCGGTTGGATCACTGCACCACAGTCAAATCGATGTGATATTTACACTAGCTTTTACTGGATATGATAGAGGAGAAGGTCCTCATTGACCTCAGCCTTTATGAGGGCAGGCTTCATTTAATTTTAGAATATATCAAATATTGCATTCTTTAATTTTAGTAGTGTTGTTCTTTGTCAATGATGTTGAACTTATTGCAGCAATAGTACACCACTTTCATAAATTGCCAACAACATCTTATCTCTATTTAAAATATATATATATATATATATATATATATATATATATATATATATATATAGATATATATATATATATTTAAAATTATTATCAAGTGATTGTCTCCTATATATATATATATATATATATATATATATATTTAAAATTATTATCAAGTGATTGTCTCCTTGAGGTAGTGCACTGTAGAGATTTTAAGATGGAATTGAATTCAACAAATTTGATGTGAAATGGGTACGTTAGGTTTTTTCTAAGATATATTTGTGTCTTTTTATGATTTGAATCATCTTGCACTGGTTTTCCTTAACTTTCAACCTTAGATTTTAAATAAGAGGTTATCCATCTCATATAAGAAACACCTTCGACATAATTACAAAATACTAAAATATAATAAATATTTTATTTTTATTATATCTTTTAAAATTATAAATTATTAAATAAAATATCAAATTATATTAAAAAAGATATACCACTTTTTGGATTTAACCCAATATTAATCAAAGCATTATATTTTTAAAATCTATCATAAATGAAATAATTTTTTTTTTTTAAAGAAAACATTTTAATTTATTAAATCAATATTCTGCAAACTCTTTTTTAATTTTATTATTTTTCTATTTTCCTGCACTTTTTCCCTCTTTACTGGATTCTGTGTCTTGTCACATAAGTGCGGGCACCAAAGTCTTATTCCCTGTCTCGTCACCTAAGTGTGGGTACCAAATTCTTATTTATATCTCGCTAATTTTTTAAACTTTTTCTGGCTGATGAAAATCATTTACACTGAACTGACCTTTCCTGTTCTCTTCGCCCACTAAATACATGCCAGGAGTAACGTTAAATCATTTTTCTTCTGTCTTGAAATCTTCGCCCTTTCTTTTCGTTTTTCAACTTGGGTATCAAATACACACAATATCGTATCTGTTCTTTGAACTTGGTATCGAATGCCTTTACAGGCACCGTATATATGCTAAGTTCCCAGCGTTGGTCAATCAATTTCCCCTCTTTTTCTTTGATATCTTTTCTAAAAAATTCTCGTCTCTCTTTCCATTGGCCATCATCTCTAGAAATTAGGTCACAAGATGCCTTTGTACAGTTCTTTCCTGCATAATTCCTCATTTTGTCGGTTAAAAAAAGGACACAACGCATAAAGTTGCACTCTGCAGGGTCCCTCAGTGAGTTGTCTAAACTCTTCCGAAAGGAATTAAGTATCATCTTAACCTGTAAAAAGTTCACAAGGGGTTTCATACGTCACTCCACTGATTTCACCAAACGTCCCTGCAAACTTTTGTCACTAAAGGAACTCAATTTATCAAACGTCTGAAGTACAGATTCGTTACTCACAGTTTCGAGTGCACTTACACCGTTCTGTACAGTATGTCAGGAAATTGAGCCACTTTAGGCAATCCCCTGCATGATTGGGTATAGCATTTGATACCCTCAGTCCTCTACGTATCCATGCCACGCTTTTGGTGGGGGTTCAAGAATATTAGTAAATATATAATACATGTACTCTAAAAATTTCGCAGCCTTACATGGTAAGATTCTAAGGAAAATAAATAAAATTTATGGACTCTGGGGTCGCTCATTGTGCGGGTTGTCCCCCATTAGTAGGAATTTTTTGGTTTGTGAGATAACCACTAACTAAAGCTAATCAAATCTACATTAGTAGGTGCTATCCTCACTTGATTAGATAGGGAAGCTAGGAAAAATTGGTCAAAAATGTAACAAAGCCGCAAAAGGAAAGAAGACTAAGTGCAACCGAGTAAGTTACTTTACTTGTTGGTCACGCATTTTTTTAGTGTAATGGAGAAAAGAAAGAACTGACCAAGTCTGCCCATGTCATGTGGCAAGTTCTTATGGGATAAGAAAGGAGGAGTAAGATTGGATTTTATATTGAAAGAAGAGGAGAGTAGAATTAAGAGGAAAATGAGAGGCTTATCGCTGTGGTTCGTTAGTGTAGAAACTATGCCAGAATTAAAGGAAGTTTTAGGCAGGATGTTGCTGCCATTACAACTCAGCCTCGGAATTTGGCAGATCATGAAGCTGACACCGCTCTGGGCGATCATACATTGCAGCATGGCATACTTGTTCAATTGCCTCTCTTTCCCGGATACAGATTATAATAAGCTCAAGAGGTTTAAAGGTCGAGTATTCAAAAATGTGATCTCTCATGCCACCGCAGCAGGAGAGGTATCCAAAGTGAAAAAGGGCAAGGATCCTAAAAAATCTAAGAAAGAAGGTAAAGATGAGAATGGTGAGTCAGTGTCAGTGGATTACCTGGGCAAGAAGTTTGAGTTGCAGCGACTGGAAGGAAACAAGATGTTAGTAAAGGATGGGCCCGCATATTACATCACAGATAAAATGTGGGAAACTGTGCTGCATATTAAGGAAGTAGCTCCAGAGACGGTGTTTGTGAAAAACCATAAAGAACTATGGGAAGAAGTGGTCACAGGCGACATTATGGAGTTTGAAGAAGTGCTGGATTCAGTGATATTGGACAACCGCGCAGTCATTCGTCTTGAACACGATTACTTTCTGCCTGTCAACCTATTAAAGTCGGAGGATGAATTGCTGAAGATTTTAAACTTGGTGGGTTTGTTCCTACAGACTCAGAAGCATATTCATTGGCTCATTCCTGCATCTCTAAGCTTGACATCGGCAGTTATGGGGTTTAGCACAGCACTGAGGCTATCTATTGATGGCTTTATCAATACAGTCTTGTGCAAAGGAGTACAGATGGTGTGTGACCGACTGCCTTTGCTAATGAGGAGGCGGGTGTATTTCTGGGGGAACTGGGTGCAGAATTTAAAGCCCAGTAATGACTTGCAGTCAAAAATTGTGAGGGGTGACTTATGTGCCTTCATTGCTGGAGGTGCAAAAGCTCACACTCGAGCTTTGGCTGACCCTGTAATCTTCTCCGATCGTTCTGTACGATTTGAGACTTGCTCTAAATTTGGTCCATTTTTGTTCATATGTGACACAAAAAGTGACTCAGTTTATATAGAGTGGAGATTTGACAGGGCTGCCCAGAAATGTTTGTTGAAAGCTGGTCGTGTGGAATCGGAGGAGGCTGAAACTTTAAAAGCTGATGACATTTATATTGTATGTGGTGATGGTGATTGTAGCATGAAAAAAGCTATAAAAATGTTCACATCTGTTTGTTTCCCGGAGAAGAAGTCGTTCATAGCAGATGATATTGATACTGCATCAGTCGATGTCGATTGTAGCACGGAGAAGGCCACAAAACTTTTCATATTCGCTTCTTGCTTGTCAGAGAAGAATTCAGGTTCACTGAAATATTGTAAAGGCAATAATGTATATGTCCGCCACTTTGTAGAATCCATCAACGCCTACGTGAGAAGCGGCTACCCACCACTGTACACATTGCAAATGGAGGATGTAGTTGTCCGCTGATATGCTTCCACTTCATTAAAGGATGCCTTATTTATATTTTCTTAAAATCAAGTATACCACCCTAACAGGGTTCCTTAATAGCTATATGGAAGTTGTAGATTCCGAGAAAATAAAGTAATGCCAACAAGAGTTGAATTGAAGTTGAAATAATTGTAAAGGGATCTAGGATTTTAATTTATGTATATTGTAATGATCTTTATTTTAAAAAGTATGGACATTTATGTTTTATATTAAAAAATAAAATTTATATATTGTAAGAAAGTGATTTAGTGATGTTACTGATTAAAACATATGTTAGTTAGATAATTTTGGTGGTTAAGTTTTGAAAAGGTGTTATAAATGTTATATTGTTTTGTATAGATTATCATTTAAAATAACTTTGTATTATTATGATTATTCAATGTTTTTTATTAAACTAAGTGGGCAAGGGCCTTAATCTATTATAGATAAACCAAAAGGCTTGGAGATCAAGTCAATGAACCAAATAATAAATCAACTAGAATAGGGCAACCAATAAGGAAACAATAAAGTTGTCACTATTAATAGAACAATTGCAGATAGATCGACAATTACAAACTAGAAAAACCAACAGAAAGAAACATAAACTACTAAAAATTTGAGTTTGGGCCCAATAGTGGGCTCAAAAAAATAACTTGTTCTTGTGGCAGATAATAGTCCACAGGGACGAATCTTTATCATGAAAGCTAATAGAGTAGTGCTGGAGGAGCCACCTAACATGGTAGACAAGTCACCAAGACAAGCCACCATGTTTGGAGAAGCAATCCAATAGTCTAGAGAGAGGGAATCGGGAACCATGAATGAGATGAGTCTAGAACTAGAGAGACCAGTAGATTGAGTGACATGAGGGGTTGTAGACTCAGGAACAGGGCCTATGGCTGCTGAGATATACAAATCCATAAGAGGAGGCATCAAATTCGCCAAGGACTCTAACCTAGATACAAAAGCAATAGGAAAAACTGTGAGATGGTAGTGATCTGCATCCTTCCACCAAGTTGGAGAAGAATGTTGGTGAAAGACACAGGTACAGGAAGAAGCCAAATTTCTCGTAGAAAAATAGTGTCTACATCAGAAAGGAATCCCCTCATAGTCTAGAATATATTTTCATGACAACTCACCCACCTTCAACAAGATCTCAGCAGGAAGTGGTTTCAAAAGGTACAAATCCACCAAACTCCTAGTGTAGGAGGCATGGGAGAAGAAAATAGTATTAGGTTCCACTTAGAAAAACCAAACCAATGCATTACAATAGATTTCTAGGAAGAGTTGCGTTAAAAGTGGAGGGAAGGTAAGATAATCTTACCTAGGTATGAGAGAATGTAGTATGTTCAACTAAGGGTTGAAAGAGGGTGTCTAGGGGTGTAAAGAAAGGGCATTAGACCCACATTTCCAAACACCCAAAGATAGAAAAACATTTTGATCCTTAATAGAGTCAAAAAAAATAATGAAGAAGCCACAAGCACATAGTTAACTCTCAAAATTACCATAGACCACTGGGTTCTAGTGCTTTAAAATCTAGGAATGTAGTTCTAGAAGCAAGGATCATTCAATGTTTTTGATTAAGGAAAAATAGGTTTTAATGTTATTGGCTATGCTATTCTTATTTAAATAATTCATCATTACACTTCCAATTTTTAACATAATATCAAATCTTGTTATTGATTCTACCTTGTGGAGTTGAAAAGAAGATCAATTTTTACATAAAGAGAAGACAACCTAGGAGATTTTGTGTGTGGCCTTTATTACAAACAAACTTTGCTATTTTTGAATCATCTTTTTGGAGTTAGATAAAATCATGAATGTTCAAAATTATGTCAATTGAGAAACAATTTTTAACATAAGGCCTTGTTTCATAATACATCAACACATTCCTTTTCAATATTTATAAGTTATGATATATTCATGATTAAATATAATTTGCATTCATTTTAAACTTGGTTGCAGAGAATTTGCTTCCATATTAGTGGATAGTTTTTAAAAATATTCATTGAATATTTTTATTTACGTTGCTTTCATCCATAATTTATTGTGTATCCTATAGTTGAGATTATATTAGCTCAGGAAGGGCCCAATCCCATTTACATCGTAGTCATCTAATGAAAAGGGGTGAATCTGGCCCAATCCCATTTACATAGTAGTCATCTAATGAAAAGGGGTGAATCTCACAAGGAGTGAGATTAGGAAAATATAGAAAAATTAACTACAAATAGTAGACTAGTCAAATAGTACAATAGGATGGACTAGTTGGGAACCAACAAAGAGCTACAAGTTGTTGAGAAATCTCAAACCTTTAATGGCTTGCCATTTCTTTTGTAGAAAGTATAATTTTTTATCAAAGGGCACCTTCCAATAGAAGCAGAGGAAGTAGCCACCACAGGCAAGTGAGGAGAGGTGTGGGGAATCTCCGAAGAATGCTTGACCTTTTTTTAGATAAATTGATGAGGGATGCTTTGAGCAAGAAGACCCATTTCCCTCTTCTTGTGTTTCTCTTTCCTCTTGCACAATTCATGTTGCATAACTTCAATTATGGTTGTTGTATTGTTGATGGAGGTTCTGTAGTAGCCAATAATATCCTGGATATTCTTCATAAGAGTCCTAGGGCATGGGTCTCTTTTAGTAAATAACCACATCATCTTCCAAGCTACCTATGAACCCTTGACCAATCTCCTTTTTTATTTCTTGCACCTGTTTATCAAAATTCCCCTAATTATCAAAGTTGTAGCCATATTTTTCATAACCTTCCATATGCCTTATTAGAGAGATTCCTTTGACCACTCTTGTGCTTTGTTAAATACTAGTGATTGAAGGGTTTGGATTTTTTCTTTAGCAGCATGGAGTTGGTCCAATTGCCATTTGAAAATGTTCATGCAAGTATTAAACACCTTATAAAGTTCCTCAATTTAATCTTGGATCCTGATGCAAAGTAGACATTGAGTTTAATTAGGGCAAAACACTAGGATTGCATCTAGGTATAGGTAAAGATATTTGTGGGGGGGACTTAGAGTATTATTCAACTATGAGTTGGGGTGAGGAGAAGTAGCCCAAATAGGAGAGGGAGTATCAAAATTGAACAAGCTAAGGGAGTTAGAATTAGTGTTAGAGACAAAGACATAGGAGTCCTTAGGTGGCTTTGAGAACTAAACTTTCTTTCCTTAAGAATTTGGGGGGTAAGGTCCAACATAATTTCCTTAGCCAATTGAGTGGGTTTGGAAACAAGAGGAGAGATCTACGATCCTAGATTCAAATTGGTGGCCACAAGGGTTGACAAAGGGGAGGTGCCAAAAGGATGCAATATGATTGGGGTTCTCATTCTACACAAGGATAAAATGGTTGACAATTTTGGGATATTTCAATTTTAAATATTTTATGGAAGCATGATAAGAACATAATAGAGGAATGACTGATTAAAGATATAAAACAAAAATAAAAATTTGATATTGGTTGCACCATTATTCTTTGTTGCAAAGTCAAATAAAATGAGTGAATTATGTTTTATGTTAAAAGAAAGATTTGTTTTGTGTATTTATTATTCTAGTTGAGTAGATTTATTTTTCTTTTTAGCCATTTAATATTTTTTTATGCTTTTTTTAATCCCGTTTTCTATTGTTGCTATGCTTTTTTTTTAGTCTATATTTGCATGACATCTAATATAAGTTAGAGATAGAAAGCTATGAATAGGAAGGAGATATTTTGGATCTTTGTTGGCATGTAACACATTATGGAGCCAATTTTTTTAATATTGGTGTTCATATTTAGATCATTAAGAGCTATGGAAAACAAATTAAAAATAAAGAGATCTGTAGTAATAAAGTGTCACAAATTGCATCTTGTGCCAATTTCACACTTATGCATTACATCTTGTAAAGACATAAACGCTCTAACTTTCAATAAAAGAACAAAAACTCTTTAACTTCAAGCAAAACTATAATTCCCTTAATAAATTATTTTTTTCTCCTCAAATCATTCCAAATTGATAGGGTTCACCTAGCTTGCTCACACTTCACCTAGTTGGTGTTGCTCAATTCGACCAAGCTCACCAGGTCTAGCTATGCTTCAAGACCTCCAAGTCCTTCCCAATCTCGGCTAGGAATTTCTCTTTACAACTCTTAAGGTGTTTGCAACAACTTTTTTGACTAGGCACTCTACCAATTTAATGTGCTTCTCAAATACTCATCTTGCATCCTTGACAACTACTTGTCAACTTCCCACTTTTCACCCCCATACTATTATAAGGACTTGTAAAGATGTGGAGGTGGTATTTAACAAGGATGAGTTAAACTAGGTCCATTTGGGGCTGTGCAATCTTCAACTCCCTTACCGATTTCATAAAATTGCCTAGAAATAGGGCTACAAGGATGAGCCCCAATTAGGCCTCCTAAATCCGGTTTTTAAGGGTTTTTGGTTTTATGGTCCAAAAGACCTTGAAAGAATTTTTATTTTTCTTCAATCACTCACCCATCCTCAAGAGATTTTGTTGGTTTTAGACTTCCAACTTTCCGTACAGTTCCCTAACCCAAAAATGAGGGTTTGTTAGGGTTTCTAGGCCTTAACCGGTTGTGACTGCTCAGAAAAGGAATAAGGTTATCAAATGAGGTTTTCAATGCTTCCCCTCTTAACTGGAAATCTAAATGGACCTTTAATTCAATACAAAATGCTAAAGTTTGGGTTTTGAAGTCACCCCTACAACTTACAATCAATTTACACCCTGTTTCCTCTAGCCAGGTTGCTCCTGCACTTGCCTAGAACAAGGTGGCAACTATGATGAACTTCACTTCCAGAACTCCTCCCTAAATATTTACATTTTACATAGGGTTTCCTTCCATTTCCCAATAGGCCATGATGGTAGCACAGAGGGATTTTATGGGGCAACCATTTTACACAAATTTGTTATTTACAAGCCAAAACTGGTTGTTTGAAACCAAAACAGTACAAGAACTAATAAAGAATATTTACAAAGAATGAAATGGAACAAATGGTACTGGAACACACCAAAGAACTACTATCCAAAACTAGATCAATGGATTCCATCCATTTGTGTTCACTTTTTATGCAAAATAAGACAAAAGCAGTGACAACAGTCCGAAAATGAGTGGTTTCAGATTGTAAAATAAGAACTTCCCACCTTGGTAACCATGCAAGAGGAGGTTTAAATAGTATTCCACACATGTGGAGGTATATTAGGTCAATATGCTAACCCTAACTCCAGCGCTAAGATCTTTTAGGACCAAAGTTGTCATGACAACTTTTAAAAGTTTTCATGACAACTTTTACAATTTTCCATAATTTTCTTTGCCAACTTAGGCAGCATATTACAAGTCCTTATTCATGTCTTTTTCAACATTCCTAAGACTATTCTAAACCTCTCTAATTCTCTCACCAAGTTATGCGTCTTTTGACCAACAAGAAGGCCATTTTAACTACTCATCCTAACACCTACTCACAAAGTGCAAACCTAGAAAGGAAACTAACACAACTAAGCCTACACTTGATTCAAATCAAACATTACACACACACCTTGGACCCTCTTGGAGTCCTTATTAGAAACCTGACTTGGCTAAGGTCAGTACAAACCAAAATTATAGAAGGACTATGAGCCTAAGTCCTAGGTGCTCCTGCACCATTCTCCCAAACAAAAAGAAATTAAGTCACCTCTTTGGGGATCAGATTCTGATCAATGCCTAACTTATTGAACTCTTTCTCAAACACCCATGTAGTGTCAACATCATTCATACCCTGCCACTTGATTAGGTGCTCCCAATAAATTTGGTGTCTTGTCTTCATAGCGATCCTTGAACTCAATACCTTTTTATCCTTTGGACTTGGTTATGCTGGTACTTGAAGGTTATTTACATCATCTAATACCTCTGAGTGACTGCAATTTGAACCTGGAATTGGCCCTTTGTAAGAAACTAAGTCTGCAATATTGAAAACCGGCGACAGTCCTATTTCACTTGGTAGGTCCATATTGTATGCATTTTCTCCATACTTGGCTAGGAGGGCACATGGACCCAACCTTCTCATCTGCAACTTGTTAGGTACTCCTTGCTATAGCCTTGCCTTGTTAAGGTGCACCATGACAAGATCACCTAATTAGAATTGTAGGTTCTTCCTTCTCTCATCAACCTTTTGCTTGATCTTACTTGTGTTCTCCATCAATGCTTTCTTGACTGATTCATGTACCTCTTTCATTGACTGAGCAAAATCTTCAACATATCCACTCCTTGTTGCTGCATTTCCTAAGTCCCTTAACTCCAGTATACCCCTTGAGTGAAGACCATAGAGCACCTCAAAAGGACTCTTGCTTGTGGTTCTATTTATTTTGTCAATGTAAGCATATTCAGCTTGTGACAACACTTGATCCCATGTCTGACCATACTCCTTGGCAAGGCACCTCAATAAGTTTCCTAAGCTTCTATTAACCACTTCAGTCTGCCCATCTGTTTGTGGATGGTAGGCTGATCCAAAGGATAGGTTGGTACCAAGTTTTTGCCAAAGTGTCTTCCAAAAATGACTCATGAACTTTGAGTCCCTATCTGAAACAATGCTCATGGGTAAACCATGTATCCTTATCACTTCCTTGAAGAACAAATGAGCTATATGACATGCATCATGAGTAGTCTTGCAAGGTACAAAGTGGGCCATCTTACTAAACCTATCCACTATGACATAAATGTTGTCAAATCCCTTCTTTGTCCTTGGCAAACCCAGTACAAAATCCATACTAATGCACTCCCAAGGTCTATTTGGTATGGGAAGAGGTTGGTATAAACCGACATTTGAAGAAGTGCCCTTAGACTTTTGACAAACAATACAAGTTTCCACATACTTCCTAACATCTTGATTCATCCTAGGCCAATAGTAATACCTTTGAACTAACTCTTGAGTCTTGTTGACTCCAAAATGAGCACTAAGACTGCCATTATGCTTCTCTTGTATGAGATTTTCTCCTATTGACCCTCTAGGCACACAAAGTTGCCCTCCTCTAAACAATAACCCATCTTGCAAGGTAAAATCAGAATAATCACTATAAAATTGATTTTTATACTCTTTGCATACCTTGTAGGCATTTGAGAAGTCTTCATCATTCGGGTATAGGTCTCTAAAACTGTCAACACCTATGCTTCTTAACTGAATTTCTTGGACTGTCAAGAGTCTCCTGCTCAATGCATCAGCAACCCTGTTTAATTGACCTTTTATGTTCTTGATTGTAAAGGTGTAGGCTTCCATATATTCTACCCACTTCATGTATTTGTGACTGAGTTTTTCTTGTGAGTTTAGAAAGCTCAAAGCTTGGTTGTCTGTGTAGACTACAAATTCCATAGGCAGGAGATAGTGTCTCCACTTCCTCAAAGCTTGCACTAATGCATATAAATCCAAGTCATATAAGGAGTATTTCCTCTTAGCATCACTTAGCTTCTCACTATGGAAAGCTACCGGTCTTGCTTCTTGACTTAGGACAAAACCTACTACAACATTGCTTGCATCACATTCCATTGTGAAGAGTTTCTCAAAACTAGGCAACACCAACACTGGTTGAGTGGCTATCCTTTCTTTCAAGGTTTCAATTTACCTTTATTTGCTTGTTTATTCCACTAAAACTTTTCCTTCATTCCACCTCTAATAGTGTCCAACATTGGTGCACATATAGCATTGAATTGCCTAATGAATTTCCTGTAATACTGAGCTAGTCCATGGAAGCTTCTCACCTAAGTTACTGACTTAGGAGTAGGCCAATTTACTATGGCTTCAACCTTGCTAGAATCCATCTTGAGATTCCCATGTGACAACACAAACCCAAGGTAAACCAACTCCTACTTAACAAATTCACACTTGTCCAAGTTCATGGTTAGCTTCTCTTCATACAATCTTTGTAGCACAATTTGTAAATGATTAACATTATTTGCCCTATCCTTACTGAAAATGAGAATATCATCTAAATATACCACCACAAATTTACCTATGAAGTCCTTCATCACCTCATTCATGAGCCTCATGAAGGTCCTTGGAGAATTTGACAAGCCAAATGGCATTACAAGCCATTCATAAAGACCCTTTGTTGTCTTGAATTTTGTTTTCCATCCTTCACCCTCCTTAATCCTAATTTGGTGGTATCCACTTTTAAGATCAATCTTGGTAAAGTATTTGGCTTCCCCTAAGCAATTCATTAGGTCTTTTATTATAGGAATTGGAAACCTATATCTAATGGTGATCCTATTTATAGCCCTAGAGTTAGTGCACAATCTCCAAGTACCACCTTTCATTGGGGCTAAAATAGTAGGTACAACACAAGGTCTAATGCTTTTCCTAATTAGGCCTTGGTCTAAAAGCTCTTGGATTTGTTCAGCAATTTCTACATTTTGTTGGGGAGTCATCTTGTAGGCTGCCTTGTTAGGTAAGGATGCTCCAGGTATGAAGTCAATTTGATGGCTTATGGATCTTTTAGGAGGTAAGGTGGCTGGCTGACCATCACTCACTATCCCTTTGAACTATCTCAATAGGTCTTGAATCTCCATTGGCAAATCTGGTTTCTCTTTCTTGTCTTCCTCTTTAGGCTTCATCACTAATGTAGACCCTATTCCTTCACCTTCCTCAAGTGTCTTCAAGAACTATTTTTCACTCATAAAAAAGATATTAGGACCTTCTGCCCTCTTTTCACCTTCCTCAAGGACAGATTGTATCTTGAATGTGACTCCATCTTTCTTGAATGAATATGCATTCTTGGCTCCATCATGAATAGCTTGTCTATCAAATTGTCATGGTCTTCCTAATAGAAGATGGCATGCATCCATGGGTAAGACATCGCATAACACATTGTCCTTATACCTCCCAATGGTGAAATCCACCCATGCTTGCTCATTGACTAGGACATGTTGGGCTTTGTTCAACCAAGTGACCCTATATGGGTTGTTGTGAGGTATCCTTTGTAATTTAAGCTTACTCACTGCCTCTTCTGACACAATTTTGTTTGTTGACCCTGCATTAATGATCACCTTGCAAACTTTGTCCATCATCTTGCATTTGATCCTAAATAATGATCTCCTTTGGCTAGGCTCTTCTCTGATAGGTTATTTTATCAAACTTCTTCTTATCATTAGGTTGTCACCTACCTCTGATTCTAAGGCAACCTCTGAAGTCTTGCTTCTTAAAGTCTCTTCTTGAAGATAGTTCACTCTCCTCTCACTACTTTGTGATGATGACCCCTTCTCTGGACACCTATATGCTGGATGACCAAGCTGATTGCAATGGTAACATTTCATTGAGGCAAAATATGAGGAACCTCTACCTTGTCCACAAGACCTTCCTCTAAAACCACTGTCTGACCCCCTTCCTCTATTGAATCCTCCTTTACCAGTGCTACCTTCTTGCTGCTCAGTGAGTTTAGACTCACCTTGTGTTGTTTTCTCTGAGTTTCTTCCTCCAAAGCCTCCCCTATGGCCTCTATTTTCTTTTCCTCTACCTCTGCCCCTATTGCTACTTGAAGCTTTCTTTTAAGTTTTTCTTCCACTTTGAGGGCAAGTTGATAGCTTTGATGAACTGTCTTTGGGCTCAATAGACTGATTTCCTCTTGGATGTTCCATCTTAGTCCATTTAGGTATCTAGCTACCTTATGGCTTTCTTCTTCCACCGCATGAAATCTAAGACTAAGTTTGTGAAACTCCTCCATATAACCACTTACGTCAAGGTCTTTTTATCTTAGGTTTTATCTTTTCCTATGAATCTACACTTCATAGTCATCAAGGAGATAGGCTTCTTTAATTTTGACTAACATCCCTTTCCAAGAAGAGATGGGTGTTTTGCCTGCTTTCTTCCTCTCATCCTGCAGAAATTTCCACCATGTGAGAGCGGCTCCCCTCATCCTAGACTTGGCCACTTTGACTCTTTGAGCTTCAGTTATAACTTCACATTCAAAATGGTTCGCCATACCCTCTATCCATTCTAGAACCACTTCTACTTGAATCTTTCCAGTGAACAACATGACAATCCTTCTGGTGATTTACCACTTAAGGCTTTCAATGCCTTTAGGAAAGGTTCTTGTTCCAAAACAAGATCAGGTTCAGGTGCTCTGTCTACTTTTGACACCTCTTTACCCTTCCCTTCTGCTCCTTCAACCTTTACCAACAATTCATCAGGGTAAAAGCACAAAACTATGTCACGTTTCAGGCTAACTTATTAGCACAAGTGAATTTAAGTAATTCTAACTAAAAATTTATTTTAGTCAAACATATGGTCTATATAGATTCATTATAGCTAAGTTATATATGGACCACAACTTTTTCAATT
This sequence comes from Cryptomeria japonica, assembly GCF_030272615.1. NCBI lineage: Eukaryota > Viridiplantae > Streptophyta > Pinopsida > Cupressales > Cupressaceae > Cryptomeria > Cryptomeria japonica. Next base: position 705,757,872 of record NC_081405.1, on the reverse strand, counting down.
GGAAGTGTCTATTGAATGTATATTTTATACCACTTTGGGTCTAATTGCCAAAAAAAAATAAAAATAAAAAAAGTCGATGTTTCAACAACTCCTACTCTTATAAATAATATATTTTTAAAAATGTAAACATACCCTTTTATAGATCTATAAGTGAATATTCCAAAACATATATCTTTTAATACTTTAATTAGTTTTTTATATTTTATATTTTATTTTGATTGAAAGTAGGTCATCAACACTAAAATATAAGGTCAATTATCTTGTCAAGGAAAAATCCTAAAATTTATTCAAAATTTTTGAAAAAAATATGATGCAGTAGAGAAAGGAATCTATGCCAAGATGATATAATTATTTTCTAATTTGGATAAATAATTAAGAAAAAAGCTGGTGGAATTAGAAAGGGTTATATTTCAGCACACACAACTTTTCAAATTTATTGAAAAATATATATTTATAAAAAATAGTAAAAAATATATCCATGCACTAAAGTTTCAAGTTATCAATATACAAAAAAAAAAAATTGATGAAAAAATAGTAAAGATTACTAATTAAAGTGTGGTGGCTTGTGTAACTTTAATTTCAACATTTTATCAACAACTAAATTATAGTGTTTAGTTTATAAAAAACTACATTCAAATAGTTTTTTAAAATTTTGTTAAAATTACAAACATAAAATAGACAAAAGAATATAAATTTTATTAGTTTACATCATTCCAAAATTCAAAACATATATTTCAGTTTCTATTGATTTACTTTAAAAATTTGAATCAGCATTGACCATTTCCTTTCTAAAAGTGTGACACAACTTTGTACTTTTACCCATCAGCCTTGGTTTCAATTTCACCAAGCTTACCTTCTAATTCTACCAATTTTTCCTTCAGGAGCCTATTCTCTTCCTCCTGACCATCCACTTTCTTTGCCAACTCTGCATTCGTAACCATGGTGTTGTCTCCTACAGATTCCACTGAGGACATCTACTCTCCTAGCCCAAATCTAATAGGCTCTAATACCAATTTGATAGGGTTCACCTAGCTTGCTCACACTTCACCTAGTTGGTGTTGCTCAATTCCACCAACCTCACTAGGTTTAGCTATGCTTCAAGACCTCCAAGTCCTTCCCAATCTCTGCTAGGAATTTCTCTTTACAACTCTTAAGGTGTTTGCAACAAGTGTTTTGACTAGGTACTCTACCAGTTTAATGTGCTTCTCAAATACTCATCTTGCAACCTTGACAACTACTTGTCAACTTCCCACTTTTCACCCCCATATTGTTATAAGATCTTGCAGAGGTGTGGAGGTGGTATTTACCATGAAATGAGTTCAACTAGGTCCATTTGGGGTTGTGCAATCTTCAACTCCCTTACCGATTTCATAAAATTGCCTAGAAATAGGGCTACAAGGATGAGCCCCAATTAGGCCTCCTAAATCTAGTTTTTAAGGGTTTTTGGTTTTACGGTCCAAAAGACCTTGGAAGAAGTTTTATTTTTCTTCAATCACTCACCCATTCTTAAGAGATTTTAGTGGTTTTAGGCTTCCAACTTTCCGTACAGTGCCCTAACCCAAAAATGAGGGTTTGTTAGGGTTTCTAGGCCTTAACCGGTTGTGGCTGCTCAACAAAGGAATAAGGTTATGAAATGAGGTTTTCAATGCTTCCCCTCTCAACCAGAACTCCAAATGGACTTTTTCTTCAATTCCAAATACTAAAGTTTGGGTTTTGAAGTCACCCCTACAACATACAATCAATTTACACCCTGTTTCCTCTAATCGGGTTGCTCCTGGACTCGCCTAGAACAAGGTGGCAACTATGATGAACTTCACTTCTAGAACTCATCCCTACATATTTAAATTGTACATAGGGTTTCCTTCCATTTCCCAATAGGCTATGATGGTAGCACAAAGGGATTTTATGGGGCAACCATTTTACACAAATTTGCTATTTACAAGCCAAAATTGGTTGTTTGAAACCAAAACAGTACAAGAACTAATAAATTCTATTTAAAAAGAATGAAATGGACCAAATGGTACTAGAACGCACCAAATAAGTACTATCCAAAACTGGATCAATGGATTCAATCCGTTTGTGTTCACTTTTTATGCAAAATAAGACAAAAATAGTGATAACAGTCCGAAAATGAGTGGTTTTAGATTGTCATTCATGAAAATCAAAACTTCCAATCTTAGTAACCATGCAAGAGGAGGTTTAAATAGTCTTCCCCATATGTGGAGGCATATTAGGTCAATGTGCTAACCCTAACTCCATCACTAAGCTCTTTTAGGACCAAAGTTTTCATGATAACTTTTAAAAGTTTTCATGACAACTTTTACAATTTTCCATATTTTGCTTTGCCAACTTAGGAAACCTATTACAAGTCATTATTAATGTATTTTTCAACATTCCTAAGACTATTCTAAACCTCTCTAATGCTCTCACAAATTTATGCCTCTTTTGACCAACAAGAAGGCCATTTTAACTACCCACCCTAACACCTACTCACAAATTGCAAACCTAGAAAGGAAACTAACACAACTAGGCCTATAGTTGACTCAAATCAAACATTACACACACACCTTGGACCCTCTTGGAGTCCTTATTAGAAACCTGACTTGGCTAAGGTCAGTACAAGCCAAAATTGTAGAAGGACTATGAGCCTAAGTCCTAGGTGCTCCTGCACCACAAATGCTCATAATTCCATTCAAGTAAGTCATAAAATATACGCATTCAATAATTGGAATAATCAAGTCCAAATCCAACAAATAGGTACATAATAGTAATCTTACAAAAATGAGAACACTTTCATAGTATTCCAACATACTACACATTATTCCTAGTTACATTACAACACTTAGGCATTTTATTGCCTTAAGTTAACAATTTCTAAGATACAAGATATATACACTAATGTGATAAGATATATCATTTAATCTTCAATCCAGATGACATATTTAATGTGGTCCTTACACAGAAGATGAGAACAAGATTTAGGTGCTTTTTCCACCCAAACTTGAAGCAGAGGTTTCTCCAGAATTCTTAATCAATCAAGAATACCCAACCCTGCGCGAATTGCTTAGCAAGAAGAATTTGATATACAAGATGGAATCTTGGTGCATGCCTAGAATGATACATAATTTTTCTATTATTCTAACTCATTTAAGAAACAAGCAAGATGAATACAAGGATATGGTAGAGAGTCATAAATACATCCATCTATTCCAATTGTCAATATGTTACTCGGCCGAGTATAATGCCATACATAGCAATAAAAATAATTTGGAAAAGCAAACTATACTCTATAAAACCCCATATTCAGCCCTCTACCTGGAATGTATACTTTCCCCAAATCATATGACTAGCATATTCATTCATCTAGCATGCCTATTTCCTTCCTATTTTACATCTATGAATATGAATGCCATACACTTCCATTCACAAGCATGCATAGTTGAAAAACAATTTAAACATAAATCCATTTTTCAAGTAAAACAATCTTTTCATTTTCAGCATAAGTTTACTTAAATTTAAAAATAAGAAGGTGTAACACATGTATGCACATATAATTTGCATATAAAGAAGAATACAAAAATGAAAGTTATGAGTACACATTCTTTAAATCTATGTTCCTCATATGGACTAACTATATTTTTAGCATGCGTTAACTCATTGTTTCAGTTATTCATCATCTATGTTTTTAGTTCTCCAATGGATAAAATCGCATAATTCAGGTTTAGGTATGTTCCAATTATAGTATGGTGTTTCTAGTATTTAAGGTTTACATGTCTATATAATTTTTTTAATAATATCTAACCATTTTGTTCTGTTTTATATGTTTGCTACAGATTTTTACAAGTTTGATATATTTCAATAGGATATCTCTTCTCAGATTATGATCTCATATAACAACATATACAAAGAACCCATCTTCTTGAAATGTATATGCACGCGCGCGCGCACATACACACACATGTATGTATGTATGTATGTATATTCAATGTGTTGCCCCATTTTTGGTATGCCTAATATTTGAATTTAAAATTGGTCTCATTGTTGAATGAAGGCCCAAATATGTGTCTATGCGTAATGAGTGAGCACGTGATCCAAGGTTGTTGTCAATCAAAATATGAAAAATGGATGAATTTTGAAAATTATGAATAATTGAGGGAAATAGTTTTATATACATGTCATAAGAATCATTTTGTGTCATGTGGCCAATTTTTACTTGAACCCAGTTCATAGTTTATTATATATTAAACTTTCAAATTTTGATGTCCCTCGCCCAAAAATGATTAAAATATCTCATCCTAAATATCTTGATGAGGAATAAATGATTATTTTTTCTCTCTTCCCTACCATAAACATGTGTTTCAAATTTTAGAGCCTAACTCCTTACAGTTTGAAAGATATGGCCGTCTTTCCTAAGTTTGGGCATTAAATTAAAAATATTTAAATTATTTTTCAAAATTAATTTAATATTTTAAATTTTTTTAATGTTGTGGTCAATTGAGGGAAAAATTTATCTAAAAACATCATTATTTTTATTTCTCCTTTATTCTCCTTCATAGTCAATGGTTTTTGGAGGTCAAGATCATAGTCTTTGAAATAAATTGTAAAAAATGCTCTGTTTTCGAGCATTCTTAACCCATATTTATAACCTCAAAAAGAAAAGGTTAAGAATGCTCCAAAACAGGGCATCTCTAACCTTATTTCCTAACCTTGTGTGGGCCCTCTTTGTCAAGAAGGTTAGAAATGCTTCGTTCTGGAGAATTCTTAACCTTCTCCATAAGAGTTTAAAAAAAATGTGTGTACAAATAAAATGCAATCTTATGGATTTCTGTAAGCAAGGGCAAAATGAGTAACAATGCAAACCTACAACGCAAGTTTGTCCTCCTTCCATTTCATTCATAACTAAGTTGAGAGATTTTTAACTAGTCATGGATATTCATCAAGGCTTTAAATGACAGAGGGATTTCATTAGTTGTTGTCGTTGCACTTGCTCTGCGAGAGGCTGGTTCATGTATGCCATGGATTTGAGGATTTGTTAAAAAACATCGAAACTTGATTCTTGTTGAACAGAATGCACAGACAAATCACAGAAAATGGAAGGAGCTGATCGCTAAAAGGAAGACCATACACATGAAAATGGTTATAGACATTCATCGGTGCATTAAAAACAAAGAGTTGTCGCCAGAGGGTGTCATTGCAACTGCTCTTGAAAATTAGCTTGGTTTGCAGCTCCAACTCTAGCTTGTGGTGTTTTCAAAGGATGTCGTTGAATTCACTGAGAGCTCATGGTGTTCCCTCTTTATACCACCATTGCAACGATGTCATTGAATATCCCATATAATTGCAAGGCTGATTAGTGAGGGCTTCCATTATCAAGAAAATATTTTACTTGGAGCTGCTCAATTTTCTTTGTGCATAAAGGAGGATTGAGGGTGTGGTGCAAGCCGTGATCATTAAATCAAGACTAAGCACAAGCTTCTCTAGAGACATAACTGCCAAATCATGGAGATACGACTATGTAGTTGTAGCTGCTCTGGAGACATACATGCCAATCGTTAAAGCAAGAATACACCACGGACTGCTCTGGTTAGAACCGCTTGATAGAATCATGTGGTTATATGAATGCAAACCATGGACTCAAGAAAAGGTGTGAGTTGTTTGACAGAACGACGTGGTCAATACACATGCAAATCGTGGAAGCATAGAAGAGCACACAATTATGGGAAAGGCTCACAAGGCATACGCAAATGAATTTGATGAAATTGCTTAAAGAACTTTTAAGATAATACAATTAATAGGTGTGAAGCCATTTCTGTTATCTTTGTCAGCGTACTCCATGTGCACACCAATATGGGAATTTTTTAATTATGAATGTGGAAGCATAGACAATATGCATGATGTGTTTGATAGAATGTTGTGTGATGTAGATTATGGGAAACATTGACGATGCATGTAAATTGTCTGACATAATGCTTCAAAGAGATATCGCCTTATGGAATGCAATTGGCAAGTGTATAACCAAATTTCATGACCTCTTCTAGTAGACAACAAAGGAGCTTCGAGCTGTAGAACGCATAGGCATAGACTATATATGTGAGATGTTTAATAGATAGCAGCCTGTGCTTATAATCCAAACCATAATGTGGATACATAGACCAAGCATGTGAACTGTTTTGACTAGTTGCAAGCATTCATTAAAATAATGCCAAGTGAGTGTTATTTTTATTTGTCATAATGAAGTACAAGTTCCATAGCCCCAATTATGCACCCATGCTCAAATGCACGCTTCCATATATTGGGGATACTAAGTTGGGAAATGTGAGTCTTTATGATTTTTGGAAATTGATGGAAAGAAAAGACAAGACTTTGATAGCTCAAAGGTTATTAGACAGTGGATTAGCTCATGCAGTAGGGTACCCCACATCAGTCCAATGTCCAAAATTAGTTTTGGAATGCATGAAAGCATTTAATTTGGATACAAAAGAGATTAGGACAACAAAAGGTAATGTGGTCGCTAAACTTGATCCAATCTCTATTGCCAAAAAATTTTAGAATATCTTTCAGAGAGAAATTCATAGAGGTAGACAGGGAATATATAGATAATTATTTTATCAATAATGAAGTGCAATGTTTGAATAATATAGCTAGAAAATGGTTAGCAAAACCAAGGAAAGGAAAAACATAGCTTCCTAAAATAATTCACAGGTCTCTGTTGATGGAGGATATCGCTAATATGGTTATTTTCTTGAACCAGGTCACGGGAAATGAGGACTCGAATGAATTGGAAGGGTGGATGTTCTTGTTTATTAATATCATCTGTGAGGGCATACAATTTATTAATTGGGCTGAGATTATTAGCAATAATCTTTGTGATCAGCTACTCAAATTGAAGAATTTTTATAGCTTCTATATGACATCATACCTCTTTTATGCCATTGTTGAGATGAAGAAATGGCCAGGATTGAATACTAAAGGCATTTATGATGATGCAACTTAGATTTACAATTATCATCCGTAGATGCAATTGGAGGAAAGTTATCATCACTTCAGGTGGGTTAATGATTCTTTCACTATGTTGACAGTAAGAGAACTACAGGGTAATATTGGACTCGGAATATCCTCAGAAGCAACAACATTGATTCAGAAATATGGTAGTTACTTTATACAGTTTACGAAGTTCACATACATTTAGATAGGAGGTTATGATGGCTTTCCTCTCATGTTACTGAGGTTTGTTGAAGATAAGTTGATCCTCATTGAGGTATGCCGGTAGATTGCACAAGTCAACAAAATTTGCTGGAATAAAATAAAAAGTATCATTTCTTTTCCCATTGGACTTGGTTATTATAGTTGTGAGAGCTATTCAGATGCTCAAAGTATCGAGAGGTCTATAGCAAAGATTCACCTGTATCCTTATGAAATGAGGTTTCCCTTTGATAGAAAAGGATATGCTATAGGAGAGTTAGAGCTTGGTGTTGGATTTGAACACTTTCTTGATATAGAAGATTTTTGGCAAGACTGTGAAGATGATTTTGAAGTGCGAAAAAGGGACTGGATGAGATTTTCTATCAAATAGATAACTAACTATAGAATTGAAATAAATGTGGATGACATCGAGGATGATGAATCTGATTTGATTGATGGTTTTTACTTTGAGAGGATTCAACTTCTTCCACTTCCACCCATCAATTGGTCAATTTCAGAAATAAGAAGTATTCAAGAAAGATCAGCTTATGTGGTTTGAAGGATGCTTGAATGGGTTAAAGGTAAGAGGATTGAGGCTACAACAACTAGACCTTCATATAAAGCTAATTCCTCAAAAGATAGAAGTGGAGCACAAGGAAGTTCTTCCATTATAGCTAATTCACAAAGATCAAACCCAGTGATGAGTCTACACCAAAATATTTCCAAAAAAAGTGATGATGGAGAAGATCCAGAAAAAGGGAAGGATCTTGCAAAGGCATGTGAAGTTAGCTTTGTCATTAAGAAAAAGAGATCAAAGACAAAAGGAAAAATAGTGAATCTTTCCCAGGAGCTTGAAGATGATTTAGAAAGTATTTCACCTCAACACCCTCCCAATGTTGATAGTCAACAAATTCTTTCCGTCTCACCGTCTATCATTATTTCATAACCCTAACATGATGATTTTGCTATTCATGAGGAAGCTAAAATGAATGATGCTCATACTAAAGTTCAATCTCCACTCTTCTTAAATAATTTAACATTTTAACCTTTGCATATGTGAACAATCAAGAATCATTGCTATTATCTTCATCATTCTGGTTACAACAGAGTTTACAGAATAAGAAGAGAATTGTTCAGCTGATAGCTCCCAGTTTTGATGCAGTTGCAAATGTACTTCACAGAACAACCAAACCCAAGAAAACCAAAGTTGCATCTAGATTGGGAATTAATCCATCATCATGAAATGTATGTGTTGAGGTAGCCCGACCCATTGTTGAAAAAGATGTAAGTGAAGCTAATGAGGCAAATTTTAGCATGACATGAGTGGATTTAGGTCCTACAACACATGAGGGAGTTGTCCATAATTTTCAAATTTCAGCAGCTATTCTTGTTGACAAAGCAAATAAAGACAAGGAAACAAAGGATCAAATAAAGCAAAAAATACAGGTTCTTTCATCCTATATCAAATCTATTGTGGATTCTTCAGATACACAATTGGAGTCAGCCTCAAATTGGGCATTGGTCCACACCGAATGAATTATTGAAAATAAGGTGATTGGAGATATACACAAATGCAAGAGACAGAGTAGGATTTTAAAAGAGTGGATTAATCAAATGAAGTCAGAAACATTAGACTTCATTGAGAAGGCCAAGGATGTTCATATGAAACTGGATGCATAGGAATAGGAAATTATAATAGAGTTGAAGAACACCAAAGAACAAGAAATGTCTTGGCGGGATACTTTGAAATAATTCCAAAGGATAGAAAAAACAAATATAAATGTACTCATTGCTGAAAAGGTCTTCTCTCATAAACAAGAAAATCAATCCAGTACATGGTGCAAGAGTATAAGTTGGAAATTGGAGAATATCAAACAATGCTTGGATGAGTATCAAAAACTCTTGATAACTTGTGAACAAATAAAGATGAAGGTAATAGAAGATAAAATGAATATGATTGGCAATGTATCAGTAAAAGAGCAATTTCAGCAAATGGATAGTCAAGTGCTCTTAAGCAAGTTTCATGACAGAGTCTGTAATGCCCAAAATTTTCAAGCTTAATGGACATTACATACCTATTTATCCCATTCCAAACTTGTGTATTTAGCAATTTTTTTTTAAGTCATAACCAATTGCCTTTGTAAAACGAAAATTGATAGTATAAATCAACATGTAACCTTTCGAACCCACTTTTTAACCAAGTAAACATTATACAAAACTACCACATTTTCCTTATGAAGATTATTTCTTCCCTCTTGACACCTTCAAGTCTTGCTCAAACCACACTCACTCATAATAATTAGTAATATATATCATAAAAAATAGTCAAAGCAACATGAACTCACTCATACTCAACATATTATAAGATGGTCAGGTCAACTTTCCACATCATAAAATTTATTTTACTTCTGATAAATGTTTTCTATCCAGGTAATACCCCAATTCACTATGAAGAAACTCCAAGAAGTTCATTTTACTTAGATAAGTGGATAGTAATACTAGTATAACTTTCATCCTCCCTTTGACTAAATAATGACATCCAAAATAAATCACTTTGTAAGAAATATCAAATGATTCTAAATTACTATCTTCACATTTATTATAATGTCCAATAAATAAAGGTGCAATTAGGCTTACTTACAACTTGATGATCTTTACCAAATTACTTTGTCACTACTAAGAAGATATCTACCTATTACCATTCGCATTCATTTCATGAAGGGATAAATCCATTCTTACAAGCTCTTTTATTCTCATGTAAGTAAACATCACTATGCTTCATCCATTTATGACATTTTTCCTCTCTTTAAAGTTATTACCATATATCATCAAAGACAGAGTACAATTTTAATCCTACTTTAAGTGTTTAAGACTCTTGGAACATAATTAAACTACTATAAGCATGCAATGTTACCTTATTGAAGGTCCAATCATAAACTAGATGTCCATATCCTTCAAATCAAACTTAAAATGTCTAAAAGAAAGATTGAAACTTGAAGTGTCTATGTCCGATGATAAGCGAGGCCTGACATCCTACCCCCCTAGAACTAAACTTCCTCCTGGAAGTTAGTAAGGAGGTTAGACACCCACCTCTTCAATTAACTACGAGGTGTCGAAGTCAAGATTCTCCCTTAGTATAACTATGAGTACCATGCAATGTTTCCTATTAGAATAATATCACTAAACAGGTATGCACATGACATTTCTCACCATTCAGAGCATTATCACATTCTTCATAGGCTATCATAAACACAACTTATAGAATGAGTGTTATCAATGACACTTACTTACCACATGGGAAGGTAATAGTTTCACCAAAGATTCCAAACATAATTATTATGTTAACACAACAACTCACTTTTAATTCAATTACATTGACTATCAGGAATGTCTCAATATAAGCTCTACCAATAATAAGAAGCCACACTTCACTTCATATCATCAAAACATCATATCCATCATGCTTAAGTATAATTTTTTAATTTTATCTTCAATTTTATTTTTTTAATATTTGTTTTTTAATATTTGTTTTCTCATTTAAATAGCCAACACATAAATGAACACCAAAATGAACTCACTCGAATTCATATCACAAGACTTCACAATGGGATGATGATGACTAGTGCCCAATATTCTCCTCTAAGAATCCATGTCACATAAATAATTACCATCAGGTCCTCCCCGAGGTACCTTTGCATTGACATATCAGATAGATCAAGGGGAAATGGATTGTAACCATCCCATACCAATCTCTTTTCCCCCTTCATAATAGTTCACTTGGACATCTACTTGCCCCATACAATCTATTAGGGACCCCTCATGAGTATGACAGTCTACATATTTTACATTACAATACACGTGCCAGCAACAACGACATTTGATAAAGCCTCAAAACATGAAATTTAAGTTTAAATAAAGTCAAATAATGAAAATAGACAAATGCCAACAATTTTTTAGTGGTGGCCACCAACCATAATTAAAAATGTTTGAGATCAAAAGTCACAATAACAACTCCTTGAGGCAAAAGGACAATTTCAAAATGCATATAGTCAATAACTTACAGAATTGAAATTCTGGTGGCTACATCAATCAATTAAAAATATATAAATAATCAAAATATGAGTTCAAAATAACATAAAAGATTTTTTTACAACATGATCACTCTGTGGCTTTAATAAAGTCACCTAAGGGGGAGGAGGGGAAATGGTGGTCTCAAACCACATAGAGCTCATGAATAAATCATAATACCAAGATATCCATGTCCCACACAACCCGAGACAATCATTTAATAAATAAATTGTCAATAATATTTTTGCTCCAAAAATGTAGGTGCACTTAAGTCCACCCTCAACCCATGAGGTAAACACATCAAAGGATAGGTTTTCACTATGAACCAACAAGTGTGGCTCTACATGTGGGGGAGTCTATAGGGACTTGTGTCCTTGAAAGTCTTACACTCAATGGAGACCCTCTATCTCTCAATATGGTGTGTATCCCATGTAGCAAAAGTAAACTTGCCACGGAGCTACTACCAATAGGGAATTTGACTGAAAGACCCCAATGGAAGTTTTCTACCACTCGACCCCTAATTACATGGTGTGCATCTCATACAACAAAAACTATGTTGTGGAGCTACTACCAATATAACATTACACACAACATAACTATTAGCATATATTGCCTAAAACAAGTACTTCCCAATCGTATCATGATTCATTAAACACATCTTTTGTTTTCATATGCATAGTTTTCACGAAGGGCACACATAGGTGGATTGTCCATGATGTCCATGTTGCCCTTACTCAATATGGATGCACAATATCACCCACTTGAGATACACCACATTTACTAGTAATTCCACGTTACTACACATAACTTTATGAGGTATGCTACACAAAACTAAGGAACCCATGTGCGTGCAAATTTGTACATCATCAAGGTTCTCTTTCATAAAATCATGTTCATATCAATGCATTTTGTATTTACTTGTTTAACGACACACAAAGTTTTTGTAGGTACTGAAGCAACCATAATTTTATCATGAGCATTTACTTGTTTAACGACACACAAAGTTTTTGTAGGTACTGAAGCAACCAGAATTTTATCATGAGTTTAATTCATTAAGCAAAATGACTAAGCCCATAAGTCTCCAACGTAGTAACCTACGCTTTAATACCTAATGTAATGCCCAAAATTTTCACGCTTAATGTATATTACACACCTATTTATCCCATTCCAAACTTGTGTATTTAGCAATTTTTTTTTTAAAGTCATAACCAATTGCCTTTGTAAAACTAAAAGTGATAGTATAAATCAACATGTAACCTTTCCAACCTACTTCTTAACCAAGTGAATATTGTACAACACTACCACATTTTCCTTATGAAGATTGTTTCTTCCCTCTTGACTCCTTCAAGTCTTGCTCAAACCACACTCACTCATAATAATTAGTAATAATCATAAAAAATAGTCAAAGCAACATGAACTCACTCATACTCAACATATTATAAGATGGTTAGATCAACTTTTCACATCATAAAATTTATTTTACTTCTGATAAATGTTTATTATTCAGGTAATACCCCAATTCACTATGAAGAAACTCCAAGAAGTTCATTTTACTCAGATAAGTGGATAGTAATACTAGTATAACTTTCATCCTCCCTTTGACTAAATAATGACATCCAAAATAAATCACTTTGTAAGAAATATCAAATGATTCTTGTTGGTGTAAATAATTATCCATGTTGGATATTATTATACCTTAAGTTTACTTAGGAAATGCATTTCATAGTCGTTTGGGTATGAGACACTTGGGTGTTTGTGCCACATTGGGATAGTGTGTGTAGGATAATTACCACCTTGTATGGTGTGATCTTGTTACTCCTTTATCATATCCACTTATTGTGGAGTGATAATTCCACCTTCGGTGGGTGATCCACCTCATGTGGAATATTTTATTGTTTCTCCTACCTACCACACCTATTTCCTACCTACCCTTATTTCTTATTGAGTCACATGTCATGTTTGTGTGCTCACATATCCATATAGCCTTGCCTATATAAGCAGGCTCATCTACATTGTATGTAACATCTTTTTTCTATCTATTGATGAGAATATAGTTTATTCTTGTCCTATATTTTGTCTCTATTTTATACATTTCATTGAGCTCTTGATCTTGGCAAAATATTACATGGTATTAGAGCCATTGGAGCGTCATTGATTCATCTTTGAGAGGCATTATTGTGACATCAAGAGGCATATCTGAGGAGTAGCATCTTTTGGAGGTGTCCTAGACTAGATCTGACCTTGCCATTGCGTCCAGGTGGCTGTTTCCATGAATTTTGTGAATAAATTCGGCCTATTTTGGGGAAAGTCAAATTTCGGGCTTGGAGGAAAATTTTTGCCCAATTTGGGCGGTACGGTACGGATTTCATATTTTATTTTATTTTTAAAAAATTTCTGCAAAATTTTTTTCATTATTCGCAGAAAATTAATTTTCAATTTTTTTTTTTGAAAAATGTGTAAGGGGTTCTTTTTTGAAAAAAAAATCAATTTTTTTTCTGAGGGAGTTCCTGGGCTAACCTTCGTACTCTACAGGTACTTGTCGCTACCGTACTTGCCATCTTTGTCGTGCCGATTGTACTTTGCAACCAGCCCCACACGACTTCTCTGCTCTAGTAGTTCATCGTCGACCGACCCGCAATTCACCGCCGACCGGCCCACAATTCACCACCGACCAGCCCGACTCCTCCTATGATCTCCCGAGATCGAACTCCTCTTCTAGCGATCTCCCGACATCAGCACCGACCCCTCCTGCTGGCACTGACACCGGCCTCTCCCATCGGTATCCACCTCCGGCACCAGCCTCTACACTGCCAACAACCACCTTCGACGTCGGTTGGCCACCTGCCAAACCCCTCCGTCATGCTGACTCCCCTTCGACATGTCACCAACACATTTGCCACATGGCACATTCAGTCAACAACACACACTAGCAGGCCACCTCAGACGACATGTCATCCTAGTGAGCCTATCATTTTTTGCCTCATCATCCGTCCGTACAGTATGGATGCTGCACAGGCAGGAAGGCAAAGTTTTTGCGATGGCTAGATGACCGTCAAATTTAGACTCACAGTTTTATAACATTATCATTTAAAAAAAAAATTCGGGCCCCTCTCATTGAGCTTTTTTATTTTACAGTTCAACTTCAAATGGCCATATCTTACTCATTTTGCTCCTTTTTTGGTGCAATTTTTTTTGAAATGGGCTAGAATTTCATGTACTTTCTTGTGGTGGAATTATTTTCTCATTTTGATAGACAATTTTATCAGAAATCGCAGTTTTTGGTGATTGTACTTGTCTAATCCTCATTTCTGCAACTTCTAGGACTCCGTTTGGGCTCATACAAACTCCTTTTCAGGTGCTATTTTTTTTTTAAAGTGCATGATTTTTTGTCTACTCTCATTATATGCTATCAGTTTGTAGCAATTTTGGGTAGAAATTGTACTTTCATCATATGGTCATTTTTTTTGCCAATTTGGCATTTGTATTGCAGAGATCTATCTTGCTGGTCTTTTGCTTTGAAGTTCTCACCCTATTGGGGTAGTTGTAAAACAAAATTAGAAGGCCACCTTGCCATTGTTTACAAGTGGCCTATTGTACACACACTACATATAAAGTGCCAAAATCATCATTTTTGGGGGGGTACTTTGATTGATTGAATTTGGGGGGGGGGGTGTCTCTTGTACTTTTGTGCTCTTGTGTTACTTCCTTTTTTATGGTATGGGTTCTTCTAACTTTCCTCTCTTAACTCCTCATAATTATGATACTTGGAAAATTGATGCATGGAGTAAACTTATGGAAAAAGGACTAACTCATTACATTGATGGAACAATTGTTGCCTCTGTTGATCCTAAGGCTGATCCTATTGGTCACTTGGATTGGCTCACTAAAAATATCATGGAAATTGGTACCTTAAGAAAGTATGTATCAAAGGATCTCATTTTTCATATTGAGAAATGTACTCTAATCAAGGATGCTTGGCAAAAGTTTCAAGACTTGTATGATCAAGTTGATGAGATTAGGGGATATCAGATTGATAGTGATCTCCCCATGCTAGATCCCAAGAACTTTGATACTATACAAGATTATGTCACTAAGGCAAAAGAGTTGAGGGCACAACTCAAGGATTGTGGTATTGATAAGAAGGATACTCAATTGATCTTCAATTTGATGGGAAAACTTCCAAAAGAATATGTAGCATTTGTTTCTAGTTTCCAACCTCATAGGATGACAATGGGTTCAAGCTACACAATGACTAAATTTGATGCTTTTGCTGAAATGTTAATGATGGAACAAACCAAGTTGATAAGCATTGGCATTCTTAAGACTTCTAAGTCTCAAGCATTAGTGGAAAATCAAGGTAACAAAGGAAATCAAGGAAAGGACAACTCAAACAAGAAGAAATAGAAATCAAAGCCTAAGGACAAAGTATCACCTTCTCCACAACAAGGAGATTCATTCTCTCCCAAGAGGGACAATTCACCAAAGAGGGAGAGACCTACTTGTGCCTATTGTAAAAAGTTTAGTCATGAGGAGCGTCGCTGCCATTCTAAGAAGATTGATGAGCTCACACACATCCTCAAAAAGCATAACATTGATTTACCTAATGTCTACAAGAAGGATGATTCATCAACTCCCACTTCCTCACAATCAAAAGGGAAAGGGCAAGCATTCATGGCTTCAGCAAGTGGAAAGAACCACTCTTTTAGGACAAGAAAAGGAAAATCTCTTTATGCTACTACAAGTCATGATTCAAGGAGATGGCTTCTAGATTCAGGGGCTTCTCATCATATGGCATCTTCACAGTCTATGTTCTCTTCATTTGAGCCTTGCACCATGCCACAAATTTTGATGGGCAATCATACATACATGGATGTGATTGGGAAAGGATCTATTGCCATTGGGGATAACTCCTTCAATGATGTGTTGTGTGTACCCCATTTGACAAAAAATCTCCTTTCCATCTATCAAATCACACATGGCACAACTAAGATAATTGTGGAGTGCACACCTGAGTCAAATTTGATTAGAGACTTGGAGAATAGAGCTATCATTGCAACTGGGGTGGTTGATCATGCATCTCAGTTATATTCCTTTTCAAATTTTGTTGATGATGATGATTTCACATATGATGATTCTACACATGATGATCACACTTCTTGTGATGATTCAGATTTTGAGGAGAAATTTGGGTACTTGAACTTGGGGATTCTTACATGTGACCCTGTTCTTGAGCCTTGTGCTTCATCTCCTCCTATTGATATAACATCACCTATTACACCCGATGATGTAGATAATGCGACACTTTTGCCTTCATGTGATTTGGTGCAACAGGATATATCTTGTCTTCCAGCTTCAGATTCATGGGATGAGCACTTGACAGACATTGCAGGTTTGTTTGTGGAGTCCTACATTGCAGGTTTGGGAGACATAATTGATGATATTCATCTTCTCTTTGATGAAGATGATCCTTCTTCGATTGTTGTGAGGGAACACTCTGACCCTCTTGTTCATTCTCTACATGATCATTCTTTCAAGGTTGACATGATTGTGGATACTTATGTACAATAGCTGGAGGAGGTCTCTTTATGTTTAGAGGAGACATGTGAGTCATTTGGACTTGTTCTACTTTCTTCTCCACTAGATTTTGGAGTGCCTTTTTCAGCAGTGTGGGGTAGTTTACCACCTTTGGAGGGGGTATCTTTCAGCGTCAACATGGGGACACTTGAGCAGTTTTTAGAGACTTCATTCATCATGAGTTTTTTTCATACATCTTCCCTTCATGATTGGGGAGACTTCATGGATACACCTTTGGTTTGGAGGAATGTTGTTCGACATTTGTGGAGCAAATTCTTCATTCATTCTTGAGCTTCTATCATTGGTGCAAATTATTCATTGAGGGAGGGCTTCCTAGCTTCTCTTCTTCTCTCATATGGGGGGGACTTTTTCCTCACATGGGGTTTTGTTCCTCATATTCTTCTATGAGAGTTCTCTTGTATAGCTTTCATCTCTCTTTTGGGGGAGGGTTTTTTTCCATTGGGTTTTTCTCTCTTTCCCCACTTTATGAGAGATTTCATTGCATTGGTTTGCATGCATTTGCATTTGTCCATGGGTGCCTAACATGACCTCGTATCCGGGACCCATCTTGAATTGCTTAGTTGCATTGTAGACTTAAGTGCATTCCCCTAAGTTTCACTTAAGGGGGGGTGTTGGTGTAAATAATTATTCATGTTGGATATTATTACACCTTACTTAAGTTTACTTAGGAAATGAATTTCATAGTAGTTTGGGTATGAGACACTTGGATGTTTGTGCCACATTGGGATAGTGTGTGTAGGATAATTACCACCTTTTATGGTGTGATCTTGTTACTACTTTATCATATCCACTTATTGTGGAGTGATAATTTCACCTTCGATGGGTGATCCACCTCATGTGGAATATTTTATTGTTTCTCCTACCTACCACACCTATTTTCTACCTACCCTTGTTTCTTATTGAGCCACATGTCATGTTTGTGTGCTCACATATCCATATAGCCTTGCCTATATAAGCAGGCTCATCTACATTGTATGTAACATATTTTTTCTATCTATTGATGAGAATACAGTTTATTCATGTCCTATATT